>NC_047041.1:64030909-64651179 GCF_011762595.2 Tursiops truncatus | reverse complement strand
GGTTATTCCACTTCTGGGTATTTATCCTAAGGAAATGAAAACATTAACTCAAAAATATGTCTGCACCATGTTCATTACAGCATTATTTACAATAGCCAAGACATGGAAGCAACCTAAGTGTCCACCAATGAATGAATGGATAAAGAAAATGTAGTATGTATATCTATATATATACAATGAAATATTATTTATCCATAGAAAGAAGGAAATCTCGCCATTTGTGACAACATGAATGGACCTTGAGGGCATTATGCTAAGTGAAATAAGGCAGAGAAAGACAAATTCTGTATGATCTCACATATACGTGGAGTCTAAAAACAAAACAAAACAAAAAACTAAACTCATAGTTACAGAGAACAGATTGATGGGGGGAGGGGTTTGGGTTGGGCAAAAAGTACAAACTTCCAGTTATAAAATAACTAAGTCCTGGGAATGTAATATGCAGCATGGTGACCATAGTTAATAAAACTGTATTGTTTACTTGAAAGTTGCTAAGAGAGTACATCTTAAAAGTTCTCATCACAAGAAAAAAAGATCTGTAACTATGGTGACATATGTTAACTAGACTTATTGTGGTGATCATTTAGCAATATACACAAATACCAAGGCTTTATGTTGTACACTAGAAACTAATATAATGTTATATGTCAATTATACCTCAAGGAAAAATATGAAGAAGCTAAAAAAAATTATTTTTTAGAAAGGAAACAGGAATTATTTTTCCAAAGTGTTGTACCATTAACAATCCACCAACATGTGAATGTTCCAGTTGCTGTAAATCCTCATCGCCGATTAGTATTATTGGTCTTTTAAATTTTAGCCATTCTAGTGGGTGTGGAGTGATATCTCATTATGGTTTTATTTTTAATTTCTTTGGTCACTAATGTTGAGCATCTTTTCATGGTGCTCATTAGCCATTTATATATCTTCTTTTGTGAAGTGCTTTTGAAGCATTTCCCCTTTTTATTGAGTTTTTGGTCTTCTTATTATTGATTTATAAGAGTTCTTTATATATTTGGATACAATTTCTTTGTCAGATATATGTTTTGCAAATATTTTCTCTTAGTCTGTGACTTACCTTTTCCTTAATTCTATTTTTTGATGAGCAGATGTTATTAATTTTGGTGAAGCCCAATTTATTTTTTCTTTTATATATAATGCATTTTGTGTCCTCTCTAGAAAAATTTTCCCCTACCCCAAGTTCATAAGGATATTCTCCTATGTTTTCTTCTAGTTTTGTTGTTTCAGATTTACATTTAAGTCTATTTTCTATCTTGAATTAATTGTTGTATATGGTGGAGGTGTTTGTTTTTGCTTGTTTAGCATGCATATCCAGTTGTTTTATTCCTTGGAAGGGCTTTTCTTTCCCCATTGGACTGCCTTAGCATCTTTGTTGAAGATCAGTTGTCTATACATGCATGGGTCTATTTCCATTTTCTCTGTTCCACTGTCTGTTTGATCCGTCTGTTCAGTCTTACACCAGTACTACACCACCTTGATTACTTTAACTTTAAAGTAAGTTTTGAAACCAGGCAATGAAAGTCCTATGACTTTATTTATTTATTTAATAATTTTATTTATTTATTTTTGGCTGCGCTGGGTCTTCATTGCTGCGTGCGGGCTTTCTCTAGTTGCAGTGAGTTGGGGCTACTCTTCATTGTGGTACCCCGGCTTCTCATTACGGTGGCTTCTCTTGTTGTGAAGCATGGGCTCTAGGCGCGTGGGCTTCAGTAGTTGTGGCACATGGGCTTAGTTGCTCCGTGGCATGTGGGATCTTCCTGGACCAGGGGTTGAACCCATGTCCCCTGCATTTGCAGGCAGATTCTTAATCACTGTGCCACCAGGGAAGTCCCAGTCCTATGACTTAAAAAAAAGAAAAAAAACTTAACACAACTGTTGTGGTTATTCCATATCATTTGTATTTCCATTTAAATCTTAGAATCAGTTTGTCAATTTCTATAAAAAAGCTTTCTGAGATTTTTGGGGAGGTGGGTTAGTTTGATAGGGATGCCATAATAAAATACCACAGTCTGAGTGGTTTAAAATACAGAAATTTATATTCTCACAGTTCTGAAGGCTGGAGATCCAAGATCAAAGAGTCAGCAGGTTTACTCTCTCCTTTGCTTGCAGATGGCCGCCTTCACGCTGTGTCTTCCTCTGTGCATGAGCATCCCTGGTGTCTCTTTGTGTGTCCAAATTTCCTCTTTGTATAAGGACACCAGACAGATTAGATTAGGGCTCACTCTAAGGACTTTATTTTAACCTAATCACCTCTTAAACGGCCCCATCTCCAGATACAGTCACCTTCTGAGGTACTGATGGTTAGGGCTTCGACCTGTGAATTTTGGGTGGGACACAATTCAGCTCATAACAAGATTGTATTGGATCTATATATCAATTTTGAAATAATTGGCATCTTCACAATATTGAGTTTTCCAATTCAAGAACATGTTCTATCTCTCCATATATCTTAGTCTTCTTTAATTTCCAAGAGATATCTTACAGGTTTCAGTGTAGAGGGCTTGCATATATTTGGTTAAATTTACCCCTAATATTTTCTGTTTTTTTGTTGCTATTGTAAGTGATATTTAAATGTTTTTTCAGTTGTTTGTGATTAGTATATAGAAGTGCAGTTATTTTTTGTATATTGACCATGTATCCTGAAATCTTGTTAAATTCCCTTATTATAGTAGACATCTTTGACTTATTCCTGATCTTAGAGGAAAAGTGTTCCATGTTTTGCCAATAAGTATGGGGTTAATTTTAGATTTTTCATAGATATCCTATAACATCCTCAGTGGTTATGAAAGTATATCTTTCAGATTTCCAAGTGTGGGAAGCTTAAAGACTGACAGCCCCAGCAGCTGCATTCTGAAACCCATCACTTTGTGCAGCCGCCACACTTCCCAAAGCCTTCTCCCAGCCAATGCCTAGGAGATGTGGGGTTCCTATGGTGGGAGATATTGGCTTGAGGACTCCAAGATGGCTTTACCCAACTCTCTCAAAACTGCACTGGAGTTTCAGATACTTCTGCACCATCTGCCTTCTTCCTTCCTCCTTCACCTGAGCTTGGATTCATATCATGATCTGACAAGTCTCTCATCCTCTTCCAGGCCGCCTCATTTCCTCTAATAAATCTTTTGCATGTCTAATCCTATCTTGGTGTCTGCTTCTCAGAGGACCCATACTTACACAAAGACTGAGGAATTCCTCTTCTATTCCTAGTTTGCTGGGAGGTGTCTTTTTTTCCTTTAGTCATGAATATGTATTGAATTTTGTGAAAAGATTTTTCTGCATTTACTAAAAAATCATATGTTTTTTTTTCTGTTACACTGATTGCTTTTTAAAAGTTAAGCCAACTTTGTATTCCTGAGATAAACACTACTTGGTCATGAAGTTTTATCCTCCTTACATATTGTTGAATCTTAGTTGCAATATTTTCAAGGGTTTTATATCTATATTCATGGGAGATATTGATCTGTAATGTCTAGTGTCTTCCTAAGGTTTTGGTACCAAAATTATTCTGATCTCATAAAATTACTTTGGAAGAGTTCTTTCCTCCTCTATTTTTCTAAAAGTGTTTTGTAAGATTGGCATTATTTCTTTTAAATGTTTTGATAGAATTCACCAGGGCAGCCAGCTGTGCCTGGGGTTTTCTTTGTTTTCTTTTCTGCATTTTTAGTCTTTATTTCTGGCATACTTTATTGTCTGTGGGGACATTATTCTGCTCACTATTCTCTTTTTATCTTAAAATAACTTTGTGTGGGATTCAAACACAATCCTTTTTTGTTGTTCATGCTTAAAGGGCACGAGTTCTCCTATTCACTTTGGAGGGGAGGGTGGGCCAGGATCATTTTCCTAGCTTCAGAGCTCTCGAGTTCACTATGCTTTTGTTATTTCCAAGTGTTCAAATATGTGGCCTTATATATTCTAAAACCTGTTGGCTCAGTCACAGTCCCCCAGTTTTTTTTTTGTTTTTTTTTTTTTTACTCCCCCAGTTTTATCAGGAACTTTTCTTTCCTTTTCCCTTAATGCTTTGTCCTAGATAAATTAGATTCTGCTCCCAGTAATTTCTACTCAGTGTTGACCTTTGTCTTGGAAGGGAGCTCTTGTTAGTTCTAAGAGTTCATAGAACCTAGACTGTTCCAGCATTCTCTCTGATCTCATGCTCATAACCTGAAACCTGCAAGGCACCTGCCATTATGGCTGTTTCCCCCAGATTGTGTTCCCCTTCCCTTGGGAGTATCCACTGATAATTTTGGGTTCTCTGAATCTCAAGTTCAATATAAATCCCTTTGTCTCTCCTTTGCCTCCCCCTGCACACTTGCTGATGCCACATGGTCTTGGTGGTATTTGTGGTTTTCCCTCAACTGTTCATATTTTAGGACTGGTGTAGGTTCTTGTTTTGCTGTATTGTCTGCAGAATTTTGATTTTGCTATCTTAGTCTCTCTGTCTGTTGTGTGGGGTGATTCAAAAAGATAAAAAAATTATAACACCATCGCTACCACCTTCCTAGAATCCCTGAATGTCTCTGGAAATTTCATGGTGGAGGTGGGGGTGAAGATATCCAATTATATGCCCCCCTGGGAGCTTAAACAATATGTACAAGTCACCAAGAGTCCTATTTGATGTTGAAAATGTTACAACTCTTGTGAGAAACTACAAAAGACCTTTAGAATTGATGGTGGCAAGCCCAGAACACTAAAATTAATACTTGTGAAATAAAAGTGGGAAGAAAAATAAGAAGCTTCTTGTTGAGTTCTTCTCGGTACCAGGTGTTGTGCAAAGTCTTTTACATGAATTTTCTTAATTAAGTCTCTAAACCACCTTATAAGGCAGGTACTATTAACACCCCTACTTTATCACTTTTGTCACTATGTATTATCATAAGGCAGATAGTATCACCCCTACTTTACAGCATTGAAAATGAGACATAGAGTGGCTTGTAACTTTTCCACAGTCACACATATCTCCCAGACTTCAAAGGTGGTGCTCGTAGCCCTTCTACCATACCACCTCCCTCCTATTTGTGTATATACACCAGTGGGGAATGGAGCTCAGTGTCAGGGGATTACTCTCATGTAGGGAATCACTGTCAAGTAGGTATCTAAACTCTTGCTTGACTTGTGGGAAGGGCACCACATGCCTAGCGTTAATGACTTGTCTTGAGGATACAAGGCCCACCCTCCTTTCCCCTGCAAAAAGGAAAACTTTTGAAGGAATACTGTAAGAAACTGCAGCTCAGTAGTCCAATGGCAGGAAGAGAGGGCCCGCCTCAATCAGGCAGAGCAGCCAAGGTGGGTGTGTCAGTAACGGCAAGGCCAGCAGTAGAAGTTCAGTGGAGGTCACCAAATGACAGATGGGAGACCAGCCCAGTGGAAACATCTGGAAGGCTTCAGCTAATCTGGATGAGAAAGTATGAGCCAGCTTGCCACGTTGAAGAGAAGGTAGAGGGTTCAGGTCTTTGGCTCCTAAGTGATTCTCTGGAGAAACTAAGGTCATTGCTCAGATTGCTACTCAGAGGCAATATGGATTAAACATGGGGGCTCTAGAGCAAGATACCTGGGTTCACATCCTGGCTTTGTCAGTTCCTGGCTGTGGGGCATTTAGCAAGTTACTTTACTTCTTTTTTGCCTCTATTCCCTGAGCTGTAAAATGGGGACAATAGTAATACCTGCTTCATTGTGTTGCTGGTGGCATTAAATGCGTCAATACATGTAAAGCATTTTAGAATGATTCCTTGTGCCCTAAAAATCTTTAGATATGTTCCTTCCAATTACAGTCCATCTGCATTATTCTCTATTTGCAAATTTGACTACTGGCTAAAATTTACTAGTAACCCCAACATCAATACTCACAGTGCTTTTGTGGTCATTTGTGGATGTGTGCAGAGTGGGGAAAAGTTTACGTTGTCCGATGTGCATATTCCTAGCTGAGGCTGTATAAGGCGATGCTCTGCCTTCTTGTTTCAGCTCTCAGACTGTACACAGGTGTTCTTTTTTGGTCTTTTCAGTACCACATTTTCTTTTGCATTTTTGTTGGTGACTTCACTGTCTAAAATGCCCCCCAAGCCTAGTGCTGAAGCGCTGTCAACTGGTCCTAAGCACAAGAAAGCTGCGATGATCCTTACAGAGAAAATATGTGCATTAGATAAACTTCATTCAGGCATGAGTTATAGTGCTTTGGCTGTGACTCAATGTTAACAAGTCAACAATATATATGAAATAAGGTGTCTTTACACAGAAACACACAGAAAACAAGGTTATGTATTGATTGGTTGTTGAAAATGTTATGACCAGAGGCTCCCAGGAGCCTAACTCTGACTTCCCCTAGCAGCAATGGCTCTGTATCCATGACAGCTTTACAGAACATAACTACTGTGAAGGATGAGAATCAGCTGTCTTGTCTCACTTGGACTCTCCTAGCCTTGTGGCCCGGAGAAGTGAGGCTTAGGGAAACGAGCAAAGGTCTTCTTCCTTGGTGCTGGAACAGAAATGTTTTAAGCTCTGAATTACACTTTCATATGGGTCCATGCTTTTCTTGACAAGATGCAGGGAGGACACGGATGTTTTGGGAAATGTCCACCGGGGGGCTGGGTGTCTCTTTGCAGTAGTGGGGGGCGGGCCGTGGGCCCCCATGCACAAGTGCGGAAGCCAGGCCCCTGACTGCTGCGCTTGGTGAATTTGGAGGCACTCCTCCTGGCTGATGCCAGGCAGAGGTTAATCCTGGCGAGGGGTTGAGCTGTGCCTTTGCTCCCAGCCTCCTCCTCTGTAGTAGACTGACAGCTGGCTCTTATGTGGCAAGCTTCAGGGGCACCTGGCGGACACCTGACACAAAGCCCAGATCGTAGTTATTAGGTCTCCAGGGTAACTGTCACTACCTGCTCTTATACCTGAGGAGAAACGTGTATGGTGGCATGTTTGGAGCCCTCTCTGGGGTTTCGGGAGGAAATGAACCAGGGCAAGGTAACAAACAGTGTCTCGGCACCGAAATGAAAAGAATTTCTGGTATCTCAAACTGATTGGGAATCCCTTTAGTGAGAAAGGCAGTTTCAGACACATCTCACCCCCACTTCACGTTGCAAGATCATGAAGCCAGAACACAGCAAAATCACCATGGCCTGTGACATCCTGGCAAGCTGGCATCACAAGACTGTGACACTGACACACTGCACATCAACTACCAAGTGGGACTTGGCACCAACACAACCCCATACTGTGTGGTTATGATGGGGTTCTGCACTGCACACCACCATGCTGTAAGGCTAGGATTATATAATGTGGCAACCTGATCACCCCACTGCACCTCCTATGATAGCATCACATGTATATCATGATATTGCAATGCTCTGATAATACGCCAGCATACTGCAAAGCCCTGGCCTCATAGCATTTATTTTGGCCAACTTCCTTGACAGGGTCCCTATCAGCTGAGAGCCCAGATGTTTCAGGGGCCCTTAAGCCCAGCCCAGAAACACCACTGACATAGACATCTAAAGGAATCCCCTCTGGCCACTCCTTCTCTTGTGCTATTGGTGGACATGTCTGCCCCCTCCCATTAGGTGTGAGGACAGGGATCATTTCTTCTTCACCTTTGTATCTCTCAGTACTTAACATAGCACGTGGCACAGAGTGAGTATAAGTAAGAAAGTAAGGAAAAAGCTGTGTGGCGAATATGGCATTGAGTTAAAGAAATCCAGTGACATTCAGGGGTCATTGTGTAAATCACAGTCACGGGCCCAGAAGGTTCCTCAGCCTAGAATCAATGTTTCACAGAGTTCACTCATTCCTGTATTCATTTTTGCTATATTAGTGTATTACCTATTATAAGCTCAATATCTTTAAGTGTACTCATTAAAACTAAAACGCACACACACACACACACACACACACACACACACACACACACTGCAAAATACATTCCTTAAAAAAGAAAAGAAAGAGCCAAAAGAACAGGTGGCCCCCTTGCACCATCTCCCTGTGGAGCTATCCTGATGCTGGCCTCTGTGCCCTGTTGATGTGTGAGGACTGCATTTCAGATGCTGCAGGTGACCATGTGAAGCCTGAGACAGTCTGTGCCCCTTGAAGAATGAATGGTTTCATGGATTTCCATGGATTTGGTAGCATCAGCCTAAGCTGGGGGTCAGGAGGCTTGTGCATGACCAAGGCTGTGGAAGTGGTTGCCTCAGGGAGACTAGGAGACTTAGATTGGCCACTTGGGCCTGGGGTTCTTGCAGTTTGCCTGACAGGGGCTATAATCCTGGAACTACTCTTTGTTACCAGTACTACCCTAGCTAACATTTATTGAGCTCTTTTGCTCAAGTGTCTTACTTTCTCTTTTTAATTTACATAGCAACTGGATGAGGTTGGTACTTTTTACTATCCCCAGTTTGATATTTGGGAAACTGAGGCCCAGAGTGGTTGCGACCTGCACAAAGTCACACAGCTAGTAAGAAGTGGAGCCAGAGTTCAACCACAGGCTGGCAGCTCTCTAGCTCCAGAGTCTGGGCTCCGAACAATTAGACTCAACTCCCTCTGATTTGTACCTGGCTGCCCACTGTGGCTAGGAGACACAAGTAGGGGTGGATGACTGAATTTGGGATGATGTCCTATTCACCCTTTTTGCTTGGACAAAGCCATTGTCTGAGGGTTTGGAGAAGCTAGTTGGTGAGCCCTAGCCATCTGGGAGCCAGTGGTCAGTTGAGCGGTGTGGCGCTAGTCCCTGAATATGTCTGGGGCCGCAGCCAGAGCTGCACCATGAGATGCTAGAGAGACACAAATGGATCCGCCTCTCAGGCATAAATAATGAATAACATGAGGAAGTAGGATGTAGCTAATTCTATTGCCATCATTTTGCACTTTGCTTAATTAACTGATATTACCAGGGATGTGTAGTAGTAATTACTCCTTTGCTGTCATTTCCCTGTTTTCTCCCACTTATTTGATCCTGGAATCCACGTACGATCCAAGGCCTGTCCTGATTGACTATTTCTGAATCTATGACCCTTTTCATCTTGCTGACTTGCTAGGACTTTGTCCTGGTTTGGAGCACAGAGAGGTGGGCTCCTGAATGTGGGTGTCCCCAGATGGAAGCCTTGAGATGGTAAGCACAGATATTTGCCCTAAAATATAATTTCATTAATATTATATGGGAGTCAAATACATGTTCACGCATGTTCATAGAAGACCTATTCACAATAGCCAAAAGGTGGAAATAATGTCCATCAATGGATGAATGGATAAACAAAAATGTGGTAGATCCATATTTTGGAATATTATTTGGCCATATAAAGGAATGAAGTATTGATACATCTACAGTGTGGATGAACCTTGAAAAGGTTATACTAAGTGTAAGAAGTCAAACCCAAAAGGTCACATATTGTATGATCCCATTTATATGATATAGCCAGAGCAGTAAATTCATAGAGACACATGTAGATTCGTGGTTGCCTGGGACCGGGAGGAGGGGGAATGGGGAGGGACTGCTTTATGGGTATGGGGTTTCCTGCTGGCGTGATGAAAATGTTTTAGAACTAGATAGAGGTGGTGGTTACACAACATTGTGCATATACTAAATGCCACTGATTTGTTCACATTCAAATGGTTAGCTTTATGTTATGTAAATCTCACCTCAATAAAATGAGGTCAAATTTTTAAAACATTACATAGGAGAGATGTGGTTAAAGCATCGTATAATTATTGGAAAGGGTTTGAAGTCGTGACAGAAGCTACTTAGTCCTTCAGTGGAAGCAGCATATGTATTTCCCCATCTTTACACATCCCCAGGGGACAACGCATTCCCACAATGACAGGGTGGCAGCATGTGTTAACCAGTCGTATCCCGGAAGAGCATCTCGGGTAGAAGAGAGTGGTGTGGAAGGGAGAAGTGCCCAGACAGGGAGTTAGACTCCAGTTCAAGACATACTGGGCCACCTCTTCTGCCTGGGATATGGGAGGGAGAAGACTTTTAAAAATCCACTTTCTCTATGACCTATTAAAAAAAATCGATCAGAGAATACATAATTAAATAGCAATATATTTTTAGAGAAATGTTCTACTCATGGAGTTTTTCCTTAAAGTTCATTGTATTACTTAACCGTAACAGCAGCCTACTTATTATATATAGATTGGGAAGCACAGAAAAGCATAAAGAAAAAGGGGGAAAGTGACCGATTAGCCCACCATGCAGAAGTAGCTACTTTTAACAGTTTACTGTATCTTTTCCAGTGTTTTATCTTTGCCCTTTATTCACATAACTAAAACCATATTATGTACACAAATTTTTAACCTACTTCTTTTTCCTTTAATATCATAGAATCAGCATTCCTCTGGTTTATTAAAACTGCTTTGTAAACATCATTGTGTTAGCTGCACAATACTCAATTGTAAGGAGGTGTGGTTTATCTAACTACGCCCTGATCAGTAGACACTTCCATTGCCCTCTGAGAGCTAAACACTAAACTCAGCACACACAACAGGAGTCATGGGTGGAGGGACCCAGGAGATCCCGTGGGACTGACCGCATGACCAGGGTTACACAAACCTTCAGGCGAGGTAGCTGCGTGTAATCTTGGGAAGATGAGACTGGTGTGTGATTATAATTTTGCTGGTAGGACGCAAACTCACAGCAGCATATATCCTCTTTGGAGAGCAAGCAGAAGGGTATCCCCAGCCCATAGCTTGGAAAAGAAAGAACCGGAAGCTGACCGACTCGTGCAGGCCCTCCCCAGTGAGCAGGGAGTCTGGCCAAAAGATTTACATTTTTTACATCTTGGGTAGACCTTTCCTGAACCCCCTCTATATGGCAGGCAAAGGGAGTAAGGCACCCTCTATGCCTCAGAGGATGTAGCAGGGCAGGCAGGCTGATCAGTGTGATTATGAAGATGTGGGGCAGTGCAGTGCCGTCTGTGCAGTGGTGGGACTGTTCTGGGAGCGTGGAGGGGGCGTCCCAGGCCCAGTCTTGGTGTGGGGATGGGGGTGGGGACAGGGAGACTTCCTGTAGAAGGTGACACCTGAACTGAGAGGCTCAGTAGACAAACTAGAATTAGAGTCCTCTGAGCACCACCGCGGATTCTCCACATTGGTCACCCCCCTTCTGATTCCACACTCACCACGTGGCCGTTTGTAACTAATTTGACTTCCAGTATCCATAGACAATGCGCTCTTCAGATCCTTGTGATGGGGGCATTTCTCATTGCCATGGCTGTGTTAGTATCCGCTCCTGAACTTGTTTCCCATGAGTCTGTCTCCAAGAAATAGGCCCTGCTCTTTGTTCTGACCTGGTGAGTTTTCTGAGGCTGCAAGGCCAAGGATGCCCGGGCCTGACACATGGTGAACTGGCCAGGTGACCCAAGTACCCCAAGAAGGCCTCTCTGGGAACATCAGAGCTCCGCCTTCTCCTTTCTAACTGCAACAGCTCCTCCTCAAGGGTGTCATGCGGATTAATTGGGATGATGAATGGACAATGGGTCTGGCTCAGAGCTGGTGCTTGGAGGTCTAATTCTCATCCTCCTCCCTCGCAGACTCTCCTGCTCCTGTTCGGGGGCAGCGGGTGAGTGGAGAGGATGAGTCACATCGCACCCTCCAGCTAGTTCTCTCAGTTCATTAACCAAGCCATCAGTCAACGTGACTAATTGTTACTTTTTTGAGATAAATGTTTAAAATATCATCTCTTATGACAAGGTTCTTTAAAAGCTTTGCTGGGGGTGGTAGGGGAAGATAATACGCATGCACTGAACAACCAGAAAATCACACTGGAAGCAATTTGACTGTGAAGGTTCCCTCCTAGGCCTGGGCTGGATGTTTATGGTCAGCGTCCGATCTGACCAGGCAGTGCCCAGCTACGTAACCGGCAGAGCTGGAACTCACACCCAGATCTGCCTTTCTAAGCCCCAGCGCCTGTACTGTTGGCTGCGATGTGTGGTGCCTCCATGTGTGGTGAGTGGACGGAAAGTCATGGACTTTGGTGTCAGATGGGCCTGGCTTTGCCTGACAAGCTGTGTGAACTTGGACAGACCATTCAGTCTCCTTAACAACCAGAAGACAGTAGTGGCAGCAGCAGCAATGATAATGACTCACACAGGGCACTTGCTAGGAGCCAGGCGTGATTTACTATATTAACTTGTTTAACTTGCAACTGCCCTATGAGGTTGATACTATTATTATGTTGCCAGGGAGTTAATAGCAGTGACCTCAGTGTGACCGCATGAAGATTAAATGAGATACTATGTGTGCAAGTGCTTGGCTTGGCAGAGGGTAAGGGTTAAATATTAGGGAATGTGGGTGACTACAGCTCTGAGAAAGACGCCGGCTCTTTGCTGCCAACATCCTCCATTTGTGAGAAGAGACAATCCCGAGCTGGATTAGAATCCGGGTGCTCTTTGATTTTCTCCGCCCAGTATAACTGCTCTGGTTCACCAAGCTGCCGTCTGGCGCTCCATGATGTCAGCTGAGTGAACGAGCCACAGGGTCATAAGTCCCCTGGAGCTGACTTTGTCATCACATATTCCAGCACAGACAGGCCATTTCCTCAGACACAGAAAGCTTGTCCCTGAGAGAAGGTATAGGGGCTGCTCTTGAGCCTCTGGTGCAGTTGTGTGATGTTAGGGGCTCTGCTTTTTTTTTTTTTAACATCTTTATTGGAGTATACTGCTTTACATTGCTGTGTTAGTTTCTGCTGTATAACAAAGTGAATCACCTATACCTATACTTATATCCCCACATCCCCTCCCTCTTGTGTCTCCCTCCCACCCTCCCTATCCCACCCCTGTAGGTGGTCACGAAGCAGCGAGCTGATCTCCCTGTGCAATGCAGCTGCTTCCCACTAGCTAGCTGTTTTACATTTGGTAATGTATATATGTCCATGCCACTCTCTCACTTCTTCCCAGCTTACCCTTCCCCTCCCCTTGTCCTCAAGTCCATTCTCTACATCTGCGTCTTTATTCCTGTCCTGCCCCTACGTTCTTCAGAGCCATTTTTTTTCCGATTCCATATATATGTGTTAGCATACGGTATTTGTTTTTCTTTCTGACTTACTTCACTCTGTATGACAGACTCTAGGTCCATCCACCTCACTACAAATAAGTCAATTTCGTTCCTTTTTATGGCTGAGTAATATTCCATTGTATAAATGTGCCACATCTTCTTTATCCATTCATCTGTCAGTGGACACTTAGGGTGCTTCCACATCCTGGCTATTGTAAATAGTGCTGCAGTGAACGTTGTGGTACATGACTCTTTTTGAGTCATGGTTTTCTCAGGGTATATGCCCAGTAGTGGGATTGCTGGGTCATATGATAGTTCAATTTTTAGTTTTTTAAGGAACCTCCATACTGTTCTCCATAGTGGCTGTATCAATTTACATTCCCACCAACAGTGCAAGAGGGTTCCCTTTTCTACATACCCTCTCCAGCATTTATTGTTTCTATATTTTTTGATGATGGCCATTCTGACCTGTGTCAGGTGATACTTCATTGCGGTTTTGATTTGCATTTCTCTAACGATTAGTGATGTTGAGTATCCTTTCATGTGTTTGTTGGCAATCTGTATATCTTCTTTGGAGAAATGTCTATTTAGGTCATCTGCCCATTTTTGGATTGGGTTGTTTGTTTTTTTGATATTGAGCTGCATGAGCTGCTTGTATATTTTAGAGATTAATCCTTTGTCAGTTGCTTCGTTTGCAAATATTTTCTCCCATTCTGAGGGTTATCTTTTCGTCTTGTTTATGGTTTCCTTTGCTATGCAAAAACTTCTAAGTTTCATTAGGTCCCATTTGCTTATTTTTATTTCCATTTCTCTAGGAGGTGGGTCAAAAAGGATCTTGCTGTGATTTATGTCATAGAGTGTTCTGCTTATGTTTTCCTCTAGGAGTTTTATAGTGTCTGGTCTTACATTTAGGTCTTTTCTTTTAATATAAATTTATTTATTTTATTTATTTATTTTTGGCTGCCCTGGTCATCGTTACTGCGCAGGCTTTCTCTAGTTGTGGTGAGCAGAGCGTACTCTTCATTGCGGTGCACGGGCCTCTCATTGCGGTGGCTTCTCCTGTTGCAGAGCACGGGCTCCAGGCACACAAGCTTCAGCAGTTGTGGCTTGCAGGCCCTAGAGCGCAGGCTCAGTAGTTGTAGTGCACGGGCTTAGTTGCTCCATGGCATGTGAGATCTTCCCGGACCAGGGCTCAAACCCATGTCCCCTGCTTTGGCAGGTGGATTCTCATCCACTGCGCCACCAAGGAAGCCCTTACATTTAGGTCTCTAATCCATTTTGAGTTTATTTTTGCGTATGGTGTTAGGGAGTGTTCTAATTTTTTTCTTTTACATGTAGCTGTCCAGTTTTCCCAGAACCACTTATTGAAGAGCCTGTCTTTTCTCCATTGTATATTCTTGCCTGCTCTATCAAAGATAAGGTGACCATATGTGCATGGGTTTATCTCTGAGCTTTCTATCCTGTGCCATTGATCTATATTTCTGTTTTTGTGCCAGTACCATACTGTCTTGATTACTGTAGCTTTGTAGCATAGTCTGAAGTCAGGGAGCCTGATTCCTCCAGCTCCGTTTTTCTTTCTCAAGATTGCTTTGGCTATTTGGGGTCTTTTGTGTTTCCATACAAATTGTGAAATTTTTGTTCCAGTTCTGTGAAAAATGCCATTGGTAGTTTGAAAGGGATTGCACTGAATCTGTGTATTGCTTTGGGTAGTATAGTCATTTTCACAATGTTGATTCTTTAAATCCAAGAACATGGTATATCTCTCCATCTGTTTGTAACATCTTTAATTTCTTTCACCAGTGTCTTATAGTTTTCTGCATACAGGTCTTTTGTGTCCTTAGGCAGGTTTATTCCTAGGTATTTTATTCTTTTTGTTGCAAAGGTAAATGGGGTTGTTTCCTAAATTTCTCTTTCAGATTTTTCATCATTAGTGTATAGGAATGCAAGAGATTTATGTGCATTAGTTTTGTATCCTGCTACTTTACTAAGTTCATTGATTAGCTCTAGTAGTTTTCTGGTACCATCTTTAGGAGTCTTTATGGATAGTATCATGTCATCTGCAAACAGTGACAGTTTTACTTCTTTTCCAAGTGGTATTCCTTTTATTTCTTTTTCTTCTCTGATTGCTGTGGCTAAAACTTCCAAAACTATGTTTAATAACAGCGGTGAGAATGGGCAACCTTGTCTTGTTCCTGATCTTAGTGGAAATGGTTTCAGTTTTTCACCATTGAGAATGATGTTGGCTGTGGGTTTGTCATATATGGCCTTTATTATGTTGAGGTAGGTTCCCTCTATGCCCACTTCCTGGAGAGATTTTATCATAAATGGGTATTAAATTTTGTTGAAAGCTTTTTCTGCATCTATTGAGATTATCATATGGTTTTTATCGTTCAATTTGTTAATATGGTGTATCACGTTGACTGATTTGCATATACTGAAGAATTCTTGCATTTCAGGGATAAACCCCACTTGATCATGGTGTATGATCCTTTTAATGTGCTGTTGGATTCTGTTTGCTACTATTTTGTTGACAATTTTTGCATCTATGTTCATCAGTGATATTGGCCTGTAGTTTCCTTTTTTGGTAGTATCTTTGTTTGGTTTTGGTATCAGGGTGATGGTGGCCTTGTAGAATGAGTTTGGGAGTGTTCCTCCCTCTGCTATATTTTGGAAGAATTTGAGTATGAGAGGTGTTAGCTCTTCTCTAAATGTTTGATAGAATTCGCCTGTGAAGCCATCTGGTCCTGGGCTTTTGTTTGTCGGAAGATTTTTAATCACAGTTACAATTTCAGTGCTTGTGATCGGTCTGTTCATATTTTCTATTTGTTCCTGGTTCAGTCTTGGAAGTTTGTACTTTATTAAGAATTTGTCCATTTCTTCCAGATTGTCCATTCTATTGGCATATAGTTGCTTGTAGTAGTCTCTCATGATCCTTTGTATTTCTGCAGTGTCAGTTGTTACTTCTGCTTTTTCATTTCTAAATCTGTTGATTTGAGTCTTCTCCGTTTTTTTCTTGATGAGCCTGGCTAATGGTTTATCAATTGTGTTTATCTTCTCAAAGAACCAGCTTTTAGTTTTATTGATCTTTGCTATCGTTTCCTTCATTTCTTTTTCATTTATTTCTGATCTGATCTTTATGATTTCTTTCCTTCTGTTAACTTTGGGTTTTTTTTGGTTCTTCTTTCTCTAATTGCTTTAGGTGTAAGGTTAGGTGTTTATCTGAGATTTTTCTTGTTTCTTGAGGTAGGATTGTATTGCTATAAACTTCCCTCTTAGAACTGCTTTTGCTGCATCCCACAGGTTTTGGGTCATCATGTTTTCATTGTCATTTGTTTTTAGGTACTTTTTGATTTCCTCTTTGATTTCTTCAGTGACCTCTTCCTTATTTAGTAGTGTATTGTTTAGCCTCCATGCGTTTGTATTTTTTACAGACTTTTTCCTGTAATTGATATCTAGTCTCATAGCATTGTGGTCAATAAACATACTTGATATGATTTCAATTTTCTTAAATTTACCAAGGCTTGTTTTGTGACCCAAGATATGATCTATCATGGAGAGTGTTCCATGAGCACTTGACAAGAAAGTGTATTCTGTTGTTTTTGGATGGAATGTCCTATAAATATCAATGAAATCCATCTTGTTTAATGTATCATTTTAAGCTTGTGTTTCCTTATTTATTTGCATTTTCATTGATCTGTCCATTGTTGAACATTGGGCGTTAAAGTCCCCTACTATTATTATGTTACCGTCAATCTCCCCTTTTATGGCTGTTAGCATTTGCCTTATGTATTGAGGAGCTCCTGTGTTGGGTGCATAAATATTTACAATTGCTTTATCATCTTCTTGGATTTATATCTTGATCATTATGTAGTGTCCTTCTCTGTCTCTTGTAATAGTCTTTATTTTAAAGTCAAGTTTGTCTGATGTGAGTATTGCTACACCAACTTTCTTGTGATTTCCATTTTCTTGGAGTATCTTTTTCCATCCCCTCACTTTCAGTACATATGTGTCCCTAGGTCTGAAGTTGGTCTCTTGTAAACAGCATATATATGGGTCTTGTTTTTGTATCCATTTAGCCAGTCTATGTCTTTTGGGTGGAGCATTTAATCCATTTACATTTAAGGCAGTTATAGATATGTATGTTCCTATAACCATTTTCTTAATTGTTTTGGGTTTGTTATTGTAGGTTTTTTTTCTTCTCTTGTGTTTCCTGCCTAGAGAAGTTCCTGTAGCATTTGTTGTAAAGCTGGTTTGGTGGTACTGAATTCTCTTAGCTTTTGCTTGTGTGTAAACGTTTTAATTTCTCCCTCTAATCTGAATGAGGTCCTTGCTGGGTAGAGTAATCTTGGTTGTAGTTGTTTCCCTTTCATCACTTTAAATATGTCCTGCCACTCTCTGCTGTAAGATCAGCTGTTAACCTTATGGGGATTCCCTTGTATGTTATTAGTTGCTTTTCCGTTGCTGCTTTCAATATTTTTTCTTTGTTTTTAATTTTTGATAGTTTGATTAATATGTGTCTTGGCGTGTTTCTCCTTGGATTTATCCTGTATGGGACTCTGTGCTTCCTAGACTTGATTGACTATTTCCTTTCCCATATTAGGGAAGTTTTCAACTATAATCTCTTCAAATATTTTTCTTTTCTTTTTCTCTTCTTCTTCTGGCACCCCTATAATTCAAATGTTGGTCCATTTAATGTTGTCCCAGAGGTCTCTGAGACTGTCCTCAATTCTTTTCATTCTTTTTTCTTTATTCTGCTCTCTGGTAGTTATTTCCACTATTTTATCTTCCAGGCCACTTATCCGTTCTTCTGCCTTGGTTATTCTGCTATTGATTCCTTCTAGAGAATTTTTAATTTCATGTATTGTGTTGTTCTTCATTGTTTGCTCTTAAGTTCTTCTAGGTCCTTGTTAAACGTTTCTTGTATTTTCTCCATTCTATTTCCAAGATTTTGGATCATCTTTGCTATCATTACTCTGAATTCTTTTTCAGGTAGACTGCCTGTTTCCTCTTCATTTGTTTGGTCTGGTGGGTTTTTAACCTTGCTCCTTCATCTGCTGTGTATTTCTCTGTCTTCTCTTTTTGCTTAGCTTACTGTTTTTGGCATCTCCTTTTCGCAGGCTGCAGGTTCGTAGTTCCCGTTGTTTTTGGTGTTTGCCCCCAGTGGCTAAGGTAGGTTCAGTGGGTTCTGTAGGCTTTCTGGTGGAGGGGACTGTTGCCTGTGTTCTGGTAGATGAGGCTGGATCTTGTGTTTCTGGTAAGCAGGGTCGTGTCTGGTGGTGTGTTTTGGGGTGTCTTCGAACTTATTATGATTTTAGGCAGGCTCTCTGCTAATGGGTGGAGTTGTGTTCCTATCTTGCTAGTTGTTTGGCATGGGGTGTCCAGCACTTTGGCTTGCTGGTCGTTGAGTAGAGCTGCATCTTAGCATTGAGATGGCGATCTCTGGGAGAGCTCTTGCTGATTGATATTACTTGGGGCCGGGAGGTCTCTTGTGGTCCAACGTCCTGAACTCGGCTCTCCCACATCAGAGGCTCAGGCCTCACATCCAGCCAGAGCATGAAGACCCTGTCAGCCACATGGCTCAGAAGAAAAGAGAGAAAGAATAGAAAGAAAAAAGAAAGAAAGAATGAAAGAAAGAACAAAAGAAAGAAAGAAAGTTATTAAAATAAAAATTTTGAAAAATATTACTAAAATAAAAAAAGAAAAAAGGAATAAAAATAGAAAAAAAAAAGAAGAGAGCAATCAAACCAATAAAAAAATCCACCGATGATAACTAAGTGCTTAAAACTAAACTAAGATAAACATAAAAATCAGAAACTGGTCAGTCACATACAGCAAAACCCAAGTCTACAGTTGCTCCCAAAGTCCACTGCCTCAATTTTGGGATGATTCGTTGTCTATTCAGGTATTCCACAGATGCAGGGTACATCAAGTTGACTGTGGAGATTTAATCCGCTGCTCCTGAGGCTGCTGGGAGAAATTTCCCTTTCTCTTCTTTGGTTGCACAGCTCCTGGAGTTCAGCTTTGGCTTTGGCCTCGCCTCCGCATGTAGGTCACTGTCTGGCATCTGTTCTTTACCCAGACAGGACAGGGTTAAAGGAGCAGCTGATTAGGGGGCTCTGGCTCACTCAGGCTGGGGGGAAGGAGGGGTAGGGAGTGCAGGGCAAGCCAGCGGCGGCAGAGGCCGACGTGACGTTGCACCAGCCTGAGGCGCGCCTTGCGTTCTCCCAGGGAAGTTGTCCCTGGATCATGGGGCCCTCCCTGGCCATGGCGGGCTGCACAGGCTCCTGGGAGGGGAGGTGTGGATAGTGACCTGTGCGTGCACACATGCTTCTTGGTGGCTGCAGCAGCAGCCTTAGCATCTCATGCCCGTCCCTGGGGTCTGCACTGATAGCCGCGGCTCACGCCTGTCTCTGGAGCTCATTTAGGTGGTGCTCTGAACCCCCTCTCCTCGCACACCCCGAAACAATGGTCTTTTGCCTCTTCGGCAGGACCAGACATTTTCCCGGACTCCCTCCCGGCTAGCTGTGGCGCTCTAGCCCCCTTCAGGCTGTGCTCACGCCGCCAACCCCAGTCCTCTTCCTGGGATCCGACCTCTGAAGGCGGAGCCTCAGCTCCCAGCCCCCACTCGCCCTGGCGGGTGAGCAGACAAGCTTCTCGGGCTGGTGAGTGCCGGTGGGCCCTGATCCTCTGTGTGGGAATCTCTCCACTTTGCCCTCTGCACCCCTGTTGCTGCGCTCTCCTCTGTGGCTCTGAAGCTTCCCCCCCTCCCACCCCCGTCTCCACCAGTGAAGGGCCTTCCTAGTGTGTGGAAACTTTTCCTCCTTCACAGCTCCTTCCCAGAGGTGCAGGTCCCATCCCTATTCTTTTGTCTCTGTTTTTTCTTTTTTCTTTTGCCCTACCCAGGTACGTGGGGAGTTTCTTGCCTTTTTGGAGGTCTGAGGTCTTCTGCCAGCGTTCAGTAGGTGCTCTGTAGGAGTTGTTCCACGTGTAGATGTGTTTCTGATGTATCTGTGGGGAAGAAGGTGATCTCCACATCTTACTCCTCTGCCATCTTGAAGGTCCTCCAGGGGCTCTGCTTTTTATTATCGGAAAAGGGGGACACCTACATGGCTCACCACCTTCCCACCACCAATAACAGGATGACCTATTTTTCTCCACACAGTTCCTGGCAATTTTATTCTGGGGGAGGAGGTGGGATGGGGTTGGGAGTGGGGGAGAGGGGACCTTGCCGAATCCACTGGGAAAGACGCCTGGCATCCCAGGAAAGAGGAGCCTGTCTGCCCCCCGGAGCCCCGTCTGGACAGAGACATCCCTGTGAGCTCAGGAGGCTGATTCTCTGGGCACCATGCGGCTCCACCTGACGCATCTACTCCAGTTCCTGTTATGGTCTATTTCTACCCGGACAGGGAGACTGTCTTCTTTTTACCTAATCTGAGCATCTCCTTCTGTGGAGTGTTAACTCACTTCCTTCGCGCCCGTGCTCTGAGCAGAGAGGGACGAGCTGGTCACCAATTTCTGTATAATAACCCTTCAGATCCTCAGAGACTGTTATTAAATCTCCCCTCGGCTGCCTCCTATCTAACTAAATCATTCCTACCCTTTTCACCTTCTTCTCCACGGATCGTTTCTCCATTCTGTGCAGCACTGTTCAGAGCCCCTCCGTCTTCCCTCAGCGACCAGGAACCTAGGAAGCCGAGGGGTCAGCCCAAGCTCAGGGACCACTGCTGGCTGAGGGATAAGGACAAAGGGCAGCTGGGTGTGTGTGGGGCTGTCCCACGGCACTTTCTGTTGCCCCTGGGTCTCGAGTGCACAGCCTCGGCTTCTCTCCTTGCTGCTCCCGGGGAAAAGGAGAAAGATGTTTTCTCCACCAGGGGACAGCCTTGGCTCCCAGCTTCTCTCCCTCTCCTCTCCCTTCCGGCTCTGCCCCTCCACACTGACCACCACCATCCAGCACCCTCCACTGGGTTCAGGTGCACAAGAGAAGACACCCTGGACAACGGACACAGACAGGCAGCAGGCACAGGCAGCAACAGCTCACATCGGCCATGAGCTGCTGGCTGACTGTATCTCAGTTCTTCAAACAACCCGATTGCCCCCATTTTACCCAAGAAGACTCTAAAGCTCAGCTATAGGGCCTGTAAGTCACTTGTTTGAGACCACACCTGGGAGTCGGTACAGCCAGGTTTGAAAGCCAGGCAGTGGGACTTCAGACACAGTGCTTTTAACACTTTCTATCTCACGCTACTTACGTTGCACAAAGTGAATCAGGGATGGGAAGAGCCCATAACAGGTACATCAGGAGTAGGGGACTATGTGGACAACTGGGGTTAAAACAAGGGACTCTTGAGAGAGCTTTCAGAGAGGCAGGAAGAGAACCAGAAGGGAGAGTTTAAGGAAGGAGGATGATCAATTTCAAATGCACAGAAAGATCAAGTATCTTCCAGCCAAGATAAGCTGTCCCCACTGGACCCATTTTCTGGCCTCTAGAAGAGGCCTGTTTGTATCCCAGGCCCATCCACTGACCGCATGGTTGTCATTGACCCTCTTCTCCATAAGGGTTCTCCCCAAACTTCTCCAGCCCCAAGAATCCAAACTCCCCCAAATCTACCTCCTGGTTCCCAGAGGAAGCAGGGCTCTCAGAAGCCAGGCCCTGGTGAGAACACCTGGGAAGGTAAGGATGTCCATCTCCTCCCTGTGCATGGACCTGGACCCGGATCTCCTGCTTTCCAGCCCATGGGTCTTCCTCCGACTGCATTGCCGGCACACCTCTTGCTTCCCAGTTTCTCTTCCTCCCTTTCTTCCCTTCTTGCCATAACCTGGGTAGAAGAGGGGTCTTTGTTCCTTTTTCAGTTTTTCACCACAACTAGTTGGGGTGGGGTTGGGTAAAGAATGACCCCCTAAGAGAGATCCACATCCTAATCTCTGGAACCTGTGAATGCTGCCTTATATGGCAAAAAGAGGTCTTTGCAGATGTGATAAAGTTAAGAATTTTGAGATGGGGAGATTAACCTGGATTATCCTGTTGGACACTAAACGAAATCACATGTATCTTATAACAGAGAGGCAGGGAGATATTGGACACCATCTGGTGTCAAAGGCTGAGAAGAGGAGAAGGCAATGTGAAGATGAAACAGAGAGATTAAAAGATGCTGACCTTGAAGATTGCAGTGATGGGGCCCCAAGTCAAGGAATGGCAGCAGCCACCAGAAGCAGGAAGAAGCACAGAAAGGATTCTTTCTTAGACCCTGTGGAGCCAGCATGACCCTACCAGCCCTTTGATTTTGGCCTAGTGATACTGACTTCGAACTTCTAACTTTCAGAAACCTAAGAGAATAAATTTCTGTGTTTTTATGGGTATATATCCAACCCCTAAAAAAACACTAATTTGAAAAGATCAATGCACCCCAATGTTCATAGCAGCATTATTTACAACTGCCAAGATATGGGAGCAACCTAAGTGTCCATCAGCAGATGAACGGCTAAAGAAGATGTGGTACATATACACAATGGAATACTACTCAGCCATAGAAAGAATGAAATTTTGCCATTTGCAGCAACAGGGATGGACTCGGAGAGCATTATGCTAAGTGAAATAAGTCAGACAGAGAAAGACAAATGCTGTGTGATATCACTTATATGTGGAGTCTGAAAAATACAACAGACTACTGAATATAACAAAAAAGAAACAGATTCACAGATATAGAGAACAAATTAGTGTTTACCAGTGGGGAGAGGAAAGGGGGGAGGGGCAAGATAGAGATAGGGGATTAAGAAGTACAAACTACTATGCATAAAATAAGCTACAAGGATATATTGTACAACACAGAGAATATGGCCAATATTTTATAATAACTATAAAAGGAGTATAACCTCGTGAAAATTGTGAATCATTATATTGTACACATGTAACATATAATATTGTACAGCAACTACACTTCAATAAAGAAGAAGAAAAAAATGGAGTTGTAAATATACACTGTTTACCAAAAAAATTGTCTGTGCTTTTAAGGCACCCAGTTTGTAGTAATCTGTTACAGGAAAGAAAATGAATACATGGGCATCACCAGTATACATGTGCAGGTTAAAGCCTACCACCATTTAAAAATGCTTGGACCCCATATTTGCAGTTCAATGACTAGGGGTGGGACAGGAGTGGAGGTGGAGCTCAAAAATTCAAATTCATTGTCAGAGGCAGGATTTTGCCATCATTTGTTCATACTCTTCCTTCCCTCCATGCTTAAGGCACTTAAGGCCAGAAGCTTCACCTACGGGGTCTGAGAGGATCTTGTTGAACTTGTTAATTTGTGCCTTCTCAGCAGTGCTTGCATTTTAAAAAGAGTGTCATCTCCTTGTTAGCCCTCAAAGTACAATCTTTAATCTTGCTCCTTCCCTAGGCTCTGCAGGTCCCTGAGGATGGCTATTCCATTGGCCTGTAAAACGCCAGAAAGGAAATAAAAATGTAGGGTTGGTGAGGGGATGAGGGTGCTTAGACAGAGTGGCCAAGAACGGCTGTCTAAGGGCATGACTTTTATGCTTAAAATCTGGGTTATTCTGGGTAAGGAACAATGTGAGCAAAGGTTTCAAGGTAGGAAAAAATCAGACATGTTCTAGAGCTGAAAGGAGGCCAGTGTGGCTGGAGAGTAGAGCTAAGTTGATCACACAGAGCTTTGTCGGCAACCCTGGGGAGTTTGGATTTTTCTTTAAGTAAAATGCAAAACAGGCTAAATTGTTAATGCAAAATCTCAGACCCTTCAAAATTTCAAACTTACCAGTACTATTTTTTTTTTTTTTTTCCATCACACAGAAACCAAACCACAGAGAAATTAAGTTGAATAACTTGCTCAGAGTCACACAACTAATAAATGGAGTCTGGGTGAAAACCTAGTTCTAGATGACTCCAGACTCCATGCTCTTAACCCCATGAAAGAGGGTCTCCAGTGGATTCACTGTGACATACCGTTCAGTGTGGATGTAAGTAGAGACAGATCTCTTGAAGTGTAGCCTCCAGTGTTGCGAACTTCAACCATGTCATTCAGAGACCTGATCACCCAAGATGTGGTGAGGAAGTATGGTTAACTCACCCTGTGCTGGACCCATCAGGCCCATGGCTTTGACTTCTAATTGTCTGAAATGCTTTTCTCATCTAATATGCTCTGGAATGTAATGATCCAGAAACTGCTGGCTGGTGGAATGAGGGGCGGGGGCGGGGTAGGGGGATTCTTGCCTGCTTTTCTATATGGACTGGGATCTATTTCCAAAATGGTTTTCTCATCCTTTTTCTACCACTCCCACTGCTCAATAAATATTGCTATTATTATTCGTTATTATTTCCTCAAAATAGTGGAATTATGGAGAAACTCCCAGAAGAGAAAGAAAGGCAATAAGATGGAGGAAGGAGGACCTTGCCAGAGGGGCTTACCTGGTGGGATAGGTAGGGCCAGTCCTGCTGGGTCTGGGCTGGGCCTGGAGCCACTGGAAGCATATAGCTGGAGGGGAGGGTTACATGGGTCCCTGCAAATGGACCTCCTTGGAAATGCTTCACTTTAATGAAATTCCAGATTGTATGGCTCCCCCCATCCTACCAGGTACAAGCATAGAAGAGGAGACACAGGAGAGAGATACCCAGTTTGGGAGGTGAGAGTGGGAGGTAAGAGGCAAGGGAAGGGTGAGTGTCCTTTTTTCATCTCTATTCCTATTGTTTGGCCCAAACCTGGACACACGGTGGACCCTTAGGAAGCGTTGCACTGCAGTAGTGGGTGGTATGAAATAATTGTGCTCCAGCTCTGCTGCCTGTTCTCTGGGTGACCCTGGTTAAGCTGTATCACCTCCTTGAACACGGTTCCCCCACGCACCAAGTGGGTGTGAGAGTAGCAGCCATCTGGCAGAGTTCATTTTGTGGAGGAAGAGCAGTGAGTGCACCTTGTAAACTCTGAAGCCTTAAACAATTCTAAGGCAAGAAAATCTCCAAGACAGTGTCTGTTGTTCCTTTTCGAATATGCCCAGGTATCACATTTTTCTAACGGTTAAAAGCACAGTTCTCCCACTAACATATTTCTGCATAATAATGAGAATATACGTATTCTTCTTAATGGGATGCAAGAAAGCTAGTTTTGTTTTGAATGGGAAAAATGCTGTTCATAAACATACAGCCCCCTCCCTCCATTAGTCTGTGCAAAAAAAAAAAAAGTAATAGTTCTTCACTGGTTTAGGGCAAAAATGTCAGCACCATTATTTGTGCAGCATGAAGACTTTCTCTTTGTCGCCAGTCCCAACAGTGGGACTTTCTGGAACCAAAATTAAGGTGGTAAGGGAGGGGATACTTTCCTGTTTTTAGGCTGATTTAGAAGGTGGCAGTGTGGAAAAAAAGATCAGAAAGAGGCTAAACCACCTCTAGGCCAATATTTGTAGGCAGATAGGCCCTGGTTCCAGTCCTGGCTCTACCACTTACAAGGTCTGTGACCTTGGGCATGAAGCTTGCAGCCTCTGGATTCCTATTGTCTCATCTACGAAATGAGACCAGTGACACCGTCCTCTTTGGGCCGTGGTAGGGTTTAATGAGAGAATGTGTGTGAGGCACGTGGCACAGGGCCTGCTCTATACAAGCTCAGTCATTAGGGCTGTTTTAGGACTTCTGAGCTCAGCTTTCTGTTGGCTGACACACAGAGGAGGGAGACTGCAGCGAAACGATCAGCCCTACAGCCTCTGGTTTTACACCACTATGAATCCTTCAGCACCTTGAAGTGGTCCTGAAGTGTGTGAGGTGGTGACTGTCCCCCTCCTGGAAATGGAGACGGAAGGATGGTTATGCCACACCTCCTGCCCAGACATTGTGGTGGATCAAATACTTAGCCATGCATCGCCCAGAAATGGCTGTCTCTTGCATCTGGAATGCACTGCAGACCTTCAGAGAGCTGTACTCTTTGAGACACTATTCTAGCTCATTCTGCCACCCTTTTGGGGTCAGCCTCAGTGGCAGAGTGAGATCCCTAGTTCCATCTTGGTTGGCCACTGCTTCCTCCCCTCCCAACTGGACTGGGCTGCATGAGCCCATCAGCTCCACTGGGCCCTTGATCTGCTGTCATGGGGGAAAGATTACACATGCAAGCATGGACTGGGCCTGCAGGCGATTGGTGACAGGTAGGGTGAAGTCTGGCCTAGGGTTTGGTATGTGATAATGATCCTCTAAACAAAAGAAAATAATACCTTGAAATGGAATGATTCCTTTATTCTCTTGAACTGAATGTGCTGGACTTGGGAGGCCCCTCGCTTTCTTGCTGCCTGGACTATTTCTACCTCTCTCTTCTGGCCAGTGTTGTTTGTGTCACATTCCAGAAATCTTTTCTAGGATTGAAATCCTAACGAAAATGGACTGGCTTGAAACTCGGAGCTCCTCATAGATCAAGTCCTTAGGTACAGTCCTGAGGATCCACCATAGGCTGAGTCACCTTGAATGATTTTAATTCACTACCTACAGCTTGGTTTTATCATAGCAATAACAATAGCATATTGGCACACAGAGTAGGCATTCAATAAGTGATTTTGGGAAAAAAAAAAAATGACGAAGTAAAGCACATAGTCTGATGCCAGGTGTGCAGTCAAGACATATTAGTAGAATCTGAATTTCATCAGTTGTCTTATCTGTGAAAATGGGAATAATAATCATAGCACCTGCAGGCAGGGGGTCTGATAGAATGAAGTGAGATAATCTGTGCGAAGAGCCCAGTGCCTGTGTACACTGGGTAGTCAATAGCTGTTCACTGTCATTATTATCAGCTGTGCAGGCTTTGGGATTTTTTTTTTTTTTTTTTTTTTTTTTTTTTTTTCATAATGTGGTTAATTCGAAGGAAGTGAGACATGATTTCCGCTGAGGAGGCTCAGCTCTCTACACCTCAGCAGACTGGAGCGTTATGTATGAGAGGATTGGATAGAGAAGCAAGCAGAGGGACGGAGATAATCCAAGGGACATTTGGGGCTGCTAGTTTCCTTTGCAAGACGCTAGGAGTCTAGATCAGTTCCACGTGATGCTTTTTGTTGTCAGAAAGAAGGCAGCTGGAGGGTACAGGAAGCCCAGTGAGACCAACGCCAGGCACGCTGTCCTGGGAATCCCAGGAATATTTCAGGGGACCGGTCTGATTTCTACCTGCAAATACGGGGTTCAGGACACTCAGGATAAATGCCTTCATTTCTAGGCACGGCTGTTTGCCTTGGCAAGCAAAAGCGAATAAGGCAAGGCTGAGCAAAGGAAGCGGCTGCTTCAAAGTTCATCCCAATAATAGATTGAGCAGATTTGCAAGAACGGGGCTCTGTGAGATGATTATCAGATGTCGGCTGGGATCTCCCTGGCCTGTAAGCCCTGGAGATAGATGTGAATCCCCATGCCAGGACTATGGAAAGTCAGTTCCTCTTTAAGATTTCTGTAATCCCCTGTGGCCTCAGGTCTGTACCACGTTTACTCAGACGTGGAACTCTTCCCTTTTCTAAATTTACACACACGTGAACTCACATAGGAGAGTTGTGTGTCTACCAGACTTTACTGAACATTTGGATAAAAAAAGGTTCATAAATTAAAATTGGATATTAGATGTTCCTGTTCCTAGAACGTTCCTTAGCCATTTCCTTAGCTGGGAGCATTGCCTCCCACTCTTTCTCTCTCTCTTCTTGGCTTTCTCTAATGACTAATCCCTCCTTTCCAATTCAGCTCCCAGACACCTTGCACATCTAAAGGGACTGTCACTGAACAGAACCCACCTTCCTCAGGAGGCAGATGTGCTTATAAATTGGTCCCCCTTTTCCACTACATATTCCAAACCAGGAGGATTTCTCAACCTGTGTGTTGACGAAGGGCAAGAGAATGTGCTCCACGCACAGGAAGACGCTTCCTCCTGAGCTGAGCAAGACAAAAGGTCAGAGCCACCTGTCTGGAGCTGCAGCTGTCTCCATCCTCTGGATGGACATTGTTTTTGGATGCCGCCTCAGGCCCTGGCAGTCTGCACACGGGGCTGTGTCTGTCACTAGGCAGATCTACACGCTGCCTTGGACTAACGAGCCTGGGTGCCAGGTGGCGAAGCGATATTACAGGATGAAGTTTTCAGCCAGAGGCCGGCACTCACGCTGACCAGACCCAGCTCTCAGCAGATCTGGCACCACCTTGAAAATCATACCGCTGCTGTTTGCTTCTCCTTTGTTCTGAGGTGTTACAGGAGCAAATTGAACACACCCCAGTTGTTTCTGTTTCCTCCTGAGGAGCAGGAAGGTCACAGGGCTTCCTTTTTCTAGCATTTACCGAAGCCATCCTTTGCGAAGCGCTCTACGTGGGCAATCTCATCCAGTCTTTGCAATCATCCTGTGGAGAGAGAGAATCTCATTTTACAGATGAAGGTGCAGGCCTGGGGTTCACAAAGGGCTCCAGAGCCCACTCACATCACCCTTCATGGCGATGTTGCCCCATCCTCCCTGGGTGAAGAGGAAGGACACTGACATTCACTGGGCACGAGCTCTGTACCTTGTGCTTCTACACAATTGTTACCCTTTTAAATTCGAATCGACGGCTCTGAGATTTTACTAGCCCCAATTTCCAGACGAGGGAGCCAAGTCTCAGAGATAGAATCGTCAGAAGTGACGTCAGGATTCCAGCCACAGTTCTTCTCCCTGTCGTCACCTACAGAGCAGTGACTCTGGGTTAAGCTGACTCTGGGCTCAGCCCATCAGATGTGGAAGCCCACCCAGCTCCCCGTCCAGCCCTGCTGGCTCATTGTCTCCAGGCCTCCCCAGCTGCCGACTTTGTTTCGTAAGGAGCCATCGTCAGGCTCAGCCCTGCCCAGGCCCACAGCCAATGGGAGCCTGGCCTGGCACAGGGGAAATTCCCTCTCTGTCGGAGAGTGAATTCTGGAGCTGGCCTGCTGCGCCGTGCCCTGGGACAGGTTGTCTAGAATGAGTGAGCTTTGCAGGAGCATCAGGCTGCAGCCTCCCTCCCTGGCCCCCTTGCCTCCCTGGCCTTATGCCAGGACACCAGTTTCAATTTAGTTCTTACATCACAGGGCTTAGTGGGCCTGGAGAATGGTATTGACTCTTGGCCTTTGATCTGGGGCTTTGATCTGACTTGAGTGTATCTTGGTGAAGTAAGGTGCCCTACTATACAGGTTGGGGGACAAACAGTACCCCCGGCACATTGTCAGAATGCAATGATTGGGTTCTATATTAGTCGGGGCTCTACAGAGAAACAGAACCAATTTTATACACACTCACACGTGTATATATATACATATATATGTATATATATATATACACGCACACATGTATATGAACATATATATACATATATAGAGACAGGGGAGTATTTATTTTAAGGAACTGGCACACCAACTGTAGGGACCTACAAATCTGAAATCTATAGGGCAGGATTTCTATGTTGCAGTTTTGAGGAGAATTCCTTCCTCTTTGGGAAACCTTAGTCTTTGCTCAAGGCCTTCAACTGGTTGAATGAGGCCCACCCACTGCGTGGAGGATCATCTGCTTTACTCCAAGTCTATGGATTAAATGTTAATCACATCTGCAAAGTATCTTCACAGCAACGTCTAGCCTGGTGTTTGACCAAAGAGCTGAGTATCATAGCCTAGCCAAGTTGACACATACATCAAACCATGAAAAGTACCCATCTGTGAATAATGGACGCAAGTCCAGGCGTCCAGTCCATGCCCCTCACAGCTCCTTGTGATGGATCAAGGGTGGTCTTGCACAGAAGCTCCTACAGTGGCCACACACAGATGTCACCATGAATAGCAGGAGCAGCTCTCCCCAACATTATGCCCAGGGGATGGTACTCAGCTTTTCAAATTCCCAGGCAGTAGGAGGTAGGCTTTGCTATGGCAGACCTGTGAAGCTAGAAGCAAAATGCCACGGGCTGGGCACCAGGACATTTAGGGATTCGGCTATTGAGTCTCAGCAGAGAAAGCAGAAGCAGGTCAGCTACCCTGAAGGTGATGTTCAGAGCACAGCAGTGGAGGTGCATCCTCTGCTCTGGCTGCCCCTCAGGCAGCGATTCATGGTGTGATGTTTGGCTCTGGGGCCCTGTTGCCCTCGTAACTTAACCCCAAAGGGAAAGCGAGAGAGCAGCACTGTTGGGTTTCAGTGATCCAGCTCCCGGTTCTAATTGCAGCCAGGTGCCCTACGAGAAGGCCTTTTCCCCTTCTTCCGTGAAGGAAGCTGCCTGCTGCTTTCTGCACAGGCAGTTCTAAAAGGTTACATTTCTTGGTAGAGGGGACCTGAAGGAGCTGTTCCTCAAGGACTGGCAAGCCCTGCCTCCCCGACCCCCCAAACTGTCGGGGGGCAAGAGTAGAGCACTGATAGAGGACCACATACCGTATGCTTACATATTTAAAAGTTAAATACTGTTAAATACAATACGTTCTACCCTCCTACCTGAACAATGATAGCTTCATAAGCACCTGGAAGGCCAGTTTGAATTTAGAATCCTCAGCCTCCCCTGAGTTCTGAGAATACGGTGTTGCAGGGAGAGCTGACACATGGCTCCCAGCCTCCAGACCCCTCTCTTTCTCTTCCCGTTCCTGACTCGGACCCCCACTGCAAGGGCCATTGCAGGCACACAGTAGATGTCCCAGCATGCATGTCCAAGCTCCGTCTGTAAGCCCTGCAAGCAGTTCTTCAGTTCCTCTCAGCCACCACTCAAGCCTAGGGACATACGCACTATTGGAGGGGTCTAACTTTTGGAGGATGTGCCCATGGGGGTGGCCTGCTCAGATCTGGGAAGCAGACTCAGGCTGTCTGGGCAAAGATTTTAATTCAGGGCACCCAGAGCACAGTCTGGGTGCAGAGCGGGGGACCAGCTGAGGGTGGACTCATCCTCTTGGCCCTGTGGACTCTGCTTCACGGGGAGGTGTGTGGCCAGTAGTAGGGCCTAAGCAGAACTTTAGAAAATGTGGGGACCAGGGAAGAGACCCCTCTTGTCTGAGAGTGGCCCTGTGTATTGGAATGGTCCCAGAGGTGCTAGCTCAAGATTAGCTTCTTGCAGTGGGTGCCAACTATTCTGTGATTCAATACTCAATCTGTTTCCATGGTTATCACCTCCCTCTCATTATTCTCATCTTTACCTCTAATCTTGGAGATTTTCCCAAGTTTGTCCTCCAAATCACAGATTAGAGGGTTTTCGTGGGTCAACTTTGCCATTTAGAGGGATTTAAAATTGTTTGCTGTTTTATATGGGGTTCTGTTACATCCTTAAAAATTTCATCCAGTTCCCTTTGCATCCCAGGTTTCATCTTAGCTCGGTTTCCCTTTGTGGTTCTTTTGGTCTGCCTTACAGTGCTCAGGTCTTCTGTCGTGGTATTGAAACATCAAGCAGGTTTCTACAAACTTATTTTGTCTCCTGTGGTAAATAATTTTTCAAAGATATAATTTTGTCTATTTCTTCATTGTGTTTCATATTGGATTTTCTGGTTGTGTTTGTTCATTTGTGAGAAGAAATTAAACTAGACTTCCTTTCGTTTTGCCAACAGATTGCCCTCATTCCTCAAGGGTCCTGGCATCACCCCCACCTCCCAGCCCCGTGCATATCTCGACCTGCTGTGTGGTCTGAGGAGCACAGCCTCTGCTCCAGCCTCAGTTTCCCATAGTCCTTCGGGCATCTGCCTTTGGGCAGAGGAAGGTCTCCTGTTCCGAGGTCCTGGCTCTGTCTAAGCGTGAGCCTGAGTCCAGTTGCATTTTGTCTGCATGCAGCACATGGAAAGCTCTAAGCTCTGGAATACTGAGCTTCTAGAGGTCTGTCTCGGTCCCCACTTACAGTTTTCTAGGATGCAGCACCCTCTACTCTCAACACTATTGTATTCTTGGAGTTTTAGTTTTTGAACAGTTCTAGAGAATATGGTGGGGGCTGGTGGGAAGGGAGCAAATAAATTAGCATGAATTTGACTGCCTCAGAAAATAAATATTGAACAGTACAGTTGGTAGCTCTCTTATTTTTGGTAGATAAAAGCCTCACAAGCCAGGGGAAGATGGTGGGGGATGGAGAGCATCATACAAAGCTTTCTACTGCTTTTTCCCCTGTTCCTTGCCTTGGGTCCAGAGGGCAGCATATTTAGTTATTAACAACGCAGCTCAATCTGACCTTAACAGGAACATACCAAATGTTTGCTTTTTAAATTAGCTCTATAAATTAGAGAAATTTCCAACCCGATTCTGGCAATGATCTTCTCTTAACCTTAGTTTCTGCTTTATTCAAGGATTATTAGGTGCAAGTGACAGGACCATGCAAGCTAATTTAAGGAAAAAGTAGAATTAATTGGAAGGACACAAGAGTTTCTCGAAAACCCGAGGCTGGGAAGTAAAGTTCCCAGCCGCATGAGGAACTGGGTAGTCAGAGCGCTCTGACTTATACTGTGGGATGTGATGAGCATGCCTTGGCCAAGTGTCAGGGAAGAATGCTGTGTCACCCATGCTGGGAGCAGTAGGAAGATCAGAAATCCAGTTTACCCTGCCTAGGCCACAAATTGCCTGCCCCTTTACACATGCAATGCTTGTGCTTGCAGCTCGGGGACCCCACTTATCCCATTTTGGTGCAGACTGTGGTGGAATTGTACTGGCCGTTGAGGTAAAGCGGACCTCCGTGGGCCAGCTCTGAAGCCGGTCGCTGTGGTAAGGACCTTGGCTCTGACCTGCCCATTTCAGGAGGCCACTGCCCGATGAAAGGGCTCCCCAGCAAATTGAGCGTATCACCCAGCCTCCACCATAATGTGTGGAGCCTGCGCCTTGAGTGGCCCAGTCAGCACAATGTCCCCCACCTTTTAGGTTGTTAGGAAAATGCAGTAAAGCCCTGCTTTCTACTGTGGGAGATAATTCATGGAGCATAACCATCTCTCAGGTTATCCCTACGTGAACCTCTACTGTAGATGCTGGTGTGGAACCCTCTGCAATTGCTGTGATTCCTCAGGGTTTTAGTTGGGAAGCCTCCATGTTTTAAGCCTATAAGTTAGAGCACTCGGTAACTGGTTTCTTCAGTACAATTCCTGGCCTCAGAATAGGGCTCAAGTCAGTGCCTAAAAGGCTGGATGCAGCCTGGCTTTAGTGCCTACTGACCCACAATCTCTGTTCCCTTTCCTAACAGGGTGGCAGAACAACCCATAAGTTCTACCTGTCTTTACTCCTATGGAAACTTATTTGTGGGATTCCTTCGTCTGTCACTGTCACTGGGCATCTAAGTCTACCCCACAGATACTCCTCCATTTAAGTCTTGGAGGGCATGGGTTAAAGGCATGGGTTTGTTCCATCCTGGAAACTGTCCATGTTACAAATTTCCCCACTTTCTCATTGGAGCTCCCACACAATAAACAAGTAAAAGGGTCCCATTGTGTCTTTTCTCCATGGCTGCTTTACATCTATAAAAATAAGAGAGGTCCTCAAGGGCAGACCAGGGTGAATGTTAACTCTTTGTTCTTCACCAAAGGAAAAAAGATCATGAACTCATATGGGCCACTTTAGGATAACCTGAATAGGAAGTGGATGTCATCAGCCCCAAAGGCAGTCTTCTCCTCTTCCTGGCCCCTCTCCTTCCCCTGGTTTCTCCTATCTGCTTCTCTCAGTGAACCTCTCCATTCCGCCATTTTTGCAGCATGCCTTTCTCTGTCCCACTTAAACTTGACACAAACACAGGCTGCCAGTTTTACACACCTCCCCAGATGAAGTGCTCTCGAATAGGGCTCCTGTATTGCAATTTTTTTTTTTTGGCTGTGCCTTGCAGCATGCAGGATCTTAGTTCCCCGACCAGGGATCAAACCCATGCCCACTGCAATGGAAACATGGTGTCTTAACCACTGGACCACCAGGGAAGTCCTTTTTTTTTTTTTTTTTTTTTTTGTATTGCAACTTTAAAGTCTAGGAAGTAAGAATCAGATCGGTCAATTTGTGTCAGGTGTTTGTCAGTGGACCGATCAGCTCTAGCCAGGCTGTGGCACCACAAGCCCAGTGTCCAGTCAGTAGAGGCCATGGGAGAAGTCTCTTGGGAGTGAAGATAGCAAGGCAGGGAGAGGAACTGCTATGGTTTCCATGGCTTTATTGTGTTACATCTTGGTATTTTGATGAAAGGTAGAAGAAGGTTCACCAAGTGCTCCCTGATAACCTGAGAAGTGTCACCATGTGACAACCTCCCATGGCATCTGGTCACCAGCTGGGTCTGTCATCTGACTCCATGGGATAAAGACTATTGAAACAGAGCAGGACCCTGTGGGGCCTTCCTGGGACCAGACTCTTCATGTCCCCTGCCTCTTGTCTGTAGAATAGCTTTGGCCTCCTAGGCCTTCCCCCAGTTCCAAAGAGCAAATTTAATCAGAGAAGTGAGAAAATGCAGAAACAGGAAAAGAGTCAAGCGAGGCAAAATGATAATAGTTTAGCCATAAAACAAAGTCAGGGACCTTTAGTTCCGCCTCAAGGGCTATAGAAAAGATCCTAAGCCATATTCTTGAGTTGTTTGGCAGATACTAAAATCCCCACCAGAAGGAAGAAGTTGACTGCATGCTGATCACTAGCACATAGACCCCAGACTGGTTGGAGCCAGAAACTTTATAAATGAGATTCCTGAAACACCACTCTGTTACCTCACCACCAACCGATCAAAATGATGTACACGAGCTGATCACACACCCTGCGATCCTCTCCCTCACCTCCCCTTTAAAAACCCTTCCCTGAAAGCCATTGGGGAGTTCAAGTCTTTTGAGCATGAGCTGCCTTTTCTCCTTGTTTGGCCCTGCAAAAAATGCTGTACTTTCCTCATCACAACCTGGTGTCAGTAGATTGGCTTTGCTGCATGTGGGGCAAGCAGACCCAAGTTCGGTTAGGTAACACTACCAAACTTTTAAGTGTGGAGGTTTTATATCTAGAAATCCACTGAACCTTAATGAAGCATTAATGTTTTAATGATACAGTGGTGAATAATTCCAATATGTGACTGTTCTTAGTTTGAACTCAGTAATTCAAAGGGGACAGGAAACAGTAAGAATGAAATAAAGTCCGGACCATGGGGTTGAGGATGTAGAGTATGAGGATGTAGAGTATGAGGTTGTAAAAAAAATTTGGTTTTCTTTTACTTCATAATTTATCTAGGTCCATAAAACTAAGGCAATATATTTTCTGCTCCCCTGAGTCCTCTGGGCAGAGCTGTGTCCCTCCCCTCTGCATTCCCATGGCACTTTGTTCATATCTCAAAACACCATTTATCACGCTGTGTGGTAACTATTTGTGATGGGTCTGTTTTCCTGGCTAGACCAAGCTTCTCTAGGGAAGAATCTGTATTGTGTTCCCTTTGTATTCCTAGCATGAATTAGATTTGAACATAGTAAAGGTTCAATAAATATCTGTCGAATGAACAAGACCCAGGACTTGATGAGCCCAGGCAAACCTTGGATATCTGCAGCAACCATGTTGAAGAATTCCCTGCTTTTCTGTTTCTCATTATGTGGACTCCACCCACTGTTGGGGGTACTCTCATGGCTCCCTGCCTCCTTTCACACACTTTCTTTCAGATTAGGGGTCTTATCCAAATCCCAGCCCACTTGACTGGAGCCTTGACCCTATGCCTAGCCTTCGCAGCCCTCTTCTTGGGAGATCAGAACCTGAATCTTGTTTCTCCCAGCATTGCCTGGAACCAACCTGAACAGACAGATCTCTGGCACCATGATGTGGCACTGTACATGATACAGAACAGCTGCCTGCTCTACGGGGGCTCTTCTGTTTTCTTCTTCATGTTAGATTAGGTAGTGATCCCTATACTCCCATTTCTGTCCCTCACTCCAGTGTGGACCATATTTAAACTCCATAAACACTTTGGCTAGTACAGCCCCTCCCTCCACCTCCATCCGAGATGGTATCACTCACTCTTCCTCATGCTATTGGCTGATCCCTGCTTTTCTCGTTCTGTGCCACCATCAGCTCATGCAAACACCCCAGCACACAAGAACCCTATCTTCCCTGGGTCGCTGTGCCGAAGGCTCAGCGTGAATCCTTCCTGGTCCCTTTCAGAACTTTCTCTTGCATTACTAGTAAGGAAGGAGCACTCAGTGTTTCCTCAGCTGGATGGTTGCCATGCCCACCATGCCAAACAGACCCTCCTGGGGCTAAGGCTGGGGTATGTTGACCCTCTGTTAAACCAAGGCAAATTTGTGTTTGGCTGGCTGACTTAGCATGGAGCCTAGCCCTGCCTGGTTTTCTAAGGCAGGAGAGGAGAGACCTAGGACTTTGAATAAAGCTCATCCACCAGAAAGGGAGCAGAAACTCCAGGCAGACTTAGCTTCTGTCACTTAGAGAAGTTTCAGTCTGGCAGGAAAGCAGGTGTCTCTGGGGACCACAGTGATGGTAATAGCTGAATTTGTTTCTAGGGCTGCCGTAACAAAGTACCACAACCTGGGTGCCTTAAAACAACAAATTTATTGCCTCATACTCCCGGAGGCCAGAAGTCCTAAGTCAATGTGTCAGCAGGGCAATCCTCCCTCTGAAACCTGTAGGGCAGAATTCTTCCTGGCCTCTTCCTAGCTTCTGATGGTTTGCCAGCAATCCTTGGTATTCCTTGGCTTGCAGCTTGCTGTACTTCAATCCCTGCCTCTGTCATCATGTGGCGTTCTTCCTTCATGTGTCTGTGTCTCTTCTCCTCTACTTATAATGACACCAGTCACATTGGATTAAAGGCCTACCCTACTCCAGTATGACTTCATCTTAATTAGGTAAGATCTCCAGTGACCCTATTTTTAAATAAGGTCACATTCTGGGTACTGGGGTTAGAACTTCAACATATCTTTTGGGGAGGCACAATTCAATCTATAACAGTAATGTTGCAGAGGGTGTCAGAACGAAAGTCTGGGGATGTCATTAAGTGGGTGGGACTAATTAGTGGAGAATTTAGGATGAACATTATTAATCAGGAATCTTGATAGGTTGTTAGATGACTTAAGGGTAAAAGTGAGGTTTGGATTCTATTGTGATGACATTATGGCCAGGGATACAGGAATGCCTGGATGCTGACCCTTCTTCCCACTAGACCCTTAACCAAACGAGGTAGCCACAAGGAACACTGGCCAAATGAGAAGTGAAACATCATCCTTAAAAACTGAGCAAGCACCCGGACTCTAGTACCATTAGTAAAATATGGTACATTGATTTTTCAGGTTCTAATGAATCCGGTTACAATATCTTCTCCCTTAGAAAGAGCGAGTAATGCAAGAGGCAGAGAAAGACCTATGGTGGGAAGGATTGGCATGAGGCAGCTGGAGAGTAGTCAGCAGGCCTCTAGCCACTCGTCTGAAGGGCTCCATCTTACTGGAGCATGGATTTGGGAAAGGGGGCTAGGTGGTAGATAGCCCAGTTCTATGAACTGGGGTAACACATGAAAACTCAATCAGGGCACATGATGGGTATGTAGGAGTTCAGTATGTGTGTAATGAATCTGAATGTGGAAAATCAGGGGAGACAAAGGCTGAACCCCAGAAGTGGGGCTGCAAGCTGGTTAGATCTCTCTTTTAGCCTCCAGTCAGAATCAAGACACAAGAATGGATCCAAATGCAAAGTGTGGTGGTTGTGGGGAGATGGTTGGAAAGGGAAGCACAGATATAGAGACTGGAAACTGAGACAGAACCTGACCTTCCTTGTCAACATGTCCCTTCTGTTGAGCATCCACCGCATGATCTATAGTTTTCACCACTTTTTTAGTCCTTGTGTGTCTCTCTGCAGCCGTCATACTCACTTGCGAAAACTCTGAGCCTGGATGAACTTAGACATCCACCTGCATGAATTTAAGAAACAGAATATTGGTGGAGAAAATCACGCAATCAAACTGAGAAACGTCCCTTTAAATTCATAATTTTAATGTCTTGTGCAGCATTCTCTCTATATATCTAATAAACTTGCTAGTCCACTCGTTAGATGGTATTTCATACCTTCACATCTCTTCTCAAATCTTCTACTTCATCCCTGCACTCCTCTCTCTGATCTAATTATCCTGCATTGATTGTGTCCAAGTGAAAAAGTAGGACCAACAGACAAGAACTCCCCTATTCTACATCTACATTCCTTGGCATCTTCCCTGTCTGCCCTCCTGAAACAAAGGAGAAAGTGTGTTGCTTCTCTCACAGCTCAGCATCTCCTGGAGCTGGATCCTTAATGGACTCTTGTTGCCATCCTCTCTCACTTTCTCAAGTTTTACTCCTCCAGTTATATCCTATCTTCCTGATTATCAATCCTCCCCTTTTTCAGTGGGGCTATTCTCTTCAGCTCACAAACATGATTGACTCTCCTTTATGCCTAAAAGTCCTTCTTTGGTTCCTTCATCCCTCTCCAATTACTGCCCACTTCTCTTCATCCATTCGCAGCTTAATGTCTCAAGATAGTTGTTTACATACTTATCTCCACTGTTTGACCTTTGATCACTCTTCAAAACTCTCAAATTGGGTCTCTTCCCTTACCATTTCACCAAAACTTCTTGTGTCAAGGTTACCATAATCTCCATGTTGCCAAGTTCAATGGACAATTTGTTTTCTCATCTTACCCTCTCAGTTGCCTTAGACCCAGATGACCACTCCTTTATCTGACCTTATACGATTGCTTTTCTTCCTACCTCTGATGTCTCTGACAATTTCTTCTCAGTCTCTGTTATAGACCCTCTTCCTCTTCCAATGTCTAAATATTGGTATTTCCCAGGGCTTTTTCTCTCCCTACACTCTCTTCCTAAATGATCTATTTTTGTGGTCTAAGATATTGTCTACATGCTGATGATGACCAAATTTGTATCTTCATCTCAATCTCTCATTTGAACTCCAGAACTACATATCCAACTATCTACCTGAGTTTTCTACTTGGATATGTCATAAGCATCTCAGTCTAAATGTCCAAAACAGAGCTTCACTTAGTTCCTCAGACACATGAAGCTCTTTCCTAGCTCTAGGCCTTATATATGCTATTTCATCTATTTGATTCCAGTTCTCCTCACTTATCCTTCAGGTCTCAGGGAGATTCTTCTGCCCTCTCCCATCTAAGATCCCCTCCATTGCTATTTCTTGTTAATTTTTTCATAGCACTAATTACTCATGTATGATTATTTTTAAATTTATTTGCTTATTTTTTTCTCTCTCCTTCACTGGACTGTGTCCTCTTGAAGGCAGGGCTATGTCTGTTTTCTTCTCCATTGTATACCCAGCTCTCAGTACAGTACCTGGAATGCAGTAGGTGCTCAGCAATGATTTGCAGAATGAATGAATACCTATTGACTGGGTTTTAGATTGCCTTGGAAATGCAAGTCCCTGGGCAGGGCAAGGATACCCCCAGGACTGTTACCCAGTTTCAGAAATTAGTGTCAGGGAAAGAACACAAAATTTCTTTCTAGGAAATCCGAAAACATTTCAAATAAATGTGCCTATTCATTTATATAATTGCACAGAGCACTTCCCAAAAGCTCTCATTCTAAGTACTTGAGTAAAATAGGATAATGAGTCAGAGTGCTGAGAGGAGACAAACTGCCTTGGAACTTGAGGTCTTGGAAGAATCAGAGCCAACACCCTAAACGTGGCTTGTCTCTGAGGAGGGATGCTGATCCAAAGGGCCAGAGTGGGTCCATCATCAGAAACTGGGACACCAGACTCAAGCCTGGGAGATGGCTTCTTAGGTTGAGTACAGATCGTTCAAACTCAAAGAATGAAGTCTGCTTTATATTGCTGTAGAAAAAGTGTTAACTTGGCTAAGTGAAGTTAGCCTCTGTTGCCTGGGTTCCCAAATACATATGACTCCTTTAAAGATTCGTGTTCATGACTCAGTCACTCATAGACAGCCTTAGAAGATGAGGATGAGGTTGAATATAAACAACTGAGGCAGAACTAATGATGCCTCTTGCAGAAAAGGCAGCCCAGAGGTTGGATCAGAGACATACAGAAGAAGACAGCAGTGGAGCAACTAACCAATAAAGAAATATTTTATTTGTTTCAAAAATAGCATGCTTCCAAGTTAGCTGCTCTTTCCCAAAAGAAGAATTTCTTCCAGTTCTTCTGTATGTGCCAGGGAAGAAACTGGCCTCTTTGGGAACCAAGTATGAGAGAGGAGTCAGGCTGAAAGCAATAGAAATGGACTCTGACTACTTAAGTAAGAAAAGGGGGTCTTTGGAAGGAGAGTGAACAGCCCTAGAACTGAAGAAAAAGCTGAACAATCAGACCCCGGAAAGGAATCAGGGGAGCTCCAGGGTTCTCAAATGCAGAAACTGATCAACCTTTCTTTAGGGAACTATTATCCAATGACTTAGATTCCAAATCCTGTATGGGAGAGCCTGATGGGCCATATGCCTGCTTCAGTGGGTAGGGGGTGGGAGCCTGAGAGTCTTGGTCACACCAGAGCTAGAGGGAATAGAGAAAAAAATGTTACACAAGGGACTCAGTAGGGCCGACAAAACAAGCAATTCACGATTCTGGTGTTGGTCGAGGTGTCAGTAACCAGGTTAATGAATTCGTTCATTATGAACCTTAACAGCATTTATATAATTCAGTCATGTTACTATGAGCTGTGTTATACAGATGAAATAAAACACACTGATTATCCTTAAAGAAGTTACTGTGCAATGTTGGGAGACAATTAAAAAAACACAAGAAATTGTTCAAGTTATGGCTCCTTTGGTTGCAAGAAAACAAAACTCATTCAAAGTTACTCAAGTAAAGAACAGTGTTTATTGCAAGGAAACAGCTCTCGCAGAATCAAAGAACATGAAATCAAGTGCAGCTGAGACTGAGAGGAACGGGGCAGCTGTCTACTACCTCCATTTCCCTCTCTTGGGCCACGGGCTCTTCTCTGTTTCTTGTCAGCTCCATTTTCGTTTCTCTGCAGAACAGCTTCCCCCTTTTACTCATCAACTTGGTAAATGTTACATGTGTACTTGAAAAGAATGTGTATTCTGCCATTGTTGATTGGTATGTCCTACATGTGTCTGTTTGGTTTAGTTCATTCATGTTTTGTTTTGTTTTGTTTTGTTTTTTTGGCTGCGCCGTGCGGCTTGTGGGATCTTAGCTGTCAAACCGGGGCCCCCTGCAGTGGAAGTGTGGAGTCCTAACCACTGGACAGCCAGGAAATCATGTTTTCTATATCCTTAGTGACCGTCATCAAGTTGTTAAATTACTGAAAAGGTGTTGAAACATTCAACTACAATTGTGGATTTGTCTAATTCTCCTTTCAGTTCTATCAGTTTTTACTTCATTTTTTTGAGGTTCTGTTATTAAGTGTATACACATTTAGGTCTGTTCTCTCCTCTTGATGGATTAATCAATTTATTATTAGAAATGTACCTCTTTATCTTTTAATATTTCTTGTCCAAAAGTCTTTTCTCTGTATTAATGTAGGCACTCAAGATTTCTTTCGATTAGTGCTTTCATAGTATATCTTATTGCATTTTTTACTTTTAACTTACTTGTGCCTAGAGTTTTAAAGTGGGTTCTTATAGATAGCACAAAATTGGTTCTTGCTTTCTTACCTAATCTAACAATCTCTGCTTTTAATTGCAGTGTTTAGATTGCTTACAATTAATGTAATTATTGATATGTCTGGGTTTAAATCTACCATATTTGCTATTTGTTTTCTATTTTCCTCTCTTTTTCATTCGTTCTTTTTCTCTTTTTCTACACTATTTTTATGATCCCACTTGATCTCTTTATTGGCTTATTAGCTATACCTCTACCTTGTCTTGCTATTGGTTCCTCTACAGGTTACAATATACATCTTTAACTTATCACAGTCTACTTTCAGATAATATTATATCACTTTGTGTGCAGGGTAAGAATCTTCTCTCATCTTTTGTACTATTGTTGTTGTGTTTTACTTCTATATATGTTATAAACCTCATGGAATGCTGGCATTATTTTTGTTTTCAATAGCCAGTTTTATTTTAAAGAGATTAAACAATAGAAAATGTCTTTTATATTAGTCCACATATTCCTCTTGATTCCTTTGGGTAGATCCAAATTTCCATATAGTATTATGTTCCTTATACTTGAAGAATTTCCTTTAGTATATCTTATAGGGCAGTTATGCTGGTAATGGATTTTCTCAGATGTTGTTTGTCTGAAAAATTGTTTAGTTCACTTTTATCTTTGAAAGATAGTTTTGCTGGGCATAAAACTCTAGTTGACAGCTTTATTGTCTTCTGGTTTGCACAGTTTCTGACATAAAATCTTCCATCATGCTTATTTTTATTTCTCTATACATAATGTATTTTTTTCCTCTGGCAAGAATTTCTTTTTATCCATTGATTTCAGTAATTTGATTATTAATCAAATCAGTAATTTGGTCTGTTGCAGTTTTTAAATGTTTAATCTCCTTGGAGTCATTGAGCTATTTTTGGATCTGTGGGTTTATAGTTTCTATTTTTAATTTTATTACTGTAGTAATGTTTTATCATTAACAAAATCTATTTCTTTAAAAAAGTTTTTCTAGCTATATTGAGGTATGATTGACAAATAAAAATTGTACAGGCATACCCCAAAGATATTGCATGTTTGGTCCCAGACCACTACAATAAAGCAAATATCTCAATAATGTGAGTCACGTGATTTTTTGGTTTCCCAGTGCATATAAAAGTTACGTTTATACTATACTGTAGTTTGTGTGCACTAGCATTATGTCTAAAAATATATACATACCTTAATTAAAAACTACTTTATTGACAAAAAATGCTAACCATCATTTGTCAGTACAGGATTGCCACAAACCTTCAATTTGCAAAAAACGCAATATGTGTAAAGTTCAATATAGCAAAGCACAACAAAACAAGCTATGCCTATATGTATTTAGGTTGTAACAATATGGTTTCTTTAAAGCGTACAAGGTAATGATTTAATATAGGTATACATTGTGAAGTGATGACCACAATCAAGTTAATTAACATTTCTATCATCTCACATAGTTTCCATTTTTGTGTGTGGTGAGAACACAAAATCTACTCTCTTAGCAAGTTTCAAGTATACAATACAGTATTATTAACTATAGTCACCATGCTGTACATTAGATCTCCAGAACTTATTTGTCTTATAGCCAGAAGTTTCTATCCTTTGCATGTCTGGTAATTTTTTATTGGGTGTCAGACATTGTTGATTTTACATTGTTAGGTACTAGATGTCATTGTATTTTTTGAAAAAATCGTGTTGGGTTTACTTTATCTGGCATGCAATTACATTTCTTGGGATTAGTTAGATCTTTTTCAGGCTTGAAATTAAGCTTTGTTGGAGCAGACCATGGCAGACTTTGGTGTTGGGTTAATTTAGGCAATACACTTCCGAAAACTCTAGCTGATGTCATTTGTATTATGAGGTCTTTCTACTTTGGCTGGTGGCAATCTGAACTATTTTCAACCCTGGGTGAACTCTGGAAATTGTTCAGCCTACTACTTTCTGGTGATTCTTTCACTAGCCTCAGGCGGTTTCATCTTATGCATGTGCAGGTCAGTACTCAGGCCAAACTCAAAGGACCCTCTCTTTAGATCTTTCAAGCTCTCTATCTCTCTCTGAGCAACTCCCTTCTCTCTGATATTCTCTCCTGCAAATTCTGGTCACTGGCTTTTCTGAACTCTGGTTTCTGTCTTCTCAACTCACCAAGATCACCAGGCTCTTTAGAATCCTTGTCCTTCCATTGCAGCCTGGAAATAGCCTTCAGGCAGTATTCTAGGGCAATTATAGAACTTACCACATTTCCTTCTCTTCATACAGAGATCATGGTCCAACGTTGCCTTTTGTCCAACGTCTGAAAAATTGTTGTTTCATATATTTGGTCTCGTTTTCTAATTGTGTAAGGCAAGATGGTAAATCCAATCCCTGGTACTCCATCATGACCTAAAGTGAATGCCCCAAGTAATTATTTTTAATTAGAAACATCTTCTAGTAAGCTATATATGCGTATGTCTTGAAACATTAAATATAGCTGAAAGACTTATAATAAAAGAAAACATTTCCCTGTCCTGTGCCAACCCATCTCAGCCCCACTATGTAGAAATAACCTCTTCTTTAATTAATTAGGTTTTCTTATTATAGCTAATTCCATATTTCTAAATAATATACCTCTACTGCTATTTCTCATGTTATCTATTGACTTCCTTATTATGGTGGGAAAGATTTAGCTTTTTTATACCACATCTCAATTCCTCATCTTCCACCTTCCCAATAAAATTTTATCACAATTTTTATATAATAATCAGTTTTATATCATTATGACCATGCAAACATTGCTTATTTCAGACCCTAACATATTACTATATTTCTATTTTATTTCTACTTCAATTTTTTATTATTCTTCAAATTTGTAATGCTTAATTTTAAAATATATGTACATTTTGCCATTTATGTGTTCTTAATCTTTTCCAAATGCTCCACTCTTTATGATATTATATGGAGTTCTTCCTCTCTTTTTTTGTTTTTTTTTTGGCAGGTGACCCTCCTAGGGTTCTCTGTGATACCAGGATGTTACACATCTCTTACCCTGAGTCCCCCAACACCATTTTCTTAAGTTGTATCCATTGCTTCCTGTTTTCTATGTCATTATCTTTCTTGGTTTACTCCCTCTCTCTTGCTGAAGTATTTATATTCTAAGTAGCTTCCTAGTAAATGGAGGTCACTTTGGGTTCATTAAATGCCTGAAATAGCTTTGTTCCACTGTTAAATTTTGGTGGCTAGTTTGACTATGTATAAACTTTTAAGTTAAAAACGTTTTCAGTCAAGTTTGGATGGTCTTGACATAGTTTTCTGGCAACCAGTGTTGCTAAGAAAAACTCTGAAGTCATCATAATTCTTATTCTTTGCAATTTATTTTCATTTGAGAATATTGTAATTTTCTCTCTATCCCTGGTCCCTGAAACTGTGTGTCCATGAACTTTTTTTTTTTTTTTTTTGAGGCAAGGAATAAGACTTTATTTGGAAAGCCGGCCAACCAAGAAGATGGCAGACTAGTGTCTCCAAGAACCATCTTCTGTTCATGAACTTTTAATGTGGCTCTTTTTTTTCATTTATTGTGCTAGATAGCCTGTGGGTTCTTTCAACCTGGAGACATGTCTGGTACCCTCCTTCTACTCCATCCCCCTAATTTTCTCTGTTCTTTCTTTCTCTAGCTCCTATAATTTGTAGAGTTCTTGGATTTATCTTCTATTTAAATATTTTTTCCTCTCCATTGGTCATCTCTTTGTCTTTTTGTTTTATTTTTCTTCAGATTTTTTGGACTTTATTTTCTAGGCATTCTATTCAAGTTTTTTATTTTGGCAATCATTTATGCTAATTTCCAAGAGCTCTTAGTCTTTGAGTGTTTTCTGTCTTAGTTTCCTACTGTTTCATGTATGTGTTTTTTTTTCATATCTGACTGAGAATAATAATTTGGAGCAAATCTTTTCTTCTGCTTTGTATTATCTCTTTTAGATAAAGTGTTTTTTCCCTGTTTGTTTTGATTTTTCACTTTCATGTTAGAGGTGGTTCTCAATTATTTGGTGAGCCTTGGTTGTTCATATTTAAGAGTAAGACACAAAAAAGTGTGTGTGTGTGTATGTGTCTGAGTAAAAATGTGTGTGTGGGAGTGGGTGGTAGTGGTGATTTTCAGCTGATGGGCTTCACTTCAAGATAGTTGGTCAAGACAGTCATTTTCCTGGTGCTCCCCAAATGCCAGAGAAGAGACCTACAAGCATTCTGCCTGGGATCTGGATGGTGGGGACAAAAGAAGACTTGGACCCATCACTTCATTTTACACACTTTCAATTAATCTCTTTGTTGTCAATCCTGCCCTCCACCTCCTAGGTACCTCTGAACCCTGAACTTCTATTAAATTTTGCCAGAGAAGAAAACTCATATCTTTTACCTGGGGAAGAAGTGAGTGGGTTGGGTACCAGATGCCTTGATCTAGGTGTTCTGGGTCCTCTGAATTCTTAGCCTTTCCAGGGTTTTGTGGAGAAAATTGCTTATTTTTCATGCCCCTCCTATGGTTTCCTTTATCCTGCCAAACCAGTAACTATTCCTCCAACAATTTTCAGTCTTCTAAAAATTTTTTGCAATCTCTCATATACTGATGTCCCCTTTCCCATTCTCTATGTGAGTTTTAAGAATTTTTCTTTCCATCACATTAGCGGAAGCACAGAATAAAGAAGAAATAAACACAAAGATATGCTAGCCACAATAAATGGCTAGCAAAGTGCCATTTTTAATAGAATTCTAGCTATTATAATTTTTGTTGATATTTCAATAATGAAAACATTTTTTGTGCCTATAGCATTCTTTTTCTCCTATTGCATTTATGGAATAGTATAGGATCAAAAGCACAAGTAAGAAATTAGATTTAAATAGTTAGAGGGACGCTTTATCCCACTTTTCTGAAGATCAGAAGAGCTGTAGAGAGAATTTGAGGCTAAGGGAAAGAGAGATAAAGGGCTCTGTATCATACGTTTTCAACTTTTTTTTTTTTTTTTTTTTAATGAGTTCATCTGTAGAGTAACAGGACTGTAAATGTTTTGGGCTCTTTAATTAAGTTGAGGAGTCTAGAGCACTTTCCTTTGAGAAGTAAGGAGCTATACAAGGGCAGTCTCTCCAACCTCAGTTCTTGGTGTGGGGCAGGCCAGTTGGCAGTCTAGAAGACTTAACTCCACAAGAAAATAAAAGCACTACTGAGAAGCCCGAGGCATTAGCCCTGAAGGCCAGACATCTTCCAGTGATTGTGCCGAGGTGTGTCCAAGGCCTCTGCTTCTCCCAGACCCCATCCCCACTGGGCCATGTGTCTGTGGAGATCCCAGAGAATAAATACAGAGCCTGCAGGCCTCGCCCAGCAGGTAGGAGCTGCTCCACAAGTGCTCTGTGTATGGGGTGGGTCCAGCTACCTCACAAGACTTCCTCCAACTGAGAGATCCCTCTTGTTCACTGGTTAACCCCAGGCTCTGGGCCTCTGCTCACTGAACTGTAGCAGGAGGCTCCTAGCCCATTCTTATCAGTACCTGGTCCCTCAGTGCCTTTGGCCAAACCGGCGACAGGTGGTCCTAGGCTACCAGACCAGAGTAAGAAATGAATGACTTGACTCATTCCACCCTAGTCCCTACTTTGAACTCTTCCGAAACTTTTATTTCTTACATTCCGCCCCCCCAACCAAGGCCTCATATAGTAACGTGAGCACAGTAGAGGCACCAAGAAAATGCTTCTTGGTTAAAAATTAGTCCAAAGAAAGGGTAGTAAATGACAGCCCCTCCCATTTGCACAGCATTTTACAGTTTTCACAACCCTTTTCTGTGCATTGGTTCATTGGATCCCCAGAACAACCCTGGGAAGTTCTCAAGATAGTAAATAGCATCTTTCTTTTATAGATGAGGTAAGTGAGGTGTAGGTACGTTATACAATTTGTCCAAGGTCAGACACTAACGTGTGTCAGCAACAAGACTCTGTCTTAGGTCTTCCGACTTCAAGTCCAAGGTAATTTCCAGTGTATGATGTGGCCTTGGAAAAATAATAGTAGCATAAGAAATGTCCATGAAATCATATTATACTATACCCAGACACCTGAGTCTGCTTTCAGGGTTTTTATAACCTAGGTCTATCTATCATTTGATTGATTAATTTCCAAATTGTTTTTACACCAGCTAGTTCATTCATTCACTCACTTAAAAAATGACCATTGGTTGTTTACTTTGTGTTTAGTACTATTTCGTAGCCAGAAGAAATATATTGACTATAGTCCACAACATCCAATAGTTTACCATAAACTGTAGGGTGTAGTAAGTATTACACAAATTTCCTACTGCTACTATAACAAATTACCACAAACATAGTGACTTAAAACAATACAAAATTTTATCTTACTGTTCTGGAGGTCAGAATTTTGAAATGAGTTTCACTGGGTCAAGATCAAGTTCTTGGCAAGGCTGTGTTCCTTCTGGAGGCTCTAGACAAGAATCCATTTCCTCCCCTTTCCCAGCTTCTAGAGGACTCTTGTATTCCTTGGCTTGCGGTCTCATCCATCTTCAAACCTAGTAATGGCTGGTAGAGTCATTCTCACAATGCCATCTCTTGTTCTGGCTCTTCTGCCCCCCCCCTTCCTTATTTAAGGGTACCTGTGATTATAGTGGGCTCAGCTGGGTAACCCAGGATACTCTCCTTATCTTAAGGTCAACAGATTAGTAACCTTAATTCCATCTGCAACCTTAATTCTCCCTTGCCATGTAACATAATATATTCACAGGTTCTGGGGATTAAAATGTAGACATCTTGGGGGACCTATTATTCTGCCTACTGCAGCTGGTAAGAGATCTTTTCCTGGAATAACAATAACATTGTAATTCCAGGCATTAGGTATGGTGCCAAATGAGTATTAGAGATCATAAATGAAGAGAGCAGAAGGAAAGCCCTCCTCTGGGCTTGAGTGATCAAACAACTCTTCATATTAGGCAAGGAAACTGAACAAGCAATGTCTCGGGATAAGAATGAACACAGGGAACCACAAAAGATTCTCAAGCAGAGATAACCTAATGATGAAGACAGAGTTTTGAGTGGATGAATATGGTGCTTGGATATGCATGGGCCTCATTTGATTGTTACAGGCTTTGTCCTTCACTATTTTATAGAAGAGAAAACTGAGGTCCAGAGAGTTTGAATGCCTTAGAAGAAAATTAGTTGGCAAAGTTTCTGGCCAGATGGGAAGGGGGTTTTTCATGGTTCTGGGGAGAGGAGGAGGTTCTAACTTTTGCCACTGCCCATGAATGTTCTCAGTAAGCCAAAATCTCTTTGGAATTATTCCGAGAAAATCCCTAGAACTAGCTCTTTGCTCCTAATCATCTTCTCGTATGTGATGTGCGTTTTTCAAAGCCCACTGTTCCATGCCGCTTTTCAGCTGTAATTAGTGTGTGGGGGGCAGTGGTTCTGGAGCACAGGTTGGGATAAGGGGTATAGAGCTTGTCTTAGAACATTTTGGGAAGTCCTTTGTTTCAGTATTGGTTTGCCATTCAAGTCACATTGGGTCATCAGCTCTGGGTTTTTGCCTAAAGCTTCAGCTCCATTTTTAGCTGCTTTTCTGGGAAATGTGACACAGCACAGCGCAGGGAAAAACACAGTAGGGAGAGGCAGAAGAGCCGGTTCTGACTTTCTGCTGCTAGCTAGCTCTGGGGCTGTAGGCAAGTCACTTTTTCTAGCCTTAGTTTCCCCACCTGTCAAATGGGTTGATTTGACATGGTAAGCCTTTGAGTTCTGAGAGTCTGTATTCATGATTCTAGGATTCATCAGTGGAGGTCAAAGGTGGATTTGGATCTACCACTCATATGTCTGCTTCCCCATTTCCCTAACTTTATGACTTACTTTCATCATCTGCATTAGGTCTCCTCCTTACCCTGGTATGGCAACCCTTCCATTGGAGATGTCCAGAAATATGTGTCATTGGTTGTAACTCATTCATTAATCCCTCTGTCTATTCATCCAACAATTACGTGCCCATTTTTGCAAGTTGAGCCAATGCCATTTTCCTAAGCCTTCTTATTAGGTGGTTAGGAAGTGCAATCAGGCTTATTGAATCATGGGCACCAGAGAATGTCTGAGTTGGAAGGACATTTAGAAACCATCAAGTTTGATGACCTTCTTGTTACAAACAAGGGAACAAAAGCCTAAAGAGATGAAGTGATTTGCCTAAGGTCACATGGCTAGTAAATGTCGGAACTGGGAATAGAATCAATTTTCCAGTCCAATTTTGGACTTTTCTTCCAACCCATTTCTGCCTTCTCCCTCCATTATCTACCACATTCTATTAACTGATTAGAAAACAAAGCTCTAATGAGCCCTACATTATTTCTTCCTTGAGCAAAAAGAATTTTTAATTGGGAAAGGATGTGCCCAAATTTGTGATGAGAAACAATTAACACAGGCTCAGCAGAATTACTGGGCCATGGGCAACTGTTTCAGCAAAGGCCTTCTGTAATGTGAGGAAGAAGATGAGGAAGAAGAGTGCTGCCCTTTCTTGTTCTGAAAATCTGTGTCTCCCTATTAGCTGTGCTTGTTTGTCAAACGTGAACCTCAGAAGTCGCAGAGCCCAAGCAATCCCACCATCTACCCTAATTCCTCAGTGCTGCATTTGGTATCTGATAGCTCAGCTCTGTTTTGTTGCCGAGTTGGATGGTTAGACCTTGGCTGACTTCTGGCTATAAAATAAGGCCTCGGGTACAAGGGCCCCATCCTCTCTGTGATCCAGTGGGGACAAGGCAGTGCCTGCCTCATTTGCCTTCAGACCAGGCCGCCCAGCCCGCCCCACCTGGAGCCAATGAAAGTGAGATACCAGTCTCACAACTGCAAGCAGGGAAATTGCCCTCGACCTCTTTCTTCACTCTTGCACTGGTGTTCTACTCTCTACTCCATTCTGATTTCTACCAGCTCCCCAAATTTTTAGCACTACCTCCTATTTCTAACCGCAATGAGTCAATGCTTTAACTCAACAACCAGAATTATTGGGTTCAACTCTTGGTTCTCCCTGAGTCATGAATTATACTCATCCTCTGACTTTTCCCACTTCTGGCCACTTTGGATTAAAGTCCAACTCAATTTTTTTTTTTTTTTTGCGGTACGCGGGCCTCTCACTGCTGTGGCCTCTCCCGCTGTGGAGCACAGGCTCCGGACGCGCAGGCTCAGCGGCCATGGCTCACGGGCCCAGCTGCTCCGTGGCATGTGGGATCTTCCCAGACCAGGGCACGAACCCGTGTCCCCTGCATCGGCAGGTGGACTCTCAACCACTGTGCCACCAGGGAAGAACCCAACCGAATTTTTATTGGATTTAGTTCCAAGAAACATTTTATCCTTAGCCTAGGAATCACTCTGCTGGGCTCATCCCTGCTGGCTTGCCTTAGGCCCCTACAAGGGGTAATTTGACATCCAGACCACTCTGTGTATCCCTAGGATTCACTCAGATCTCTCCTCCAAATACCTGTCTGGATCTATCACTTGTATGTCCACGTTCTCACTTCCCTGGCCTTATGCTTCACTTTCAGAACCTGCTTTGGGCCCCTTCCTCACCTTGGTTTAGCAACCGTTTTGAATTCTTGGTTTGCCCACCGTAGCTCCTTGTAAACTCTGTGCTCTGCTCTGGTACCATTAGGTAAGAGACCCTCCCTCCAGTCTCCTACAGCCCTTCCTGATGGTTTAAAATCCCAGCTCCTTCATTCCCATGCCTTGGCCTAACCACCAAAGGGGGAATGTTTAGACCAGTGCTTTTCCTGTGGCCCCTTTAGCTGAACATTTTGGATCTCTTGCATATATGGAATTTGAAATTAGCCAGATTCCTAGGGGAAAAAAAAGATTAAAGATCAAGTCTGGAATTTCTCAAATTGTGGTTCTGTAACGACCTGCATCAGAGTTACCTTATTAACAGTATGGATTCTAAGCCATTACCCCAGACCCACTGAATTGAGGAATATTATTAGCATAATGATTAGGAACAACAAAATTTGATAAATTACTGATTGAATTTATCTCCCAGATTCCCGTTGGTATCTCATTTAAGCCATCTTTAACAGTCAAAAGACCCTTCTGGTCTAGGTTGATCTTGAAAGAGGGAGGTTCCGTAAGGCATCAGACTATGAAAGAAACAGTGATGCTACATGTATCCACAATTATAACAAAAACCATCAGTAAGTTTACTGGGAAACATCTTTGCATAGAACTCTTTCCAGGCGCAGTAGGGGTACTAGTTGACTACAACAGTCAGGCAAGCAGTGACTCTAAAGAGAGGACACATATTTTCATTTGTGTCTCAGGGAAATAGAGACAGTTAGGGACAGCTTGTGACAAGTCTCACCTTGTCAGAGTGCAGCTGTCAACTTTGGCAAATAAGTCTGTTCTGATGGCTGTGGTAAGTGAAAGTATGCATGGTAAAGAAAAAGTGGGTCACCATTTTGAGATCCCAAAATTGACATACAATTTTATGTGAAAGTAAATCTCTGTGGGAGGGGTACCCATCAAACTAAGAGAAGCTCATGAAAATGAAGTAAAGTCAAAATATGTAAAGAGGGTAGGGAAGATAGCTGGAGTGTTGGAAGAATCTGTGCAGAATCATAGACTTCTGATTGGAAGGGTCCTCAGAAATGAAATTTTCAATTTTTTTAGCCTTTGGACCCATTTGTCAAACAAAACCTTATGTAGAATTTGTGTATGAGTGTGTGTGTGTGTATTAGTCAGGATAGGCTAGGATCCGTGTAGTGAAAAATGACCTCCTAAATTTATCAGCTGTTACAAAAGGCTTTTCTTGTTCCTGTTGTATGTCTGACATAGATGGGCTTGGGCTCAGATCACAGCTCCTCACTCCAGGACTCCAGTGGACAGCGTGGCCACCATCTCCAACGTTGCTGGTTGCCATGGCAGAAGAAAAGAAACAACTCTGAAGAGTGTTGCATTGGTGACTAAATGCTCTGATTTGACAGCGACCCACAGCACTTCTACTCAGGTCACATGGATCAAAACCAGCCCTGTGATCCTACCCAATCACAAAGAGGCACAGAAGTGCAATCTTACCATATGCACAGAAGGCATTTCCTAGTTAAAAAAAACTAAACAAACCACCATTGACTATCACAGTGAGTGAGCGTGTGTGTGTGTGTGTGTGTGTGTGTGTGTGTGCTCTCCCTCATCTCCAATGTTATCTCTAGTTACCTCCAAGGAACTCCTAGACTCCATGAAAAGTCATTTGATAAATATTTGAGTCAGATCCCTTATTTTATAAATGAGGAAATCGAGGTCACTTTGCTTAGTTAATGTCAAGCAGTATCAAAACCTGGGCCAGAGTGGAGGTCTCTTGGCTCTCAATTGAAGACTATTCCCATTTAAGATCAGAAGATGGTGTGTGTGTGTGTGTGTGTGTGTGTGTGTGTGTGTGTGTGTGACAGAGAGAGAGAGGGAGAGAGAGAAAATGGTGATTCAAGAGTTAAGTGTAGACAAAGACTCATTCTGAAAGGATGTGAACTTGAGGAAGTTTTCCTTGAAGGCTTGCCATGCATTTCAAATGACGAATAGGTGCGGTAAAAACATTATATTTGCTCTGATTACCCAGGGGATGCTGGTCAATATAAAGAGTTTTTGAAGAAAACAGCAACTGATGATGAAACGTGGTGTTTCTAATGTAGTGAGGAAACCAAGCAGAAATCACCAACTTTGCTGAGACCTGGGAGAAATACTCATGTCAAGGTCACAAGTGAGGAGGGCATCAGTCGATTTCACTCAAGTCAAGGGCATTGTACGGGGAACATTTATGCCACAAGATTAAGCAGTTCCATTGGGTTCAACAAACAGCAGCCATGACCCACTCTGTTCCCAGCACAGTGTTAAGTGTCAGGAATCCAAAGGCAAATAGCACACAGTCAACAGAAGAAATGGTGAGACCTGCACTTAGACGCAGAGAAGTAGTGGAAGATACAGGACTTTTAGACAATTAATATGTGTGTGTTGGGCGGGGGGTAGGGGAGGGTGAAGGAAAGGAGCATCTAGAATGACTTCAAGTTTGCCTTTTTCTAGGGTTTCTCATTGGGCATTTGGGACAGGACCATTCATTAGGCAGATCGATCCCATCCACAGCAGGACATGTAGCCTTTCACTCTCACACTCCACACTGCAGCCTGAATAATCTCTATCTCTCTAAACATACAAATATTATCCCATCCACTCCCCACCTGACTCCCTCGTTGCCTACTAATTTCCTCTGGGAAAGTTAGGTATAACATGAGGTTGTCCCAAATCCGGCCCCTTCCTGTATTTCCGCTCTCATTTCTCTCCACTTTCTCCTTTGCCCTTCATTTCCCACACCTATGATCCAAATGCACGAGTTGACTCACAGCTCTCTCGGTGCCTCACGCTATTTCCCATCTCTGTGCTTTTGAATACGCTATTCTCTTTGTCTGGACAGTCTCCCTTGTCCTCCTGGTGAAATCCTATTCCCACTGACTCTTTCCTTGTGATCATGAGTCAGTACCTGGCTTTAGTTTATCCTGATCATACCGCTTGCAATTATTTGTTTACTTGGAGGAAACTGTAGCGTGTGGTGCTACTAGCTCAGGTTCTGGATAGATTATATGAATTTGTCCCACTTCCCCATTTAGCAGCGGCACACTACTCGGACTCTCTGAATCTCAGCGTGTGCTTCTGTAAAATGAGAATAATAATAGCAATAGTGTCTCCTGCTTAGATTTATTCAGAGGATTAAGATATAAAGCAACTATACTCCAATAAAGATGTTAAAAAAAAAGATAATGCAAGGAAAATACTGGCTAACCAAAGATATTAGCTACCATGATCATGGTTATGATTATGAGTATTATTTGTATATTTCCTCTCCAGACTTTGAACTCCTTGGGGGAGGGTCTGTTGTTTTATGCAACTTTATATTCTTAGTTCTTATCCTGGTGCCAGGCAAATAGGAGGTCCTCCATATATTTCTGAATGAGTCAATCAGGAAAATGTTACATTGTGCTCAGTAAGTGATTAGTTTAAACTGGCAGGAAAATGTCACATATGTTTTAGGATTTGAAAAAGACAAAAAATTTTCCTTGAAGGGTTTGTTTCATTTTTTTGGAAACCTCATTGATGCGAACCTGACAGTTTCTTGACGGTGCCAGAGCAGAGGACCTCACATCCTTACACACTGGAGAAGAATGTGGGGACTGGAGTAACATGGGTTTGCCATCAGCCCCAACAGGTTCCCATCCAGGCTTTGCTACATTCTGGTTACAGGATCTCATACTGGTTACCTAAACTGTGTGAGCATCAGTCCCCTTAGCTGTAGAGTGGTGGCAAATCACTCATCAATCGATCAATCTTGTTGGACTGTTTCGATTAGAACTGGTAAACCATAGCTCTAGCACTTAGTAGGTGCTCATTAAATGTTAGTTATTTCCACTTGCATTGCCGGGTGAATGATTTCTTATAAGCTTGTGAGTAACTTGGAGGTAGGGATACAAGGTCAATGTAAGTCAGGCATCTTTGGGTGGCAAGGACACCCATTCACTGAAGCTTGACTGGGATTCAGGGGAATCTCATGAAATGCAATTGTAGAAGCTCTCACTCTCTCTCTCTCTCTTTCTCCTTCATTCTTCTCTGTTCAACAATATTCTCTATTTCATCTGCTTCCACATGGCCTGTCCAAAAATGGTGGTCTTATCTCCCGACTACATAACACTACCCTCCTTTACTCCCGACCACTAACTGATTCAGTCTTTTGTGTCTCAATCACAGATTCTTGGGAGAGAGAATCTGATTGGGCTAACTTCCAGCCAAGAGGTACCCAGCCCTGTTCAATCAACTTTGCCAGAAGTGGGGCTGAGAGTGCTGGGAGAAGCAGGGTGGCAGGATACACCTGCCAGGGCTGAGGGTTTCTCTAAGAAGAGAGTGTGGGTGCCTCTGGTACAATGTCCTATCCTCTCAGGTTTTGTATCCTTTTAGTGTTCAGTGGAAGAGAGAGGAACAAGGAGGGAGAGATGGGATTTCGTGGCAGAGCAAAAGTGGCCATAATGCTCTCTAACTTTTTTTCTTCCTCTGGGTGTGGCACATGCTTCCTTCCTTGTTTTTTATTTGTGTTGTTATTATTTTCATTTGTTTTCAACCCCTTCTGTGTTGCCACCAGAAACCCCAGTTTTTTTTCTTTTTTTTTTTCTTTTTTTTTTTTTAGAAACCCCAGTTTTGATGGGATCCAAAGAAGTCCTGTCACCTGCCTCTCAATTCTGGTATTCTCTGGGTCAATCCCTTGAAGGGGGTCATTAGCATAAACCCCAGGCTGGAGATTAATTAATCAAGTAATTATGAAGAAAGTGAGGTTACAGATGTCAGCAACATCTAAGACAACAGGGAGTCTTCTTCCCTTCCTGTGACTCTCAATGGTAGAGTCCCCTCACCCCTCTTCCGCCATTACTGACCATGTAAATTACACCTTAATATGTGTGATGGCCCTGAATCTATAGTCATGACCTGTGATCTGAGACACCATCAGCTAAGGAGGCTGTCAGCGGGGAGCAAGGTCTCCACCTAGGAGCCTGGGAGGCCAAGAGTCAAGGAACTGGAGTGCCAGGGGCAGGAATATCCAGCAGGAAGGGAGCTTGTGCTGGGCTGCAAGACCTTTAGGCAGGAAGGGCTGGGACAGGGGCTGGCAGTGGTCCTTTGAGCAAGACGACAAGCCTCCACCTTAAAAACTCAATCCTAAGGGTAAGCATTCTGTGCTGCTTCTTATTTGCTTGCTTTCTCATATGCCCCAATAGTAAAAGATTTATGGTTTCTTTTCTTTATTTCTTTTCCCTTTCTTTCCCCCAACATTCAACCCACTGGCACAGAGAGTGAAAATCCTTAAGCCTAAAGTTGACTGGAATCAGGACCGGCTGTCCCTATCAGCTGCTGGACTGCTCTTCAGGGAGGCTTGGAAGGTTCCAGCGAAAGCCCTGCCTTTGAACCAGAATCCCTCTGCCGCCGTCTGCACGCGGATCCTTTGCAACGGAGACAGAAATCTTTGTTCTCCATGAACAACAGAGCAGCGCTCTTATTGGGCCCTTCCCTCTGCTGAGAATCCCGAGTAGCGCCTCGTCATCTCTGAATGCACCGTGATGCTTTAATGTCTGGCAGAGCATGAATTGTAAACACGTCATTAGACTTAAAGGCTGCCCCGAGATTGTGGCTAGGGGAGAAGGCCCTGAAGGAAAGAGGAGTCTGGCTGAAAATGAGCTCTGAATAATTTACCACGAATTGAAAAGTCAATACCTTAAGTGAGGCGCGGTGAAGCTCGGAAACTCAGAGGTAAATACGGCAAGGATGTAATTTTTGAGAGAATGGTATCAAAAGGGATGGCCCTTGGGAAGAAGCAGGAGGCAGAGAGACCCTGGCTGAGGGCGGGCTGACTCCCACCAAGGCTGGGATGGGGGTGGGGCACAAAAGGAGACGTAGAGTAGAGGCTGCCTGCAAGGCCACTGCATATTACCTGGCAGAGAGGTGAGGGCAGAGAAGAGCCGGGGAATGATCGAGAAAAAATGAGTGATGTGAAGTAGGAGATCCAAGAAGACCTGAGCAGTGGGCACAGGAAGGCTTCCTGGAGGAGGGAAGACCCAGCTCTGAAAGGGAGGATTTGATGAAGGGAAAGGATGCGAAGGGAATTTCATCAGACAAGTTGTTAAGGTGCAGCAGAGGAAAGCTGAAGAGGCTGGTTGAAGAACGCCATGTGGAAGAATGGAAATGCGCTCAAGTTTCAAATGGGAGCCCCTGCAGATTCTTAGGCGGGACACTGACGTGCATTTAGTAATTCAGCAAACATTCAGCAATAATTGAGTCGCTATGTTCCAGATTCCGTGCTCAGTACGCTGCATGCCATGGTAAGTGCGAGACAGGCGTGGCCCCTCACCTCACGGGAATGAACACTTTGGTGAGGAAAACAGATAGTCAAAAAAACAGTAATCACATTTATCATGCTAAGTGCTCTGTCTGCGCCATGTCAACCCTCACTGTGGGGTGAAGAGGCCGGTGAAATAATTATCTCCATTTTGTAGATAAAGACACTGAGGCTGAGAGAGGTTAAGTAATTCACCTAAGGCAACCCAGCTAGTAAATGGTGGAGCTACAGATCTGCAATGCTATTATGCAGCTCTGATCTGGGGCTAAATGTTTGGATGGGGAAGTAGATGAAGCCGTGGGCCAATGCTGGATGCATGATTTTGTTCAGGGGCTTAGGGAGGCTCTAGAGGAAGGGGTTAAGATGAAACCTGTAAGATGAGCTGGGGGCATGTGGTGAGGTAAGAGTGACCTATCCAAGGGCCTGGAGGTGATGAAGGAGGAAAAGGGAGGAGAAGCCAGATCCGGCAGAGCTATCAGTGCTTATCAAAGGCCACAGGAAGGCCAGACTTCATTCCGAGGGCAATGAGAAGGGCTAAAGGTTTCTAAGACCAGAGGCATGGAGGGTATGTGTGTGAGAGAATTAGTTTTGCGTTTTTAGGAGATCACTCTTGCTGCTTTGTGGGGAATTGACGGGTGCGGCCAGGAGTGCAAGCGACTGGAGCAGTGAGAAAGTTGAGAACCAGGAAATAAGTGAACCAATAAATGTGTCAGACCCTTGGATACGTTATTCACGGGAGAGTCCCTCAGTCCCTTGCTTAAAGCCTTAAAAAAAAAGAAAAAAGGGCTTCCCTGGTGACGCAGTGGTTAAGAATCCACTTGCCAACGCAGGGGACACGGGTTCAAGCCCTGGTCCGGGAAGATCCCACATGCCGCGGAGCAACTAAGCCCGTGCACCACAACTACTGAGCCTGCGCCCTAGAGCCCACGAGCCACAACTGCTGAGCCCACAAGCCACAGCTACTGAAGCCCACGCGCCTAGAGCCTGCGCTCCGCAACAAGAGAAGCCACCACAGTGAGAAGCCCACGCACCGCAACGAAGAGTAGCCCCCACTTGCTGCAACTAGAGAAAGCCTGCGCGCAGCAATGAAGACCCAAAGCAGCCAAAAATAAATTAATTAATAAAAAACAAAAAAAGAAAAAAGCCTTTTTTCCCTCATTTACATCCAATTCTAATAATTCAGCTGTTTGTTTCCCCAATTTGTAACAGATTAAGAGTAACCATTTAAGAAAGAATTTGAGAGTGCCATGGTGCGGGGGGAACACTGGCAGTTGTGAAAAGTGGCAGCTTGATTGTAAGGAAAGACACATATTAAAAATATTAATAAACATTTAAATTGCTCTGCAGGTTGGGATTAGCCTATGGAAAGGCAGAGAGTCCTACCTCAACGCCATCCTCCCATTGTGAAGTCAGTACTTGGTAACTTTAGTGATTAATTTGAGTCAACAGCACAGGGTGTTGTTAAAAAGTAACCTCTCTTTAAAAAGTTAGGAAAAAACAGGAGGACTCCACATTCCTAGCAGCCCTTGCGAATGTTGGTGAGCCGATCTCAAGATGGCAGCGAAGCCTGGGGTTTAGTGTCCTGCTCCAGCGTCCAAGGCCAGCGCTGTGTCTCCCCGTCTGAGGGTGGCCATCCGAGGGTTGCTGGAATAGAGGGTCTGGAGCTTGGTCAAAGCCTCTGGACTCATCAGGGAACCTGGAACATGAGCTGAGGCGAACTGACAGTGGCTGTGGCAGCCATCGGCCTCCGCCTTCAGAAGTTCAGTGGGAACATTTTCTAGATTGCCGCAGCCTTTTAGGGATTTAGAAAAGGTCGCAGCTGCTAGGGAACTTACTCAGAGAAGTACAGGGTATAACATCCCTCAGCACCCGGACTTCAGGGTTTTACTTGAGCGAGGGCATGGCTCCGGCCCCTCACTAGGCCCCCTCGCTCTGCCATCATGGGCCCCGGCCCGCAATGAGTATGGGATGCCTTCTGTTGTAAGGACGTAGATCGGCTCTTCTCCAGTCTTGGACTGATGCCCTCCAGCACCCTGTACTCAGAGGTGGTGATACATAACCTTTCACAGTTGGCCATGTCAGATGCCAGCCCCAGGGTGCCTTGACTTACCTATTATCTTGCTGGAGTGGTTAGAAGTATGGCCAGGGAACTGAGATGATGGAAGACTAGTGCAGGACTTCTTCTAGTTCAGGTGCCTTCTTTTGTTGTTGTTAGTATAATTAATAGACTAAAAAAAGAAATTCCATTATCTGGTTAAGATCTGGGGGGCTGAAGTATGAAATAATACTGTCTGAAGAATGGGGAGGTCCCTTGGGTCTCAATTCTATAAGGACTTACATCCCCTAGTGCCTCTTCCAATTATTCTGGACTCCTGGCCTCCGCTTTACTGGAGACCTTTGGACTCCATCTGGGGGACCATTAGAAAAAAAATCTTCAGCAGAAGATAGTTGGGTAGGTCTGGGAGGCCAGCTCTGGACCTCAACCTTTTATACAGTTATGACATTCTGAGTAAGAACTATGACCATTGGAAGTGTGACTGTTGGAGCTCTGATGTCTCTTGCAGAACTTTTGCTAGCTTGAGTTTTAGGTATTATTTTTGTTATGATAAATAGAATTTTTTCATTGTTTTCAAATTTTCAGCAAATTTGAAGTGCTGAAAAGCAATTGGTTTCTGTTTATTGATCATATATCCAAGAACTTGTTCAGTTACCTTATTTACTTGTTTATTTATCTATTTATTTCTTTTTAATTGAAGTATAATTGACTTACAAAATTATATTAGTTTCAGGTGTACAACATAGAGATCTGATATTTTTATAAATTACAAAATCTTTACTATGATAAGTCCAGTTACCATCTGTCACCATACAAAGTTCTTACAATATTAATGACTATATTCCCTATGCTGCACATTACAGTTGCATGTAATGGGATTTGTTCCATTTGTAACTGGAATTTTTTACCTCTTGATCTCCCTCACCTATTTCACCTATCTGTCTCCTCCCCTCCCCTCTGGCAGCCAACAGTTTGTTTTCTGTGTCTATGGGTCTTTTCTGTTATTTTTGTTTGTTTGTTTTGTTTTTTAGATTCCACATATAAGTGAAATTATATGGTATTTATCTTTCTCTGACTTATTTCACTTAGCATAATACCCTCTAGGTCCATCCATGTTGTGGCAAGATTTCATTCTCTTTTATGGCTGAGTAATATTCCATTTTATTTATATATCACATCTTTTTTATCCATTCATCTAGCAATTGATGCTTAGGTTGCTTCCATATCTTTGCTATTGTAAGTAATGCTGCAATGAACATATATCTTTTTGAATTTGTTTTATGTTGTCTTTGGAAGAATACCCAGAAATGGAATTGCTGGATTGTATGGTAGTTCTGTCAAGCTACTTGGGAACACAGAATAAGCACTCTATTCTGGAGTCTGTCAGCTCCCTCATCGTGCTTGCAAGTGCCTGGATAAGGGATTCCATGCACCGTGGAGAATGACTAGTAAATACCTAGATGCACTTTGGATTCGGACTCTGTCAGAAGAGTGATTATATTGGTATCTGCAAATACATACTGCCACATCAGCCTATCCATTGGCACCTGCTGAGGCTGTTTTATCTGGAATCATCTATCTGAGTACTTTGTACTTTTGTGCATCTGCATTTGTCTTGGAACCAAGTTTATAGAAGTCTTGTGATGACAGATTCCACAGTTCTCTGAGGAGGGCCTCTGGGTGTGTTGCAAATGCAGGCTGTCCCCAGCTCTGGTCTCTGGCTCTGTCACAAGAAGCAGATTGTTGACTCTCTCCCAGCTGCTTCTTGCCACTTGCAATTTGTGCGTTCTACCAAAATCGCTCTGTTCTGAACAAGCCAGTCGCCTCACTGTGGTGAGGAGGTTGTGTGTCTGCTGAATGTTTTATTTACCATCTGGCTGGCAGCAAAGCACAGAACATACTTATGGACCAGTAATGCTCGAGACCATCACATACCCGTCCTGAAAAGGTCACTGGCTTCTCCTTATGCCTGACTGGCACCAGCAATCCCTCACACAGGTCCTGTGCTATTCCTTTGAGGCTTTGGGAAGGAGGGCTCTGTGCTGTGAAGCAGCTCAAGGAGGTTTCTATCTTTTGAACCAGGCATGAGGGGAGCCTCCAGGCATTTTCTAAGAAGAGGGGCATTTCGCCATCTCATTTCTTCTGCCTTCCTGAAGCCCACATGAGTTAGCAGGAAAGCACCTTTCATGGGTTTGAGGAAATCTGTGACTGTACTTCTGCTATCAGTAGGGGCTCAATCAATGTGACTTCCCTTTCCCCCACTTCACCAGCCAGATTCTCTCCTTTGGAAAGGGGGGATTTAGTAGCTCTTTCCCTTGCTCAGGGGACAACATCCCATTAGGGTTTGACAGTGTTTCTGTTTTTAGCAGTCCTCTTTGAGATGAAGATACTTCCAAGAGGTCTCTCACTTTGGATTTTTCTTTTTTTTCCTTTTTTTTATTGAGATCTTAATCAGCCAGTTATTCCTTCACTGAAGACAGATGTTTCTTAACAGATACCCAGGAGGGATGTGGTATATGGAAAGAGTACTGGACTTGGAGTCAGAAGCCCTCTACTACTTTTACTTATTAATGTTTGCCTTAAATACAGTTTCCTCATCTGGAAAATGGGCATGATAATAACTTACCTTATGGGGTGGTTGTGAAGATTAAGACAAGATATGTGTGAACAGTGCTCTGTGGATTGAACAGTACTTGTATACCCTACCTGCCTTAGAAGTCTAGGTGGTCAAACAAGACACATCGCTATTCTGCATAGTTTTACTTGGTTACTTATATAAATTGTATAGAGAACTGATACTTATCCCTTTAAGTAATAAAACATTAAAAATGTGTATTTAGTCCTTGGGCTACAGAAGAGTTAGGTTCCTCAATATATGCTATAAAATATGTGTAGTTATGAACTGGAAATGAAATACCATAATTAATTATCTAAATAAAAGCGTTAAGTACTATGAAAACTAACATTTGTTGAATGCTTACCACAGACTCAGTACCAAGCTTTACAAATAGTATTTCATCTAATCTTCACAACAGCCCTATGAGGTAGATACTACATTTTACAGATGAGGTTACTGAGATATAGAAACTTAAGCAACTTGCCCCGATTCACAAAACTAGTAAATGGCAGATCTAGAATTGAAACCCAAGCCTGTCTGATTACCTGTGTATAACCATCATGCTCTATTGCTTCCCTAATCAACGTATCTCCTACTGAGCATCGTTTTAAAGAGCAGGAAGGGGGGCTTCCCTGGTGGCACAGTGGTTGAGAGTCCGCCTGCCAATGCAGGGGACACGGGTTCGTGCCCCGGTCCGGGAAGATCCCACATGCCGTGGAGCGGCTGGGCCCGTGAGCCATGGCCGCTGAGCCTGCGTGTTCGGAGCCTGTGCTCCACAACGGGAGAGGCCACAACAGTGAGAGGCCTGCGTACCGCAAATAAAGAAAGAAAGAAAGAAAATAATAATACAGAGCAGGAAGCCAAATGTTTTACCGCATCTCCACTCGCAGGCAACATAATGTTATTTATGTAAAATACACAAAACTAAGAAATGGCTCTGAGTGAGCAAAAGAAAGAGGTGGTGGTTGATAACATTCCTGCTTTCACTACATGGTGAAAGTAGTCCCGTACCTTGATGATCCTTTCATTTTTGTTCAATAGGAAACACCTACAACTAGTATATGTAGCTCAAGAATTGTGTGTGTGTGTGTGTGTGTGTGTGTGTGTGTGTGTGTGTGTGTGCATGTTTTTATATTTGTTCCATTCAGGGAAAATCTTCCTCCTACGGTATTGCTCTCTTCCCTATGGCCATAAACCATAAAGGATGGCCATTTTTCTGATGATGAAAAATCATCATCGTGAATGTCAAAGGTTGAGTTATGTTTGGTATGTTGTGCTCAAAGCCTACCAGTGTAAGGCTGGGCTGAGGTGTAATTTTTTTTTTTTAATAAATTTGTTTATTTTATTTTATTTATTTTTGGCTGTGTTGGGTCTTTGTTGCTGTGCATGGGGTTTCTCTAGTTGCTGAGAGCAGGGGCTACTCTTTGTTGCGGTGCGTGGGCCTCTTACTGTGGTGGCCTCTCTCGTCGTGGAGCACGGGCTCTAGGCACGTGGGCCTCAGTAGCTGCAGCACGTGGGCTCAGTAGTTGTGGCTTGCGGGCTCAGTAGTTGTGGCTCGTGGGCTCTTGAGCGCAGACCCAGTAGTTGTAGCGCATGGGGCCCAGCCACTCTGCAGCATGTGGGATCTTCCTGGACCAGGGCTCGAACTCGTGTCCCCCTGCATTGGCAGGCAGACTCTCAACCACTGCACCACCAGGGAAGCCCTGAGGTGTAATTATTATCCCTCTTTTACAGATTGGGAAACGGGCTTAGAGTACCTACAAGACTAGCTCAGGTCACAAAGCAGGATGGCAACCAGTGTGAAGCAGATTTTTTAGCACAACAAAAGGAATTATTTTTTAAATTAAAAAAATAATAATTTGAATTTCAGAAGTATAACATTAAGAAGTATTCATTATAAAAATTCAGATGTTACAGATGAACTGGGTAAGAAGTTCAGCAGTTGATCACTACCCTTAATCATGGTTCTTTTCCCAAAGAAAGCCTATGGTTAATAGTTTCATGTGTATTTCTTCTCAGATTTTATTGTCTGTGTGACTCATCTGAGGATTTTGTTACAATGCAGATTCTGATTCAGTAGATGTGGGATGGGCCTAATACTCTGCGTTTCTAATAAGCACCCAACTGGTCCATGGACCACACTTTGAGTACAAGGTCATAGGGCATGTGCATTTTAAATTTCATCATTACTGCCAAACTGCATCCCAAAGTGATTGTACCAGTTACACTTTCATCAGCAGGATATATGAGTACTTATTTCTCTTATACTCTCTCTCTAATACTTGAAAATCATCTCCTTAAATTTGTCAATCTGATAGGTGAGATATGGTGCCTATATTTAAAAAATGTATTTCCTGATTTTTTTTAACATCTTTATGGGAGTATAATTGTTTTACATTGTTGTGTTTGTATTTCCTGATTTTTAACAAATTTAAGCATCCTTTCACATGTGTATTGGATATTTATACTTTCTCTTTAGTTAATTCCTTTTTCATATTTTTGACCCATTTTCCATTTGGATACTTTTGCCTCTTTATTTTGTTGGTTTATATGAATTCTTTATATATTCTGCATATCAGTCCTTGGTCTACTAACTATCTTGCAAATATTTTCCTCTAGGTCTAAAGAACAAATTCCACTCAGCAGAGCTGTCCAGTGATTGAATGGAAGCAGAGCTGTTCGGAAGTTGCCTGATCACTTATTTGGGAGGAATTTGGTATGTCTATCAACTGCTTGTGCCTTTCTCTTTCATATTAATATAGTATATCAGTTAAGAGCTTATCAGACTGTGTTACAGTTGTTTATCGGCCTCTTCCACTAAACAATGATCTCCTTGAGGGAACGGGTGCAGGTCTGTAAGTCATCTCTGTGTTACCAGCAGCCAGCATTGGGTCTAGCACAGAACAGGCACTCAGAAATACTTAGTGGATGAATAAGTAGACAGATGGTTAGATTCCAGTGAGTGTCTGCCCTGTGATTCAGCTAGGAGTTGCTTTGGGTCCTTCAACAAGGTGAAAGAGGAGGAGCCAAGAGTCAGTTTCTAGGACCTTTTTCTCCTAGTTAGAGGAAAGTTCTTTCTGGGTGGCTTGTCTCTCTTTTTGTTGACCTTTCACATACCTTGGTGCTCAGAGATGGTAAAAATAACAATAGCCAATACTTATACAGTGCCTTCAATGTGCTTTATATACATGAGTTCAGCTGATGCTCACAACATCCCTGTTAGGAGGAGGTAGGTATTATTATTATTATTCCCATTTTACAGATTAAGAGACCAAGGCACAGAGAGGTTAAGTAATTTGCCCAAGATCATACTAGTACATGGCAGACCTGGAATATGAATCCAGCTCTCTGGATTCCTTAGTCTATGCTCAAGAGACGACATGTGAAAAATACTAGGCCTGACACAATGTGAGTACTAAACAAATATTCCTCACTTTGTTCACCATCCAGCCCTCAGAAGTGTGCCTCTTCTGTCAATAGCATCTCACTCCTGTGGCTTGGCAGAATCCAGTCTTGGACCTATCGTTTCTCTGCAGCCTTTGTCTCTGAAACTTGCATCCCTCCCTGCTGGAAGCCCTGCTAGTAATCCCTGTTCTCCTAGGGATCTGGAAAACCCACTTCCCATGCAGCCAGCCCAGGGACTGAGACTTTCCACTGTCAAGGCTCATTTTCCCCTGTAGCCCCCAAATCCCAGTTGGCACCTCTGGCCCCAAGGCTTTGCATAGTGCTGCCATCTGGTGGGTATAGTTGACCACTGACACCACTCTCTGATGAGTGACTTGCCATTGGCCAAGATTGGCCCCCTGCTCCTCTTTAGCCCTCAAGTCAGGGTACCCCACTCAGAATGTCATCAACTAGGAGTTAAATTCCATGAATGACTGGCTTTTCCAACCCTGGTATCAGAGATGTTCTGAATGTAGCCAGTATTGGTGGGATGATAGAGTGGCTATACTTGTGGGTAATAAGTCCTACTTGCCCACCCCCCAAATCACCTCAAGAGGGCAGCTGCCTACCCCGTGTAAAAGATGGGTAAAATCCAAAGGTTGTGCTGCAAAGACCCTATCAAGGATCTCTAGCCACTTGTGTAGATTCTTCAAGGTACCCACTTTCCTCTTGCAGCAGTAGAAGGAGACCCTAGGTTCAGATTCTAGGCATAAGTTTAAAGAAATATATTGTACTAGAGTCTCTGCTAGGCCCATTCACATCCATTATCTGATTAACTTCACAGTGATCCCCTGATGACTTTTAGCAGCTTTCCAGGCTCAGAAAAGAGGGCCATCTTGAGACTGTGAGACTTAGTTTATATCCACATGTTTGCAGTAAACTGGGCAGGGCCCAGGGCAACTGGTCATTCAGACAGAACCTCAGGGGCTCCATAATTACTTATTGGATTGAATGTCATTGAAATGAGGGTCAAAGAAATGAATCTTTACGCAGGCATTATTTATAGGAGGGCTTCCATAGAGGCTAACTCTTTTCTGTCCTCGTGACTGTGAAATCTTTCTGGGTTAAGTCTTTGTGTTCCCATCCAATTCACTTGTTTAAAAACAAGGAATTAGGGGTCTTGAGTGGGAATTAGGGGGTCCTGGGGGCAAAAGTCCCTGAAACCAGCTGTCCATTTGAACATCCTATCAACCTATGCAGATCACTGCCCTGCTGATGGTGAAGACAGACATTATAAATAGAAAGTCAATGTGCTGGAGCTCAGCTAGGCAAGACAAGCACCTTGCTGCCTAAAGTTTTAGTACCTTTTAACTTCCATTAGGGGAGAGAGAACTGCTATTGGTCGGTGGGGAAACAAAGTATTGCTAAACAGCAAATGGAGTTCAAGGAACCCCATAGAGTTCACCATATCCTGTAAGGAAACCTCACATGCCTGAGCACCCACTGTGCCTCCTGCACTAATGAAACCCTTTCTGGTGCATTCTCTCTTTTAATCTTCACAACCAGTTCTTCAGCAAGCATTGTTTCCATTTGACATAAGGGGAAACTGAACCCCATTGGTGTTTTGAAACTCGTCCAAGCTCACATCATTAATAAGTGGTGGATGTGGGATTAGAGTCATGGAGACTGGTTGCACCCCCAGTGAATATTCTTTGAACTGCTCAGCTCCACCTTGTGACCTTTCAGAGAGAAGAGCCTGTTCCTCATTCTTCTTTTGTTGCATTCAGCCCCTCCACAATTATAAATATATGACAGGACCAGCTGGACCAAAATATAAGGTCACACAATCCACTTTTTCTCCTTGAACCTTATTTTTAAACTTTTTTTTTTCCATTAAGAATGTGAAAAATGAGTGTTGCTCCTCTCTGTCCAGCCTTGTGTGTGGGGGTTTAGGAAGATCCTGGGAAGAGCTGAACTTCCAGGCCTCCTCCTGGGAGAGAGTATGGAACAGAAGGAATAATTAGACCTTTGCCATTAGCTGTACTCAAGGCCATTGCTTGTAAATGCATCCAATCAGAAGAAAGTCCAGATCCTCCATTTGTGACCTGATTATACTTCCAGAGGAAAAGAAAGGGAGAGCAAGTTTTATTCCCTCATGGATGCAGATTTCTGTACCTTGACTTTTTTTCAGAAATAGTTTGTCCTTCCTTTTCGCATACATATTGACTCAAACATACTATCCTCCTCTACTCTCTATCCGACACACAGCTATTGTTCTCTTTCCCAGCTATGGGTAAAGAGAAGTCTTCCAAGATCTCTAGTTGGTGTCTGTTTTCACAGCATCTTTTGGGAGTTATTGTAAGCAAAGCACTGGCTGATGGCCATAAAGTGCCCCTTCATTGGTTTTGTGCCTCCTGTCTTTCACCAGGGCAGTTCTCTGAATCCAGAAGACATCACATGAGGGAGCCACCTTGGGTCCCAGGACCACGGCTGGTTGGAGTGCTGGCACCCAAAGCGACATTCTTCAGGACAGGAAGATGCACTCCACAGACAGAGAAGAGGATAGAAATCTGTGTTTTTAAAAGTCTTTGTTTGAAGGAATTTTATTCAGGTTCTGAGAAGAAGTGAGTGTTCAGCAGAAGGGGATACCAGGAATAAATATTTGCTCTAATAACAAACAAAGTAGTGTCAGTCACTGGAGTCCAGCCATGCCCCTCTACTGTCAGGCACAGTTCTCTCCTCCCTACCGTCAATCACAAACAGCACGTACAGGGACTTAACAGTTCACAGAGGGCTTAAACCCCCAGGGATATTTCTGTGCAGGATCTCTATACATATTGGGATGAGCCTGGTACCACGTAAATGACAACCGGGGTTACAAGACACAGTTTGTCCTGGGAGCCTCACAGACTTTAAAAAATCTAGCCAGGGGCCAAAATCTTTGAGGGGGATGGTAGTGGTGGTGGTCCAGAATATTTTAAGAGAGTCCTAACAGGGCTGGCTCCTTTGACAGCTGCCGAGTCTGGAGGTACTCAGGAAGCCGGCTGACAGGGTGGAGGTTGAAGTGAGGCCAAAGAAGAAGTGGACGCCCACGGGGCCTGATCAAGGCCAAGACAGGACAGGCGATCCGGCCCACGCTTCCCTGGCCTCTCTGCGTCCTGGCAACCAGAAAAAGGGCCGAGGAGCCGGCCGGTGGGATCAGCGCGAGAAGCCCCGCGGCCGGGTGGAGTGAGGAGCGCTGAACCGAGCGACCTCCGGAAGACTGGAGGTTCCTGCGCAAGAGCAAGAGGTGGAATCCCCCTAGAGGTGGAATCTGCCGACCTAAGGCTGGGACTGGCGGCGCGCCCTCCCCGGGAGCCTCTGGTCCAGGGCAGCCTGCGCGGGCGCGGGCGGAGGCTGTGGAGAGTCCCTGGAGGGCGGGGGCCAAGGGCGGCCAGCAGGTGGGGCCGGGGGGCCGGACTCCGCCCCCCGCGCCCTCCCAGTTGGTCTGCGACCGCCCAGCCCCGGCCCCTCTCCCGAGCCGGAGCGCGATTGGTGGCGGCGCTTGTCGCTCGGAGGGGGCCGGGCCGCTGTGTCCGCGGCTCTCCGTGCCGCCGCTGCCGCCGCCGCTATCCTTCTAGCAGCGCGGGCCGGTCGGACCGCCAAGGCAGTCGGCGCCCGGCGATGGGAAGCGGCGCGGCCGCGGACACAGGCTGAGGCAAAGTTTCCCAGACGTGCGTATCAGGGCGCGCGGCTGCAGACCACCCGCGACTGCTCCGAGAAGGGCTCGGAGATTTTTAATTTGGAAGAAAAAATCCACCTCATTTCCTTTGTCAAGCTCTCTCTCCGGGCGACCAGCGGCGGGAGCTCCAAACTTGGGCACCGCGGCTCCACCGCCAGCGGTCCGGGCTTTGGAGAACGTCGGGACTTAGGTGCTCGGGCGCCCGGCGGCCGGAGGCGTGCTAGGGGGTGTGAGCACAGCACAGGGGAGTCCGGGGTGCGCAAAGAGGAGGGGCCCCCGGGAGCTCTATATGGAGGAGGGAGCCCAGAATGGTGTGCACCAGAAAGACCAAAACTTTGGTGTCCACTTGCGTGATCCTGAGCGGCATGACCAACATCATTTGTCTGCTCTACGTGGGTTGGGTCACCAACTACATCGCCAGCGTGTATGTGCGGGGACAGGAGCCGGCACCCGACAAGAAGCTGGAGGAAGACAAAGGGGACACCTTGAAGATTATTGAACGGCTGGACCATCTGGAGAATGTCATCAAGCAGCATATCCAAGGTACGGACGCCCCGGGAAACTTGGGCCGCCCACGGGGCCAGGGAGTGCCCAGAGCGGTGCGGGGTGCGCTGGGGCTGGTAGGCATCTCTCGAGCGACTGCGGGGCTCTGAGTCCGCAGACGCTTGGGGGGCTTCGTGTACGCTCTTGCCTGAGAGCGGGACCCTCAGTATCTGCGGCCCTGCGCGCTTCTCCAGGGCACACGTGTGTGCGCGGGGCTCCACGAGCGGGTGTGTGCAGCTCGCTGGCGGCGTGGTGGCGCGCTGCGCACGAGTCCCAGTGTGCGTGTGGCTACCGGCTGGTTGCTCGAGGGGTTGAACACAGGTCCAGTTCAAGGTGTGCGTACGTGTGACTGTTGGTGGGTGTACAAGGGAGCGCGCGCGGGCAATCGAGCTCATCTGGCCGCTGTAGGGCCTACGGCGAGATGCCCGAGCGGCCCCAGCCGTTGCCATTTAGGACCCACAGGCTGCGGGACGAGCCGGAGCTAGGAAGACTGCGCAGCTCCAGCCACGCCGTGAGCGGCCTGTAGGCTGTTGGAAGTGCAGGGGACTCTGTGGCTAGGAGGGCTGTCTGAACCTTAGCGGTCCCCACTCCCACCATTACCCGCGGGTCCAAGACCCTCTCCAGGAGCAGGTGTTGGCGCGGGGAAAAAGCATGGGAGCTTGGAGCTCTCTTCACTGCGGTGATGCCTCCGGCCAGGACCGCGAGAACCCGCCCCGGGCTGCCGTGAAGGCCATTCCCTCCGGTAGCTCCACTTTCAGGCCCAGGGAGCGGCTGGGGCAGAGCAGACAGACCCGCGCGGGGTAGGTCTAGAGTCTAAGGCTGAACCGGGTGACTGCGCTCGAGGCCAGGGCTGGGACCAAGGGGAGGATGGGGTACGGAGCGCTCTTCCCAGGCGACCCTGTTCGATGAGCTGTCAGAGGCAGCGGATAGAGAGTTCTGGGCCCTGCCGGCCGTGTGTGCACACACATGCCCGTGTCTCACGTTCACATTTCTCGTTTCTTCGCCTCTGCTCCACCTGTTTTCTATCAGGCATGTCCGCTTTTTAAGGGCAGGGCAGGGCCAGCTGAGCCTAGTTCACCTGTAAACCTGGCAGGCCTGCTAGGCTCTGGTTTCAGCACCCGGCAGACCTTGGCTCCGTCATCTGGTTGAATATTTCTCCCCCAGGAGCACTCTCTTTTGTTGACACATGGGTGTCAGGATCCAACCCTTGCATCTGCTGCCCCTGCCGTCGTGGGGACAGCTGCTCTCTCTACATTTGGTTTGTTTCCCCACGTGTACAAAATAGTTCCTTCCCAGGGGGAGGTTCAGGTGAGTGCAGGAGAGGTATACGTATCCATGGTGCTTCCTGACTGACGACTTCAAGTCAAGTTCATGGCTGACACTTCCCCAGAAAAGGACACCGTTCACAGCTCTCCTTCATACCTGCCTCTGCCTCTCAGCCTGCCACTGGGCTTGCGTGGCAGACCAATTTATCTATCTGATGGTGCCTGTTGCTGTGTTTCTTGTCCTTTTCCATCCCATGGGTCCAGATTGACAATTAGTCAGCAATAGAAGTACAGTGTTTGCTCCAGGGTGATTCAGAATGTTCCCAGGGAGACACAGGCCATACCTTACTTTGACATTTCCAGTTTGCCCACAGATTTTAAGAGATTTTCATTCACAGATTCTCTCTCTCTGTGTGTGTGTGTGTGTGTGTGTGTGTGTGTGTGTGTGTGTGTGTTTATGTTCCTGGAAAATGATTCTCTTGTGCTTTCTGATCTGGTCAGGGAGGAGGTGAGCAAGGTACTACTTTGGGAAGCAGTGAGGAGACATTATTAACCCATGAGCTCATCCCAGAGTGCCCCTCTATCATGTAGAATGTGGACCGTGTCACATGATTTATAAGGCTGTACATGAAAATGAGTGCAATGTGGAAGTTGAAAGGAGGCCTTGTGCTTTTGCTCCCAAGAAATCTTATAGCTGTGCCTTGTTCGGAACTTTCAAATATATACCTGAAAAAATTGAGAGAGATGGGAAAATAAGAGGAAGCAGGATTCTTAAAACATGTGTGGCTCCAGTTCTCTTGTGTATGTGCAATGACTGTGTTATGAGTCCCGTAGATATTCAGAAATGACCAGATTCTCAGGCGGAAAGGCAGAAGCCACAACCCCTAGCGGCTTGGGGAAGGGTCAATGATTTGGGAAAGACTAGCCGTGAAGCAGGGGGAGGGCAGAGGGTGCTTGGCTGGTTGTGCCATGATGGCGTAGCCATGACTAGGGACAGCTCCCCTGGTGGTGCTGGAGCCATCCCTGAGCTAGTATTTGGGGAATTTAAATTTAGGGATTTACCTCCTTAAGTAAGGGGCCTACTGTGTTTGGGACTGGCCAAGTGCAGCTCTCTGAAGGCAGAGGGTGGGAAAGGAATAGATCAAAGGCTCGTCCTTGATGATACGGGCTGATTGTGTGTATTCCACTGTCAAGTTTCCTCTAGTTAGTAGAGCATTTGGAGCCATCCGGTTTACTCTGCTGAGCTGAGGGGGAATAGGGATGATAATAGTAGCTAAAAATTATATAGCAGCTGCATTATTTTAAGTGCTTTACGTATAACGAATTATTTAATCCTTCTCACCCTACGAGGTAGGTATATTAGCTCCGTTTTACAGACGGAGAGGTTATATGATTTGCCTAAAGTGCAGGGATTTAAACCCAGCTAATGCTGCTTCAGGATCTGTGTTCTTAACCACATACTATACTGTCTCTTAAGAGGGCCAGAGGGTCCCAGGGGCGGCAGTGCTCTCCTGGAGTCACTTGACGGTGGGAGTGGGTGTCAGACTTAGAGGCTTCAGAGGGTGGCTGAGGGATGATGGAGTCATAGCCTTTCCACTTGGAGACTCTTCCATAGTTAAACTCAGGAATCTCTGGGTTTTGTTTTGTTTCATGCCAAAAGGCAGAGGTTACATTCACTTAAAAAGTGTTCGTGGAACACCCAGGACAGTTCCTGGCACATTCCTCAGAGAGTACGTGTTGGATGGACGAGTGGATGAATGAATGGGTACACAGTGAGGGTCCCCAGTGCACACCGGTTAGTCAATAATAAAAGCATTTCCATTCTCAAATGACTGTTTTGCTTTGGAGCCTCGCACAGGCTCCTCTTTGCTTTGGAAGGAAAGTTGTCTCAGAAGCTGCAAATGTCACAGAATGTTCTGCTGGATGCTCCATAGGACTTGCAATTAGAAGAGGCTCTGGAGCGTCACCCTAGAGCTACATTCCGGTCATGACTGAAAAGTTTATTTTCCTCTTGGGGGTTGCAGTGGTAGTTCATTTTAATTTGTTTTCTGATTGAATGATTCAATTAGATGGTGTTTGGGTATCTCTTGGGAATGGAAATTGCAGTTTTGATCATTTTTTTTTTAACCAGATAGATGGTAAATGAGAGGGTGGATAACTCCAGATTTAAAAGAGCATCCTGATAGATTGGAAACACAAAATAAGTGTTAGTACACGTGTGGTCTTAGGAGGAGAAAGGTGGGATTGCTGCAGGTGGTGCAGTGGGTTAAGTAGAAAGTGCCGAAGGAGGCTGAAGTGTTGCAGAGCTTAAGAAATGGAAATGTGGATTCACTTCTTATTGTGGAAGTCCAGTAGAAACCAAAACAACGTCTTTTTTTTTTTTTAATTTTATTTATTTATTTATTTATTTTTGGCTGTGTTGGGTCTTCGTTTCTGTGAGTGGGCTTTCTCTAGTTGCGGCGAGCGGGGGCCACTCTTCATCGCGGTGCGCGGGCCTCTCACCGTCGCGGCCTCTCTTGTTGCGGAGCACAAGCTCCAGACGCGCAGGCTCAGTTGTTGTGGCTCACGGGCCTAGTTGCTCCGCCGCGTGTGGGATCTTCCCAGACCAGGGCTCGAACCCGTGTCCCCGGCATTGGCAGGCAGATTCTCAACCACTGCGCCACCAGGGAAGCCCCTCTTTTTTTTGATGAGTATCTCTTTGAATCTGTAAAAGAATGTGCCAATATTGAAGAAAATATTTTAACATGTATAAAATTGCCTCTAATTCATTCTAACCTAAAACAACTGTTTTGTATTTTGAGCATTGCCTTCTAGTGTTGTCCATCTGCCTCCGTATTTAAAAACGAAGGTGTAGTCGTGGTTGACATGTAATTTAATATTCTGCTTTCCTCAGTTTGCTTTTTGTTAGAAGCAGTTTTTCCATATTTGCTACATAGTTTATCAATTTAATCCTTATTTATTGGAGACCTGGTATGTGCCAGGCAACACACTGGGGAGGTGAAATTGGATACAGTGGTGAATCAAGGCACTCCGGGCCCCTGTTGTAGTGAACTCGTTTTTAAAGGACGATAGAATCCCTCTTATTCAACACAGTTGGGATTTAAGTTAGTTTATTGAGAAACTGGTTAAAGAGGAGAATAAAATAAAATATTACATACATACATTAAATATTTTGTTTTAATATTATTCAAAATATGCATTTATTTGTCAGCCTTTTGATGTAAGGCCAAGGCTTTTGTCTTTGGGCTGGGTCTGCCCATTGCCTTTCTGATCATCTTCCTTGAATGAACCACTCCCATAAGGTGCTGTTTACAAAGTCTGACTTCTAGTTCTGTTTTCTTTAACATTCACTGAGAACTTGAAGATGCTTATGAAGCAGTGTAGTAGACTAAATTTTTATGACTTTTGTCTGGTCTTTTGCAGTGATTTTGTTCACGAGTAATTTGACTGCTAGTTATGCGACTGACTTTATAAGTCTTTCCAAGGCTTTAAATTAATTTTCTTAGTAACAACTCTCATCTTTTTAGCAATGATATTCCATTGGTTTATATAATATGTAATTAAATTATGCTGTTACAATGATAAGTACCAAGAGTCTAAACACATTTGGAAACAAACCCAGTGGACTCTTGGTAGGAGTATTACTCAGTTGTTAGCAGGAGATGTGAATGGGGTGGGAGAGAGAAGCTGACACAGAGGGACACAGGCATCCTGGTTTTGTTTTGTTTTTCATGGAGAGAATGAAAGCATGCTTCATCTGGAGAGGCGATTAAGTGGAGGATATTTAAAGAGAAATTTTACTGTATTTTTAGTGACTGCATAACATTGCACCATCAATATACCATTATCGATTTAACCACTTGCCTGTTACTTAACATTTGCTTTTCTATTATAATTAATGCAGAAATAAACATCTTCACTTCACCGTGTTCTTCTTCTGAACGATTTTAATGATGTATTTCCAGAAGTGGGATTATTGCTGATTCAAAGAATATGAACATTTTTGTGAAAGATTGTTTTTCAAGAGGAAAGTCTTTCTATACAGCCAATAACAATGTATTATTGTACCTGTTTCACGGAGGCTGGCCAGCATTGGGTGCTGTCCTTCAACTTTTTCTGGGCAGATGTAACCACTGTCAAATGTTCTATTCTTTTGCTTTGTACTTCTTTGATTACTGTAGAACTTAGTATCTTCCCCCCAGCCCTATATTTGTTTTAACCTCGTATTGGTGTCCTTTGCCAGTTTTTCCTCTTGGGATATCAGTGTTGGCGATTTGTGTGTTTTATATATATGTTTTATTTCCAGATATCAGTAATTAATTAATGAAATATATATTATGCCTGTGTTCTATTTTATATACATAATTTTTGCTTTACACATATACCTTAGGGTAGTGATTTTCAAACTCTGTCCCAGGAGCCCCAAGCTTCTGGAAGGTTTGTCCTGGGACTTAAGAAATAAAAGGGTTGGGCTTTCCTGGTAGCACAGTGGTTAAGAATCAACCTGCCGATGCAGGGGACACAGGTTCGAGCCCTGGTCTGGGAAGATCCCACATGCCGCGGAGCAACTAAGTCTGTGCACCACAACTACTGAGCCTGCGCTCTAGAGCCCGCGAGCCACAACTACTGAGCTCGCGTGCCACAAGTACTGAAGCCTGTGCACCTGGAGCCTGTGCTCCGCAACAAGAGAAGCCACCACAGTGAGAAGCCCGTGCACCGCAACAAAGAGTAGCCCCTGCTAGCCGCAACTAGAGAAAGCTCACGCGCAGCAACGAAGACCCAACGCAGCCAAAAATAAATAAATAAATAAAATAAATAAATTAAAAAATAAAAAAAGAAATAAAAGGGTCAAGTGAGGTCTCTTGGACCCCGCCGGTACCCATTCTCTCCCCTCCATGCAACCAATGTTGTTCCTGTTTCATCTGTCTTATATTTGGAATTCTGTAAAATATTTCATTTTTAAAAGGGCTATGCTTTCTTTTTAAAGAAAGGGTTGCAAATCATTTTTTTGGAAGAAAGGAAACATCAGAGTGTTAGATTTTTGTGAGGGATGATGGTAGCATAAAGAATTCAAGAGAGTAAGCAAATCTAAAAGGAAATTGAATTCCTGGGTGGTGTTCTTGTAACATCTATTTACCCTTCTGAATACCATGATTAATAGTGTATTACATTATATGACTAATTTCTAAATCCATTATCTTACTTCATTTAGTCAAGATCATTCCAACAATGGGAGAAATGGATTATTAACTGCTTTTGTTTCCTAAAATTTTATTAGGCATGTTATGTGCATATTAATGTACATCAGGCCAGTGACAGTAGGTTGCCTCACCAAGAGTACAAACGCATATATGGTTCCTAAAAATCAGAAAATATCCAAGGCCTGGATGTTGGGAGATTTTTTTTTTTTTCTGTCCCCTATGGCTTTTGGATGTCACTAAGAATTGGCTGGTGTCCTTCTCATCTGATTCCTGACTTGGCAGGGTTGTAAAGAAGAGGATATCATGTTTGCTAAATGCTTGGAGATTATTTGAGGAAAGGGTGTCATTTAAAGAGTAAACCTATTTGTCCTTCAGAATGAACTGTGGCATGTAAAATTATATTAGTAACAGAGATTGATATTTTGAGAGAGTTCAATAGCAAAATTTAGAGATTGAGCCCAATTATCTTTATTAATAGCCCAGGACCACATCTACATGGAATAGAAAAGCCTTGCCAAAGAATACAACTTTCTCGCTTGGCCAAAGAATTTTCATTTTTATCCAGAAGTGTGTAGGCTGTAAAATAAATGAATTCCACATCCTTTCCCACTCACTTGACATAAATTGTTATTTGCCCTTTTTAAGTAGGTTGATATAGAATCTCAAGGAGAATTCAGAATGAAATGCCGGAGAGCCACAGTCTGGTTTTCTGGTTTGTAAGGGCCTTGAAGTTCAGCTTCAGTTACTTGGGTTTGGCTGGTCTGTGTTTTTGCAAAGATGTTCATGGGATCCAGAGACACATACAGGGTTACTGGAACATCTTCATTACCATCCTATAGGATTTCTGACTTAACTTGGAAAGCTGAATGGGCTACTGCTTTGATTTGGGGCTTGGGGGTCTCTTTATGTTTCGTTGCTTGGGTTCAATTCTGGAGACTAGGACAGATAGGCTGCCCTGTGAGAAGCATGTAGGAGGGCAGTCCAGATGGAGGTGATATTGCACAGAAAGTCCTTTGGGGAAACACCAAGCTGAATATGAGTGATGAATGTAGTCAGGAGGCACCAAGGTGGAATTTTGGGAGAGAGAGGATTATGCATGAAGTTGGAGGGGCAGAAGTCTATAAATGTGGGACGGGCACTGTGGTAGAAAGCAAGGGGCAGAGTGGGTTAGGTCTGCTGGTTGATGGTCTAGATTCTATGAATGGTGGGTTGCACTTTTTATGCTGGCCTTGAAAGTCTCCCTAGGGCTGGAGCGTCTTGAATTCTGCAGAGATTTGATTATTCCATTGTGCCTACAGTTGTCATCTTATCAAATCTCACATTGCCTTCGGGGTCAGAGTTAGTGCCATTCCACAATGCAATGCTTGAGCACAGGCATTTTCAATATTTCCCCCCTCCTCACACACGTGCCTTCACATGCAGGGCACACGCCCCAGGGCAGGGCCAGGATGATGCGTGTCCTAACATGTTGTGTTCATTCGCACGCCATCCCTTTTTCTCCCACTTAAAAAAGCATATTAATATGCAAGAGAATCTGATAACCTTGAAATTCCTTCAATTTATAGTTAACCTTAATCATTCATACGCTTTGGTGCTTAAATTATTGTTAATAACAAATTACCGCACAAATGTTCCAACATCCAATATGTTGTGACAGCAACTGGGAACAGCTGCTGTTCTGGAATCTTCTGTGTGGGTCTATGTACTCTTTATGGACCCAGCTGAATGCAGCCAACTGGAGCTTTAAGCAAGAGGATTCCTGATTATATGAACACTAATGCTTTGGTAGTTTTTTCTGGCTACACAATTATAGATTAAAATATGTTGCTAGGACAGACCCTCCCAGTCAGTGGGTATGCATTTCTGAGATGTAGTTCTCTTTCACTGCCCAACATTCAGTTTCAGTTTTGTGAAGGTTTGCTTTGGGGAGATGAAGCTGCCCTTAACGATGCCAGTGGAAAGCCTTAAGTGTCCAGCCCCAGTGAGATAGTGACAGACTTCCTCTATGATGGCATTGCTAAAATGGTACTGGAGCTGGCAGACATACCTTGTTGGGCTATGTTTGTTCTCACTGTCCTTTATAAGACAAAAATGGTGTTTGGAGAGATCCAGAGAAGTGGCATCAGCACCCATCTCCTCAGGACAGATGAGAACAATGGAAAATGATGCCCGAAGAGGAGGCTTAGGCTAACTCTTTGGCATGAATGGGTTCATTCCACCAGTGTCCAGAGTTTAAGATTCTGAGTGGAGCACCTTAAGTGGAGCACATCTTAAGCTCTGGTACCTTGTTTAGCTTCACTGGTCTGACTTGCACACCCATCTGTGGCCCCTGGGGACTTAGAGTGAAAGGCAGCTGAGATCCTGGAGGAGAGGGAAGGCGATTCAGGGACCTGGGCAGGACAGGGTTTGAAACTTGCGCTTATAAGTGTCATGCTAGTGGCATATGAGGACTTAGGAGAACAGTACAAAATTGCTTGGGCCAATGATTATAGGAGTTAGAAAGCTAAGGAGAGATTTAAAGCTACAGAAATGCCAAATGAGAATCTTAACCAAACCCTTGATTTATTTTAAGAGCAACAGGTATGTAATTGAATTGAAGCTGGATTGTATCAGAAGGAACGGAGGAAGAGAACTATTCTTGTGTGTCAGGGACTGGGCTAGGTGCGGTCCACGCATGATTGCTTTTTATCTTCACCGCATGGTGAGGGAGAGTTTTAGAGGTGAGAACACTGAGAGGTAGCGACTTAGTTTGCCCCAGGTCACAAAGCTGATAGGTGATTGAGCTAAGAAGGGAAACTGTCTTCAGCATCTGTGCTCTCCCCAGAAGTGAAAAGAAGATGACAGTCTCACAGAGAAGGGGCTGGGAGATCATTTTATCAACGATTTGTGTTCAAGCGGGAGACTGATGGAACAGGGATCCAGGCAGGCGGCTGGGTCTGTCCTTGTGTAAGTGAGGAACCTTGGGGTTGGGGTGCCAGAGGGAGAAGGCCTTGTTTGGAAGGGGCAGTGAGGTACCAGCAAGGAGGCTCTGGAAAGCTCTTTCTCTTGGATGATTGTGCCCCCCCCCCGCCCTCCCCCACCCCCCCCGCCAGGAACTTGGCCTCGTAGGAAAAGCAGACTGTGTGAGCTGCAGGCCAGAGCTCATTCAGATTCCACACGTGACTTTCGGGCACTCACAATATGCCAGGCCCAGTGCTGAGTGCTTTCCCGTGCACTGGCACAGTCATGTGGCTCCTGGGGTGACCAACTTGTCCTGTTTGCTCAGGACTTTCACTCTTTTAAAACTGAAATTCTTGGGTCCAAGGAGGCCCCTCAACCCTGGGCAAACCTGGATGGTTGGTCATCCTCATCTCACATTGGTAAATTCTGTTTAAGGGTAACTCCTGGCATCGTGGCAAAAACAGCCCTTCTGATTGCACCACATCTGTGTCTTCTGTTCTCTGCTCTTGAACGGTGACTTTGTCCAAGAGTCATAAAGAGGACGGTGAGGGTCCCAGCAGCCCCTGCCCTGTTTTCCCTGCCCACCCAGGCTGCCTCCTTGTTATTCGTTCTGCCTTAGTCCTCCCTGTTTTTTTCAGCTGTCTGAGCCTCTCAGGATTTGGAAAGGAAAAAAACAATTGCTGTAAAGCAAAGCTCTAATAAAGTGGTTTGGGCACAGAGCATCAGCAGCTGTTTATTTGCCCAAAACAGTAGGAGTCCGCATTAATAACCTTGTGAGTTATATGCTGGGAAGTTAAAAGTAAGCAAAAATCTTACTTGAGACCCACAGATGTGACTGTATTCCTTTTTTGAACTAATCTCTCTTCCTGTTTATGCTGGTGACATTTTCTGTTATCCATGTGGAAGATCCTTTTTGATCTTCTGTTTCAGATTTATTTAGCTCCGGATGGGTAGGGTCCCAGAGCAGAGGGGTTTTCTGGTTTCTCTTTACTGAAGTTATGATGCTTGTGTTTATGTGGTTCCTGCCTCAGAGGATCTCGACGAGTATGACAGACTTTGTCTAATTAGTCATCATCATATTTCTCTGATGCAAGAGAAGGAGCCACGGAGGAATGGGAGGGGTGTGGGTGAGGCTTTAGACCTGCCTCTAAGTTCACGGGGCTTGCAGAAGAGTCTTTTAACATTTTAGTTTCTTCCATTTCTAAATCTCAGTTTAATAATAAACTGATCCTCTGATTTGCTTTGTTTTCTAAAAGAGTATATGGAGGAAAGTATAACATGCAGGAATTATGACGTAGACTCTCCAAGTCTATAATTGGGCCAGGCTTTACAAAAAAACTTATTAGAAGCTGAGGATTTATATTAGAAGGGGAATCCAGTGGAAAATGATGAAAGAGAATTTTATCAATGATTCAAAACTTAGAAAAAAGAACGAGGGAGGAAGGGTTGTAGAAATAGGGCTGAACTTATCTGGAGGAGAGACTGGAAGGGAAAGAGAATTAATATTTGTTGAGCACCTATTATGTGCTAAATACTTTACATGTGATACTTCATTTTAACTTTGTAAGCAACCCTGGGGGATGATGTCATTACCCCCATTTTACAGATGAGGAAATCAAGTCTCAGTGACTGTAATTAACATGATACAGTTAGTAAGTTACCTTTCTCAAGCCCCTTAGTGAGGGGCTAGGGACCCTCTTGTTTTTCCTGCTCCAGTGATGCTAATTAAGAGAAAACAGGATCATCCCTTTCTTTTAGCAGAAAGGTTGTAGATGAGACTGGAAGAAGGATTCATGAGAGTAGCAGGGCCCTGAGGTGGGTTACCAAGCGACTGTTTTGTCAGTGTCCTTCCCTGGAGATGCAGGAGGTCGCTCGTGCCAGGAGCTGATAGGGCGGAGTGCTGTGGAAGGCTGAGAGAGGCTCCAGGCCTGGCTTTTCGCAGCCAGCAGTATCAGTTTCCAGAAGACTTAGTGTGAACAAGACCACCTCCTCCGCTCATTCAGAACAAAGCTTCACTAGGGGGGTCTTCCAGGCTCAGGGCATGCGGTTGAGTTGGGGGCCATAGGGGGGAGAGGTGCACACAAACAGCAGACATGTCCAGGTGTGCCAGGAATTCCCATTTAATCGAGAAAGTGGAATATCTGGGCTCAAGTGTATATACTGTTGGGCCGCTAGTCCTGTGGGCAGATGTTGGAGATGGATCCCAAGTCTGGCATTGTTTACTGGGGCCTGGGGTGGAGGCTTGGGATGGTTTGGAGAAACTGCAGACCTGCCTTCAAGTTCCTGTTCCCCTCTCTTGTGGCTTGGAGTTTGACAGTGACCTGGGAGGTACTCCTACCTTCTGTTGGTCACATGCTCAGATTCTTCCCTTCCTTCATCCAATTAGCATTTATTGAGTACCTGGTAAGTGCTGGGGGTATGTCAGTGGAACAAAGACAAAAACATGAAAGATTTGCAATTAAATGAGGTAGTCAGGTGCTCTCTGATAAGGAAAGACTTGAAGAAAATTAGGTGTGAGCGCTGTCTAGGGGAAGAGTTGCACGTGGAGGAAAGGACCAGTGCAGAGGCCCTGAGGCAGGAATGTACCTGGTGTATGTGTATTGGGAACAGTGTGGCCAGGGCAGAGTGACTGTGGGAGAAAGGGATGGGGGGTGAGGCCAGAGAGGGGCCAGGTGGGGAGCAGGTTGTACAGGCCTTGGGGGCCACTGTGGGAGAAATGCTCTGGGAGAAAAGGGGAGCCCCTGGAAGGGATGAGCAGAGGAGCCCAGCTTTTAAAGGCACCAATCCAGGCTGTTCTCTGTCTGCTTCCAAGCACCTCTTGTGGGCTTGACACTGTGCCAGCTGTGTCAGGAAATGACAAAATATGTAGGACAGAGTCCTTTGCTTTGAAAAGCTCATCATCAGGCTAGGAAGACAACACAAGAAACAGTTGAGGATCTTTCGCAAACTAACTAATGTTATGAGGGTTAATGTTGAATTCTGGAAGAGTGCGCCAGTAGAACAGACTTCACCGAGGAAGTGGGACTTATGACACATCTTTGAAGAATGAGGAGGATTTAGAGGAGTGGAGTAGGGAAGATTAGGTGAGAGCATGTTCAGGCAGTAAGTAAAACCAACAGTTGCCTGGAAGTGGGAGACCTGAGTCTTGTTGAGCATGGCGAAGTACGAAAAAAAAAAGTGGAGTGGTTGGAATCAGTGCTGCCGTTTACAGGTTGGATGACCTTGGGCAAGTCTCTTCACTTCCCTGTGCTCAGTTTCCCTAACCACAGAAATGAGGACGACTGCCCCTTAAACCCTGTAGGATTGTTGTGCTGATTAAATGAGGTGAAATTAAATTAAATGAGGTGCTGATTAAATGAGGTACAGGACAGCACCTCACCCTGCCTATCACATGGTGGGCATGGGGGCGGGGAACACGTTCTTTTCTTCAGTCTTCCTGCTTTCCCTCTTTCCTTCTTTCCCACCACATTTCCCTCTTGGAGCTGGCGTAGAAAATACGGTCAGGAATATATTTTCTGGTTGTAACACCTAGACTGTCAGCCTTGAACCCTGTTTCAGTTCATTTAGACAGGGTGTGTGTGTAAGGACTTCTCCGGTTAAGACGAGCCTGAGATGGTCAGAAGTGAGGTTAGAGGGAAGCCCAGCCTCACGCTGGTGACAGCTTCTCGGCTGAGACATCTGGAGTGTCTCAGTTTGATTTGACTATTGCTCTGAAATTCTAAGCCTGCTGGCCTGGGGACCTGCACTCATTTGTAGAGAAATATTTGTTTTGTAAAACCCACTTGGCATTGCAGTGGGCAGGGGACGATGTCAGGAATGCACTATTTGTAGAAACCTTGGCTGGTGGGAGAGTTATGCAAGGTGTCCAGTTACCTGGCCAGAGAGTCTCATTTCCCCAAATCCCTGGTGGAAGAAGAGCCTCCTAGAGGAGAGAAATGTTTTCCTCCATCTCCACCCACCTCCCAGTAGAACTGGAGCTGCAGCAGCCTGTCTTCCTGCTGGGGTGAATTTGATTTAACACAAAGCAATGTGACTTATAATTTCAATTGCAGGCAGGAAGGTGTGATTTAAGCCAGTTGTCAGGAAGATTCAATTTAATCTTTTCTTTCTTTCCCCCCTACAAAATGTGCATTTTGTTGCATGATATAATTTTAATATACATTCTTTACAACTCAGAAATAGATGTAGTTTCATATTGGGATGGTACACACTACATTTTTTTTTAGTACTTATCTATTTGAAGTCTTTTTTGAAAAAGATCCCTTACTAGTGACAGAAAACTGAGGGATGGTTTTGCTTTTTTACTAGAGAGAATCGTACTAAATCATTATTAAACTTCCTGGCCAATAAACCATTTCTTGATTAGTGGGAGTTATTTTGGTCCCTTATGAGTAGGGAGATGATAATTGCCTTAACAAGAGAATTAAAATGATTCTTTTATATACCTAAAACTATACAATTGTGAATTTTGAATGTTTTTCAACAACACCTAGTTGTTTTTTAGCCAAAAAGGCATAAATAAGTATTTTTGAGTTTGTAATTACTTTAGAAGTACAGAAAGTATGCATTTGATTTTTGTAAATCAAAAATTAAATGTCTTATTTCACCCTGGTCAGTATTAGGAAACAGTATTGTGTTGTGCGGCTCAATGCAGTCCTTCCGTCTTTCCTCATCAATTAGCAAAAAAGGGTGAGCCTTCCAACTTTGGCAGTTCTCAAGTCAGATGTCAACTGTGAAGGCTCTCGTCCGAAGGATCTTTATTGAGAATCAGAGCACGCTAGACCCGGAAGGAGCGAGACCATCCTCACCTTCTAACTTTGTGTCGAGAGATCCAAGGCCCAGAGCAACTAGGTGACCGCCCTGAAGGCCCTGAGCCACGTGCTAGAGACTCTGGGATGGGGATGTAAGGGTCCTGAATCAGGTCCAGAAACTTTCCCTTTGCATCCAGTTACTCCCCTCAACCTCAGAAGAAATTTCTGCAGTGGGAAGTAATCCTTGGTTGTATATTCTCAGATGAAGCCAGGTGCTAAAGGGACAAAGGATGGGCAGATTCCTTTAGATGTGGTGAGGCTGGAGGCCCAGTCCCCTCTGCCTGGTCTGTCTGGGTCCTTGGGGCCTGCACCCCACCACCTGGGATCATCTTCAGGACGGGGGACACAGCACTGTTGAGCAGGACCTGTCTTCAGGTCCAGCGGCACATGGTAGCTCCTGGTGATGCAGTCGCAGTATGGGGAGCAGGCTTCTTCCCAGCTTTTCAAACCCACGCAGTGGTGCAGATGGAGGAGGGGCAGAGATCTTGTATCAAGGAGAGGAAAAGACAAAAGCACTGACACTTATCAGGCACTGACTAGATGTTTGGTACTGTTTAATCCTCTTCGTATTATCTAATCCTTAAAATAAGCCTGAGAGATCCTGAGCCCCATTTTACAGGTGAGAAATCTGTCCTGCACTGGAGCTATTGACCTGCTTTCCCATTGGACTGTGAGTTCCTTGCGAGTGGAGGCAGGGTCCTATTTTTTTCCCTTTTCCAGTGTTTCACTGGAAACTACATGCCAGTAGGGCATGTACAATAGTTGAGTTAATTAGGAATTTGTTGAGTGACTAAATGAAAAAATAAGCAGGCCTGACTAAAACCACTTAGTAAGAAAACTCACATCCCGATCTCTGGCTTCAAAGTGGTCTGGAAGGGAAGCCAGGTGCCCGAAGAGCTGGTTCCCATCCCTCCAGGCTTGGGGGTGACTTCTGTGAGGCTGTCTCATGCTTTGTCCTCCTTCTTGGTCAGGGACAGGAAAATACGCACTCCTGGGGTTTCTCTCCTGGCCCCTCATAGCTTTTACTGCTGTTTCATGGTTTAATCAGAGGGAAACTGTGGTTCAGTGGGGTGTGTGTGTGTGTGTGTGTGTGTGTGTGTGTGTGTGTGTGTGTGTGTGTGTGTGTGTGTCAAATGTGCTTTCCTGCCCCGAGATCTCCCAGGAATCAGCTGGTAAGAAAAGCCTGGAGCCTTTGGGGACCCTCAGTGTCTTTATTGTAATAAAGCTGTCACTTGTGGTCACTTTCAAATGAAAGCAATCTCGTGGACACAGAAGGGAAAAAATAAACCTGCACCAAAAGCAGAGAATAATTCCAGAAAAGGTACAGCTGAACAGGGTGTCTGTGTTTCAAGAGGAGGGACAAAGTTGAGGTCATTTAAATGGATACGTGGAGAGTCAATTGGAAGGAGAAAGTATAGCTTAATTTCCAAGAAAGGATAAAGAACTCCTCTGGGCCCGGAGCTAAGGGAAAGTTGGCTTTTGGCTTCCCATCTGGACTCGGCCTCCTCTCTGCCCTGAGGCCTGTGAGAACCTCAGAATGGATCCCGCCATCTCAGGGTGTCTCCAGGGTGATGGTGGTGAGTTGGGACTTGCTGTTTCACACTCAGGAGAGAGGTGGCAGGAGCTGTGTGCAGGGGGGAAGAGGACTCTCAGAGGAAAACTCCAGAGTCAGGAGAGGGTTTTTCCTTCCTGCACTGCTGAAATTCCTTGGGCATCATGGGCAGAAGCAGGGCTGGAAATCGGGCAGCCCAGACCCCTTGGTCCCCCGGGGGCTGCCTAGGGAAAAATCACCCACCCATGGGTGTAGGTCTTCACAGAGGCCCAGCACAGCTTTTCCCACCCTCTCCAGTCTGTACACCCAGGACATGGGCAGGAAGAAGTTTCTCCTAGGACTCTGCCCACCAGGACAGAGCAGCCTGTTAGCAGGAGCCACGGATTACTACAATTTTTCTTTTCCTATTATTCCCTGATACTTTCGATTTGAAAAGAGTCATTTAAGCAGTAGGGTGGAAGAGGGCATAATAGACATAGGGGAAAAATGGAAAATGTCATTTAAAAATGACTATTCCATTCTTTTTTATACCTCAGCAGACAGATGGCTGCCTCACCTTTTGCTCGTGGCTATGAGCAATAGCCCAGTAGGTGAGCTGAGGAGAGCGATGATTTTATTTTTCTTTTCATTGCCAACAGATTCTGTAGCCCTTGGGTTGTGAGGGACCGGTGGAATGAAGCTCTGGTCTGGGAAACTAATTATGCCTCCCTGCATGGCTGAGCCAGTTAATACCAAAGTGTCATCGAGCCTGATTCTTCCCTGGGGCGGAAAAGCTTCCCAAATTCCTTATCACTTTCTCTTTGCCTTGAGAGTGGAGGCCACTTGGTCTTTGCCAGTTTGGGAAAACAGGAGCAAAATCCAGGAAGCTTCTCGAAGCTCTGAAATGGCACTGTGGGTTCTGGTCCCAGGAGTGGCTTTCTGATACGCAGCAACACTGCCTCTTCCAGCTCAGACAAGGTGCTGGATTTTGAAGTCAGACAGATTCGGCTCAAATTCTGGTATGGCCAGTCGTTGGCGTGATGTCGCCAGAGGCTACCCAGAGTATCTAGGACTGGAAACAGACTGCCTGTCCACTCGGTTCCTCCCCTCTCCCTAGCAACGTGGGCTCAACGATGGGTCACCTGAATTGTAAGCCTGGCTTACTTTGCTGGTTCTGAAACTGAAACCTAGCCAGGTACCTGGCATGGTCACCACCTGTCAGTGGAGACCACACGTGACAAAGGATAATCAGAAATTCAGTAATGCTTTTAAATGGATTTTTAACTTATTAATCAAACCCATACGTGTGGGCTTCCCTGGTGGCGCAGTGGTTGAGAGTCCGCCTGCCGATGCGGGGAGCACGGGTTCGTGCCCCGGTCCGGGAGGATCCCGTGTGCTGCGGAGCGGCTGGGCCCATGGGCCATGGCTGCTGGGCCTGCGCATCCGGAGCCTGTGCTCTGCGGCGGGAGAGGCCACGGCAGTGGGAGGCCCGCGTACCACAAAAAATAAATAAATAAAAAAGAATACTGGGCCCTAATTGTCCACACCCCAACCCACGCATGGGGTGAAGTTTCCATGCCAGGAGAGGCAATCCAAGAAGACTAGTGACTGCCATCCCTACCCGATACCCCACTCATAGAGCAGGTATGTCACTGAGAGAAGTGGACTGCCATCCCCACTCTTAGCTCCAGAGTAGTGGTACAGAGATCCTGCGTAGGGGGAGAGGTGGGCTGTGAGAACACAGAGTTCTGTAGCTCTCCACTTTATTTGGAACAAAGTGGGAGAAACCTCAAGCCTAAAAGCAATTGGTTAGTATTTAAGAGGATGCTAGTAGTATCATAATAGCAACATGAGAGACAGCAGGCCAGCTACACCAGCTAGACATTTAACAGATAGAACCAGAGAAGGAGATATCTGAGAAGAACCTTCTTAGGGTCAAAGCAAGCTTTAAAGACTGCCCTTGCAAAGAAGCCTGAACTTAAGTGGATCAGACTGTGGAGCAATTTTTGAGCAATGCCTCAAAGTACTGTTGAAAATAATCGAGCAATCAGGTAGCAATTAGTGGAGGCTAACAGCTGGGTGTGATACCAATAAGGCAGTCCATCTGGAAGTTTAACAGGGAGATAAGTGAAAGAGATAGGAAAAAAAAAAAAAAGACCTGCTAAAACCACTGTCACCCCAGGGGATTGAATAGGGGGAGTGCACAGGGCCAGGACTATACCCTCCAAGGAATCACATCAGAGACTGCACACTGTGCAGGGAAAAGATGTCTCTGAACGAGTCCATTTATGTCACTAAACAAATAAACAAGCAAATATGTAAACAAAAACAAGTCCTGGGGCCGGGGAGGGCAGGAGTAGTGACCAGTATCCAGAGTGGCTAAAATACATTATCTAAAATGTCTGGTATTCAACAGAAATTTAAAAGACATCAAAGACAGTAGAACATGTAAGCCATAAAGAGGAAAAAAGCAGACAACAGAAATTATCTTTGAGGGGACCTGGCTGTTGGACTTAACCAGACACAGACCTCAAAGTAGCTATTATAAATTTATCCAAAGGACTAAAGAAAACTTTGCTGAAAGAATTAAAGGAAAATGTGATGACAATGTCTTATCAATAGGGAATATCAATAAAGAGAAAAATTATAAAAAGGAAGAAAGTGGAAATTCTGGACTTGAAAAATATGAAAAGTGAAATGAAAATTTCACTAGAGGCATTTACAATTAGATTTGAGTTGACAAAAGGAAGTATCAGCAAACTTGAAGACAGATCAATAGAGATTATTAAATCTGAAGAAAAGAGAAAAAAAGAATGAAGAAAAATGAGCAGAGACAGAGAAATGTGGAACACCACTAAGTACACCAATGGCATATTTAGTGATAGACAATGAAAAATATCTTGAAAGCAGTAACAGAACAGAACAAAACTACTCATCACCTATAAGAGAACCCTAATAAGATTAACAGGTGATTTTTCATCAGAAACAATGGTGGCTAAGAATCTTATATATAGCAAAACTATCCTTGAAGGAAAAATAGAGACTTCCCTGGTGGTCCAGTGGTTAAGACTCCACGCTCCTAATGCAGGGGACATGGGTTCGATCGCTGGTCGGGGAACTGAGTTCCCGTATACTGCACTGTGTGGCCAAAAAACCAAACCAAACCAAAACAAACAAACAAACAAAAAGACAAAAACGAAGGCAAAATAAAGACATTCCCAGGTAAACAAAACTGAGAGAATTCACTGCCATCAGATCCACCTTGCAAGAAATACTAAAGGATTTTCTTCAGGCTGAGTGCAAATGACACCAGACAGTAATCTGAATTCACTCAAAAAACTAAAAAGTGCCGCTGAATGTAATTATATAGACAATTGTAAAATACAGTATAATTCCATATTTCTTCTTCCTTTTTCTCTTAACTGATTTAAAAAGGAATTGCATAAACAAAATACGTTATATGATTGTATTGCTAGGCCTATTAACATATGGAAATGTAATATGTTTGACGATAAGCACAGAAGAGGCACAAAAATGGAAAGGAGGGACTAGAGCTATATAGGAGTAAAGTTTCTATATTTCACTAGAATTAAGTTAATGGGTTTGGATGGATTAAAATATATAATGTAAGCGCCAGATCAACCACTGAGAAAATAGCTCAAGAAATACAGTTAAAAATTATTAAGGAAATTAAAATGTTGTACAAGCAAATATTCACTTAATGAACAAAAAAAGCATTAAAGGAAGAATAGAGGAACATGGTTCCTCCAGGGAACCATAGTAGGAACTTTGGGGGAGGGAGCCCCTTGTTTGGCTGGAGGCACATTTTGGCCCTGGAGCAGACACAGTAGGGGGAGAGAAGAATGGCTCAGGATTATCTAGAAAATTCATCCCACTTCCTTGCAGGAACAGCATGTCAATATGTTTTTGTCTGCTGAACAATGTGTGGGAAACGTTTTTTATTTTGTTTTCGTAACTGCGTATAATTTCTTAGCATTTTACTTCTGGGAATTGATTAAAGCTTTTCTGTCTCTTTAGAGCCATTAAATAGAAAAATGTCTGCTGGAGACAATTGACAGTGTTTCTAGGTTCTTGCTTAGAGAAATAGGAGTCTCTTTAACTGCTTGCAAAGTTTGTTCTCATGTGTGCTGAACAGACATGCGTAGCTAATGTTTATTGAGTATTTATTACGTGCCAGGTACTGAGCCAAGTGCTTTATATGAATTATCTCACTTTATTTTCACAGCAACAGTCCAAGATAGGTACTCTTATTATCCCCCTTTTCTGATAAAATTGAGGCACACAAACATTAAATAGTGTATCCGCGGTCACACTGTTAGCACGCTGTGAGAAAGGGATTGACTGCATGTAGTTTGACAACAGAATCTGAATCCTTGATGACTGTGTTACATCAAAACCCTTAAGTCCTTGTAGCATTTAATCACAGTTGGTGTTGGCTTTCAGGATTATAGGTGTGTTCTCAGGGTCTCAAACCTTGTAACTGGTGTATTTTGGTCCCTTCGAAGAGTATGGGGCCCATCTATATGGCTGGGCTCATTTCCACCTGGCCCCAAAGAAGATGCACTTCCATCACCACCTGGCCTCCTCTGACTCTCACAGTCACCCAGAAGGGAGCAATTTTCATAAAATTGTTTAAAAATGACAGCAGTGCTCACTGAGGGGCTGCTTTCCTTGTAGACAGGATGACTGTAGTTGAAAATATAAGGGAGAAGGAGTAAATTCAGGCTGTTACTTGCCTATAAAAGAGGAAGGGAGTGTATGGAGTAATTTTCAGTGTACAAATGAGGAACCTGAGAACCACAAATGAGAAGGAACTCAGTGAAGTCCATGCAATTCAGTCAACCATGGGTGAAGTACTGTACTTAGTTGCTATACATACATGATCTCAGTCAATCCTTATAATAACCTTATTGAGCAGACAATGACATTCCTATCTCACCAATGAGGAAATGGAGGTTTCAGAAGTAAGTTGGGTGGTAATATCCCTCTGGTATATACTAGGTGTGTTGGTGCAGCATAATAGAGTCCTTCTGATTCGTTGGTGCCTCTTTTATTTAGAGTAAGGAAAGTTAACTGCAGTACCAACTTCCAAACCTCAGTGGCTTTAACCAATAAAAATGTATTCCTCACTTATCCAGTGACCAATGTGGAAGTTCCTGGTGGGCTGGCCATTTTCCTTCCACCCACCCAAGGATGCAGGCTCGGGAATTGCAGCCTTCTACTGGACCCTCTGCATGCATCTGGCAGACATGGGAAGAGAGAGAACATGGAGGACCTCATGGGAGGTTTTCATGGGCCTGGATTAGAAGTGGAGCTCATAATTTCTGCCATATTTTATTGGCAGGGACTCAGTCATGTGGTGCCCCCTAACAACAAGGGAACCTGGGAAATGTAGTCTAGCTGGTTGCCCAGGAGAAAAAGGAAACGGGTTTAGTGAACGCATAGCACTCTCTGCCACATAACCTTACTGTTCTGGCTGTTATCTATTTGAGTGTCACCCTAGATAAGGTCACAAAGGCAGCAAGCGGCAGAGCCAGGAGCAGGACCCAGGTCTGTGGAGCCCTACGTCTGGATTCTTTGCATTCTCTCTCATTCTAGTCCAGTGGCTGGATCAAGTTCTGCAGCTCTGGATGCAGTGGGTGCTCCAGGTGACCATGTGGTCTCTGCAACCCTGGGCCACATTACTTCTGTGCAACATATGGATGCCCTCCCTGTGTCCTGCCATGGACTCTGGGCTGGGGATCTGAGAATAGGTTGTTGGGAATCTTTGTGAGCAGCTGACTCAGGAACAAGCCTTTGAAGGTCCTGGCTTCTGTGGCACTCAGCAGCTGTGCTGGGAGTGATGGACGATGGACAAACTGTGTCACCCTTCCCAGCCTGGCTCAAACTGTCATTAGCATTCAGCAAGGCTGTGAGTCTTGTACAAATCAGCTGTTTAGGGCTTTTTAAAAAAACTGCTGAAAGCCTCTCTTGGTTGAAGCTCTTATAAGTGTGGAACTAACAGTTTCCCACGCTCATTGAACAGCAAAAGGGCAGCCATGGTATAGTGTTTTCCCTTTGGGGCATATTTGGGTGTCGTTTTTAGCAATCTGGCTAAATGTGAAGATGCTCTTGGAATGTGGGTATTTGCTATCTTTGGCAAAGGGCATTGCTCGCTCTTTTTTAGAGCTCCAGATCTTGTGTATTCAGAGAAGCAAGAAGGATCTATTGGTTTCATAAATGTGCTTCTTTTCTGGAAGAAACGTTGGATTAAACCACCTCTTGCATCACTTCCTCACTGGTTCATAGCAGGAGACTCAAGTTGCAAAGTGACTGCAGGCCCTCTCTCCCTCCAAGCCTCTGCCCCCACTCCTATGAGGACCCTCAGGGGAGGGATATATGGCTAAACAGCAAGGTTCAAACACTTCATCCCTTAATTCAGGGCTTCAGAGTCCCTTCATTTTCTGCTATCAGTTGGGAAGGTGATTCTACGCATGAGGATTCCATCCATGCAGTCGTCCCCAAGATAAAGAGGACCATGCCAGGTTTGATTGTAGTTACTATGCTCACTGCTATATGATTCTGCTTCCTCAGGCTTGAACAGAAACATGCCCTGTAGGTAAAGAGTTCTAATGGGCACTCCTTGTTCAATGGTAATTAAGTGGACGCTGGGAATTTCCCTAGTTCCAGGTGTCTGGGAGTTAGAGACAAATAACATCTGTTCTCATCAAAAGGGAGAGTGGTGAAATACAAATCACAAGTCACTCTCAATAAATCCCAGAGCTGGGATTTGAAATCTAGAGCCTGCTTACCTGTGTGCACAGGGTGTTTGCAGTATTCCTCTTTGGATAGAGAAAACAGAACTAAAAATTTCCCCAGAGCCCAGAAATGACCCAGATGAATCTCTTCATGCTTCAAGGTATCCCTGAGTCTTCAACCACCAGATTTGGGGGAAGAAGATGGGGTTGGTCAGGACATTAAATGATAAGGAAAAAGGGATATTGTTGAACCTAGCATCTGCCTGATCCAGGGAGAGAATTCATAACCAGTATGCAGAGGTAAGAACTGACTCACCGGGCAGGAATCAAGGTATAACATTATACCATTGTTCCTTCCTTCCATCTATTCATCCATGCATTCATTGATTTAATCAAGAGACAATGCCAGATTCTATGCTAGGTGCCCAGAGGGATGCAAAGGGTGAGATGTAGTCCCTGCCTACAAGTTCATAGTCCAGTATGGGGGTGAAGACATGGACAGAGGTAATCCGTCCCCATAGTAGAATGTGATAAGTGCCGTAAGAAAATACTGACAAGCATGTGTGGTGGAAGGTCAGCAGAGGAGGGACTCACTTCTAGCTGAGCAGGTGTGTGCATATGCTTGGGGAAGTTTTCATGGAGAAAGAGGAATTTGAACTGATCACTGAAAGATGTATTGGATTTCAACTGCAAAAGGTTGGGGAAAGGGTTAGGAGCCTCAAGGACCTGCATGTATAAAGGTGTGGAAGTTAGAAAAGAAAATGTAGATTTGTGAGACACCTGAACTGTAATTAATTAGTGGGGAGACTCGCCAGTGAATTAGAGGAACGCTTTCGTTCTCCTTCTCTCCCTGCTTTTCCCCTCAGATTTCTGCATTTTGGATTAATATGAATCTTTGGGGTCATGAAGAGGCCTTCTTGCTGAAGTCTTTGAATGGGAGTGTTGGGGGCTAGAGTGAGGGTGAGGCTCTACCTTTCCTTCACCAGCCGTGGCCTTTCCCTTCTTTCACTTCAAGTACCTACCAGGGGAAGTCAAAGGGCAAAAAATTCCCATTAATTTCCCTTGTTACAGGTTGACTTTGATGTTGATGACTGGTTTTACTCCACAGGGATGGAACTTCTGAAACAGAATTCGTGAGGACATTAGATTTTAAGCCTCAATCTCAGCTTTTCCCACTTTAGGATATTTCCCCTGCTTGACTCTGGGTGGTCCTGCAAAGCTGAGTCTGGAGCTCCTATTCAAAGACTGGGATGAGCTACAGGAAGCTCCCTCCTATAGATATGGTCACTGCTCATTCCTACCTTGTAGGCAAGCGGGCGTCCCACAGCCACCTTTGGCAGCTCTCGCTGATTTGGTGTGTGACTCGTTCTTCAGAGGCAAGCCTGCTTTGCGGACAGGGTCCGTCTCCGTGACATAGTGACTTGGCCATCATGGTATTTCCAGCCAGTGTTCATCCCTCTGGAATGCTGTCCCCTTAAAGTCTCAGTTGCCTCAAGTTTTCTCATCCTTGAGGGAGGAGCTGAGAAAGGTTGATATTCAAAAGTATGAACAACTGATGTGGCATTGGGCAGTGTCCGATCGGAACAGACCCTGACCATAGTGCTAGAGCAGGGTGCTGGAGACCCCCCCATCACTGCTGTGCCAGGCAGTAACTGTTTAGTTGCTGATTCTTGAGGGAGGTTGGAGTACTGGGGGAGGGGTCCGGATAGTGGGGGGTGGGGGCTGTGTCTTAGGTGGTGGTGGACGGTGGCTTTTTACCAAATAGTAAAAAGTTATTTCAGTATTTTAATAACTGATATGGCGGGGCCAGTACGTACCAGCTAAGTATCAACCCTGAAACAAATTATTTTTTTTTATTTTTTATTTTTTATCTCAGCGGCCATGGCCCACGGGCCCAGCCGCTCCGCGGCATGTGGGATCTTCCCGGACTGGGGCACGAACCCGTGTCCCCTGCATCGGCAAGTGGACTCTCAACCACTGCGCCACCAGGGAAGCCTGAAACAAGTTATTTTATCAACCTCGCCCTGTTTACAGCCCAAGCAAAAAGTCTCTGTTGACATCTGCTTGTCAATAAAAACGACCTCATTGTTTGGGATTTGGAGGAAGGTGGGCCTGGGTCTTACGGATGCTGGACCCTGAACAAGTAGAATTTCCTATCATCTAACAGTAGTTTAAATCTGTGTTTTCAAATGTTTTGATCATAGGATTCCTTTATGCTCTTAAAAAAGGACCCCAAAGAGATTTTGTTCATGTAGGTTACATCTACCAATATTTACCACATTAAGAAATTTAAACTGAGAAAATTTCAAAAGTTATTTATCGATTTATTTACCAATGACAATAGTAAACCCAATTAAATGTCAACATAAATAACATTATTTTAAATTAAAAATAACTGCAGTTTCCAAAACAAAAGATACTTTATTGGGAAGTGTGGAATTGTTTTATATTTTCACAAATCTCTTTAATATCTGGTTTGATAAAGCTGGATTCTCATATCTGCTTCTGCATTCGGTCTATTGCAATATATTGCTTTGGTTGAAGTCTGTGAAAAACATTCTTCTTCACGTGGATATGTAGATGGAAAAGGGAGGAGTATATTAATAGCTTTTTCAGATAATTATGGATATTCTTTTTTGATACTACACCCAAACTGGACAAGTGGTAGGTTTTTAGAGGCCAGTTGCAATGTGGAATCTGAAACCAGATCAGTAAACTTTTTGTACCACGTTACATTAAAATCCAGTGATCTGTCTTGAACTTTTATGCTTGTATCTTTTACCCAAGCGTGATTCTGTAATACTTTGCACTGTTCATTTGGGAAAGAAGTAGCTTCACTGGGTTATACAGATCTTCTAAATGTTGAAATACTTTATTTTACAGTAACAAAAATTACTTTTATTAATGTGACCATGGATAGCATCAGAAGCTTTTAAGTTTGGGGAAGCTGTCAAGCTCATGGTGGTGGACGCAAGTTTTCCAAAATTCTCTTCTTTTCTTTCGGCTTAATAGCTTAAATTTTATCATTGGGGAAAATACTATCAGTTATTTTCCACGAATTGACTAGCTCACTTCTTTCCTTTTTGAGAAGAGTGCTAGATTCCAACTTTGAATAATTATGATCTGTTAGTTGTTCTTTCAAGTAGAAACAGTGTTCCATGAAAAAAAACAAAAGTGGCTGGTTCAGCTCACAACTCAAACAAACATACAAGTACTTTTTCTGGAGACAACCTTCGTCTTCAGTCTGCAGCAGAAGTGCTTTCTGTGTTTCTATGCTTATAAATATTTCTGGATAATAGGAATAATTTACACTATGGCTCATTGCTTTTGTGCTCCACCTCCCCAGGAATGTCAGAATGCAAATGGCTCTCTGGGTGTTTTACCGAAGTCTCTCTTCTTTCCTTATATGTTCGGAAGTGCTTCTCTGAGCTCTGCCCTCCTCACTCACTGGTGAGAATGTGACCAGTTGAAATGCCCTGGAGAACAGGAACCAGTCTCTCTCGTAGCATTTCCCATCAGCTTTCCATCTGTTGATAATCTGCTGTCTCCCAGATTCCTGTTTACTTTGATTTCCCTTTTTAAGACTATAAAGGGCAAGCTGTCCTCGTGTGTGTGTGTGTGCGTGTGCGTGTGCGTGTGTGTGTGTGTGTTTCCTTTCCTGGACATAGCTTCCAGGCCTTTCCTGGCACAGCATAGTGTCTATCCTTGAGCATCCTGTCCCCAGCTGTTGGCAGGACAATTTGCTTTAATTTTATTGCCTCTGGCCACTTGTCCTGCCTTTTGAAACCAAGTCCCTGGAATCCAGGAGCCACTTCTTCTCCTACTTCCCCTTTTTGCTTCTCTCTGTGTGTCCTCTTTTCTTTTCCTCTCTGCCTGGCTGCACTCTTCAAAGCTTAAAGTGTCTCTAGCCAGCCAGTTCATGATGCCATTTCTTTCTGAATTCTTATGTCCTTATAAGAACTTCGTTCATCTCTATTTCATTGAGTGTGACCTTGTGCTTTCATTTTGTGGAGAGCTGTGGACTCGCCCAAGCTCAGAATTCACTTATCTGGGTCTTATATCGGCGCTGAGGTTATATGCTTCTTGCGGACAGGGCTGTACCTTGGACAACTTTATCTCTCCCTCCCAGTCCAGCTAATGCCTGGCACATTGTGAGGATTCAGCCACTCGCTGAGAGAGTGTTCATTGCCAGTTTGGTTTTTGCTTTACTAAAGGAGCAGAGCAGAAGTTTTCAGCATTTTCTCTGGCCACATATGTGATCAGGACATTGAAACCATCTTGATGTGTGCCCTTCTGAAGGTCTTCATTTGAATGAGGGATATCTATAAGACCTCTTGTCTTTTGATGTTCTACCTTTGGGGAATGAGATGTAAATGTGTCCTTTGCTGGTGCCGGGTGAAAAGAAATTTAGTAGCTACAACCTTTTTCATTTATTGATTAAACCCAGATTTCATGTACTTTTCAACCAGAAACAGAGCTAGCAACCTTTTTACCTTCTGGATTTTGTGTTCACCTATGGATTTCGCTAACACACATTTACTCAGTCATTTAAAATATGCTAATTGAGCACTGTGTGAGATGCTCTGGAGGATACAGAGGCATCGAGTAGGTCATCAAATATTAGGAGAAATGAGGTGTGCACACAGAATAAGCTTCCAAAAGGACCAGGTGCCAGGAGAAAGAACCCAAGAGATGGTCCTGCAAAGAATGGAGGAAGAGGGGCAGAACTGGCTTTATCTTCCCTGATGAGTAACTGAGGGGGAGACCAATATCTCAAGCCTAGATCTGTCATACTTTGGAAAAATCCCCTAATATAGTGACAAACGGAATGCAACTTCTCAGTAAAGAGCTGGCAGACACCACGTCTTTGCCGGCCCTCATGGCTTCCTCAGTAGAGCACATGAACATTTTTTTCCAAAGTGTTTGTTGGCAAGATTTAAAGAGAGGTCAGTGCCTTTCAGTCTGGGGTATAGAGTAACATGGGGGACAGGATAGGATGGCTCAGGGGTATCTTGGACTCTTCCCTCCCACAGGCCCCTGGTGGCCACATCCTCGTGGGGTGTGTGGCAGTGGACATGCTGTGTGATTGGGGTGAGGGGAATGGCTGAGGGGGGGTCTGTGCTCCACTCAGCAGCCAGGGTGGTCTTTTAAAAGTGAAATCAGTTCGTGGCACTTTTCTCTAAGCTCTGTGATGGCTATTTATTAGATGAAGAATAAACTCCACCTCCTTTAATGGCACCTGCCAGGCTGTATCTGTGTTTCTGCTAGGTTTTGCCATAGTAACATCAAATGCCTTCAACCCCTAAGGTGTATTTCTCATTCCCATTGAATGTCAGCCCCGCCTCACAGGACCTCTTCATTCCAGGACCCAGGCTGAGGGAACAGCAGTGGCTGAACCTCATAACGGCTCTCAGAGCTTCACCTCCACGTGGCACACGTCACTGCCGCGCACGTTCCACTGGCCCAGGCAAGTGAGATAGCCACTCGCTATCCAGTTCCCCCACCTGATAGCACTGTCAGTCGCAGGGTGGCGGATGGGCGCGTATAAACCTCTCACAGCAGGGCAGAAAATAATTGGGGATGACAGCACAACCTCCACGAAGGCCATCTGGCCCTGCCCGCCTCCCTGCCCGCCTCCCTGCCCTTCTGTTCTGGTCCCATCGGCCTTGTGCTTCTTCTCAAACACCCCGCTTTGTTCCTGCCTCAGGGCGTCTATCCAGAATGCCCGGCTCCTTGCACGGCCCCTCATCACTTCATTGGGCCCTTTGCCCACATCTCATCTCCTCACAGAGGCTTCCTTCTCTTTCCTGTTGTTTCTGCTTTGTTTTCTTTTGTGCACCCACTTGAGATGACCTGGTACATCTGTTCATTGGTTGTCTTTCTCCTCCTGGAGATATAACTGTCCTGCAAGGCAGGGACTTGGTCCTGTTCTCATCATCTCACATACCTGGATGCCTGACACTTGGTGAGCTTTCAGTAAATGCTTGTTGAGTGAATGACTGCTCACCTGTAGAACAATCAGTCCCAAAGCAGAGAGGCTCCCAGCGTATAGGGGGTGGCAGCCCCTTTGGGAATAAGCACAAGTCTCCGACCAGCCTGGATGCTTCTGTCCTGCTGAGCCTGAAACAGACACATGCTTTCTTACTGGCCCCTGTGTGGAGACTGCCACCTTCACCTGCAAGTCTAGCCAGGGTGGGGAGCTGGAGCCCACTGGCATTACCAGGCACCCAGTGAACAGCCCCTCTTGAGTTAACAAGGAGCTGCACCCTTCTGTAGCCCTGTTCTGGGTGCTGCAGTAGGTGACCTGGGCTTGCGGTGGGGTTAGGAGTGTGTACAGGAGGAGGGGTCAGCTGGGTGGGCGGGAGGTCAACTGGAATCTCAGCTGCTCATGGCTCTGCTTGGATTTGTGTTCAGATCCAAAGTAGTAGGGAGGTCAGCAGTTATTACAGGTGGGTGAGAAAAGCAGAAAATCCTGGCAGGCAGCCCCGGAAGGCAGGAATTACACACGACCAGCACCTGGCTCCGTTTAGAGCCCATTTGTAGCTGGACGAAAAATGAATTTGTCACGTCAGTCAGAGGCAGTGGGACTCAGCAATTCTCTGAATCCAGGGAACAGCCAGGAAACTAGGACCACCTGGGTCCTGCCTCCTGCTCTGGCCTCCCCCTCTGCCCTGTGCCAAGTCCACCCAGTACCAGTGTGGACTGTGCCACCTGTCCCCCATCCCCCAGCTCCGCCTCACCTCTCAAGGCACTTCTATCCTGTGTCTTTGAACAACTTAGGAAAGATGAGGTTTTTCTGGCTGCCACAGCTGGGCCTCAGCAAGCCTGCTTCTCTTAGGACACCAGCAGTTAGACAAAACTCACACAACATATACATTTTTCTTGTCAACAAACACACTGTCTTCCTCTCTTCAAGGGCCATAGGGAGCCACAAAGCAGGCTTCAGGGTGGCACTGTGGAGGAGGACATAATCCTTGGTGTCCTTTTACTAGGATGCCCTTGTGCTGGAGGAGGGTAAAGGTCACAGAAGCCCCATTGCAGCTGCCCTGGCCAGGGTAGAGTGGGAAGAAGATCCTGCGGCTTAGAGATGCTTACCAGCAGGTAGAGTCGCTCGCCCTCTGCCTTCAGCCCTACTGAGCCAGGAGTGAGTTAGGTCCACATTAGGCCAGGGGGAGAGACAGCCCTGACGTAGGGTGATGGTAGGTGGAGGAAGGATGGACAGTCCCTAGACATGTTGTGCGGCCATCTGGGCTGTCTTGACAAGTATCTGTTTGAATTAGTTGGGTGGTCTGCTTGGGCAGTGCCCATCCTATTCCAGTTAATAAATATTTTGAATATTACTCCTGTGTGGAAGTCTCATTAATTTGTAACCTTCAGTAGCTGGACTGCCCGGGCATAGCACTGCAGACATTTGAATTTGAAAAATGAGTAAGAGTTCAGTAGCAGAATGGTGAAGAGAGGGAATCCAAGTTGAGGGGACAGTCTAGGCAAAGGCCCAGAGGCAGGAGACAGCTGGGAATATTTAGGGGTTAACATCTTGGGGATTGTTTTGTAAAACCTTTGGGAAGGAGAACCCAGAGTTAGGCTTCAAGGTAGAGAAGGAACAGGATGGCGCCCACGTCATATCAGCCTCTAAGATCAGGAACAGATGAGGTTTGCCCTGGGCCTGCCAAGGTGCTTTCACAAAGGGGTCTGGGAACAGACTGGGAAACCTGAACCCAGCCCAGAATGTGATGTGCCAAAGGTCACAGGTGATCTAGTGGTGAAGCCAGAGTTTATCTGGTTGTTGAATAGAGGGCTCTGTTTCACAGAGGTATCGTCTATCTGTCCATCCATCCATCCATCCATCCACCCATCCTCTGTCTCCCCATCTCACTAATCCACTTAATCTCCCTTCTGCTTTCTTGTCCAAAGCCGACTGATACAGAATTTTCCATCTTCTAAACTCCCTCCATTCTGGCCCTCCTCTCATTGCTATAGGAAGCCCATCACTCTGAGGTTTGAAGAGCATCTTTTGTTGAGTTCTTAGGTTCTGTGAAGCCATGTACAGGTGCAGTTACTGAGTCACAGCTCAGCCGTGGGCTGGTTATAGATCCAGCATGTTACAGCTGCATCCTGACAGCCTCCCGCCCCTAGGACTCTTTCCTAACTGAAACCAGGCTAAAATGTGGAAATTAGCTCTTGAGCATTTCAGGGCTTAGCGCATTGATTTATAAAATTGTCTGTTGGCATGGCCTCAGAGCATACAGGAATGGGTTTAATAGTTTATTTAGAAAGGGACAGATTATCAGTTAATCTTAATCACACCTCTTTCACTACTCCTTCCCACACTGGAGTTCTGAGCGTCAGTTCCAAAGCCCTCATCTAATCTTCCTGGTTTCTGATTATGCCCATGGGGTACCTGGACAGTGTGATCCAGGGGCTTGGGCCAGATCTCTACCGCCACTTCCAGAGCAGCTCTGCTCTATCTGTGTTATAGACTAGGGTTCACGTAGGAGTTTCTTTGGACACACATCACATGACTATACGGGTTTGGAAATCACTGTTTGGAGTGAGCAAGCCATGCAGCCTGGCCAAGTAGCCTGCTGTCTGTCACCTCCAAGCCCTGGTCAAGCCTGAAGAGCTGGTGGCAGCTGGACCTCAACTTGGCACTCACTAGAGCCAGCTGTGGGTGGCCCCATGCCACGGCAGCAGGGCAGGATGCTTCTCTGTCATCACCACCACTTGGCCCAACAAATCCCCTGACTCACATTTTCCCCACTGGGATCCTGTCTGCCCATAGCCAGTTCTTAGCCAGCCCTGCGTGTCTGCTGGGATGCCGCTGGCCAGGAAACTCAAGCTGGGTACAGCTCTGGAAGTGGCTTGTCCTTTTCCCAGCTGTCCCAGAGGCGCTGCCCTCACCTCCTTCCTTCCTGAGGCCCCGGGGCAAAGAGAGGCCACTCCATCCCTTTTGGATCTCCAGGGAGCCAGCTGGTTCAAGCCTCAAGTTCTTTGCTGTTGATGTAGCCCTTTCCACTTCTAAGAAGGTACATAGCATCCGAGGCTGATTTGGGGAAGTAGCTGGTAGGGAAATGTGGGCTGGGATGGTGCGTTTCTTTCTTCTCCCAATCACTGCCTTTGCTTGTGCAGTAGGTGTCCCCGAGGGAAGTGGCGGCCGGCAAGGAGACTGCAGTGCCCATTTGTCCTGCACATGGAGGCCCAGGCCTGCCTGCCACGTGTGACCCTGGCTCCCCTCACCTCCTGACTCTGGGAGGTGGGGTCTCTTCCTGAGACGTCTTGTTGCCTTTTCTCTTTTCTTTAAAAACCAAGCAATCAATCCGTCCCGGCAAAGGAAAGGATAAAAGGGAAAACCTCTTCTTAATTGGCTCAAGGCCATCACACACATTACCAGGTACACTCAAGCTGCAATTTACTTTTTAATTAAAGTTCTTTCTACCTACAGGAAAGCTGAACATTGGGCCACATATTCTGTCCCTGGAAAAGGGGGTTTTGGGGAGCAGTTACCAGGGAAAGCAAGGAGAGCGTTTGGCTTCTGAATTTGATATTATTCATTGTTACTCTTTTCGGTTTCTTCTCATGAGTATCTGTCTTTTCAAAGCCGGTGACGTGCAGGATGCTCTGCCCTGGATCCTTGTACAAACCTGCCAGTTTTCTTGGCTCACTTCCTCCCAGTCCCTGATTCCACGGCCCAGGGGTGTCGTCAGCCTCTGCAGGATTTCGGCACGTTCCAGGGCACATCTTGGAGTCTCCTCCGTGTCAGGCTGTGGTCTGTGCACCTGTGGTCTCCGCTTTGCCTCAAGTCAGCACTGACCAGAAAACCATTCCCACAGGCAGCCTCACGTGAGGCATTCACAGCACCTTCACTTTAGGGAGGACTAGAAGGTCATGGGGAAGGTCCTGTCTTGAGGTCAAGGCCTTTTTGCTCCTTCTCCCACATTGCTACAGTCTTTCTCCTCATTATACAGCGTAGTTTCTCACTTCTTGGGAGACTTGACTATACCAACACCACCCGGCCCTGTCTTTTGCTTGTATTTAAGTACCTCCCAAACCAAGAAGCTTCCTGACAAAGAGGCCGGCCCGAAGCTTGCCTGCCATCTCCCCTTTCCACTAAGATGACAGGGTCCATCTTTCCTAGGCCCTGTCCCTGAATCATCCAGCATTGCTGGCTTCTGTGTTTGGAGTCCAGGATTCTGTGGGCTTCAGTGAGGCTCCCTGAATTGGAGGGGAGAGAGTGAACATAGACCCCTAACCAATGACACTGTCTCTAAGGAAACAGAAGCTGGAAAGGACTGAGTCTTTGGGGTTGTGTGGATGCCCTATTTTTCTGTTATTCAGTGGTCACTCTGCTGCCAATTAGCTAGGCAGTTTTCAGAGGGAAATCTTCCGAGGATACCTACCCAGAGGAGGGCTGGATAAGCAGGGCTGCCCCAGCCAGGGCCCGGCTCCATTCCGTGGCCTGGAGCGATAGATGGTTCAGTGACTCCACAGTGGTCCTCTCCAGCTATCTTCTGAGTCCAGTAGGACCTGGTGGGTGTGAATTTGAAAGGTGATGGTAATGATCAGCGTAATGGCTAACGTTACTGAGCCCTTGGTATGGCCAGGCACTTACTGAGCGCAGCACATACATTATTTCATTTAATCCCCACTGCCAACCTGTGAGATAAGTATGATCATCCCCATTTTACAGATGAGGAAACTGAGTCCAGACCACACAGCCAGTCAGTGCTGCCCATAAGTGGTCTTGCATCAAGATGACAGCCTGACAGTCCAAAAGGCAGAAAAGATAGTTTGACCGTGGCTGAAGCCTGAGTTTTGGTCTCTGTCTACAGAAGGCACACCCCTAACACCCAATAGTGGTGGGTCAGGGCCAAGGGCTTGCCGTGGAGGAGTGGTGAAGGCCTGCGCTCTGCCAGCATCCCCACCTTGTTCCATCTCTGGACTAAGGGAGTTCATTCACAACGTGATAGCTGGGGCTCACAGCCAAAGGAGAGAGATTTGCTCTGTGCAAAAGCAAAATAATAAAAAAAAATAATAAATAAATAAGTAAAACAATAATAAAAAAAGATCATCTAGGTTTCAGCACATTCTCATTCTCAGATAATGGGGGCCCTACACCCAGAGCCCTGACCTCATTAGTACCAGGTGCTAACCCAGCTAAGGGAACAGGCCAGACACCAGCTTGAACTTCCGAGTTGGGTGGGCCTGGGGTTGAATCCTAGCTCTACTGTGTGACCCTAGGTGAAATATTTAACCTCTCAAAGCCTCAATTTCTTGATCTGTAAAATGGGATAATAATCTCTCCTGATATGGTCATTGTGAAGCTTAAATGAAGTTCACATGTGTAGATGCTTGGTATGACAGAGCATGTGCCTGCACAGAGTAGGTGAACATGTCAGTGAATGTTAATACTTCCTCCTTGCCCCACTGTCCTGTCCTCTAACTACATCTGGTTAAAGCAACAACATCTTGTGGTTGATCTCTTTGGGGAAATTCATTGGAATAACATGATGCTCTGTCATTTAGATTTTTCTCTTAGTTATTCCAAACCCGGGCCAATGAAGCCAGGATGAGGCTCTGCCTGGAACCACAGCCTGGTGAGCAGTGATGGGGGACCTGACCAGAGACCCCTCCCCAGAATCAGTGCCCTGGAACCAGGTCACATGTAGTCACAGCAGGAGGATTGTGCTGGTTAGAGAAGGGCAGCATGTACTCTCACCTACCCAGGCTCTCCTACATGCCAGGAGGCCTGACCTTCCAGAAACAAATAGAAAATGGATAGCCAGGTGGTTCAACAGAAGAGCCTGAAATCCTGACTCTGTCTCCTTCTGGGTGACGCTGGGTTAGTTGCTACACCACTCTGATCCAGTGTCCTCTTCTATGAAATGGGGGTCAGGTCAACCCTCCCAGCGTTGTTCTCAATGAATTGATATTGTTTTCAATATTTGAGGCCGATGCCACATTTCCTCCTCAAAGGGGTGACCATGCTGATAACTTGTTTTCTCGAGAACAGTTGATGACTTACACACGGACCCTTACTTCGCTGAGAGGCTCATCTTCTCTTCCTCCCTTCTTCCCTTCTCTCCCTTCCCCTTCCCTTCCTCCGTTCCATAGTCTCATAGCATCTGCTGTTTGTGGGACACACCGTGCTGGGTGCTGGGGAGGACATGAGGAACTTGTGACCTATATAGAAGGTAACACAGGGCATGAATTCCAAGGCATGAGAACTACATTCAATTTTCTCCTGAGAGGAATTTTGAGGTCATTTTATCAAGTGAGGCTGGGTCCCTGGAAGGAGAAGGGACTGGGCCTAGGGTCTACCATCTCTCATCTAGCCTCTTCACCTACCTTAGGTTGGAGAGGCAAGAGGGAGGGTCTTGCCTCAGATGATCAGGAAAAGCTTGAGTGGAGCAAACCCTTGAACTGGGCCTTGAAGGTTGTTTAGAATTTTGGAAGGCAAAGGTGTGGGGTAGGGAGGGCATGCCAGGGGGAAGGGGCAGCTTGAGCAGAGGCGTGGCATCCTAAAGGCAGAGGCTGATCCAGGGCGGGCAAGTGGCTCTGGAGTTGGGGAGAGATGCTTTGAGGGGCCCCCCTCAGCGACTGTGCGTGACCATTCAGGGGCTCACAGATGCAGGGAAATGGCTTCCACCGTTTGCTGCCCTACCAGGACTTAATTGTATTCATGATAATGAGCTTGGACCCTGGATGCCAGGCTGGCTTATATAAACCTCTCTTAAACGGTGGATTTATGATGCGTTTTGTATAACAGTAGCAGTAACTCAACTGGGCACGTGCTAGATAGATGAACCCAAATACTTAAAGAAATCTGGTCCAAGAACGCTGGTGAAAACACCGCATGATAAATCATGACTACGAATTTGCATGCTCTGGGTCTACCAGGCTGGAGCAAACAATTCTTTAGCCTCCCAGGAGTGGTGAGCGGTGAGCCTTCATGAACACTCAGAGTAATTTATACCCGTGCTTCTGCTTGTCCTTGCCTCTCTAAAATGACTCCTTTGCTGGGAGAGCCCGTGAATTGGCCCCATCTGTTTCGTGTGGCTCTCCTGGTCAGCCTACAGAAGGGATTCCCCCTTGACACTGGCTCCTGCCTGCACTGAATGTCTTTGGCTTCCTTTTAGCCATCTTGGAAAGCGGTCGGTGCTGGTGGGTGGACTTTTCATGGCATGAAAGGGGTTTTGACCCTAAGTAAACCTCACGTGGCATCCTGGTGGCCATGATGCTGTTGATTCCCTTAAGCGGGTGAAAGGCCAAGCCAGAAGCCAGGTCTGATGCCTTTTTCTGGAGGGTGTGATATCGTGCAGTCTAGTCAGAATTTGGGTGTGGTTAGGAATTGAGGGAGGATCTTGTGTGTTGAGAGTTTTAAGGCAATGCATGATTATACAAAAGTTCAGGACTATCTATCCCAATCAGGCCTTTAAGTCCAGACTAAAGGGAAGGGGCATCCACTGTGTACCTAGCCTGCAGGCTCTCTCTACTCTCCTAGTCTAAGGGAGCAGATTTAACTGCTTTCTGGTCCTAGAGGGCCAGGGGTTCACTTGTAGCCTTCAGAAGCCGTTTGTCTTCTCTGGCCCTTTCTGTAAAATAGGGAGCCAGGTTTTTTGTTTTGTTTTGTTTTGTTTTGTTTTTGTCTGACCCACCCGGCAGTAGTCCTACGGGGAGGCCTTTTCCTCAGCTGATGCCACAGGCAACCACTGGGAAAGGTGGACTCCCTGTCACTTGTGCTGGTGGAGCTTGTCATGTGATAGTGAACTCCCTCTCCCCTGGGGGGTGGGGAGCCACACCCATAATAATTGATTTTCTTAGATTCTCATCTGCTGTTGAAAAACCCTCTGGTGTCACATGGAGAGCTCAGGCTCAGGGGCCTGTGTTTGAATTCCAGCCCTGCCTGGGTCTAGCTGGGGGACTCGGGGAGCTGGCCTAATTTCCCTGAGCAATTTCTTCTAAAATGAGAATCTTGATAGAATGCACCAACCCTTCATGTTGCCATGAACACCAGATGAAACATGTACAGAAAGCCCCAGAACAGCGCCTCAAACATGGTGGGGTTAACACACTTGGCCCCTGGAGTGTGAAGGATGGAGGTCAGCCTCAGAAAGTTACTGTCCACGCTCATGCCTGGCCGTCCTCCAAATGGGTTTATTGGGACAATGACGAGGATACAAGATAGGAAATAGGACATCCTCTTCAGTCACACAGAGCCCTTGTTGGAGAGAAAACCTGTCTGTCCTCGCAACATCCAAAGCTTTCCCTTCGGAGTGTGAGGGTTTGTTCACAGCCGTTCCTTGTTCCTGGCAGCCTTTAGCTGACCCAGCCGAGCACGTCTTCCCAGGCTGGCCCAGGCTGCTGGGGGAGGACAGGGTCAAACAGCGTTCCCGCCCCCCTCTATCCCTTCCCCTTCACTGACCTTCAGGTTCTGCATCTGTAAAATGGGATGCCGAAACCCAGCCTGGCATGGTGGTGGTGAAACTTTAATCATATCATCTATGAGCAAGTTCCTGGTGCTAAGTCGTGCTTGGTTAACTGTGATTTTTCATCTTGGCCTGACTGATAATTGAGGTGGGCTCACCCCTTAGCATAAGGCTGAAACCCCTTCTAACTCAGGCTTCTTAGCTTTCCCACATGCTCTGGGATGCTCTGCCCCACTCCACTCCCTCCCCCACGGGACAGGGAGCTCCATCTTTAGGATCTAAAGGTGTATGTAGGGAGTTTCCAGGACAGGGTTGTGAGGTATGAGCCTTGTCTAAGCCGGTCACTGTGATGGTGGTGAAGTGCCCCACGGCAGTTGCTGTGGCACAGGAAGGGTAGGGCTTTGGAGCTAGGCCCATCCAAATCGCATCCCCCATCTGCTGCTTTCTGGCCCCGGGACACCTTACTCAGCATTTCTGAGACCCAGGTTTTTCACCTGTAGGATGGCTCAGAAAAAGCCTTGCTTCACAGGGGTCCTGTGAGGGTTAAAAGAAATGACGGCTTGAAAGGGTTTCGCATAGAGTTGGTGCTCAATAAATGGTAGCATCCTCTTGTCCTTGTCAAATGTACAGGCATAAAGGGCTGTTGTTTTAAGAATTCTCCTCAATATTTTTGCCTTCTGGCCTTGGCAATTCAAGATGGCAGCCTGTGCCCCAGCTGGAGTTGTTACTGTCATTGTGTTTTCCTTCTTTCCCGTCAGTAGAAACGGGTGCATGCTTCCACACCCCTGATGCGTGGCAGGGGTGGGTGGGTCACGTGAGAGCCATTGTTCCTTGTCCTCCTGCAGAAGGGCACTGGCCGGCCAAGTTTAATGTTCAAGGCTCCTCTTGGGCTTAGACCTCACATCCTGATGCTGTCAGTGAGGGACGGGGCAAGACAGCTGGATCCAGAACCTCTGTCTTACACGTGCCCAGCACTTACCAGGTTTCACCGGTGGGACTGGAGAGGAGCCTGGGCCCAAGCTCACATCCTAGCTCTGTGATTTTGGGCAAGTTGCCTAAGCTCTCTGGGCCTCAGTTTATTCATCTTTAAAACAGAGGTAACAGAGATGAGAGTAACTCTCTCATATGATTTTTTTGTGAAGACGGAGTTATGCAGGCAAAGTGCTTCATCTGGTGCCTAGCACGTGGTCAATAGTTAATAAATGTTAGCTCTTTTCTTATTTTACTCATATCATCTCCCTTGATCCCCATGAGCCGCCCAAGGGGCAAGCAGGCCATATATGGTGTATTCCTTCTCTAGATAAGGAAATAGAGGTTGAATGTTTCACGGTCAAGGAACCCACAGGAAGGAGTGGCTGAGCCTGGATCCCTGCAAGACACTACATGGCAACAGCGTCTGCACCACTGCTTGATCATGTCCGGACACTGCTCCACAGGCCTGCCTGCACGGGAAAATACAGATTCCTGGGCCCCGCCTCAGGTCTACTGAATCAGAATCCCCAGGGGCGGAGCCTGGAAATCTGTATTCATAAAGTGCCTTTTAGGGAATTCTGATGTCCACTGCTGGGGTCACCATCTCCATTGCCGGGCACACACCTCACTGTGTGCCAGGGCAGGGGGCCAGGGCAGGAACTCCATAAGTAACAAACAACTTCACAGTCAGCAGCCCGGATGGACAAGGCTGTCCGCCCATTACGTAGTAGCTTACTGAGATGTGGGTAAAGGAAATGGTTGCTTTAATGCACACCAAATTTTTTCCAGGTCATGGGATTTCTTTCTAGATGAAATAACCTCTTTACTTCTTATGGGCTCTGTGGAGAATGTCTGTTTGCACTGAACTGAAGCATTCTTTGTCAAGATATTATGTTTGGCCTGGACACGGCTAATTGACACGAGGTTACCAAAGCCAGCATGGTCCCTTGCAAAGGGCCCCTGATCCGAAAATTGCCCAGCACCCCGCCCTCCACAGCCCATTCTCCATGCAAGGGGAGAGGTGCCTCTTCCCAGAGGGACACAGCATTCACCCCGTACTTCCTCTGACTTTGATCTGACCTAGTCATTGAGAGGACTGGAACACTGGGGGCTTCTGGAAACACAGGGGCCCAGACTCAGAGGGCAGCACTAATTTTGAAGAGCTATGCTTCTCAGCAAGTAACCTCGTTTCCTGGAATGCTAAGGAAACATATTCTGGCTCATTGGTTTCCTCCTTCCATCACACAGAGTCAGGAGTTGATTCTCCAAAGACACACCCTTGGGACCTTCCCTTTGGTGTCCTAGAGTTGCCATCCTGGTGGTGGCTAAGCATGTGGGCCAAGGATCGGTCTGCCTGGGTTTGAATCCAGACCCTGAGCCGACCCAGGAAAGACTGAGTCACATGAAAAGCACTGAGTGAATGTCAACTATCACTATGACTGCATGTCTTTGGTACGGCGTGGGTTTAATATGGTTAGAGGGAAGTAGTGGGGGGCAATTTGGAGACTTACCTCTCTACAGGCAAGTAAGTGATGCATTATTCAGTTTTTTCAGTCACAATTTATTGAGGCCTGGGTGCATAAGGCTGGCCCAGAGGCTGTGTTGGAGAAGTAGACAATCCCTTTCCCACAGGGCACACCTCAGTCTGGAGCCTGATGTTAAATGCGGGTCAGCACGTATTGCAAGAAGTGCAAACAAGGTGGAAAACGGAAGCCGATGAGAGGAGCAAGGTGTTGGTGGGGCGATCCTTCCCGAGCTTGGGTGGCCAGGGGTGGCTTTGAGACTGTTAAGCTGAGATCTGAAGGAAAAGAAGTTGCAGTTTAGTTGAATCTTGGGAAAAAAGCTTTCTAGGCAGAGGGCAGAGTGCCCAAGGAGGAGCAGACCTTGGTGTGTTGGAGAAACCTAGGGAGTGAGGGGAAGGAGGGCAGACAGGGCTGGAGTTGTGGGCAGGGGCAGGTCTTGCAAGGCTGGCAGGGCTGAGCTGCCGGAGAGGCAGGAGGATGGGGCCATGGCAGGCCAGCCAGGGCGTGTGGGAAGGGAGGAGACCTGCAGATGGGCCGTGGTGAAAGGCTGCTCTGACTGCGGGGTGGAGGATAGAGGGGCTGGGGCCGAGAATGCAGCAGGGAGGCTGCTGGTAGACCCGGTCTAACACACTAAATCTCACACGACGCGCTCAGCCCGGTGCTAAGCTCTTTGGGGCTAATACCGATCCCTGCGATGGAGTTCTCTCTTCCAGTCACAGTCCTGGGCTCACTCTTCCTCTGACTCCCAGCCCATCTGAGCTCACATCTCCTCTGCTCACAGAGGAATCTAGGCCCTTGCTATGTGTTTTCCCAGCCAGGAAAAGTCCAAGCTGCATTTCCCATCAAGCAGCCCCTTACTTCCTGAGTGTTCTGCTCTGCTCACATCGCTCTTATGTAAATCTCCCTGAACCGGAGTTTCTCTCTTTCCTGGAACATTTCCTGTCTCCACAGATCAGCTCGTCTCTGCTTCAGTTTCTCTCCTCTGGCTGCTCCAGCAACCACACACCCTGTTTTCTGGTCCCCACTTCTCATCTTTGCCCTGCTTGCCTACTTACCAGCAACTTGAATGGAGGTCACAGTCACCCCGGGTTCTGTCCTGGTGTCAGCCCGCTCTTTGTCCCATGGTCGGTGCTGGGTGCAAGAATGGATTTTTGTCACAGGGGGCACTGTTCAGTTGTTTCAGGAGGCACAGTTTGCCTGGGCAGATGGGAAGTGGCCCTTGGTGTAGTGAAGTCCTGACTATTAAGACTCCGCCCCCTTGCCTTGGGCTCAGAGCGTTGGTCCACCCACCGGGGCTTTGGGAAACCAGGAGACTCTCTATCCTTCGGGTGGAGGCCCCATGGCCTATGAGCTCCCTGAGACCACAGTTTCTTAAAAGAATTCAAAGAGGGGCTTCCCTGGTGGCGCAGTGGCGCCTGCCATTGCAGCGGACACAGGTTCGAGCCCTGGTCTGGGAAGATCCCACATGCCGCTGGGCAACTGGGCCTGTGAGCCACAGCTACTGAGCCTGCGCGTCTGGAGCCTGTGCTCCCAACAAGAGAGGCCGTGATAGTGAGAGGCTCGCGCACCGCGATGAAGAGTGGCCCCCACTTGCCACAACTAGAGAAAGCCCTTGCACAGAAATGAAGACCCAACACAGCCAAAAAATAATAAAAATAAAAAAAATAAAATAAATAAAGAATTCAAAGAGGATGTGAGAGAGACAGATAAAAAGGTGGTGGTGGTACAGAATGAAGATCAGAGAATTCTGATCAATAAATCCCCCTATAGGGCTTCCCTGGTGGCGCAGTGGTTGAGAGTCCGCCTGCCGATGCAGGGGACACGGGTTCGTGCCCCAGTCTGGGAGGATCCCACATGCCGCAGAGCGGTTAGGCCCATGAGCCATGGCTGCTGGGCCTGCGCGTCCGGAGCCTGTGCTCCGCAACGGGAGAGGTCACAACAGTGAGAGGCCCACATACTGCAAATAAATAAATAAATCCCCCTATGAAGTTCCACACCCTGAGATAGTTTCCAGGACATGTTGGCAATATAATGTGATCTGAAAGTATGAATCTCACTTCAAAGGACCGTTTTCCAGTTGGGATGTAGTGGTAGGGGCAGGTGGTGGTCTTACCCAGACCTTCAAGCAGAAGATAAACTTCGAGCAGAAATCTAAAACTCTGAGCTCACTTCCATGGTGGCATCTTGAACTGAATTTTTTCTTTTATCTTTAGCCTTCCAAAGTCCAATCGCCTTGCAGAACTTAGAGGCAGCTGTTTTATGGCTCTTGGTTGAGCTGTTTAGAATCTACCTCATTACATTCTTGCTTGTCAGTCAGTCAGTCATCACTGGCTGCCCTCTGGGTATTAATAAATCCTTGACTACAGTGACAAGGAGGCAGGTGGCAGCAGAATGCACAAGAAGTCGGGCGTCAGAGAGGCTCACAATGCGTCAGAGCTGGAAAGGTGCTAGAGATCACCTGGTCAGTGGTGTTTTTTTTTTTTGGCCATGCCATGTGGCTTGCGGATCTTAGTTCCACCACCAGGCATCGAACCCGTGCCCCCTGCAATGGAAGCATGGAGTCTTAACCACTGGACTGCCAGGGAAGTTCCTGGTCAGTGGCTTTTTTTTTTTTTTTTGGCGGTATGCGGGCCTCTCACTGTTGTGGCCTCTCCCGTTGCGGAGCACAGGCTCCGGACGCGCAGGCTCAGCGGCCATGGCTCACGGGCCCAGCCGCTCCGCGGCATGTGGGATCTTCCCGGACCGGGGCATGAACCCGCGTCCCCTGCATCGGCAGGCGGACTCTCAACCACTGCGCCACTGGGGAAGCCCGCTGGTCAGTGGTTTTGAATGCATTTAATCATAGAATTCCTGGCCAAGCAGAATGTTACTTAAAAACCCAATATGTTCAAAAGAATAAAGCAGAGCTGATTTGACTGAAACGGGGTGAGGGCCTACTGGCCACAGGCTTCTTCTTACCTCAGCGGTTTGCTGAGACATCTGAGGAACGCAGAGATGGGCTTGGAAACCACTGATCAGTTCAGACAGGGGAGTGACTTTCCCAAGTGACCAAGGCCCTTGGAGACTCATGGCTTAAGGAGTAGCATGGCCCAGTGACTTCCCCTGAACTGGGGTCCAGCACTCCGGACTCCTAGCTCAGTGCCCTCTCCTGTAATCGAGCTCCCTGTCTCAAACAGTGAGTGTCCATCGGCCCCTGATATGGAGCCTCTCCAGGAGGAGGAAAGGGGGAATATTCACTTTGAGATCCCCAGTAGTGTTACTGAAACATTAGACCTGCTCTTCCTTCCCCCAACTGGAATCACTGGCAGGAATGAGTCATGAACTAAGGATGCTGCTGGAAAGACTCACTCCTTAAGGAGCCTCGGGTGTAAATGGATGGAAAATGAGTCTCAGTGAAGATGGAACCAGGTTTGGGCTTTGTTCGGTGGTGGATAGGAGCCATAGGATAAAGGTGTAAAGAGCCATCAGACTCCCTGCAGCCTACTTACCACTCCTGTATTTGAGGGTGATGAGTCAGTTGTTGCTAAGTTTGGCTGCATAACAAACAGCCCCCAGTCTCAGTGGCTTATAAAGGTTTTCCTTGTGTTGCATTTGGACTGTGCATTGACTGTGGTTCTGCTCCATATACTTTCTCATTCTGTGACATGCCCATTTTATTGTGGCTGAGAAGAGCAAGAGGCTCTTTAGTCACGTTTGCATAGTCACATTTAAAACTTCTGCTCACATGGGGCATACTTCATGTCTTCTCACATTCCATTGGCCAGAACAAGTCACGTGGCAGAGCCTGATAGTGGGGCGGGGCCTTTGTAAGTCACAAGGCAAGAGGAGGGAGGTTGTGTAATTCTCTTGCAGACAAGGGTGAGGGTAGTGAGTAATTGCGAATGAGTGTGGCCTACCACAGCAGGTGTTGGGAGAAGTGGTGGTGGAAGATATACAGGGTGCCTATCTTCATAGGATGTAGTCTTTGGAGATAGAAAGACCCTTTAACATCTCTGGACCCCAGATCCTGAGGACACCAAGAAGTGTATGCTGAGTCTCTCAGAGCCCTGGTTCCCAAGCGATGTCATCTATCATTAGTGGAGGACTTCTGTTTTCCTTTTCCTTTCCCAGAAGAGGATGTGGGCCTGAACTGGCTTGCAGAGGCAGTGATGGGCATCCCCTGTTGGTGCTCGCCAGTTTTGGTGCCCAAGGAGGCCCAGGGAACTCCACTGACTGGCATTGCTCCAAGGCCATGCTTGGCAGGAGAGTGGGAGGGTGGGAGGGCTGAATGGTCATTCCCACTATGTTCCCCTCAACCCTTTCCAGGAATTATGTGCTTTGTACTTTATGGTATTGCTTTGACAGATGAAAGATCAAACCTGAAGCTCTTTGAGATTCTGGGCCTCCAAAAACACCTTCCCAATGGAAATCAATGGATGCCTCCTTTAATGGAAGGGTTAGTGTTTTTCATGGTATTGATTACTAGTAAGTTGAGAATTAGGAAATCACTCTGCAGTGGGATCACTGGCGACTGGGATCTGGGTTACTTGGGAAAGTGCTGCTGCCAACCTTTTTAACAGTGTCAGCAGCTCCTGGCTCAGCAGAAACATCACACCAAGCACCTACGGGGTCCAGGTGGCCTTTGATCAGACAGAGAACGCTGAAGGCTTCCTTCCCACAGTGGCCGCTCCTGAGTCTGCCTTCTGCAGAAAATCCCACGACTGGGAGTGCTTATGGCTCTCAGAGCTGCTGCTGCTTCCACAGCCTCTGAAGCTCAGTGTCAAAAGCAAACTGGTCTCCAGGCTGTTGGGTGAGGAAGACAAGAATTCAGACAACAGGGGGCCTGAGAAGGAGCCAGGAACCTGTACCCATTTCTGCATTCAAATGACCTTCCCTGGTATTGCAGGACGAATCAAGAAAAGCTAGATGCATGATCCGAAGTGTGCCGCGTCCACTCTGCAGGAAGACAAGCCTGTCCTGGGTCAGGTCAGAGAGCTCTGAAGGATGCGGGAGTCCAGAGTAGTCTGTTCATGAAGACCTTTGGTTCCTCTGAAGCTGCTCCAGCTTCTAGTTTTCCAAATGTTTTATTTTGAAAGATTTCAAACTTATAAAGAAGTTGCAAGATTAGTACAAGGAACATTCATATACGTTTCACCTGGCCTCACTATTCTTAATGATTTGCCACGTTAGCCTTGTCTCTCTTTCTTCATATACTTATTATCTCCCTGATCCATTCGAGAATTAATTATAAGCTTTATGCCCTCTGACTACTTCAGCATGCTTCTCCTAAGAACAAAGACATTTTCCTGCAGAACCACAGTATACTTATCACACTCAGGAAAATTAACGTCAGTACAATACCATTATCTACGATCCTTATTCATATTTCCCTTCTGGGCAGAAGGATGTTCTTTATAGCAGGTGTCCGCTCTAGGGGTCAAATCCTGCCAGCTGCCTGTTTTCATAAATGAAGGTTTTCTTGGAACACAGACACACTCAGTCATGTACGTATTGTTTATGGCTGCTTTTGTGCTACTGCGGCAGCATTGAGTGGTCGTGACAGAGACTGTATGTCCCGCAAAGCCTGAAGTATTTTACCATCTGACCCTTTAAGATAAAGGTGCTAACTCGTGCATTATTAGCATTGGTATCATCCAGGATCCAATCAAGGCTCATACTTTGCATACATTTTTGATTTTTTAAAATGTATAAATGATCCCTAACTTATGAACATTTTTTTTTTTTTTCGTTACGCGGGCCTCTCACTGTTGTGGCCTCTCCCGTTGCGGAGCAGAGGCTCCGGATGCGCAGGCTCAGCAGCCGTGGCTCACGGGCCCAGCCACTCTGTGGCATGTGGGATCTTCCCGGACCGGGGCACGAACCCGTGTTCCCTGCATCGGCAGGCGGACTCTCAACCACTGCGCCACCAGGGAAGCCCAGAACAGTAGTTTTAAATGTGACTCTGCAATTTGGCACAGCCTCTTCCTCTTCTCAGCCACAATGAAACGGGCATGTCTTGGAATGAGAAAGTACATGGGGCAGAACCATGGCCTGTCGCCTTAAGACTTCATGACCTGCTCCCTCCATCCTCAGTTCCCATCATGTCCCTGTATAAGCCCCTGACTCCATGGAACTGTTTGATGTAGTGACATGAGGTATTCATGCCCCATATATCTTTGTTCCTGCAGTTTCCTCTGCCTGGGACGTCTCTCTACACTTTGTCTTTGAAGATTTAGTGCAAACGCTGCCTCTTGGAAGCCTCCCAAACCTTTCTCATTTCCCATTCCCAAGATCCCTTTACCCACCATCTGGTCGTCTAAGCTCCTGAGGCCCACTGGATTTTCCATCATCACAGCACTTCCCACACTCGTACACTGATTCATTTTCCGTTGTTTTACCCTCTTGTTTGTGGAGGCCTTGAGGACAGGGACTATGTCTTATTCATCTTCGTCTCCTTGGTGCCTAATATAAAGACCTAACAGGCTCAGTAATTGCTTATTGAATGAATGAAAAGGTCCTTCCATCGCTCGAGGGCTTCTCTCTTATTCCCAGGGCCACCTTGGGGGATTTCCAGGCTTCTCTTCCTCCTGCCCTTCCTCTCCCAGCGCTTGTGTGACGGGGGTACTCACCCTTATGGTTGCTGATTTACAAGCGGCCTTAGATCATTCCAGTGCAGGGACTGAAATGACAAGAGATGGAGAGAGGAGAGCAAGACAGACCACCGACGCCACCAAGCTCTGCAGCCAGGAGTCCCATTTCAGCCCATCACCACCTCTGGCCCAGACTGCGCAGTCACCGGTGATAGCTTAGAGCTGGTGTTCCCAGGCACTGCTGTGCGGCTGATAGAATTAGCAGCGAACAGAGGGAGCTCCAAGTGTGCTGAGCACCATCTCACTGGATCCTCATAGATACCTGGGCAGAGGGCATTGTCTCCATGCTCCAGGTGAGGAAACTGAGGCACAGAGAAGCTAATGACATGGTTAGGAAGTGTCAGAGCTGGGAAAGACTGGGAGCTGTGTGATTCCAAAGCCCTTCTCTCCATCACCTGCCATTTACCATGATTTCCCTTGGGAGGGGTGGTGTGGTCTGAAGGAATTTATTGTCTTAGGCAGTGTTGGAATTTGGGGCTAGAGCCTAGATCAGGCTATTTAGTAGAACTTCCTGCGATGATGGAAATGTTCTAGATCTGCTCAGTTTAATGTGGTATCCGGTAGTCTGCTGCCACTTTTGAACACTTGGAATTTGGCTAGTGTGACTTGTTTCATTTTAATTAACATATTTAAAATTTAAATAGCCACTTGTGGCTAGTACCTGCCATACTGGATGGTAGAGACAAGGGTAAATGTTGGCCAAGTACATTCTGGGTAAATACGCTGTGTGGGTTGGCTGGCTGGAGACTTTTCCTTCGGTTAGCGTGGTTTTCATAGAAAAATTGGCATTAAATTCCAAACAACTCGATTAGCAACCAGTTTGCTCTGGAATGGGGGACTGCCTGCCCTGCCGTCACTCTGATGAGCAGAGACAGTTTTCAGGTTTGCATCTGAAGCAAATGAATCTTCTAACGCTGAAACGAGGCAGAGGAAATGCATGGGGTCATGAGGAAGATAAGAAGGGAGATGTGGAAGAGAAGACCCTAGGGACTAGAGTGGTGGAACGGTTATATATTTATTCTAGTTCTGCCCCTCCAAGTCCTCGCCTTGTATCCTTCTGGGGATCTGGGGATGCAGGGCTGGATTTGGATTCCCAGCTGAAGTTCACAGCAGCGTGTAGACTCCCAAGAATATGCCTGTACTTTTCCTAAAATTAATTTTTATTGGAGTATAGTTGCTTTACGAAGTTGTGTTAGTTTCTGCTGTACAGCAAAGTGAATCAGTTATACATACACATAAATTCACTCTTTTTCTTAGATTCCCTTCCCATTTAGGTCACCATAGAACATTGAGTAGAGTCCCATTCTAGGTCCTAAAAGGACAGTCTTATTACTGCCTGTCCTTTTAGGACCCAGAATGGGGTTCTGGCAGAGAGTCAGGTGTGCTGTGTCTTAAGCTGGCCTGTTCAACTAGTGGCTGTCTACACAGTTATAAACCTGGGCGTTGGGGCCACACACCCTGGGGTTAAAGCTTACAATCTCTGTGACCTTGAGCAAGTTACTTCACCTCTCTGTGCCCAAGTTTCTCCAAATGTAAAATGGAGTTAATGTCAGTACCTAATTGATGGGCCTGTCGTAAGGGTTAAACAAGCCAACCCACGTTGAGCCTGTGCCTTGCTCGTGGTCAGCATCCAGCAGGTCCTTGCTGGTTTTAGGACGTTAGTACGGTCGTGATGCGCCCAGTGTCAGATCAGCACAGTCTTTTATGTTCTGCCCTCTGCCCTTTCTTTCTTTCTTTCTTTCTTTCTTTCTTTCATCTGCACTGGCAGTGTTTTGCTTTCAGAACTGAAAATACTTTTGGGAGCTTTGCAAGAAATTGCTCCCAGATCCTGGGAAAGGATGTCTGTTTTCTCGTCTCATCTCCCTGTCTCCGGATATTTATAGCTCTGGAGAGAAAGGAGTTGCTTCGATTTCTCAGAATAGTTTCCACAGAAGTGTGATGTTGGGGAGACAGGGCTGCGGCGGTGTTGGGTTTGGCGTCAGAGCCTGGGGCTGAGTCCCACTTGCTAGCCCTGTGACCCTTACCCTCAACCATAAGCCATGAAAATATTTTGAGCCTCAGCTTCCTCATGTGGGAAATGAGGATGGAGTGACAGTCAAATGAGATAATACACATGGGTGTGCCCAGTTCACTGCCTGAACATACAAGACACTGTGTCAGTTGAATCTGAGCCCTTAAATCCTTTGTCAGCTTCAATGTTCAAACTCACAAGTAGGCAGCTACTTGGGGGCCCTGCATGGTGGGGCTCTCAGCTGGAAGCTGTCCAGTTATGCGGTGAAAGGCAGCAGAACTGTGTTCCTAGCTCCTGCCTTGTCCTCTACCAAGGGGCCCTATTTAGACTGTTGAAACCAAGTTTCTAGAAAGAACAAGCCGCAGGCTGAGCTAAATTTGCACTGTGGGAGCAAAGTCAGAAAGCGCCAAGTCCCCAGACCCCAGAGGCGCGAGGCCTGCAGCCACGTGCTGACTCCGGGATGGATTTGGACACACCCCTGCGAACTGAGGGGTTCCTGCTGGGTGAACTGAGGGCACTCCTGCCGGGTGGGACAGGGGTCCAGGAGGCAGCTGGTGGGCTGGGGGTTCTCGTTTGCGGGGGGGTCCTGAGCAGAAAACATGGCAAATTGTAGGAGGCAGGGAGAGCACAGCACGCAGAAGAAACAGGGCAGTTCTTCCATCTCCATCGGTGAACCTGAGGACTGCAGGGGACGGAATGAAGCCTCAGGCAGGCTGGCTGGAGGGAGGGCCTGGGCCCCAAGCTAGGCAGACCCGAATTCAGCTGTGTTTTGCCGCTTTCCTCCCTGTGACCCAGGTTAAACAGCCTCCCTCAGCCTCGAGGGTACCCATCATTCAAATGGGGATTAAAGGTACACCACTTAGTATTTGGATGAACTTAATACGTGATTGATTCCTTTTCCTCATGGAATTTCAGGATACATAATACATCATTTTCTTATCTACCGATTTATTTTGCTACTTGCAGAAATCCACGTGGAGCCTTACGTGGAGCTTTGAAATCGTGCTGTGTGCCCTGGGGGATGGAGGCCAGCTTGGCAGGGATGGTGGTGTTTCCAGAACAACTCCTGAGGCCCCGGTTCTGCCTCCTGGAAGACCTTTATTAAAGAGTAGAGGTTAAGAGTGAGGGCATTCAGGTGGCCTGGTCAGAGCCCTGCCCACCGTGTGGCGTAGCAGTTCCTTTCACCCCTGTGAGCCACGGCATCAGGGCACGTAGGTACTAAAACCTGCCCGCCCTGAAGATCTGTGGTGAGGTGAAATGCGGTGGTGGGAAGCGGCCATTGTTATTACCCACCCGCCTCCTCTGTTCCGACCTCCCCTTTCCACATAGACGACTCCCCCTTGCTGGCTCTGCCCGGCAGCCACTCACCCCCTCGATGCTTGGGAGCCCAAGATTTCTGGAGGTAGCACCTTGTTTCCCTGGAGAAACCACCCCCGTGACCCCTGGAAGGCTTTGGGGAAGATCCTTGGGCTCAGTTCCGCACTAAGGTTTATCACCTCCTCCACCCCTACCGCCAAGCTGGACCAGAAAGCATTCCTTCAGAAAACTGTATACTTTGGGGTTGAATTTATGAAGGAACCATTCTCTACTGACATCTGGTTTTTGTCTGATTCTGCTAGACATTTTCTTATCTGCTTTCTCATTTAATCCTTACCACCATCTTGTGGAGTAGGTATTGCTGTACCCATTTTGCAGACTGGGGAACTGAATGTCAGGAAGTTTATGTAACTGACTGACTTAGAAATGGCAGTTCTGGATTTGAATCCAGAACTGTATGCTTCCTCTCCCTGTAACACAGAGCTTCATTTGCAGAAGGGTTGATTGTTTGGTCCCAGATATGAAGTTGCCTGGGTGGGGCTGCAGGTAGAGGTTGAGAAAGGCCCTTTCCAGGGTTGCCATGCAGAGAATGTGGCTACGCTCACAAGGAGACCAGATCCCCTTTACTTTTCCTTCCTTTCCCTCCTCAACTCCCGGAAAAAGGCACCCAGCAGTTTCAAGTCTGCTGTTTCTTCATGGATTTTTAGGAAAGATGATGAATGAACCAAGAATTGATAAGAAAAGACAAATGGTACTTGGGTTATGCATTGTTCTAGTAAAATGTATTTTCCACTGCAGGTCTTAAGTGGCTTTTTCCTTAAAATGCCATAACAGAAAGAAAGGTTAAATAAAATGAGTTTTCCATGGCAGAAGTGTCAACCAAGGGGCCTCTGCAGGACAGGACCCTCCGGTGGCTGAGCTGTAAACTTGGTCGGCTCCCTGGTGGCAGAGTTGTGGCATGTTATGCCAATGAGGGGCTCCCCAAGAAAGGCCTGGCAGGAATTTCAGTAGCTCTGCTCCCTGGAGACCTAATCGGGCCTGAGGGCCCAAGACAGTGGTCCCCATCAGCACTTGCCATGTAGTGAGCTGGTCTCCATTTCCTGGACCACCGCACCTGACGTGGAGCCTGAAACCCGAGGGAGGGTCAGGAGCTGGGTCGTGGGGCAGAGCCCTTTCCAGCAGAGCTTCTGCTGACTCTGAAGGAAGTTTCTCCCATGGGTGGGACTCAAAGGGCTTGCCCTGATCCAACGTCCCTAGGGATACCTGCTTGTTCCAGGCCTTAAAGATGTTGATACCAATTGGTGAATTGCCTTCCAGAAAGATTAAGTCTATTTACTTTCCTGAATCTACCTTGAGCAAGTGTCTCTGTTGTGATTTGAAAAGATCTCGTTACAGCTATTCTGTTCTGTTCCATGGTTCCACTGCGTTCCATTCTCTCCCATCCCCTCCCTTTCCATCGCATCCCATCCCATCCCATGCCATAGCTCTCCATGCTTTAAACAGTCACGAGTTGGTACTCAGTTCCAGGTTCTGTTCTAAGTATGACGGCGCAGAGATGATCAAGATGCAGCCCCTGCCTTTATGAAGCTCCCCCTCTAACGAGGGAAATAAGCAGACAATTATAGTGTGACACAGATGGTAGAGGGAGAGACTGGCTGCCCCCTTCCCCTGGACAAAGTCACCTCACCCACAAATATCCCAGAAACAGAGGCAGCGGTAAAGAAAGTGAGGGAGGGGGTCGTCAGGGAAGGCTCCTTGAAGGTGATGATTGGGTTGAATTTTCAAAAGGTGAATGGGGGTTTACTAGGCAAACAGCAAGTCTCTAAACTAGCGCTTAAATAGAACTTGCTAGGTGCTGGGCAACATTCCTGGCATTTTATATATTTTAACTCATTTACTTCTCGTAACAGCCTGTGAGGGAGGTGCTCTTATCACCTCCATTTTTCAAACGAGGAAGCGGAGGCACAAAGCGATAGTTTAGTAAGTGGTAGAGCAGGGTTCAAACCCAGGCAGGCTGTGGCTTTAATCACCGCACCTCACGGCCACTCTGGCAAGGCAGGGAGGACATTCCAGACACAGAGGTGAGAACTGGCGCTGTCCTTGATCATGGGCACTGTAAGCGGGGGCTCCAGGAACCCCTCCTCCTACAGTGCAGATACTGTCTTATTTTCTCCATGAAGTAAGTCTCCTCGAGCCAAACTGTCCACCTTCTTGGCCACGGAGCAGCAGCGGGAATCGTTGCCACCTTTCCGCCACCTCCCCTTGCTTTCCTGCCAGGGAAGCTGGGTAAATTCAGCGGCTTCTCAGCTGCTGGGACTCCAGGCCAGGAAACTCTGAGCCTTTCATCTCTGATGTTTTTAGAGAAGGTGGGAAATGCTGCAAGGCCCAGGCATGATGCATGGTCATTCTTGCCGCTACTTGCCCCAGGCCTGGGGTACACCCAGCCTCTACCCGCAGGGACAAATTCTCCCTTCGCCCAGGGCCCAGCCTCACTGCAGCACACAAGCTGGGACATTTGCAAGCACTTAACAGTAGGACTTAGACATTCTTTCCTCCCTTGTCTTTTCCTAGACAAAATCCAGGGTCCCACTGCATCTGTTACAAGGTATGGTCTTTTCTCTATTTTAGCATGCCACCAATCGTAAGACAGATCATTGATTTAATGATAGTTTTTCAGAGGAAAAGGAAGAAACACTGTGGCATTAAAGTACACATTGATTGTGAGATTCATTGCCATTTCAGAAACATTGAAATGTAAAAAAGAAATGAACATCTTAGAACACAGGGAATATAGTGTTTTTTAAACGTATTGTGGTCAAGTGAGGGCACCTGCATGGTGAGGTTGTCCAACAGGGGGTGGGGGGTGGCACTGGCTGGCACTGGCCAGGGCAGGGTGGTAGACACCCACATCCATCCAGCCCTGCCTCTGCTACCTTCATCTCCAGTCATCCAGGCCCACTTTGAGGACCTTTCAAGTAGCTCAAAAACACTCACAGCTGAATTCATTCTTTAATTGAGTTTGGCAAATAATCAGCTCCCACTTCGAGCTGGGAAGTGTCGAACTCGGTGGGTGTGCAGGGTCCAGCAATGATGATCCCCGGGAACCTTGACCCATCTTCCTGGAGGTTGGCTGGTAATTGGAGCTTGCCATGTGGTGTGAGATCAACCTGCCCTGAGTCTAAAGCTGGCAACTTCAGATGCGTTGCTTTGCCTCTCTGGGTCCTAGACTCCCCTTCTGTAGAGTGAGGATGCAAGACAATAATTATGGCAGCTAATGGTTAGGAGGTGCTTAAAACACGCCATGCATTATTCTGTGCGTCTCATGAGCACTAGCCATTTAACCCTCACAACAACCCTGTGAGGTTGATACTGTTACTCTCCATTTTTCAGATGAGAAAATGGAGGCACAGGGCAGTTAAGTAATTTTCCTAAAGTCACACAGCTAGTTAAATGGCAAAGATAAGAGTTGAACCCAAACTTCTTGGTTAAAGGGTCCATGCTATTAACAATGAAGGTACTGGGTTAGATCAACAATTATTGCATTTTAAAAAGCCAACATGGGGCTTCCCTGGTAGCGCAGTGGTTGAGAGTCCGCCTGCCGATGCAGGGGACACGGGTTCGTGCCCCGGTCCGGGAAGATCCCACATGCCGTGGAGCGGCTGGGCCCGTGAGCCATGGCCGCTGAGCCTGCGCGTCCGGAGCCTGTGCTCCGCAACGGGAGAGGCCACAACAGTGAGAAGCCCGCGTACCGCAAAAAAAAAAAAAAAGCGAACATGACCCTTTTAAAAATGAAACCTACATAGAGGTCCAAAAATAAAACAGATAAGATGACAGTCTTTCTGGTTAGAGAAGAGTAAGGCTCAGAGTCTCTCTTGTTTGCAGGGACCTGGGGGAACTTCTGTGGCAGCCTGGGCTCCTTGAAATAGCATGAAAACAGCTAGACTAGACAGTTTCCAAGGGCCATCCAGTGGCAGCGTCCTGAGATTATCAGGGAAAGACACAAGAGACGTGTTGTCTTCCTGGGCAGGCTAATGGTGTGGCACATGTTCTACGTAATATTCTTGAAATATTTTTTCAACATGTATTTGTTGGGACCATGGAGAAATGGATTACCTAGTAATAAAATCTGTATACCTTTTTCTTTCTGTTCTTTAGGCTCTAACATGCACTGAACATAACATTTAAGCTTTGGGCCTGTAGATTACTGCACATTTTTCTGTTGCTCATAACTGGATAGTGTTAGTCACTAATATTTGCTAAAGATAACCGTAGGTTACGCTGACACATCATAAAGTGTTTGCTCCCTGCAAACAGTGCTTTACTCCTTTCAGAGTGTCAGTTGACTGTTTCGCCAAGTTCAAGCTGCTGGCTGCTGGCACTACGGGAGCGGGCGGTGTGGTCTGCGTTTGCATGGTACAACTGCCACACGCAAAGTAAAAATACTCAGCAGAGGCAAGGAGCTGGGCCAGTGAAAAGTCTTACTTTGATATTAATTTTTTTTCTCAAGGACACTATCTTGCATAGAAGTGAGACGGACTCAACTTTTCGCCAGCTCTGTCTATTCCATAACTGCCCATGGAAACCTGAGCTAACTGGTACCATATGGCTGATGCACTCCAGTGACATTTTTGCAATCCCTGTAGGTGCCATTTCAGGCAGCTGTCAGGGCTGCCCTGTACGGGGTGCAGGGTGTGTGCGGCACAACTCTAGGTGCAGATGACAGTGTGAATGGCGTCCCCTGGGGTTTTGCCACCTGCATGTACACTGCTTGGCCCTGGCACGTTGACTTCATAACCACACGATAGAGTTTCACCTTTGCTTCTTGCATTTACCCCAACTGCATGAGAGCAGGTGGTGGAATTCTTTGGAGAAGAGGTCATCTCTTTGAGAAAGAGTCCACTTGGTCCAGGAGAGGTGCTCCCTAACCAAGCTGTTCTATCTGACCATGGGGCCTGTCCCTAGATCTGAGGAGTATCTAGCCAAGGAAGCCTTGCCGGAAGCCTTCACCATTGCCTTGCTGCTCTAGTAATTCTGTTAAGGAAATGAGGTCAATCTGACAGGATGTGTCCTCTGTGGGTACATTAGTTTCCTAGGGGGGTTGTAACAAAGTACCACAGAGTGGGTGACTTAGTAGAAAATTATTCTTTTATAGTTCTGGAGGCTAGAAGTCCAAAATCAAGGTGTTCTGTAAAGCCATGCCCCCTCTGAAGGATCTAGGGGAGAAGCCTCCCTTGCTTCTTCCCAGCTTCTAGTGGTTGCAGGCAATCCTCGGTGCTCCTTGGCCTGTAGCTGCTCACTGCAGTCTCTGCCTCCATCTTCAGGTGACCTTCTTCCCTGTGTGTCTCTGCATCTCTCTCTTCTTAAAAAGACAGTAGTCATTTGATTAAGGCCCACCCTAATCCAGCATGACCTCATCTTAACTAATTATATCTACAAAGATGCTATTTCCACATAAGGTCACATTCTGAGGTTCTGGATAGACGTGAATTTGGGGGATGGGGCGCATTATTCAATCCACTATAGCAGGCCATCTGGGCTCCTGCGGCTCAAATCATCCCTGGTGTCACTCTCTTAGAATCTTTCATGGGTGCCACCACACGTCTGTAGTCTAGAATTTACTTCCTTTCTCACTTTAGAAACTGGAGCTATACGATGCATGGTACTAATCTCCTGACTTTTCTTCTCTTATTCTCCAGAACTCGTTAAAGACCATGAAAATGGGTCTAGTCATTCACTGGCAAGTTTCCTTAGTGCCCTGAATTCATCCAAGGCAGGAGATGTGCCTTGTTTAGGTAGTCAGGTGCCATCGTGCGTCTTCTTGGACCACCTTGGGTTTCTGTTTATTTATTCATTCAGCAAACAGCTATAGAGAGCTTTCTGTGTGCCCGGCTTGTGCTAGTCCTGTAGATACTGTGTGAACTGGAGTGACAATGAACTTGTTGTTTCCGTGATGATCAAGGACTCCAAAGAAGTAGACATATAGATATGTAATGAAGCAGTGATAAGCCTTGTGAAAAGGAAAGAGTCATGGGAGGGAGGAAGGTTGTGTTTCCGATAGGGGAAGGAGGGAAGTCTTTCCCTTCCCTGTGATTGTTCAATGCTTAGCAGCAGATTACAGTCAGGACCATGGGTTTCCCAATCCAGTCGCTCCCAGCTCCAGGCTCACCTGTGGGGCAGCCAAGCCTGTATCCATGCTCCGGGGAACCCTGGCCTCCTGACAGCTGGCTCGGGCCTCCACTCTGTCCCAGACGCCACCATCATTAGCTGGTGCTAAGGCAGGACGTATTCTGAACGTGGCTCTGACAACGGGAGTTATCCTAGATGAGGCTGTCTGGCGCTTTTAAACCTTTTAAAGTCTAGGAAGGCAGCATGGTAAGGAGGAAAGAGGTTGGCTCCTGGTGACAGGTCAGCAGGGCTTATGTGACCTTTTACAAGTAATTTAACTTCGCTGAGCTTCAGTCTCCCCTCTAGAAAATGGGGATACTGTTCCCACCTTAGAGCACGATAGTAAAGGAAGTGAAACTGTGTCACGTAGCTGACGCTCACCAATATGAACTCAAATTCCATTCGCTTGTTCATAAAGACCCCATGAGACAGGCACGTGTTATTGACCCGGGAAGCTTCTGAAATCTTTCAGTGCACAGAGTGGGTGCTGAATAAAATGAGTGGACGGATGGGGCAAATGAGGCAAAAGGCTGCTTGTCTTTGGAGTCTCCAGAGGGTCTGTGAGCCCTCTCCTCCCTCTGGCACCAAAAGTGTCTCTCCCTTGTTCCCCCTCTTCCTTGTAGGAGTCTGGGTTTCTGGGAGGTTGGGAAAGGTCAAGAAGAATGCGTCCAGAGGTGCAGAAGCTGCCCCTGAATATCTTTGCCATGCATGGGACTAAATCTGTTGGAAATTTTGGGGTGCAGGGAATTACTTCACAGAGAATAATTGGATTTCCCTCAAACAAACAGGGTGGTTTAAGTGAGAAACCAGACCTCAGGTGAGTTTTGTTACGGGGGATGCTCACCAGACCTGTGTATCCACACGCTGACACATGCCTACTCCTGGGGCCACGCTATCAAGGTCTGACTCTTCTGAGCACTGGAGCGTGGATTAAATAAGCTGGGGTTGGGGAAGATAAGAACCCTGTTCCTGGCAAGTGTTTACACCATGTAAGGAAAATGCTCACAAGTTAGAGCTGATAAAAGAGGCCCCCGAAGCCTACGGGCTGCCAGAAAGGGCAGGTCCTTGGCATCTTCACTGGTGTGGTTGTTGGTGGTGGGCAGGGCATGGACAGGATGTCGTCAGTCGGTGGGCTCTGACCTTGCCCTTTGCCCTTCCCTGGGCAGCCAGGGCTCCCTTCAGGACTCATCATTGGGAATCTTAGTTTAAATCCTGCTAGTTTCTTAGCATCTTTGAGTCTCAGTTTCCACATCTGTAAAATGGCAATAATGATATATACTTCACTGGGTTGTTGGTAGGATTTAATGGGACCGTGATTTCAAAGTGCCTAGGAAGGTGCCTGCAAGAGTAGGTTCAAGGGTTACAGATTCCTGACGTACAGGCTGCTCAGGACCAGCTCCTGTTGCTCCCCACTCCCTGCTCGCTCCTTCCAGGCCCCTCACCCCCTTTCTGGGGGATGGTGGGCTCAGATGAACACTGTCAGCAACAGGGCCCTACAGGCCTCCAATCTGGCTACTTTTGCCTTTCCATGAACACCTTCCACATACAGGGTATCTGCGGGAGAGATGGACCTGTATAAGCCATGGGAGGGAATCAGACACACTCTCACAACCCAACTGCTGAGAGCACTCCTCTTCCCAAAGTGTGTCCCATGGAGCACCAGTTCCATGCAGTAGAATGCTGTGGCTAAATACATTTGAAAATCTTTCTTCTTAGATTCCATATACATGTGTTAGCATACGGTATTTGTCTTTCTCTTTCTGACTTACTTCACTCTGTATGACAGACTCTAGGCCCATCCACCTCACTACAAATAACTCAATTTCGTTTCTTTTTATGGCTGAGTAATATTCCATTGTATATATGTGCCAGATCTTCTCTATCCAATCATCTGATGATGGACACTTAGGTTGCTTCCATCTCCTGGCTATTGTAAATAGAGCTGCACATGTATATGGAATCTAAGAAAAAAATAATGTCATGAAGAACCTAGGGGTAAGACGGGAATAAAGACACAGACCTGCTAGAGAATGGACTTGAGGATATGGGCAGGGGGAAGGGTAAGCTGGGACAAAGTGAGAGAGTGGCATGGACATATATACACTACCAAACGTAAAATAGATAGCTAGTGGGAAGCAGCCGCCTAACACAGGGAGATCAGCTCGGTGCTTTGTGACCACCTAAAGGGGTGGGATAGGGAGGGTGGGAGGGAGGGAGACACAAGAGGGAAGAGATATGGGAACATATGTATCTGTATAACTGATTCACTTTGTTATACAGCAGAAACTAACACACCATTGTAAAGCAATTATACCCCAATAAAGATGTTAAAAAAAATCTCTCTTTATGAATGACCTAAATATATAACCACACTCAAGACTCTATGACACCTTGTAGGAAGAAAGCCTGGTTCACTTCTAGGGTGTCCGAAATGCATTTCATCACAGAAGTATCCCCCACCCCTTTTTTCACATAACACCTGCTAACAGCTGCAGATTATGTCTTTCCCAGAAGGCATGTTGGAAAACACTAGAGACACAGATTATAGATATTGCCTGAGATATTTCAGACCAAGGCACGCCGAGTCTAACCGTGCCCCTCCCTCAGCGTGGACCCCGACATCTCTGTGGCCCCCTCTCCTCACAGCGATCGTGCTTCCTCCAGAACCCAGCTGCTCTTGGAAAAGAGACAGGGCTGAGGGGACCGTGGGGATGGCGTTTGGGGGTGGGTTGCGGCAGAGGGGAGCAAGCCGACTGGGGAGGCATCCAAGGCAGGGCGTGGGGCAGGAAGGGGAGCTACTCTAGAGCCACTGTTGTCACAGTGAGTTTGTAGGGCTTCCAGTTGGGGTACCGCCCTGGGGCAGAGAGATGAACCTGAGCTGACGGGAGCAGTGTCGGTATCAGCGGAGGGGTGGTGACCTGGAGGATCCATCCCCTGGCCCTTAACGGGCAGACCCATTCGTGGTTGTGAAGTGCTGGGCCGTGGCCAACAGTGCAGAGGGAGAGAGGTAATAAATGTATAATTACAAAAGGATCAGGCAAGGCAGGGCCGGGAAGTGTCTGTGTGTTGTGCTGCAGATTCTCCGGTGTTCCCTTCGGGCTATGCCCTTGCGTTTTCTAGGAGTTAAGTGGATTTCTGGGCCACACTTGCTGACTTGCAACCAGGGGCGTGGCAGGCGACCTTGCACCCAGCAGCGAGCAGTTGCTGCTCAGCAGAAAGTTAAACTTAAAAGGAGGACTGCTTTGCAGGGCTCAGGAGGGGCCAACTGGTTAGCAGTGCCTGGGGAGGCCTGGGGACCGCGGGGGGAGCTTGGTGCCCCTCAGTCCTCTCCACATTTCTCCCTTCTGCTTAGGGTCTTCCATGGGTCTCCCTCAGTTCTCCTCACAATGAATGTCAAAGGCGTTTCCCATGGCTGAGCTTTCCCTCCTATCTTCTCTGTGGATTCCCTCTGGTCTGTGGGGTTGGGAGGGCGTGGCGGCAGCTCTCGCTCCATCCATGCCCTGGGGCCGTGGAGATGGGCCTTAGAGGGGCAGCCGTGCTGACTGAGCGGTGTCTTGATTCCACTGGAGGTTGGCTCTGGGTGCTGGGTCAGAAAGGCAAAATATACACGGATGGGGCCACCGTGAGATTCAGGCAGCAGGCAGGAAAGTCTGCTCAAGGCCTTAGTACCAACCCTGGCTGGGGCATAGGAGGAAGACGCCAATCTGGGGATGGGAAGAGGTGCGATAAAGAAAGGGGAACCGGTCAGAACTTCAGGGTGGTTCTCAAATTTAAGAATCTATCAGAATCTTTAGGGGGCTTGTTAAAATGTAGATGTCTGAGCCCCACCCCCAGAGTTTGTGATTCAGTGGGTGTGGAGTGGGGCCGGGCCCCAGAATTTGCATATCCAGCAGGTTCCCAGGTGATGTAGATGCTGATGGTCCTGAGTCAACACTTTGAGAACTGCTGGTCCAGACTAAACTAGAACTAGAAGAGCTGTGACTGGAGGTGGGGTCAACCCAGGTACCTAGAGCTGTCCAGGGCTTTGGGAGTGCTCGCGATGTCTGCCCGTTGCATGGGAAGCTATGGCTTCTGGAAAACTGCTGATCTCAGTCTGGAGTGGCTCAGGAACGGGGGTGAGGCATCAGAGGCTGGGCGCGGGGACAGAGGCCTGGAGATGAGGTGAGGCTGGTACTTGGTTATTTAATCAAGGAGGAGGCCCTTGTCTTCCCGGAGGAAAGCCAGCAGCATCGTGTGGAAGCTAGACTGACCAAAGGCAAGTTCTTCAAGTCAGGGCGAGGGGTCTCTGCAAATTACTCTGTGCTTAGCAGGGTCTCAACTCCCTACCGCTCTGTCCACAGTAAGCCCCTGCCTATTGAACCCTAACTGGGCTCCAGGGTCCAGGCTGGGCCTAAAATGCTTCTTCACATTTAATCCAGACTTCGAGGCTCTTTGAGGTTATGTAACTGGCCTCACAGACACTGGGAGGCTGGCTGGGATTTGAACACCACGCTGCCCATATGCTGTTTTTCTCGGTTCAGTAGTCATTTATGCACACCCACTCTCCACCAGGCCCGGAGCTGGGCACAAGGATGCTGGAATGGATGCATTAGAGCCTGCCCTCTAGAAGCTTCTGGCCTCTCTGAGGTGATGGAAGCATGAACATACGTGAATACAGCATGACAACAGCTACTGTGAATGTCTGAACCAAGAGTTAGGGGGGGCCAATGGGAGGATGACTAACTTTCTCAGGGTCCTAGGCTCCTTGCCACAGTTTGGCCCTGGCAGGTGAGTGAGGCAAGTGCCTCAGAATGACACAGCTCACTTCCCAGAAGCCCCTGACAGGGCAGAGGCCTGACTTCCTGCCTCCTCGGAGAAGACAGGAGACTCGCAGTGCCCCTGGCTGCTTTCTCCTTTCCCTTCTCTTTGGTGAATGCATTTGTAACATGTCACTTCCCTTTATAAAGGTTCTTATTCCAGCCCAGGAAATGAGCAGTCACCTGGGCAGCTCTCCAGGCAACTATATCCACCAGCTTTTCCAAAGCTTCAGCTGACTCTGTCCTCACCAGGGGGGATGAGCTGTAACGGCCTCCCAGGCAAGGCCGCTGCACCTTTATTCTAAGGAAGCTGAAGAGGTCAAAAGTGTTAGAAATTTCCGGGCGTGAGGAATGTGTGTGCAGCAAGGCCTCACTGATGATCTCAGGCCCTGACGGCTCTGATGATGGAAGAGGAGGCGTACAGCTAAGGCAGTGGTCCTGAAGCCGTCTTGTCCTCTTTTCCCCAGGATGGGCTAGGGAACACTTGGTTCTCTGACAGACTCTGTTGCATAAGGAAAAACAAAATCAAGTTTGGCCCACATATAAATAGACAGCAACTTTATTTAGTTTACTTTTCCTCAGAGACGAATGAATATATAGTGTTGAGCTGACCCACTTAAAAAAAAAGTTATTCTTCCTCATATAAAGAAAATGAATTTGTTATAAAGCATTTGAAAAATATTTTTGGTATGTTTCCTTTTGGGCTTTTTTTTCCTATATGGAGTTTTGTTTTTATGTCTACAGTTGGGCCACCCACTAAAATGTGACTGCTTCAGAGAAGTGTTCCCTTACCCCCCAGGAAAGGGTAAATTCCCCCATCATGCATTCTCACTACATGCTGTTCATTCCCTCCGTGGTGCTTATCGCAATTAATCACAATTATCTCCATGTTTGAACGACTATTTGCTTATTTGACTCCTCCAGATTGTCAGTGTTCAGGATAGCAGCCACTAGCCACATGTGGCTATTTAAATTTAAATTAAGTGAAATTAAGTAAAATTAAAAATTCAGCTTCTCAGTTGCACTAGCTGCATTTCAAGTGCTCAAAAGCCACACGTGGCTGGGGGCTGCTATCTTGCACGGTGTAGGAATAGAGCATTTCTGCCGCAGGAAGTTCTAGTGGACAGCATTGCTCTAGACCGTTGACTCCCAGGTAGTACACAGGACTCCCACGGTCCTTCTCTCTCGTGTCGTGAAGTATCCTGTGCACCTGGAATCTGAGGATCTAGTGAAACTTGTGAAACGCCTTATTTCTAAGTTATGGATGAATAGAGGAGTGCAGGCCAGGTGGTGGGGAGAGGAAAGCAAGGAGAGGAAAAGAGCAGAAGGGCTTTCAGAAGAGCCGTGTAGGGGTGAGACAGGGGAGGGGCTTGGGATTGCTCAGCTCTGGGCTGCACATGGCACGAGGGTTGGTCATGGTCCCCCAATGGCAGGGTGCCAAACATCAACATGTCCCATTGGAAAGCCCTGAGAAGGGCCTGCCTTGAGCTTCTCCTCTGAGAGGTCCCAAGCGTAAAGGCCCATCAACCTGCTCATCTAGGAGACTGGAGCCCAAGGAGATCTAGACACTCTACCCTGGGTCCCATCTGGGCTGGGATCCTCTGCGTTTACTCCCCTGAGGGGCTGCGAGCTAAGCACTCCCTGCTTCTGGGTCTTTCCTAGGGGACGCTTTGGTTTGCAACTCTGTAATGCTGGCTGACTCCTTGCCCTCTGGGGCTGCCACCAGAGTCCTGTCTTGGAGGCCAAGCCTGCCTTTTCCGTGGCCTCTGTCCCACCATTATGCGAGGCTTCCTCTCCCCCAGCTAACTCCTGTGTCCATGGGCTTTTTGAGAAGGTAAAGTCAGCCAGGACAGGCCCTTGACTCTACTTCCCCATCATGCTTCAGGGCAGACTGAAGGAGGTGAGTCCACAAGGATGTACTTGTGTGGGCTAGCCTCTTCTAGAGGGTGAGGGCAGGGGAGGGGCCATGCTTAGGGTCCCAGCCCAGCCACTAGCTTTGTACCCAGAACAGCCCCAAGAAGCTAGTCACTCGGAAACCACCGTGTGAAATAAACACTACCTATATGCAACATGGAGAAGAAACTGAGAATAACAGGGTAGAGGTTGGCCAGAAAAGCCGGCCAGTGGGTATCAAACTGGAAGCTCAGGGCAGGTAGGAGCGTGGAGAAGAAACCACAAGGACCAAGAGAGCCTTTGCCAGTGACAAGTTCAGGAAGGTCTGGGATCACATATTCCACTTAGATTGAAGCAGCCCCTTAGAGAAGCCCAAGCATGTGGGACAGAGTGGTCCCATCTGCCGTGTTTGGCACTGACGCAGAGAAACACGCCTCGAAAAGTAAACCAAGCCTTTTTTAGGTCACCTGCCGTATCAATTAGACTTAGGTTCAGCAATGAGTTGACAGAAATCTCAGTAAAACAGTGGATGAGGCAGGATAGAAGTGCGTTTCTCTCTTACGTTCAAAAAGCCTGGAGTTAAGCGGTCTGGGGCTGGTCTGGCTCTTCCAGTGTCAGGGGCCTGGGCTCTTTTTAGCTTGTTATCGTCTTCAATATGAGCCTTCCAACATATGGTCCAAAATGGCTGTTCCAGCTCCAGCAATTATATGTGCATTCCACCCAGAAGGAGAAGGAAGGAGGAGAAGTGCACATCCTTTTCCTCTAAGGACAATTCCTGGAAGTTACACATACCACTTCCTCCTACATCCTATTGTCCAGAATATAGTTGCATGGCCGTGTGTTTGGATGTGTAGAGTCATTAGTGACGTAGGGGAGCGGTGATATCGAGCACATGGCCAGGAGGCCTTCAGGGGCCCTCCTCCTGAGCAATGGGGAGCTCCCTAGCCCAGGGGCCCCAGAAGGTCCAGATGTCAGAGGGAGCTGAGGCTACAGAGGTTCCTGTGAGCAGAATGGCAGGGACCAGAGGGTTAGCTGGGGCATGAGTCTTTGTGTTGGATAGCGCTGGTTTTGTCTTAGCTCTCAGTGCCTTCCCAGATGGGTGTTGGAGAGGTGCTTCCTTGCTGCTTGGGATGCCAGGGTCTGCCTTCGCTCCCTGGCCTCTGGCCTCTGCAGTCCCATGAGGGTGTGCCATGCAGTGCACAGTGACAGAGGGTAAGAACAAGGTTAATTGGAAATGTCAGCTTGTGTTCCCTTTTGCAGCCGAGCCATTCAGACCCTTGGAGATGCAGGTTTCAGCCTGTGCTGACTTTATTTGGGTGACCATCGACGAGGTGCTCAGAGTCACACAGTGATGTGTAATGAGGGCAAATTCAGAGAATTCGGGATGTAAGAAACGGGAAAGGTCTGTCCTGGCATCTCAGCAGCATGGGACTGGGCTGCTCTGGAATCCCCAAGCCCTTCCCACCCAAGGAGTGTGGCACTCAGAGACAGAAGAGAAGGCCCGGAGCCCTGGCTTCGTCACCTCCTTGCCGAGCAACTCTGGGGTGTTTCAGGCAGAGAGAAGAGCACATGCAGATGCCTGTAAGTGTATCCCAGCATGTGGGGCAGGATGAGATGCTGGGAGGGCTGTGAAGGGCCTTGAACGCCATGCCAAGGAATTTGGACTTTCTCTGGAAGACAACAGGGAGCCGCCACTGAATGGATTGTAGGCTGGTGAGGATGGACTCTATGTGTGTACTGCTCACCCTGGGTGCTGCATGGAAGATGAGCTAATGGGGAGTATATGGATGCAGGGAGACCTGTGAGGAACCTAAGAATCATGGTAGCAGGGGCTAAAGGACCAGCTTGGACATGCAGGCCTTTGTGTTACATGGAGAAGCTCTGTCTTAACTTCCCCTGCCTTTCCACATGGGTACTGGAGAGGAGCTTCCCTATAGCCTGGGATGTCAGAGGCTGCCTTCCTTTTTTTTTCTTTTGTTTTTCTTTTTGTGGAACAGGAGGCATGCCTGGCAGCTTTGCAGAAGCCTGAGCCATGGGCACCGCCGGAGGCTGGGTAAGAGCCCTGCGCGTTCAGGTGGAGCAGCCTCTATTGGACAGAGCCACCCCAAGCGGCCTGTCCCCCGGGCCTCATTATCTGCAGCTGGCTCTTTGCATCGCTTACTGTCTGGAGCCTTGCCTGAGCCTAAAATTACACAAAGTAGGCCAGGAGCTCCTCTGTGGCTGCCCTCCACCTTCACTCCAGCCTGCGGGAAAGATCTGTCTCAACCAGAATTAGGAGAGGCTGGAGCACCTGTGTCTGCCCATTGGAAGGCAAAGGGACTTACACACGGGCTGGTGCCAGCGGTGGCTGCTGTATGTTGTGCACCTACTGTGTGTCGGGCACAGGGCTAAATACTTCCTGTATGTTTTCTCATTTAATCCTCACGACAGCTCTACAGTGTGGATGTTATTATTCTCATCTTTCATATCCATTAGTTTAAAAGTAGAGGCCAAGCAACCTTTCTGTTTGAAAATGTCTGATCAGGCTGCTCCCTTCCCAGGGAGGCATCAGATGAAAATGACAAAAGCCAATACAAGACTCCTCACCCATCCACCTGTCTGTCCATCCACCATCTACTCACCCACCTGTCTGATCTAAAATTCACTCTGTGCCTGCTCTGTGCCAAGCACTCTAGGAGGTTATAAGGCAGAGGGAGGAAGACCTGAGAAGAAATCAGTAACATTTAGGATACCTACTGCGGTAGATACCATGGGCTCTTTGGGGGAGCACGTGTGTTTACATGTCAAGAGGTCAGAGTATTTGGAAAGGTTGGGCGAGAGACACTGTCAGGCAGGTTGGCTGGTCCTAGGTTGTGAAGGACCTTGACGGCCGAGTCAATATTTACGGTTTATCCAGTGGGCAGTTGGAGTCATGCTATGTCTTAAAACATCACGGTGCCAGGATTTGAGTTGGGTTGGACAACTCTAGAGAAAGTACGTTCCGAGATGATGAGCGCTGGGAGATCCTCGTGCGCAGGACATGCAAGAGATGATGCTGCAGGGCCTGTGGCAGCAGGGGTGGGTGTGGTTGTGAAAAACAAAAAGCAGAGCCGGACAGTAGCTAAAGTGGAAAAAGCAGATTTTATACAGGACTGGTGCAGTAGGGGAAGAGACCTCTCTGTAGAACTGGGCTCAATTCCAAATACAACAGGACAAGTGGGAATTTATAGCCAAGGAGCAGGGTGGGGTCAGTGGATGGAAAATTACTGAGAGGAAGCATCAGGGTAAGAGGGGATTTTGGCTAAAGTGACCCGGATTCTTGCTGAAGGCAGGTGGAGGTGATCACCTGGGGGATGGTGGAGGATGAGGAAACCAATCAGATACTGAGCGTGATCAGATCCTGAGGGTTGGGGTTGGGGGGGTTCTGGCTAAACTGATTTAGCAGGATTCGTGCTAAAACTGGATGATTCAGAGCTGAACGCGGGAGCCCAGAAGTCCAGGTATAATTGGAAAGCGGATTCTGAGGAGCCTGACTGAAGTCTGGCCAAGGACTCTTTTCAGTTGGGACAGAGAGAAGAGGAAAGAATAAAAAGGCGGAAGCAGCAGGACCGGGTGCTTGAGGGTGTGGGAGAGGGGGAGTCTGAGTGGTCCTGGGGTCCTGGCTGGATTGACAGGGTCGTGTGGAACTGTTGTTCACCAAGTAGATGGGTGTGCGGGGCCTCCTCCCTGCGCACCCCCTCTTGCAAATACGCTGGGGTCCAGGGGTAGCTAGGCAGCAAGGTCTCTTTGGGCTTGTAAGCCTCCTCAGGAATGTCAGGGCTCAGTGTGAGTCAAAGAAGGAAGGGAATCCGCACTGGCAGTCTGGCCGAGAGGCTGGGGAGAGGGGCCCAGCAGTTGGTGCCTTCTGCAAGGTGCCCTAGCTCTTGGAGGAGCTAGCTCTGTGCTTTCCTGGGGTGCTGTGATGTGCATCCCCCCTTCCTTACAGGTTAGTTGATGCTTGCTTTGTGCAGAGGGGCTTGTCATGTAAATGTAAAAAGACCAAGTCCCCTGGGATCCAGGCCTTCCCTTGAGCGTGGCAGCTCTGCAGGCAGCTTAGGGAAATGCGTAATTCCAAATGTCATCCCCTAGGCAGTCCCTCCTCAACCTTCTGTCCTTTCCCCGGGCTTGGCTGTCCCCTGAGTGGGGAACTGACCTTTATACATGCACTCTAGCTGCTAAAACCTCTTTTGACTAGAAAACACTTTTCAGCAGAGGCTGTTTAATCCTGTGGTGATGGCCGTTTGGGCCAGTGGAGGGCCACCTGCCACAAGGTGACTTTCTCGTGGGGTGTTCCGGAGGGGCTGGGAATTCAAGGAGTGTGGCATGGATACAGCGTGTGCACGTGAATATCCGAATGTGGCCGCACATGTCACACGTATGGTGGCAAGTGCATATCCTCATGGCTGTGCAAGTGCATGCAGGTTGGGATTTCTCAGTCCATGGGTTGAGCTCCACGGGGCACAGGTGATTCAGGGGTTCTGTGCCCGTGAACATCCCCAGAGACTGTGTGAGAAAGAGCTCCTCTCAAGTCTAACCTGCTAACAATATCTGCATTTTTGTCCTTCCCTTTTGTCCATGGCTGTTTTTCGTTGTTGCTTTTGCCATTTTTTTTTTTTTTTGATAAGACTATAATTCTTTGGGTAAGGTTTGGGAAGGCAGGGTAGGGTAGTAATTAAGAACATTGGCTCTGAAATCAGGTAGAGCAGTGTCCCTATTCAGGTCTGCCCCTTATGAGCTGTGTGATGTAGTGCAAGTTACTCAGCCTCTCTGAACCTCAGTTTCTTCATCTGTAACATGAGCATGGTAATAGATTTCTCCCATAGTACCAGACCAGTGTTTCACAAAGTGTGAATTAGAGATAAGGTGCTTGAGAAAAGTGAAGATTCCTGTTTGGGGGTGTGGCCCAGAGTTACACACCAGGTGATTCTCATTGGATGCACACATAAGTTTGAGAGCCATAACCCTAGACTGTTAGCTCCCCGAGTGAGGGAACCACGGCTTCACATTGTGCCCCAGTGCCTAGCACAGCTTCGGGCACACGCTGAGCGCTAAGTTTTTGGTTGAATAACCAAATGACTTTATGACTTGATGCAGCCAAAGCACTCAGTGTAGTGCCTGACACAGAGCAAGACCTCTGTAGATATCCAAGTGTTTCATTATTAATAATAGGGAAGGTACGTCTCTGTAAATAAATCAGCAGGACCCAGCACTCCTGGCACACAGAACGCAGTCACCCCCTCCCCACATGTACTGAAGGTTGGGTCCCCTCCATTTCCATTACAATGTGCCTGGTTTCTCTGAGGCTGGCAATTGAGAGCCAGAGGAGGCTGGGCCACCCACATCCACAGGGTCTTGGTGTCCTGGTTGGGCCCACTGGCCATCTGCTTCTTTTCTTTGGAGGGGATACTGAAGCCTGAGGACCTTCCGGGCTGATGAGGAAGACTCGTGTTCACCATTCCAGAGCCCAAGGCATCCATTTTTATTAGGTTTGCAGACAATCATGACAGAAGACTGGGCTGGCTTTTTATTGTTCCAGGTTTCTTGGCTTGGACCTAGAGAGAGGAAAAATTATTTAGAAAAGGCTTTTCCTGTCTGAAGAAGAATGGGTCTTTCCTGAAGCCACCAGAGCCCAAAGCACCAGCATGGGAGGTAGGGGGAAGGAAATGGGAAACAATGCTGCACCCTCTCCTGTCCCCCCGTCCTGCCCCCCCCCCCCCCCCCCCCCGCAACACATTTGAAGCCCAGGTCACGTCCCTGAGCCACAGGATGCAGGAGATGGTGATCTAAGCTAGGGCCCTTCACTTTACAGATGAACAAGCCTGGGACTTTGGGAGAGATGGAATTTGTGCAGGTCAGTGGGTGGCTGGGGCGAAGCTGAGCCTCGGGGCTGGTGTGCTGAACGCTAAAGCCAGGCCCTTCCCCATGCCACTCTTCCCTGTCCCCTTCCCCACACCCCTGGCCTGCCTCACCCCATTCCCCCAGGGTGAGAAAGGCTCCAGCAACACTTGTGGGTGACCACCCTGTGCAGAGATGGTGCAGACGAAGGGGACAGGGTAGCTGCTATGGTCTGAATGTTTGAGTCCCCCCCCAGATTCATATGTTGAAATCCTAACCCCCCAGATGATGGTATTAGTAGCTGAGGCCTTTGGGAGGAGATTAGGTTATGGGGTGGAGCCCTCGGGAATGGGATTAGTGCCCTTATGAAAGAGGCTCCAGAGAGATCCCCAGCCCCTTCCATCTGTGTGGACGCAGAGAGAAGGTGCCGGCTATGAACCAGGAAGAGGGCCCTCACCAAAACACAGCCATGCTGGCCTCTTGATCTTGGAATTCCTGTCTCCATAACTGTCGGAAATAGCTTTCTGTTGTTTCTAAGCCACGCAGGTATTTTGATCTAGCAGCTTGAACAGACTAAGACCGTAGCAGAGAAGGGACATCCCCATCCAGATATTGAAGGCATGACAATCTCCTGACTGCAGGATTCCCAGAGTCCCCACTGAGCCCCCTTTACCCTGCACCAAGCCCCTGTCATTTCAGCCAGCCTGAACTGGGGCCTGGGACTGGGGCCTGAGGTGGCCCAATTAGGAGGTGGGGATGAAGCTCCGATGGTGGACACCTATGCCAGAGATGCCATTTTCCCTGAGACCCTTCCTTGGGTTCTGCCCCTGAGGACCCACACTTGTCACAGATCAGCAAGGCTGGAATTAACTCAACAACTTCCTGAAATGGAGGCTCTAGAAACATCTAAGACACGGCAGCCATTCGGGCAGAGCTCATTATTCACTAAATGGCAGAAATACCTGGGAAGCCGGTGCCTCCCTAATAATAGTAACTAACATTGATTGAGCACTTGCCTTGCACCAGACCCTTTCCACATACTTTATGTAACATTTAATGCTTACAACAACCTATGAGGAAGGTCAGATTATTTACTCTTCCTCCGGATGCTCAGAGAAGTGAAGAAAGTTGACTGAAGTCACACAGCTAGAAAATGGTAGAGGTAGGATTTGAACCCAAGCAGCTTAACTCTTCGCCTCTTCACTGCACATTCTCTTCTCGATAGCCAGGTTCTTCCTCTTTGAGCTTGGCTTGTTTGCTTTCTGTAACTTGGGTGTGGAAAGAGTTATTCTACATGTGAAAAGTTATACTTGCATGTGAAAAGCAAGTAGCATATGGCAGGTTATTCATTCATGTATTTTTTATTCATTCATTCATTGAAAAATGGTTAAGTGTGTGCCAGCACCGTGCTCTTTGCAAGAATGACTAAGTTGGGGTCCCTGCCCACAAAGAGCTCATGGTCTGGAGGTGAGACAGATATCTAAAGAAACATGCAGATGTCGTGGAACTAGGAGCGCTAAGGGAGGAAGCCCAGGTTGCTATGGTAGCACAGAGGTGGCTATGACTTGCTCTATCCGGTAGGGTAGAGAGGGTGAAGGAAGGTTTTAAGAGGAGGGGGGTTGGGCTAGATGAAGAACTGTTGCCACAGTGGTGGCCTGGGGGTGGGGCCAGTGCAGGAAGGGCCTTATATGTTGGGCTAATGGATTACGACTTGATGGTGCAAGCCTTGGAGAGCCACGGAAGAACAGTAAGTAGTGTGGCATGATGAGATCCGCGGTTTAGAAAGACCACAGTGGTGGAGGATGGCTTGGAGAGGGTAAGGCTGAAGGCAAGGAGTCCAACTGGGAGATGACTGGATGAGTGCAGGTGAGAAAGGCCGTGGGTGGGAACTAGCACAGTAGTGGAGGAAATAGAGGTGGAGTTTGAGGAAGACTTGGTGACCAACCAGGTATGGGAAGGTGAGAGAGAGGAGTTGGGGTTGATTCTGCGTGTGAAGCATGCGTGGAAATGCAGGCAATTGTTCAGGCGGTGGCAGGTTGCCCTGTTTGGGGAGGGAGGGTGAAAGAGCTTATAGGTGCAGAGTGTGACAGTGAGAAATATTGGCAGCCACAGTGTCACCCCATTAATCTCAGCCAGTGCGGAACGCTGTGGTCTCAGGACTGGATGTGGGCAAGCCAGGAAGCCTGTTGCTCACTCTGTTTCATCAGGAGCCAGGCGGCATGCCTCAATGATCACATTTCTGGTTTCCAAATTCACTACCACTATTGAAAAGAGAGTTGTAACATTGCACAAAACTTGGAGCAAATCTGATGCATTTTATAGGGTTACTATAGACGGGGAGGATTTTCTAACCCGTTTTCCCTCTCTGACAAAACAGAATTTGAGTATACAGCACCGCCATCAGCAGCCTTTCTGCCGGTTACACTTTCCTGTTTGGGCACTAGAAGACCTGCTTTCTGACACACGTGTCTGCTGTGTTGATGTGTTTTCATGATCAGAGGGAGTCACACAGAGCTGCTGCTGTATCTTTCAGTGCTTGTTGAGGGCAACTTTTTGAAGCGTATGTCTCATTAGAGGTGGCAGGAAAGTAATAAAGGGTCACCCCAAAGTCTCAGAGCAAGCCCAGGGGAACCTGCAGAAGGCAGATCAGGAATCAGTCTCCAGGGCCTAGGGGTGCGCTAATCGTGGGAGCCTCTCAGTGCAGCATCAGTGCTGCTAACGCGATTGTCACGATCCCAAGCTTTCTAGTGAAACTTGGTAATTGAAGGGGGAACGTCAGTGGCTCATATCAGCAAGCCACCACCTTCAGCTCTGGGAAAACTTCAGTGCGCCTACAACGCATGTGGACAAAACAAACCTAAACCACCCAGGAGTTCCAGGCAGGCTGTGTCCTAGCACCAGGGATGCAAGAGTTGCAAGTTTCCATAGCAACAAGGCAGAGAAACAATTACCACGCACCTTCCAGGGCCCTTTGCCAAGGTTACAAGGACACCGTCTCAGCGCTGGAGAAGATGACAGAACTGACTATCTCTGTCTAAACTGTTGACATGGAAGGTGAAAAAGAGTTTATGGTACCACAGAATGTGTTTAGGATAATCTAGTCCGACTCCTTCAGTTTTCAGAGAAGGAAGCAGAGACCCGGAGAGGTTAAGCCCCTCATCCTAGGTTGCCCAGCTTGGGAAGGGCTGGGCTGCAGTGCCACCATGGCTTTCTGGTCCCTGGCCCAGTGCCCTCTTCTACCCTCCCTGGGGTTGGTACTGGGAATAGAGGTGCCCCTCATCTCTGCCAGGTGCTGTGTCCCAAAGCCATACATCACGTTTGTGTAAAGAAAATTCCGGTCCACCATCGACTTCCTTGGTAGCCTGAGACGCTGTCTTCTTTATTTCCGACCCCTCTTTTGGTAGCACCTGCTAACATTTTGGTGCTCTGGTTCTGTTCTGTTCTGTTTTGCTCCCTAAGATCCAGACATAGCTTTTCTTCCGGCTTTTCTTTTCTTTTCTTTTCTTTTTTAACAGTTTGCCGCATGCTTTTCCCCACACATGAACATTTATTAAACATTTTAAGTATTATACACAATTTGCTTCTTTTACTTAGCAGTTTGGGGCGTTTTTCTGTCAGTACTTCATTCTTTTTGGCTGCTGCAGATGTTACATTTTATAGACATATTGGTTGGTATTTCTTATTAATCAACATTTGGGCTGTTCCCAAGTTTGAAAAAAAAAGTTACAACAAGTACTCTTGGGTCCATTTCTTTGTTCAGGATTAATTTGCAGAAGTGGAAGTTCTGGGTCCAAACCCAGAATATTTTGAATTTCAATTGATATTGCTAACTTACACTCTAAAAAGTTGTACCAATTTATAAGGCAGAAAATGCTATTTTTCTTTTTTTTGGGTACTTAATCTAAATCTTCGCTAACGTGATGGGTAAAACATATTTTAATTTTCATTTTTTAATTCTGTGAAGTTTAGTTTCTAACTTACTAATGTTGGTTTCTAGCAGTATTCATTCTCAATTTATTACCTCTTTGAAGTTTTAATTTTAGCCATTATGCTTGATATTAGGTTATTCTTTTTTGTAACGAGCAGCCAGTTCTTGTTCTATCATTGTGACGTTCCATGCAATCTCATTGAAGATCAGAAACAGAGTTTTTTAAGGTCTTAGACCTTCTCCTTTAACAGCGGAAAAGGTAGTCTCGTACCTGTCTCTTTACTATCCCTGTGGAATATCCTGGAGTTTTCAACTTATTGACTCCTGGTCTGAGTGAACAGAATTTTTTTTAAGAAGTGTGATATAAGTAATTCACAGTCCCTGTGTTGATCTAATTTTAATAACTGAATGCTAGCTCTTCTGTTTGTAATCCATTTCTGACCTTTGGACCCATCTGCCTAGCTCCTAGCTCTATAGGCTCTGGTTTCAGCTCATGCTACCAGGGGACTCTCCCACTTCGGGATGTCTTGGTAGATGTTCTACCCTAGGCAGGTGCTGGTCACCTATTCTTGACTCCTGATGGGCATTCAGGCAGTTACAGCAAAGAAATGTTTCACAAATGGTATCTGATACAGTCTAGTTAAGATTAATGGGGAATAAAAGTACTTTGCTTAGAAATAATTATCCATAGATCTAAAGTCAACAAATGTCTCTACAACAAAAAATACATAATTTGGGGGGGCAGGAGGAGGCTTGAAATAGATCAGAAAACACTTTCACATTAATTGTTCTTTTCATATACTTCAAATCTGTACTTAATGCCTTTCTCCTCCTGGACATCAGAAGGAACACCTGGATATCTGGGAGAAGTTTGTATTTTTCCAAATCAATTTCTGGAAAAAGTGTGTCCCTTTCAAATTCCTGCATGGTCCTTGTCACAAATCGTCTAAGATGGCCTGGCCTGCTCATGGCTTCCTTATGAACAGAACTGCGTTCCACTATCCAGACCATGTCCACTTGATTTGTTAATTCTGGTTGCTCAATAAGTTTTAAGGCATCATCCAGACTTTTGGCAAGAAAATGAGCTCCCTGTGGAGGTTCCTTGAGTTCTCTACTGAGAACTATATTCATTGTGTCCTTTAAAGGTCCATTCTTCTCTGGAATGGAGAACAGGTTTTCCTGCCCGTCATCACCAAATTCTGTTTACCTTCTACTGAAGAGGTTGTGGTCATTCTTTGGAAATACCTGGAATCTTTCCTGAGCCGGGGCCAGGGCAGGTCCCCGTTCTTGCCTATGCCCGTGTTCTGGGACCCAGCAACAATGCAGTTTAGCGGACGAACCACGACAGCAGCAGAAAATACTTCCGAGCTAGCACGTCACACCAACATGGGGATTACCCACCAGCTTGGCGTGAAATTTTTCTTCTTCCAGCTTTTTTTTTTTTTTTAACATCTTTATTGGGGTATAATTGCTTTACAATGGTGTGTTAGTTTCTGCTGTATAACAAAGTGAATCAGTTATACATATACATACGTTCCCATATCTCTTCCCTCTTGCATCTCCCTCCCTCCCACCCTCCCTATCCCACCCCTCTAGGTGGTCACAAAGCACCGAGCTGATCTCCCTGTGCTATGCAGCTGCTTCCCACTAGCTATCTACCTTACATTTGGTAGTGTATATATGTCCATGCCTCTCTCTCGCTTTGTCCCAGCTCACCCTTCCCCCTCCCCATATCCTCAAGTCTGTTCTCTAGTAGGTCTGTGTCTTTATTGCTGTTTTACCCCTAGGTTCTTCATGACATTTTTTTTTTTCTTCCAACTTTTGAGGAGAGTCTTTGATGATCAGTAAATAAACTGAAGTAGTTGAGATGGCTCCATTAGTTCATTGGTGGGGAGCCAGGGGCCCTGGAACCCTTCTCAGGCTTCCCTGTGGACAGCTTCCCTCTGTGCTCCTAGCAATCCAACCTCACGACTGCTTGGTGTTTCCACTGTTGGAGCTGGGTCCTCCTGGGGCCTTCTGAGAGGTGAGCGTGAGGCTTCTCTGGCTCAGGCCTGTGTCTCTTCCTGTCTTGAAAGTGGATTTTCCTGCAGGAGGATGTGAGCAGTGAGAATGTGTCAGGACAGCTCTCTGGAGGGGTGGCCAGACCAAGAGACGGCTACTTGCTTCCTCGTCAGGAGAGGCCTCTGGGTTTAGCTCCAACTCTGGGCCTACATGGCAAGTTCCAGGAGGCCATGGTCTGAGCATCTCTCTCGGGGAGGTTTGTCCCCAGGACAAAAGTGAAGGGAGAAGAAGAGTGAGGCTCCACTGCTGACTTAGCCGCACTTCGAGGCAAGAGGAGCATGGTGGGTAGGAAGGCGCCTTCCATCAGTCTGGAGCCCTTGAGAGGGAGCCTGGGTGTCAGATGTGAGGGCAGAAGCGCGAGCTCCAGATGGGTTTGTTATCAGCACTGGGCCCTGCGCAGAGCCGATGCACAGTTCCCTTCTGTCAGATGATTGAATTCATTCATTCAGCATGAACTGAGCACCTACTCCCTGCCGGGCACTCTCCTAGCCCAGGGAAAGAGCAGAGAGCAAGGTAGTTACGGCCCTGCCGCTGGGAAGCCTACATCCTGGGCTGAGTAAACAGGAAGGCTGAGGGCCTCCAGAGCTCTGAGGGCGGGAGGGTGGGCGGATGTGGGGTACCCCTGCCAGCAAAGGACCCCCCAGGTTCTTGGACTTTCTGTCCTGAGGGCTGGGGTAGGAGATCTGGCAGCACTGTCCAGATGGGGATGATACCAAGAAATTAAAGAAGGCAACAGGAGGAGAAAGCGGGGGAGGTCTGAGCACCTCCAGTGTGTAGTCCGGGGGCCGGGAAAGCACCTTTTCCATGTGGTCAACTGTAATCCTCCCAGACGCCCAGTGAGGCCGTGGTCATTGTCACCATTTATAGATTTGCGGAAAGGGTGAGCAGCCTTCCTGAGGCACACATCTCGGAAGTGAGGATTCCCCCTCAGGTCAGCGGACGCCATTCCATCAGCAGAAGGCCAGCTGTGTGAGGTCCCCAGAGGAGCCCCTCAGGCTCTGAGGCCTCAGGCTTGTTTTTTCCAGCATCAAAGTGTTTGCCTCAGGTGATGACACCCTGGCCTCTCCCATCCTGCAGACTCGGGCCTAATGGAGCTGGTATTGGCCCAGCACGTTGGCTGGTGTCAGAATAGGAGGACAGACGCCCCTGGGGGATCGGCTGAAATGGGTGTGCATCTGGAAGACCAGCTTCCTCACCCGGTGGCCTTCCCAGCCCCAGTGTGGCGCTGGGGATGATGGCAGAGGGTGGCCTGCTTGCAGCACTGACCTTGTGCTCAGAGCCAGAACGGTCAAAGTGACAGAGCGGGTTTGAATTCCATCTCCGCTGCTTGCTTTTTGTGTAGCCCTGAGCTAGTCACCCAGACTCTCTAGGCCTTAATTTCATCATCAGCAAATCAAGGTTGGCCACAACTGCAGCACAAGGCTGTGATGAGAATGAGCACAGATAAGATTGGGAAAGCACTAGCAGTGTCTGGCACGCAGTAAATGCTAATAATCAGTAGCGCTCATGATTGATGTTAATATATTATATCAGTATCAGATCATACTCCGCCGTGTATCTGGGGCTGGGCTGTAGGGCATGGTTTATTCTGGTGGCCGACTCGTATTTCCCAAGGATGCATGGGGCACAGACACTTATGGCAAATAGAGACGTCAGGTTTTGCAGCAGAGAATTCCAAACTTCCCTGTCATCAGAACCCCCGGGGGGTCTTGTTATAGATTCAGGGTTGGGGGGTTATAACCCGTCCCATTCCTTCCTCCCTCCCTCCCCAGAGATTCCCATTCATGGGTCTGGGGTAAGGTTTTGAATCTGTGTTTGTAACAAAATCCTCAGGTGACCCTGTTGCAGGAAGTCCAAGGACTAGATTTTGGGCAGCATTGCTTTAAAAGCTCTTTTTTCCAGCCCTGGCCAGCCTCGTGGCTGGCTCTCCTCCACGGCTGGGCTATTTCTGACTAATCAGTAGGAGCTGTCACCTCAAATCATGCTCCTCTTCCCTGGGCAGCCCTGGAGATGCACATGGACAAATCCTTTCTCCTCAGCTTTCTGTCTAGACACCATGCAGACCTACAAAATGTTTTCCCCTTAAAAACGTGATCACCTGTCTCTGGGTGACCACAATTTCTAAACTCTCTCCTAAGAAACATGGTTAGAGAAGGGATTTTTTTTTTCTGACTTGGCAATCCATTTTAAACGTGTTATAAATGTATAATGATATATCTGCCTGTGTTTGTATATGGAATGATCCCTAGCAAATGCAGACTGGGGTAGCACAGTGGTTAAACATACAGACTGTGGCCCTGGACTGTCTGGGTTTGAATCACAGCTCTGCCCCTTACTAGCTGTGTGACCTTGGGCAAGTTATACAACTTCTCTGTCCTCAGTTTCCTTATTTTTGGAATAGGACTAATAGTAGCACCTATCCCCCAGAGTCGTTAGAAGGATTGGCTGAGTTAATATTGATGAAGCACTTACAACAATGCCTGACCCATAGCGAGCCTTCACTGTAGAGAGTGAAATGTAACTGCATGAGACGACCTGGGAGATCCAGGGAGCTTGGGCATCGCATGCATTCCAGGAAAGTAAAGAAGTTTAGGTAATGATGCTGACTGGCTTTAGCCAAGCCCTGTTCTTTCCTGACACACAGTTCTGCCTTGAAGGAATTGGAACAAGCCACAGTGGTGGTGAAAGAAGCCCTGTGTGTGACCACCATGTATGAAGCAAAACATCGTTTTGCTCAACCCCATTAGCAAACTCTGTAAAGCCTTGTCTTCGGAGAATCTCTCTAGCTGTGATCTATCTAAGTGGCATGCAGACACCGGGGGACTTTTCCCTTTGTCTCAATCTTTCTTTCCAAGGTTTCGAGTTGCTGAAGGTCTGGTTTTCTCGACAGAAGAGCTATAGAGGAAGAACCTGGTGTAGGGGAGGCAGGAATTAGCAGAGATCAGAACAGCCGTGTCCAATCAGGTCTTGAGCGATGATGGAAGACAAAGGAAGGGAAGCTCTGCACCCCTTCCTCTTCTCCCCGCCCTGCCAGGTTAGCCTCCTTGCCTCCCTTGGGAGGTGGGACAGCAACGTGGCTTAGCACTGGGCCTTGGGGCAGACCCGGCTGGACAGCCTGGCCTGGTACCTAGTAGTGTTATGATCTTGGGAACTTTGCTAACCGGTCTGATTGTCTTTGGTAAAATAAAGGTGAGAGCAGTACCTGTGTCACTGAGTTGTTGGGTCAAGTTCAACAAGGTAATATATATAAAGTGCCTGGGACTCCATGAATGAAACCTTTTCTTATTCTTTTTGCTGGGTGGTCTTTTCCATGGGCCCAGTCTAGCCCAAGGTCTTGATAATTCAGGTCTTTCCCTGTACAGACTCCTTCAAAGAATAGTCCAGAATAGTTGGAGAGGGAATGGAGATTGAAAGACCAGCTTGCTTGGACCAACCCATGAGTTACTGTGTATGTGTTTGGACAGGATGTGGGTGAGGGGCTTGGAGCTCCTTGGGGAGGGACTACTCTCCACATGGTAAAGGGCCTCCTGGTGATTTCATGTGACTCTTGTGGGCACTCCAGAAGCAGTTGCAGGAAGTGTGGGAATGGGCAGAAACGCATGTTTCTGAGTGAGCAGGGAGCAGGGCAGAGCCCAGCATGGTACATGGTCCCCAGGGTAGAAACAGAGTGAAGTAGTGGGCCAGGCAGGAAATGCACTCACGGGTCAGGTTGGGTGGGCCTGGGTCACCGAGGTGGCAGAAGAGGTCTGGAACACATCTGCCAGTAGGCACTACCCACACTTCCAAGGAGGAAGTTATTGCATACCAGTTGGTCAGGTGGACCTAGCAGGAACTTCTGTGGGAGCTCAGAAGGTCCGGCCAATGGCAGCTGGGCCTAGCCATCCGGCTGGGGCAGAGCAGGGGCGTACTCCCTGAGGAGTGGCACCGGCTCAGGGCCCAGCCCTGGAAATTGGAGCCCAGGGGAACAAGGGGTCAGCCCTAGGACATCGGAACTTGGCCCCGTAGGACAACAGAGGCAACACAGAAAAAAATGACTCAGGAGACTGCACCCAGAGCTTTGCCATATGCCAACAATCACATTATTTCAAATGAATTTTCACATCAACCCAACGAAGAAAGTATTGTTGTCATCATATTACCGATGAGTAAACTGAGGCTCCTTTAAGTTCACTGACTCGCCCAGTGTTCCAGAGCTGATCTGTGGCAGAACCAGGAGTGCCCAGGTTTGCCCGCTCAGAATCTCATGCTTTTACCCAGGTACCAGAGTGCCCAAGTCTCCAGCTGGTGGGGCCAGGGTCTGCCTCACCAACAGAATTCTTCACACATTCTTTTGTGTGATATAGAAAGCACCGGGGCTGTGGGCTGAGAGCCACAGTGATGCTCCCTGGGACTTTGGAAGGGACCTGGTGGAGTGCCTCATCCAATCTCCTCTACTTAAAGATAAGGAAATGGAGGTTCAGAGAAGTTCACAGCCTTGCCTGGGGTCACTCAGAAGACAATGGCAAAGCCAGGACCCGAACCAGGCCTGCTGGCTCCCCACCCCGTGTTGTCTCCACTGCATTGAGCTGTTTTCCTCCCACACTGAAGAAGATTCGGGCAGACTCCTTCTGTGACCCTGCTGCATAAGGGGCATCAACAGAATCGAATGTTTAAAGGCCACCAGCATATCTCCCTGGACAGGTGGCCCTGCTGCATAAGGGGCATCAACAGAATCGAACGTTTAAAGGCCACCAGCATATCTCCCTGGACAGGTGGCAGGAGCAATTCGTCTGCAGTTGCATTTGTAAGCACAGCATGGAGAACTCATCAAGAAGCCGGCAAGGATTGCACAGGTCCTATTTGTCTACTAATTAAAACAAGGGAAATGCCAGGGGAAAAGAAGATGGATTGGGGAAAAGATGCAAGTTTTCAAGTCATGCGGAACGGCAGTAGGGTGGCAACCGCACGTCTTGGGCAGGGATAGTTCTGCCCCTCATTGGGCGTGTGGGTGCCTTTGACTCGTCCACTGCGTTCTCATCTGTCTTCCTGACTGGCTGAGCATCTTGAGGACAACACTGTGTCATCTTTACCTTTGCATGAGCAGCACCCAGCACCAGGTCTGGCATGGAGTAGATATTCCGCAAATGTTTGTTGAATGACTGACTGAATGATTGAAAACCATTACTAAGGGTAAGCGTGAGACCAAATGGCTGGTCAGAGCTCTCCTTTCATATTACACCTGCCATGGGCTCAGTGCGTCCAGATTTGGCTTGCAGAAGGCCCTGGGAGATCCCATGGTCATCCTCTGCCTCTTTGAATATTGGCCTCCCTTGGTAGCCATTACCTTGGTGTTAGGGATCACCACTGGAGTTTGTTAGGGCTGACTAGCTGTGGCCAGGGGCCTGAATCAATGGGCTATAGTCAAAGGCCTGGATGCCAGGGTCAGGTTGCCCCAGTTTGAGTCTTGGCTTCATCACCTTCCAACTGTGTGACCTTGGGCAAGCTGCTTGACCTCTCTAAGCCTGTTTCCTTATCTGTAAAATAGGGGTCATAGCATGGGGAATGATGAGGATTGAATGAGACAACGTACAGTGCTGGCACCTAGTAAGGGCTCAATCCATGTTAGGTCTTTGTACTGTCATTTCCTGAGGGGCCTGGGAGCATGGCTGCTCCCTCTGCCAGGTCAGGGGTAAGCAAGCCCTGGCTGTGTGCCCATCTTGCCTTTGTTTAGGAGCACAAAGGAGAGCAGGAGATAATGAGGCAGAGAGGAGAGGAGTCTATTAGAAGTGGCAGCAGGAGAAGCTATCGGATATATAGACGTGCGCCCGGACAAACCTGGGCTTGGATAACATTTCCATTCTGTTTCCGTCATCCATAACTTGGTTATTTAAAGTGCAGGAAAAAAGCCAGAATACGCCGTCCTGTTTGTACAAATGAGGTTTATAAATAGCTGTTGTGGAGAGCCGGCATCGTGGAGAGATCAGGCTGCCCACAGTGAGCCCTGACTCAGTGCCGTGGGGGCCGGCTCTGCCGATCTGGAGATGTTTCGTGTCTGTCTCTGAGCCACTGTCACCTCGCTCCTGGTGGCTCCTTAGGGAGACCTACACGCTTCTACTTTGGGGATAAGAAGCACTGTGGCATTTGAATGGGATTGGAGGGCACTGGCGTCATTGGGTGTGGCAGAGATGGCAGGATTTGGAACAGGGCAGACCTGGGTTTGAATCCCATTCCATCACTTACCAGCTGTGTGACTGCTGGCAAATTGGCCTAGCCTCAGTTTTTCCTCTGTTCACTATATATCACACTTTCGAGTTGCTGTGAAGATGGAGCTTCTTCCTGCGGGCAGCTCAGCAGCAGCTCTTGCTAGTTTGGGCAAGATAGGCGGGTACCTCTGAGGCCAGACAACCGCAAGATTTTTAGGGGCCTAGAAATGAACTAATGGCTGGAGAGTAGCAGGGGTAGACAAGGGACCAGGATGACATCTGGTCACTATGATGGAGCAGGTGTGCCCAGGCCCCACTTTGGCCCCTGAACAGATCCCAAACTTTGAGCCATCTGACCTTCAGAGGATGTCTAGTTATCATTATTATTGTAATTATTAAGCATCCTCATTGCTGTCTACTTAGTTACCTGGCATTTCAGTTTCTATCAGTGACGTAGACTGTCTGCAAATTATCTGCCGTTGAGTTCCCACCCCAGCCTTGCTCGGGGGTAGGCTGAGGGATGTGTTAGCAGCTCAATTCTCCTGATGCTCTGATTCTCAACCATGTACCTGACCATCAGAAAGCCCTTGTCTGGCAACTTACCAACACCCTGGCTTTGACTAAGGACCGGCCTCGAAGCAGCTCCGGGGAAGCCCTGGTGTCTTCTGTAGGACTGCAGCCATCGACACCATCTGTGTGTTGTTCAAGACGACCTGAGCTCAGGCCTTGAGCAGTTTGGCCCTCTCCAGGACTGTGAGCTTTCTCTTTGGACTTAAGCATGCCATTGGATTTCCTTCTCAGATTCAGTTCAGTTTTACAAGCATTGATTGAGCACCTACTATTTGGCTGTAACTATGGTCCTGGTGGGGGGGGGGCAACAAAACAGCACGGTGGCCTGGGATGGGGCAGGGCCTGCACTCACCTACGGCTGAATGATTCTCCGCTGCTTGTTAGCTGTGTGGTTTTTGAATTGTTCCCCTGACCTTTGCGCCCGGGCTTCCCACTTGTAAAATGAGACTGATTATCTACATGGTCTTTAGCATAGAGAAATGGCTCCACAGCAGGTAGTCAATGAATGATAGTCAGCTTTTTCTTCTGCTCCGCTCTCCTTTCGTCTCCCTTCTTCCTTCCTGCGTCTCCCACTCCCCCCTTCTCTCCTTGCGCTCAAGGAGTTTACCATCGAGTAGGGTCAGGCAGAGACCTAGACTAAACATTTCAAAACGGAATCAGGATGGGAGTAGGTACTGGGAATTCTTGGATACAGAGGTGGACGCCCACAGATGGTTTCCTTCTGTCAGCCTTGGAAGTTCAGGGAAAAGCTGAGTCACGTGCGTGTGTCGGGATGCACGCACAGGGCTGAACGTGTGTATAGCCTGCCTGTACCCACACTCACACACACACGTGCATCATACAGACATGTACATTCATACCTATCAGAAGGGAACTGGCACAAATCAGGACTCACCCCATTGTTTCACATAGAGAGGCCATAACGAAGAGGTAAGGATGGAGTTGAAGGTCAAGAATGGTGCGGTGTCCAGAGACTCACAATGCGAGGAAGCTCTGCCGCACCTAGGGCTGGTGGAACAAGGGAAGAAATAGTGTTACCAAGGTAGGAGAGAGCCTGAGTCTTGGAAGTGATGCAGCCTGGCAGGAGCGATAGTCACAGAAGGACGTGGCATACTGCCAGAGATGTGTCCCCCCACCATTCTCCTCTTATGCTCCGATTTTCTGCCATGCCTCCCATCGGCTGAGCCCTACCAAGGGAGGCTGGGTGATGCTCTAGGCAGGAGCCTCCTTCCAGGGAACAGAGCCTGGCAGGGAAGAGCGAAGAGTGGACTCTTGAGAGGGTGCAAATGGAGAGTCAGCAGCAGGGATATGCATGGTGGGTCTCCCGCACAGGCACGCATAGGCCAGCCAGAGCTTCTTCCTGCAGGCAGGAGGGGCGAGCAGCAGGAGGGGGGCTGGGCAGGCACGGTGCAGCTGGGTGATTCCCAAGCCCCTCCCACATGTTGCTGGGAGGGGCTCTGAGAGGCCTGTGGATGGGGCTTTGTGCAGGATTTTCTCAAAGCCCATACACTGTAATGCCTCAGTCGTTTATGAGAAACCACGATTGGCTCCCAGCCTCCCTAGTCTTTGCTGAAGGCAGCAGTGGGTTTGTACATATTTGAGATAAATCTATGTGTAGTGTTTTCTCTTTCTGCCCCAGTGCCTGTGTTCAGGAGGCGTGAGAGGTACAGTGATGGCCCCGGGCAAGGGCTGCAGCTGGCTGGAGTCACGTCCTCAGAGCGTGCCCAGCTCGGAGTGGACATGGGCATCATGTGCCGTCCTCCGTGAGTGACTTGGCCACGCCCTCACCTCCTCGAGGCCCCAGAGGCACTCCTAGTCTCTGGCCCCTTGGCTTCACATCCCCGGCTCTGCCCCCTCCAACACTGCTTCATCTCATCAGGGCTTTCCCAGGAGCTGGGAGTTGGCGGCCCCAGGCTGAGCTTCCAGTCAGCACCCAGCAGTGTTGGGTGATGCAGTGTTGATTGCAATGTTGTTTGCAGTGTTGATTGACAAGAGCGTGCGTGCGTGCTCTCTGCAGGCTGGCAAAGCTGACCAGTGTGGCCTTGGGTTGTGAACTCTGAAGGACCCCACAGGTGATTTAGTCCAGGTGGTGGGCAGCAGAGAACGGTGGTCGGGACCTCCGTCTCAAATCCTAGCTCCGTGCGGCCTGTGAGAGCTCCACAACATGGTCAATGGTCTGCCACTCCTTTTCCTCAGTAAGATGCCTGCAGCACAATTTTTTTGAGCAGGTTGGCTTCCAGAAGGGTAAACTGCAAAAGGCACCCCGGATAGCAAAGCTTATGGGCCTGTCTTGCCCATTTGCACATTGAGTATGTCTGTTCAGAGTGCTGTTTGGTTTTGGGTTCAGTTGATATTGCCCTGATATTGCTGAGAGAGTCCACACCTTGAAGGCATCTCCTGGTGGCAGAAATAGGGCCGCCCCGGCAGCAGCAGCAGAGAGAAAGGGTCTATCTTCCTGTTACCTGCGGAGGGAGGGCGTTTGCCCACTTCGTTTAAAAACTGCCTTAAGTTATTGAGCAGATATTAAGGTGGCAGGGAGCTAGTTCCCGGCCCTGCCCATTTTAGGGCTGGAATTTGCCCTCTCCAGGCTTCTCCTGTAACAAGGAAGAGCCAGATCTGACTACACGTTGGATCTGTTTCTTTTACTTTAACCTTTGCTTCCCATTGCTTTTGTTCACTAAAAGGATACTGTCTATACATAATGGCCTGCCTCGGGGAACCGTGCCCCCTGCCTGAATGTTAAACCAAAATGCCTTTGATCAGGGAGACATCCAGACCCTGTCCACCAGCCGATGGCTGCAAGACAGAAGAAATTAACACATCCCCTCCCCGAGGCTGGCCATTCCAGGGGATATTTGCAAAACGTATGGCCTTTTTACTTTACTTCCAAAACGTATGGCCTTTTTACTTTACTTCCTCGGTTCCTCCCCCTCTCTGTGCTATAAAAGAAACTGGCATGCAAACCCCGATAAGATGGTTATTTTGAGACTTTAGTCTGCCGTCTTCTCAGTCTGCCGGCTTTCCAAATAAAGTCGTATCCCTTGCCTCAGCACCTTGTCTTCGATTTATTGGCCTGTGGTGCATGCGAGCAGAGCGAGCTTGAACTCTCTAATGTTCCTCTCTGGCTGGCCTGGCCTTTCTGTGAGGGGCTTTGCATGTGAATGAGTCTGCCCCCGGGAGGAGGGGGAAGTTCCTGACAAATGAGGAAGGCCTGGGCTCCAGGAAAAGCTGCTCATGTGGGATTTAAGTAGATCTGTGGTACTGGAGCCATCTCCCAGCTGCCCTGCCCAAGAGTCCTGCAGTGCCAGGGACTGGACTCAGAGGACCTTCTGGAAGATGCAGGCATATTTCTGTAGCAAAATCCATACTGAGTGTGAGAACCAAGGAGAGCTACACAGGTATACACACTCATTCACAGGCACACACCTATGAACAGTCTCTCATACATACACATGCTTACAGACACGTGCAGTCGGTGTTTGGTCAGAACGGGTAAACCTGTTAGAGGAGATTGCTGACAGCATCTGTAGCACCCAGCTTAATCCCCTTCTGGGTAAGTTAGAGTGATCTGCTCAGCGCAGAGTGGAGACAGAGCTGGCGACTCTGTGCCATGGGTACCAGCCAGTTCTGGGACAGGAGGCACCACATCCTGGTGCCAGGACCCCCTGGATCACAGAGATACAAAGAGACAGGGCAGGGCTGAACTCCTTCCAGGGCTGCAAGTTCCCCCAGGAATCCCAGGCTGGCATGACTCATTAGTGCCTGGGTGGGATGCATGTCCCACACATCAAACCGCACCCCTCCATGAGCCCATACCTGGCCAATCTCGTCCCCTGAAGGGCTGGCGCCTGTGGACTTTGGGACTAGACTATGCAAGCTGGAGTTTGCATGCTATGGTCAAATTCATCCTCTCTCCACTCCTGGCTGTTCTTCCATCCCTAGAGGAGACACTTGGCTAGGGAGGCAGTGTAGAGGGTGCTGAGAACACAGCTCTTCAGCAAGATGGAATCATATTTGCATCTAGGCCACCAGCTGTGTAACTGGCTAAAGCCCTGAACCTTGTTTCTCTGTCTGCAAAGTGAGGATATTTGAGCCCAACTCTTAGGCCTGCTGTGAGGCTTAAATCAGTGATCTACGAAAAGCCCCCAGCAGTGTGACTAGCATACAATAGGTGCTCAGTAAATGGGGAGCACCCATCTCTTGTCTTTGTTTTATATTCTCCTGGCCAACCTACATGAGAGAACTAGACCCATTCAGACTCAGGTAACTCCATGCAGCCCGTGCTGGCCCAGCCAGCTCTGATGACAAGGGGCCAGGGTTCTGGCCTGCTCCTTTTTGATATGGTTTATCAGTCAGAAAACCAGAACCACCACAGGGTGTGTGTGCGTGTAATAAAGAGATTTATTATAAGGAATTGGCTCACATGATTATGGAGGCTGAGAAATCCCTGAATCTATAGACAGCAAGCTAGAGAGCTGCTGGTGTAGGTCCAGTTCCAAAGCCAGCAGGCTCGTGTCCCAAGAAGAGCCAAGGTTTCAGTCCCAGTCTGAAAGCAAGAAAAGACTGATATCTCAGCTCAAACTGTAATGCAGGAGGAGTTTCCTATAACTTGTGGAGGGTCAGCTTTTTTGTTCTATTCAGGCCTTCAACTGATTGGATGAGGCCCACCCACATAGAAGAGGACAGTCCGCTTTACTCAGTTTGCCAAATTCCATATTAATCACATCCAGAAACACTCTCACAGACACACCCAGAGTAATGTTTGATCAAATATCTGGACACTCTATGGCCCAGTCATGGCCCCACAAAATTTACCCTCACACCTAGTATCTGGTGACTTCATGCATCAGTGGGTGTCCAGGCACAGCATGGGGATAGGCACCAGTCTTAGGTGCCTCCTTAGGACCTCCAGGAGCTTTTGCTCACCCCTGTGTACTACAGCAGAGGTTGTCCTCCGCAGTAGTTGAAGAGCACATCTTGGGTGGGCCCATCAGCTGTTCAGCCAATCAGATAGCAAGGCGTCTTGACCAAGACCCGTATCAGCCCTGTGGGCCTCGCTTGGTAGCAGAAATGTCAAAGCTTTGCCCATCAGCTTGTCTAAAATAACTCTCATCATCTTCTTCTCCCTTACCCCCTGGGTTTAACAAAAATCTTTGCTCTGTGGTCTGTGCCACAAACCTGGGTTTTATATTTGAAACCCCCATACCGTTCCGCCCCTACATCCTGATTGCTTTCAAGTCCTGCCAGTTTCTTTCTCCTTAATGTTTCCTTCTCAGATCCATTACTTTGTCCCCCCACTGCCATCACCCGGGCCCTACCTGGCATCATCTCTTGCTGCTTTCCTGCATCTTCTTCCTCAGTGGTTTTCTTGCCCTCAGTCTTGTCCCACAGAGCCTGTCATCCACACTGTTGCCAGAGGAGCTCTCTAAAATAAGAGATCCAACCACATGATTCCCTCGTTAATCATCTTATCAGCTTCTCACTATTAGTGTTTGTAAGCTGATGTTCTAAGAGCCAAGTTCAGCTCACACTTACCAAAAAAAAAAAAAAAAAGAATTTGAATACTTTTACATACTGAAGGGTGTGTACCTTCCAGTTTGCCACCGTCCTCACCACTCCTTATTGTCTCACACCTGCTCACTTTCCTCCTTTGTTACTTGTCCAGTCCCTGGAGTCAGAGGCCCAAACGCTTGAGCATGAAATTTGAGTCCCTTCACAATTTGGCCTTGGCTAACCTTCCCAGATTTATTTTTAGGCAATTCTACCTAAGTACCATGTGCCTAAGCCGTCCTGTTCTGTACCTTTCCCCAGACACACAGTATAGTTGACCCTTGAACACCAGGTTAATCCACCTGTAATTTATAGATAGCCCTTCTATCTGTGGTTCGGTCACATCCACAGATTCAACCAACTATGGCTCGTGCAGTACTGTAGCATTTACTATGGAAAACTATCCAGGTATAAGTGGACCTGCACAGTTCACACTCTCATTGTTCAAGGGCCAGCTGTAGTCTTCCTCATTTCCATGGCTTCATCCATGTTGTTCAGTTTGCTTGGGTGGCCTTCCTCTCTTTGAACCCCTGGCTAGTTGCTAGTTATCCTGTAACACTCTATTCATATGACACCTACTCTTTATAGGCTTTCCATAACATTCTCTAAGTCTCAGTTTCCTCCTCTGTAAAATGGGGGTAATCATAGGATCTACCTGATGGGGTTGTCACGAGGATTAAATGAGATAACCCAGATAAAGTGCTTAGCACCATGTCCAACATGTAGAAAGTGCCCAAGAAATACTCAGCCACCTGCCTGCCTGGCATCTAGAGATGTCAGTGTCTTGGGCAGGGGCAACTATAGGGACTCTTCTGTCTGTCTTCGGCCAGGGTGCCTGAGTTTGACAGGCTTTTACCACTCACAGTTAAAGCAAATAGATAGTCATTAGTGTCCATCAGGCAGTAAATAGGAGACAGCCTATATTACAGATGCCTGGCTTGATGGGGTCATACAAGATTGGCGGTTGGGGGGGATTCGTTAGGCCCAGAAAACTCTGCTTGAGAAAGCAAAACAGAGAAAATGAAACCTGGTTTTATAAATACATTTAGACTTGTTAAAAAAAATGTGTGTGTGTGTGTGTGTGTGTGTGTGTGTATATATATATATATATATATATATATATATAATCTGGAAGGAGTTTAAATATTTCATTGCTCATGGCCTGGTACCTCTCATTGGTAAACTGCTGTAGTGGTGGCAGTGCTTGTGGGCTTCTGTTTACAGTTCCATTGAATGAAACTCATGTGGACATTTACTTAGGAAAAATCTGTTAGTTGCAGCACCATGTAAGAATAATCATTATTGTCCCTTTTTGGTCCTGGAATGACTTGACTGCATCAGACTAGAGATTTGCAAGGCAAACAAATTATCTGCAGGCATAGCAAGAAACCCCTGCCCCCGCCAGCCCAGCAGCAGACCAGTAAGGGACATTTGATCTGAAAATGCCTCAGAGAGTGAAATACAGGTTCTGTGCTAGGTTTTCTTTTTCTTTATGCACAGAAAAGCCATAGTGGAAGCAGAAGCAGATGATTCTTCTTCCATCCTTAGTCTAGGGGTTCCATCCTTAGTCTTAGCTCTGGAATGCTGTTCTCTTCCTCTCTTCCAACAATCTGTTGTTGGTTTAGTGAACACCTAGTGGCCTTAATGCAAATGTCAACACTATCTCTGGAGCTTTTTCCAAACCCTTCCCTGACTCCAAGCAGGTGGGAATTTCTTCCATCTTTTCCAGCTACCAACTGGATACCTCCATGCGTTTGTCCCAGAGACAGCTCACATGTGCTGTGTTCAACGCCAAATCATCAGCTTTTCCCATGCCTGCTCCCCTTTCTGCTTCTCCCATATCCATGAATAACTCCACCCTCCATTCAGTGATTAAATCCATGCCATCACATTCTGTGCTATCTCTCGATCTTTCCTGCCTCATCTCTCATCCAACCAAGTCTTACTGATGAACTCTGAAATACTTTGTGAACTTTTTTGTTCTCATCATCACAGTTCCAGTTCAGGAACTGGTTTTTTTTTTTTTTGTTTTTTTTTTGCGGTATGTGGGCCTCTCACTGTTGTGGCCTCTCCTGTTGTGGAGCACAGGCTCCAGACGTGCAGGCTCAGCGGCCGTGGCTCACGGGCCCAGCCGCTCCGTGGCATGTGGGATCTTCCCGGACCAGGGCAGGAACCCGTGTCCCCTGCATCGGCACGCGGACTCTCAACCACTGCGCCACCAGGGAAGCCCTGGGAACTGGTTTTGATCTAACAGTCTTCTTATTCACTGTGTTCTCTGCTTCTCACTCATCCTCCACTCTGCCAATTCTAGGGTGATATTTCTAAAATACAGATTTGCTGCAAACTTTTGATCATTCCCGTTGTCTTGAGTATGAGGTTGAAACGTGTTGGCACGGCATTCTAGGGCATTTGAAATCTGCTTCTCTATTTCACTGTTTTTCCCGCCACTCTTCCTCCTGAACTGCCTATACTCCGGCAACACCAGAATTTATTCTTGCATGCATATATATTTTTTCTTGTATCTCTGAATTTTTCTACTTGCATGGAATTCCCTCCTCTCTCCTCTGCTAACATTGGCCTTAACCTTCAAGATCCAGTTTAAGTTTCACATCCCTTAGAAAGCCTTCTTGGAAGCCCCAGGCAGAATCTCTGTCTCCTTTCCTAGTGCTCCCTAGGGATTGTGTTTATGCCTCCTTTGAAACATTTCCACTCTCTGTGCCAGCTATGACTTGAGCGTGTCACAGAGAAGTGCAGTGAAGGCAGGGACTGGGCCCTATTTATTCCCTTTGTTTAGTAGGCCGTGGTGTAGATGATTCTCAGTATACATGGATCAGACCGTTTTGTTATAACAAACAACCCCCACCCCAATCAATGACTTATAACAGGTAACATTTACTTCTTGCTGTTATTAATGTTGGAGGCTGTGTGGGTCAACTGTGGTGGCTATAGGGCTCTGCTAACTTCTTCCCATTCTGAGGCATAGGCTGGAGGAACAACCTCCATTTGGGACATGCCATTTTCCTGGAAGAGGAAAAAAAAGCAAGAGTCTTCCATGCGAAGGCTCCCAGAGCTTCTGCTAGGGCAGAGTTTATATCATATCCCGTTGGTCAAAGCCAGTTACTGCTCAAACCCAGTGTCAGTGGAGAAGTATTCTCCCATAGGATGGAAGAGGCACTGCAAGGCGAAGGCAACTAATAACAAATGTTTAATATTTTTTACAGACGATGGGCTATTAAATGGGAATTATAATACACTCCACTGCAATGTGATTGTCAAATTAAATGGACCCAAGCTACTGAAAAGAACCTTACAGAATTCATCGTCCAATTTCCTCATATGTTGGACGTTTGTCATTTTGGACTACCCAGCTTCTGAACTCACTTCGTATGTTTGCGGAATTCCCTACTTTTGAGTCTTGGTGGGAGCAGAGACCGATCAGGGCAGCCTCCTACAAGAGAAGTGATTTCCTGGCCTCCCTTGATCTAGGCCCAGGCCCGTGGCTTGGCTTACATCAATAAGATGTGCCTTTCCAGGCTTTGAGTCAAGAGCTGGTGGCTGGCTAGCGATGGCTGGAGTGCCAGGAGCTTCAAGTTCCCAGGGCCTTGGAGGCTGCAGTGTGGGTAGCAGCACCCAGTGTCAGCAGTGTGGGCAGTGCTGGCGGGTGGTCCTCTACTGAAGCAAGACTTGGGGTGATGTACTTGCTGGCATTACTGAGAACCTGGTCCTCTAGCTCTCCTGGCAATTCCACGAGTCGCCCAATGTCCTTTTATTAATTCCTTTTCTGCTTGAGTCAGCCAGTGCTGTTACTATTGCTTACAGCCATGCATCCTGGCTCACCCACTAACTTTCCCAGGCAGGCAGTGTTTAAGGTAGTTAACACTGTCAGCTTTGAAACCAGACTTTTTGGCTTTGAGGACCTCCAGCTTCTTCTGTACTTGGGGCAAGCTACTTAACTTCCATAAGCCTCAGTTTCCTTATCTGTGAAATGGGGTGATAATAAAACCTGCCTTACGGGGTTGTTGTATTAAATGCGATAATATATATGGAGGGAGTCGAGTACCTATTCTAATGATTGTTATTCACAAGAAAGTGAAATGACTTTCTCAGGTTCATAGACTATGTTGGTGGTAACACTGAGTACAGAAGGCAGGACTCCTGGCTCCAGAAGCAGTGCTCGTGGACCTTCACTCAGATGGAATTTACCTCGTGTACATAATGACAGGGCTTGTGTAAGAAAGTGCACATAAATTGCTATTCTCTCGGCAAGCAGTTTATAAAGGAGGACTTTTGTCTGAACTCTCGGCGGAGGCATTGAGCATTGTCTCTTACTCTGATCTCATCTGCCTAATCTGAGGATGAGGAAAGAAGTTTAGGATTTGACAGCTCTGTCGATATTTCAGTGTGAGTGTGGGGAGGCTGCAGAACGTAGATTTGGAAGGAAGTGAGTGTAACCCATGCTGTCCGCGTGGCAAATGCGTGCTCTAGGATTCCCAGACGCGAGTGCAGATGGTACACTGCTAGCTGTGTGCCAATGGCCAAGTGTCCTTTTCAGTAGAGGAGCCGTCACTCTGAGACTGTTAGAGACCTGAGTTCCGTGGGTGCAGTGGGCTGTCTATTTTGTTTTTGTTTTTCAGCATCCTGAAAAGAATGCAGCCCCGGTGGCTTGTATCAGGATCCTAGCAGCTCTGAGCTTTCCTGCAGCCGTCCTGAGGAGCTTAGCGTGTGGCATGGACCAATCGGGAGGTCTTCTGTTTGCTTTTTGAGCCTGGCAGTGGACTGTGTGTTTCTGTGGATATGCCTCTTGTCTGTGCCATGAGCTGGGGCCGTGGGTCAAAAACAACTGCAGAAAATCAGCAGAGACTCTCATCCCCTACTCCCCTCTGATGGGAGGACCCTCCAGCCTGGCTCCATCTCTGTCTTCATCCAGATGCCCTGACTGGCCACTGGAAGTTGTGTTGAAAGAGTGGTAGGGACGTAGGTCAACTGTAAGGCTTCAGAGATGGGCAGCCCTCTCTTGAGGGTGCAGCAGTGGGCATAGAGTTTGCAGGGCAGGGATGATGTGTGTCTGATCTGCTGACTATTCTTTGGAATGAGGAGGGAAGCACCTCAGAAGGAGGACTCTTGTAACAAAAGAGTCCTGGAACCTCCCTTCTCAGGTCAGGAGGGTGGGCAGCCATCTCTCCTGGGGGTGGCTGATGGTGGCTTTCCTCAACCCTGCCCACCTTTGTAAATGGTTCCTCATTAAACTCTCTTGGCTAGTTTCCTGTGGGGCCCTGACTGCTGCATACCCCTCTGGCTGGCAAGCAGGTGTGGGCTGAATTGCAGGGGCCCACGTGCAGGGCACTGTCTGTCCAACTGCATACGGCAGTGCCCTGTGGGCTCCAGGGAACGTCTTTATTCCCTGTGTGGTGCATCCCCTCCATTGCCGGTAGTAAAGATCTGGATTTGGTTTCATCAAGGAAGCTGGTAGGATCTTTCAGCGGTCACAGCAGTGTCCTTGGGGAGGGCACGGGACAGAAGCGGCTTTGCAGTGCTGGTGTAGCCAAAGCTGGGAGAGCAGGCACCGGGATGTTCTGAGGGAAATGAGCTGGGGCTTCTACCAGTTCTTCCTGGTCTGTGTTTAGAGGAGCTGGTGGGTCCAGGGCTCCCTCCCTATCCTAGATGACTAGCTCTCAGCTCCTGGACAATCGATCTACTGGTTCTGACTCATTTCTCAACTGGACTCCTTTACTAACGAAAAGCCACAGATCACAGTGCCCCTGAATCGGTCTTACTCTGTATCCCTGTAATTTCAAGAAGTTGTTCTCCATGTCCTCAACTTCGTGGGAAGACCAGAAGCTCCTCTGCCTGTTTCGGCTTAGATGTCTGAATCTGGTTTATTCTGGCCTGTAGCCTCAGGATTTTTAGGTGGAAAACCAACCTTTGTAATCAAGATACCCAAAGACATATCATCTCCACTGGGAGTTAGAGCAGTGGAAAAGCCCTGGAAATCCCAGATCCAGTTAATAATTCCATAAGACAGTTCGTTAGAATGCGCAAGTGCTTAACTAAACAAAGCCATAATCGAAGCTGTCAGAAGTGATCCACGGTTGTGTTAGAATTTTCTCATTCACACATCATTTCCTCTACGATTTAGTTAGATAACAAACACTACTTGTCCCATCACTGGCTTTTTCAGCCGTGAAATGCAGTTGGCGTCCGTGTTGGGCTAATGGCACAGAAAGGGCTTTTGGCTGGTTGGTGCGAAGGGTCCCAGCTTGGGGAGAGGCAGGGTCTTGGGCAACCAAGCTCAAAGAACTTGGCATCCCATGGCTCCTGAGAAGTTCTCGGGAGCCCGGCATTGTATCTGAGGATGGCATCCTGCTACTGGCATCTTCAGGTCTCCGTCCCTTGGGGATTGCTGGAGCGCAGAGCAGAGCTATGAAACCAGGCCAGAGTAGACACTGGCCATGGGGAAGCCTGCTTCTCCCAGGATGCCTAATGTCCCCCCATTACTGTGTCACCCCTTTACCTGAAGCTGGTAAGATTGAGAAAGTGCAGATCCTTTTCCTAGGAGGCTCATTTTGCAAGATTATCAGTGTTCTCACCTTGGTTAGTAGAGTTTGTCAAACCTTCTTCTGAGCAGGCTTTGAAGCCGGGAGCAGGAATCACAGGGGACGAGAAGAGGGGACCCTGGGTGGCTCAGCGAGGCAGGCCACTGGGACTGAGGATTGTGGCAGGAGCTCTGTTGCTGCCAACCTCATCCAGGTAGCTAGTGTCTCTCAAGGGGGTAGAGAAGGGAGTGATTGCTTGTTTGTAAATGTTGTTTAGGAGTGGCCAGACCAGGGATGCCAGGGCTGTATGTGAGGGTCCCCTTGGCCTTTAGTTATCTGAGGATAACTAAAACACCACAAATATTTACTTTAATTGCTTACAATAAATCCATATGTGTGCACATATGGGTGTATATATTTGTGTAGACCTTCTCTTTCCCCTCTTTATTTCTTCCAGAGTGGGAAAGAGCATTCTCAGCACAGCAATGAAATGATGGTAGTGCTGAACAGGGCTGAGAATCCCAAAAGGTTTGGGTGGGTGGAGCCTCATCTCTGCTCTCTCTTGGGCTGTCCCTAAGCCATAGTGATCACCACACAGTCTGTTTCACAGAGCTGACCTTGTCCGGACACGTTGTAGCTGGGTCAGCTAACATCAGTCAAAGCCTTAGTGTGTCTCTTAGCTTTAGCCCATCCACATGCTGCAGTGGTAGCAGGGACAGCCACTGTTTACTGAGGGCCTACTGTGTGCCGGTGTGTGCTGGGCACTCAATTACATGTAGCCCCCATGACTCCCCCCACAGAGGCAGCGGGGGGCTTATTACCGCTAGGAAATGGAGACTCGGAGGGGTCAGGGGACTTTTCTGAGGCCACTTATGCAGAGCTGAGAATTTAAGTCCAGGCCTCCTTTGCTTTAACAGTACAAGGATGGGGCTACTTGGAGGAAATTCCGCTTGACTTTTCAGGCTGCAAGACTTCTGCTTTTCGGTGTCTTATTTTGTACGGGATGGCCTGGCTCCCCATCCCTACACTTTCTTTCCTTGCAGCTGGGTCCATGTAGCAGCTCTGTGGCCACCCGGGAGCAGAGTGGAGGCTAGAAGGAGGCTGTGGTGACGGTCCATCTTATCGCCATCCCTGCGTGGACCCAGGTCCCAGTCCTTCTACCTGGATTCCTTCCCTGGTCTGCCCAGATCTTAGGGGCCTCACCCTATCCTCATCCTCCTGGCGACTGTGGCCCCAGTTCCTGAGTTCTGAAGCACCTGCCCACTGTCGCCGTTCCTCCCAGAGACCACAGCCCCTCTGTGTCTCTGTCCCCGCACCAATACACCTGGTCAGAGCCCTGGGCTTGGAGAGGAACTCTGGCCCTCCACTCTGTCAGGGCACCTTGCGGACTGTCTCCTCTCCCACCTTCGGGATCCCGCTCTGCCCCCGCTCTCCTGAGCTGCAGCCACTGTTCCTGCACCACACCAAGCCCTCTCCCACTCCCCTGGGGTCTCTGCACCTGCTGTTCCTCTGGCTGGAATGCCCTTTCTGCCCCATAGCCAGGTGGCTCCCCCACTCCTCCCTCACTTCCCTCAGGTCTTTGCTCAGGCTGTGCCTTGTTGAAGAGGCCCTCCCTGATCACCTTCATCAAATAGCCGCTGCTCTGTCATCTCGTCCCCCTTACTCTGCTTCATTGTTCTCAGTAGCATTTGAGACGTCTTCTGTTTATGTGTTTGGTGTCTCTCTGCCCTCTAGACTATCAGCTGTGTGACGGCAGGGCTGTGTAGGTTTATTCACTGCGTCTGAGAGGTAGGTCCCCTATGGAAAGAGCAGGAGTCTTGGGGTCAGAGACGGAGGTTCCACACTTGCCTCTGCAAGTGTGTGTGACCTCAGGTATATCCCGTCCTCCCTAGACACTGGAGAAGTGACTCGTGGCCAGTCAGATCAGTGACAAGCAACGGGAAATGGGAAATTTCACACTTAGAAAATACATTCTCTCTGTGATTGCCCTTCTCCTTATCCACACTCAGAAGTGCCAGGATTGGTGACTCTTGGGCCACTAGGGAGGCCTGCCATCCACCGTCACTGCAAAAGCAGTGTCCAGGGAAGCTCCTTCCTGGCACGGTTTCAGGATGTTGCTGAGGAAAGGACTGAGTCTTGGTCATTCCATGAGAGGAGCCTGGACCTACAAGTCAGAGGTGATTTCCCTGACACGTCAGCGGGGCGCAAGCAACCGCAGGTGTGAGCACTGGAACCCAGGCTCCAACATTTACTTCCTGCATAACCTTGGACAAGTGACTTCACATCTCTGAGACTCAGTTTTCCCGTCCATAATGTGGGAATCACCGGGTGGGTTTGAGTCCAGGATTCTCTTTTAGTGAGGGTGTTCTAGGAAAGTCCCCTGCCTGTTCTGACCCCCTCCTCTGTGATCACAAGGGCTCTCTCACAGGGAGAGGCTCCCTTTCACTCTCAGTGGTCCCCCCTTAGCCCACGGCGGGTCCAGCGCTCAGGGTCTGAGCTTCCTCCTTGCTGTTTGCCCCGTTTTCCATTTGGGACCCATTTAAGCTTGATGCTTTCTTTCTAGAAATCCCATCAGAATCCGTCAAACGGGACCCTGTAACTACCTAGAAACACATTTTCAGTCCCATTTACAACAAAAGAACAACAACCTTTGAAGCTCTACAAAAAATAAATGATGTTCCCTATGAGCAGTCCCAGAAGAAAGGCCATTGGAGACGTAGACTGTTTTACTGTGACCTGTGTGAATGTCCCAGGAAGAGTAACCTCCCATTCCTTAAAGCCCTCTCGTCTCTTGTCTTGAACAAAATGGATTAGATTGTTTAAGAAGCAGGCGCTTGAGGCCTGGCAGAGAAGACGAAGCATGCTGGTAACGCAGAAGGGGAGGTGGCTTTACATTTGGGGAAACTCAGTGTCATCAGTTTGATCATCCAAGTCCTCTCTGAGAGGCGCCAGCCACCGGCCTGTCGTAGGATGTGGGAGCACAAAAGAGGTAGACTCTGTGGCCAATGGAGAGTTTAAAAAGCTAGAGTCTGACTTTTTACTCAGATGATTCCATCAGGAGTTGCATAGACTAGAGCAAGGGACAGAAAAGCAACAGATGGGTATCGACATTCTGCGATGGGCCAGCCACGGTGCTCACTCCTTGCCTTCTGTCCTCACGTTTATTGCTCCCAAACCTCAGAAGGAGGTTCTGATTCCTCCCTTACAGCAGAGAAAACTGAGGCTTAGAGACATGAAATGCCTTCCTAAGGTCACACAGGGAGTAAGCAAGGGAGTCTGGACCTGAACCCGGTCCAAGTGTCTGTGGTTCTAAAGTACGTGCTCTTCTCTCCCATCAAGCAGCCCTTTTCTTCTCCAGTGTATTTCGATAGTCCAGAGGGGAGGGCTGCCTATGGTTCTGGGAAATGTACGTGAATATCCATTGCCTTTCCTGGGATGTGTAAACACACATGCACACACACACACACTGCACAGGGCTCCACCCCCCATCACACACAGGGGCCATCTGATCGATGAGAGGAGTTACCTTCATTCTGGGACTTTGTCGAGAGGCGTCCTTTTTCTAGCCAGTGCACCTGTGTCCTGGTTGCTTTTTTTTTTTTTTTTTTTTTTTTTTTTTTTGCGGTACACGGGCCTCTCACTGTTGTGGCCTCTCCCGTTGCGGAGCACAGGCTCCGGACGCGTGAGCCCATGGCTCACGGGCCTAGCCGCTCCGCAGCATGTGGGATCTTCCCGGATCGGGGCACGAACTCACGTCCCCTGCATTGGCAGGTGGACTCCCAACCACTGCGCCACCAGGGAAGCCCTGGTTGCTTAGATAGATAGGCTAAGCGAGTAGCCAGGCGTGGATAATACCACTGGGTTAAGGCACATAATGAGCCCAGACCTCAGGGGCTGCCAGACTTTCCACAGCACCTTCTAGACACACAGTCCCTGCACAACTGCCAACTGGGATGAAGACTCTGTCACTTAAATTATGTTGCATAAGGTCTGAGCTGGGCCGAGCCATCCTGAGGAAATGGCTAATTTGCTGTCAGGGCTCTGGGCTCAGAAAGAACCCGCGTGTGTCTGTGTGTGTTTCCACACACGTCCCCTGGCAGAGACCACCGCTCCACACCTCTCATCTCAAATTCCTGGTCCCAGTCGGAATAGGGGATTTCCATGGCACTCGGATGCTTCCCTCCATCTCTAAGTGCAAACCAGAGAGAATGCGAGTGACAAAGCTCCGTGAGCTACTCCCACAAAGATGGCAGTCTGTCCTGCCGGCAGATCTGGGTCAGGCGGAGTCTGATCGCTGTGACGGGGTCAAGCGTGCCCGGCCACAAAGATGGCAGTCTGTCCTGCTGGCAGATCTGGGTCAGGCGGAGTCTGGTAGCTGTGACAGGGGTCAAGCGTGCCCGGCCACGAGGCCGGCTGTCCTCCACGCTGTGTGTGAGGTCACGTACCACTTGGCCCTAGGGTTGTATTAACTCTTTACTCCTGCCCAGGAGACGGAGCTCAGCCCTGACCCCACAGGGACAGGAAGTTTCAGATGGAAAAACTGGCTTCTACTTTGGTGACTTTAAGGAGGAAGCTTGCTAAGAACCCAGGGTTGCTAGGTTACTGGGAAGATTTAAAAACAAGAATTCTTAACCGGGACTTCATGAATGGGCTTTAGAGAATATGTAAACATGCAAAAATTATAGAAATAGTTCTGGGTAGGTATGTATATGTATATATATGCATACATATATGTATATATGTGTGTATATATACGTAGAGGGGTGTGTGTGTGTGTGTGTGTGTGTGTGTGTGTGTGTATGCATTTTGCGGGGAGATCATCCAACTCTTCTCTCAGATTTTCCAAGGGGTGTGTGACCCAGAAGAACAGAAGAACCATTGCATCAGCATAACTGGAGGCCCAGCAGGGTCTCCTTAGGATGGGGTGAGGCTGCTCTGGGGATCACATGTGTGGGGTTCTTCTCTGTCTGCCACAGGGGACTGGCTCAGCTATTTCATTAGTAGCTGTGGTGGATAGAACAACCTCAGGATGGAGTTTGTGCAGACCAGTTTGTAAGGTCTGAGACCAGGGCCTGGTTGCAGGGGTAGTAAGGAGCTTTGAGGAGCCCTCCTTGTGAAGCTGGACAGCTGGTCCCTCCATCTTCAGCCGATCCCTTAGCTGGGATATCGGGATTTGGTCCCTGAATGTGGTCCTTGGACACTTTAGCACCGCACTGCCCGCAGGAAACCTCATTCAGTCCAAGGTAAGGGCAGCCTGTTTACAGAATCCCCAGGAGAGAAGATGCAGCCTGTCCTTCCTCTGCAACACTTGGCAGACCCCATGTCTTTGGCAGGGGTCGTGTAGAAGTTGACGCCAGCTGCACACCCTCCCGAGAGGAAAGGGTGCTGGCTGTGTCTGCAGGCACTGCCCTGGGCTGCCCGGGCACTGTCCACACCGATGGAGCGATGGAGGGTTGTGTAGAGGCTGCAGACGGTCACCGGGGGCAGTCACCTGCAACCTGACGGATACCCTTCCCCTAAGGGTGAAGCTCTGTGGACACATGAGCAAGTTGGGGCCCCAGGACCATCCACCATCACAGAAGCCTGTCTTTGAAATGATGTTGCAGTATGCTTAACCCTGAGATTTGCCATGGGGCCACAGAGACGCCTCTTTTCTGGAAAAGATCACAGCCTGGAAGAAGAGACAGATGGGCCAGCAGGTGCTACTAGATGGTGTGAAAAGTGGACAATAGCTGGAGAAGTCCCCACGAGCAGGCACTTTCATCTCTGTTTCTTACACTGATCCCAGAGTCAGACTCAGAAAATGTGTCACTAAATGGACAGATTCCTTGCATATAGTTAGTGCTCAAAGGGTCCTTGTGTGTCCTGAGGGCCTGATGTAAGGCCTGATGATTAGATATACCCACAGAGCAACCCAAATAGAGGTAGGAACCTGGAGAGACTTCGCTGAAGAGGAGACACAGAGCAGGGAGCTTTCATTATTACCCTGTTTCGTATTTAATGCTCCTTTCCAGCCCAGCCCAGAAGGCTTCTGGGAGAGCATACTGAGACAAGAGATGTTAAAGTGCTTTGTGCACTTTGGTGCCGGGCAAAACGCTGGCTTCCCTTAAAAGTAATTTTTCCAGTGTGGGAATTTCCAAAGTTCCTCATTCCACATCGCCTTGTTTATTCTTGCGTGCTCCAGGTACTTCAGTGTTTTCTCTGTGACATGGTGGTAACATTCCTTTGGGGCAGGAGTTGGGTCTGCCCTCATGTTGAATTTCCAGTGCCATGGCTGGCAGAGAGTAGGCACTTTATTGGTACTTACAGGCCACAGCAAGGGGTGTGGAGGGTTCAGATGCTATAATAAAGAACCGAGGGATGTGCTAATAGGCCCTGCCTCCAGGAAGCTTCCCAGAGGACATGACCACCTGGGCTGTGTCTTATATGAATATACCTTCTGAGTGGTGTGGGGGTGGCCCAAGCATAGCCAGAGTAGTGAGCTCGCCCTCCCGTTGTCATCATGAGCAGGACGTTCCATTTTTCACAGAGGATGGAGCTGCCCTTGTGCTGACCACAGGCCAATGAAGGTCCTGAATTCACATATGCAAGCCTGGGGCTGAAGGGCCATGGCCGTTCTTTGCTCTGACATGGTTAGCCGCAGAGGGCCTCTTTGGGTGAGCTGTGCCTAGGACGAGGGGCCCAGTAGAACAAGGGAAAGTCATCTCATCTTCAAAGGAGCAAAACAATTGTGACTCCCAGTTTTCTCTCAGTCATTCAGTAGGTACTTATTGAGCAGTTACCATGCATAGCACCTTGTGCTGGGCCTGGGGTTCGGGAAGAAATAGCATGAATTCTGTTCTTGGAGTTTTCAGTCAGGGCTAGATTAAGATATGTGGGGTCCTAAGAATGATACTGCTCCCTTCCCTTCTCTCCCGTATGTAATTCAAAATAAAAATATATTAAATTATAAATATTTATGAGGAATACCAGCCAGTTCTAATTTTTCTCATGATAGCTACTTAAATGCTTAAATTTTTTTTTAGATATCAAATTTTCTCAAACCTACTTTGGTACTTGAACATCCCTGATGTTCTGAACACATTCTCAGGGTAACGTTCAGAAACCACAGCCCTGATCTCAGCCTCAGGGAGATAAGACACACAGAGAACAATAGCATGTACCAAGGGCCCTCATTTCTCAGACTGAGAGAACTCAGATAAGGAGGAGGTTACTTTCGTAACAAATGCTTGTGGAAGAACAAAAATTTGACCTTGGCCTTCAAAACTAAGTAAGGTTTGTAAATTCTCCGATGGAGATCAGAACATTCAAGACAAAGGAACCCAAATGAGCAAAGGAAGAGCATGAGAGGGTATATAAGAAGAAGAGGAAAGTTCAATTTGATGGGGATGTGAAAGGGAGTCATGGGAGAGGGGATGAATGGTGTGACCAGATCCTGTAGCGTCTTGAATGCCAGGATAAAGGAGTTTGGGTTGTACTGGGTAGTTCACGGGAGCCACTGAAGGTTTCTGAGCCTCTGCGGTTTTAGACCAATTTTCACCTTCAGGATGTTCAAAACCACCCTTGCATTGCATTTAAGAGTATCTACAGTGATGAAGTGATGCCAGAGTAATTGAGTTTGGTAATTGCTTTCACTGTGCTTTGGTGTAATGCACTTTTAAAATGGAGTTTTATCCTGTAAGTGCATCTATAGGAAAAAAGTACCAAAGTCTTCATTATCATTAACCAGTGCCAAATGGGATTTACAGAGAGAGTGAGTGATTGAAGACCATGCCTTTGTTCTCCCATTACTGCTCAAATCTGTTAGGGAGAGATCACAATGACTGCAGTGATTAAAAAACAACAACAATTTGGGGAAGCAGATATCTGCATGGCCTCAGAGTAACACCCCACACATTACTTATTAATTAAAAAGGGACAAAGTAATTTTACAGAGTGGAGAGATATGGCAGACACCACCTCCATCAAGTGATCACACTTAGCATTACCAATAATGGGACAAATGTGGCTTTCGATGCAGTGCAATGGGAAGGACAGAACATCAGTTACCTAGTATTCTTGCCCAAAATTGACCTGAATGTAATAAAGAGAAATTAATCAGACACATTCACATTGTAAGATATAGCCTCCAAATCAAGCAGCATAGACTCTAAAACTATAAATGTTTTGAAAGAAAAAAAGAAAAGGATGTGTGTGTGTGTTCAGAGGGTCTGTATTAGACTAAAAGGAGACCAAAAAGATATGACAACCAAATGTAATGCTTGATCTCTGATTGGGTCATGACCTGGGAAAACGAACAAGAGCTATAAAGGACATTATTGGGATAATAGGGAAAATTTGAATACAGAGTGTATATTAGATAATAGTTTATTCCATCAGTGTTAGTATGGAATGTATGACAGTGGTATTATATTAATGTTCAAGAATGCCTGGTACTTAGGATAATTGATGCTGTATTTAGAGGTGGAGTAACAGAGAGAGAGAGAGAGCATGAATCATGTGGTAAGACGTTAACAGCTGATAAATCTAGGTGAGGGCTATACTGATACTCGTTGCGCTACTCCTTCAACTTTTCTATCGCTATGAAATTTTTCAAATGAAAATCTTAAAGCAACAGCAACTCCTTGTGTAGCAATGTAGGACAACATATGTTCTTAGAGCTGTGATCTCAAACTGGCATGTAGTTAATTTTACATGTTGTAAAGCTACTCGAGACCAAATGTACATCTTGTCCCTTGCTTAATAAGAGATGTGTGCTATAAGCTGACTGCAAAGTGAATTGTTGTGGTTGATCCTATTTTTTTTAATTGAAGTGTAGTAAATTTACAGTGTTGCATGAGTTTCAAGTATACAGCTAAGTGACTCAGTTATACATATATGTACTGTTTTTTATTGATCTCCATTGCAAAAATGGAGAATAGAGGTGAAAGTGTTTGCTAAGAGAAAGTTTGCATGAAGTGCTATTCTATGGCAACCCAGAGTGTTTGTGTGAGTGTTTCAAGGCTCTGTAGAAATTTTCTTGATTACATGCTTTGCTCCCCTTAGTGTTTTCTTCACTTTACTCTTGCTAAGATAATGTGTTCTGCCATGCTTGGGGTCTCTCATCTACCACCCCCCATTCACTTACACCCTTTGGGAGATTATTTCTTGCAGTTGTCCCCTCTCACAGTGTCTAATGGAGCTCGGTTGCCATGCTACACTTTGCCAGTTGGTGTTACTGATCCACAACTTTAAAATTTTCTGTCTGCGGCATCAGAATCTAGAAAATGTATCAGTAAATTACCTTATCAATTCTGTGAATTAAAATTCAATTAAGATGCTTATTTAAATCAAAGAATCCTCTTAGAGAAACTGCAGTTCGTTTACATTGCACCCATAGGTAACACCAGGGGATGAGAATGGCTGCTGTGTAGGACATGCATTTCTTTTACCCGCAGTGTCTTACCTACAGACAGAGGTAAAGTCCCACCCAGAGAAGCTAGTCGACTCAGGAAGGTGCTTTTGATGTTTTTGGTTCTTTTGTGTGTTAGCAACAGCAGCATCATTACTTACTATTACTACTCCTCCGAGTTACTGCTACTGTTGCTGCTGTGGACTGTGCCCTGCCTGCCAGATAACTGTATGAGGTACTTTACAACTATATGTGTAACCCTCAGAAAAATCCTGTGAGATGAATATGATTCTTTACAGTAAAAGTGTAGAAACTGAGGCTAAGAGAGGCTAAGTTAACCTGCCACTGTCACACAGTCCGAGGCAAATGTAGAACCAAGATTTAAAACCCGACTGTATTGATCAGATCTGTACAGTTTATATTGTTCCAGATTTTTTTAAGTTTCTATTAAAAGCATGATATATAGGGCTTCCCTGGTGGCGCAGTGGTTGAGAGTCCGCCTGCCGATGCAGGGGACACAGGGTCGTGCCCCGGTCCGGGAAGATCCCACATGCCGCGGAGCTGCTGGGCCCGTGAGCCATGGCTGCTGAGCCTGCGCGTCCGGAGCCTGTGCTCCGCAACGGGAGAGGCCACAACAGTGAGAGACCCGCGTACTGCAAACAAACAAACAAACAAATAAATAAATAAAAGCATGATATATAATTTAAAAAAAAAGCCCTTGAAGTGGTTATCTCCTTGATTATGCAGGTAATAAATGGGGATGAGGGTCAGGGCGTGAAAGCTGTAACCACTTAGGAAAGAGAGCCTGGAGGCTCGGAACTTGCTTGAGGGAAGATCAGAACTCTGTGCCCTGAGCACCAGTTGCATTTGTGCTTTGTGTATTCAGTGCTGTTTTCCCTTTTTAAAAGCTCTGGCCAGGCTTCCCAGGTGGCACAGTGGTTGAGAATCCACCGCCAATGCAGGGGGCACGGGTTCGAGCCTGCACTCTAGAGCCTGCGAGCCACAACTACTGAGCCCGCGTGCCACAACTACCGAAGCCCGCGGACCTAGAGCCCGTGCTCCGCAACAAGAGAAGCCACCGCAATGAGAAGCCCACGCACCACAACAAAGAGTAGCCCCTGCTCGCCACAAGTAGAGAAAAGCCCACGCTCAGCAACGAAGACCCAAATGCAGCCATAAATAAATAAATTTATTAAAAAAAAAAAAGGCTCTAGTCATTCTTAACCATCCTCAGGGGATCCTGTCCATATGTGACCTGAGACCTAAGGAAAGGAGATGAGTCTCCTGGGGATCAGGGGGTGGTAGTACCTGGAGAAGTTCTTCTTTGGTTCCTCTCACTGGAACTTCCTCATCATTTGGTTCTGATTCATGTTTAATATCTCAAGCTCCAAATCTGTTCTCTTGGTTCACAAATATTCTTGCCCTCCAAAGTTCTCACTAAGCTACAAACACTGAACGCCCCCTTTGAATCTGAGGTCCCTCAAACACACCTTTGTTATTCTTTCATCCATCAGTCCCATCATGATCTCACTCCTACCCCCTTCCCAACAGGTGATACTCCAGAAGTATCCTTATAATCTCCACTTCCTCCACACCTGCATTACTAGCAGCTACTGCTGAAAGTGTGGATATGATCAGGACTGAAAGCAGGAAGATTGGTTGAAAGTCCATTTGAGAAGCAGTTAGACCCTCCAGTCTCCTCTTTTATTCCATGGAGTCAGGTAAATAAATGCCCCCCCCCCCCCAGCACCAACTTTAACAGAAGACTGAAGGTTTACTTTCAGGAGAGTAAAACAGGGTTTGGGGCTGAGGGACATCCAGCACGGAGTGGAGTGCTACACTGAGAACAGCAAGATTAAGTGAAAGCCTGTATAACGCTGGATATGGGGACCTCCCCAGCCATCATCTTCCACTTGTTCCTAGAACAGGGACAGCCAGATTTTTACACTCTAATCATGTGATAAGAAGAGTTTTCTCTAGGAAACCTGATCAGCCTTTCAAAAAGAGCACTAAGATATTAACTATGTGTGTTTCCCCTAAACATGGCCCACCCAGATTACTCCACTGTAAGGCTCATAGTCACAAAGTTTCCCCTCACCAGAGTTTCCAATTAATCTTTTCCATTACATAAGAGGAGATGGTTGAGGACCACCAGACACCAAAAAAGAATGGCAGGAAACAATATGCAAGAGACATGAAACAAACAAATGAGAAAAAGCAACTTAAAGGAAACAGACAGTCCAGGGAAATGAAGTTTTAAAACTTGATAAGTACCTTCAGAGAGATGAGTAGAAATTGTGTTCAGGAAGAAGATGCTTTTCCAAAAGTAAGATCACAACCAGAGCTCTTGGGAATTACCAACATGCTAACAAAAATGAAACACTCAGTAGATATGTTGGAAGCTAAAATTGGAGTTACTTTCAGAACATGGAAATAAGATAAAAGGCAAAGAGATGAAAAGCGGAGAGAAAAGTCAGGTAGGACATCAGTCCTGGAGGTCCAAGGGCCAAAAAATAGGTGTTCCAGGTAGAAAGGATGAACAAGAAAGGAGAAAGCATCAAAGAAATTACTCAAGAAAATTTTTCATAACTGAGGCACATGTCAGGATTGAAAGGGCCCACTGAATGCTTCTCATAATGAATGAAAGAAAATAGACTCATATCAAGGCATATAAAGGTGAATTTTCAGAACACTGTGGACAAGGTAAAGCTCTTGTGAACTCCTGTACAGAGAAGAGAAAGGAATAAGAATCATAATGGCGTCAGATTACTCAAAAACAATGTTGGAAACTAAAAGAAAATAGAACAATGCCTTTAACGTTCTGAGGGGGAATGCTTTTCAACTTGGAATTCTATACCCACATGAACTATTAAGTGTGGGTATGGGATAAAGTCATTTTCAGACATGCACAGCTGGAGATGGGTGGGGAAGGGAGGCAGAGTATGTCTGTGAGAGTTAAACCTTTATCTTCTACTAGGGAAAGTCAATAGATAATGCTTAAACCTGAAAAAAAATTAGAAGTAACATAAGCATGTTATATAAAGATAGGGAGTGTACACTAAGAGAAAAAGCCAGAAGAATTGAAAGCAGTTGCTTTGGGAGAGTGGGAAATGTTGGGAGCCAGGGGTGGAGGTGGAACAGGACACTTTTTATAAGGTTTGTAGAAGTAGTTGATCCTTTAATCTTTGTGCATATAAAGCTTGTATCAATATAAGACACTAAAAAGTAGGGGTGGGGAGAAAGAAGTTGAAGCAGAGGAAGAGAAGGAGGAGGAAGAAGAAGAGGAAAAGAAAGAGGAGAAAACATAAAAAGGAAAGTGCATTGGGGCTGATGGTTGGGGACAGACTCAGTTCAGGGTTTTACTCTGAGACTCAGCTTTCTCATTTATAAGATGGGGGAAATGTGTCTTTCATGGGTTTTTATGAAACTTGAATGTTCCTGATATAAAGTAAGTCTTTAATAAATGTTTATTTCAATAATTTCTTCTTTTGTTTTGAATGAATATGCGACTTAAAAAAAGTGGAAGTTCTCAATAATGAGAAAATTCATTCATCTACTCATTATCTGTCAGACCCTAATGTCCATATGATGGTCATGACTAACAAAGCCAAGACAGCCAGCCCTGAGTCACAGGTCACTTTCGCCTCTGTTTGTTTATGTTTTCAGGTTCCCAGTGTGTGGGGAACAGCCTCTGCGAGGGAGAGGCTCTCTCACAGAGAGATGCTCCTTCCATGGGAAGCATCCCCCGGAGGGTTTTGCCCTGTACTTTTCCTTGTCTGGGGCACCTAGTGTGGAAGATACAGAAGCAAAAGTGTGGTCTAGGAAGGAGCGTGGGATTGGCTGACTGCCTGAGAGAGGAGCAGCAACCCATTTTACGTGACCAGTTCTCCATGCTTTTCTGTACCTACAAGTCTCCAAGGACACCAGGGCGCATCTGCCAGCGTACCAGCCTGGCCAGCCACGGGTCTTCTGAGCATTTTCTTGCCCATTGACTAGAAGTTTTGTCCACTTGGTATCTGGAAGCAGCACGGTCTTGAGAATTTCTTCACATGCCTTCACTTTTCTAACAACACAGTTCTTTCCCCTAGCTCATTTTCAATTCATCTAAGACAAATGCCCCACTTTCTACCAGAAAAAAACCATGAATCAATAGTGCCAGCTGATGCATCGTCAGCCCTTCTCTAGGAAGCCTGAGGCTGGGACAGGAATCCCCTTCAACGTGAGCACTCTGGAATCATCTCCTGCTCCCAACGCCTGGATCAATGGTTGGCTGATAATCATCGCTGCTTTTCCAGGGTCTCCTTGTAGCTATTTGGGGAAATAGTCATCTGGACAGGATTTAGACATTATGCCTGACCATTCTGGATCTGAAATCATCCCAGTGCAGGGAAAAAACCCACATGTGTATTGAACCCATATTAGATATTTTGTGGTGGCTTTTCTTTTGCAAAATGGATGAATGGCTTAGATTCAGGAGTCTGTAGCAAATTCATGTGAGATTTTATGGTACGTGTGTGTGTGTGTGTGTGTTGCTTGTACATTTTTTATATTCGCTTGCTAGAAGTGCTGTGTGCTGGAGCTTTGGGGGCATAGATCATTTGAAACCCGTAGATAAGCCCTAAACTTTATTGCAGCTGGTAGCTTCTACGCTCTCGCTCAGCTGGGTCTTTCATCACAGAGGCTCCCAAGGATGAAATCAGCCAGATGGTTATGGGCATTACAAGTTGCTGCAGGGTGGTTGGAGGAGGCCTCAATAATCCATAGTTTGTCCCCTAAAGATGAGCCAGGCTTTAAACACTGCCAACCTGCACTGATAAGGAAGCTGTAGTGGGAGGGTGACTCCCTTTCAGGGTGTGTGAGGATGGATGGCCAACTCCTCCGACTCTGAGGTTCCATCAGTAAGGCCTGGACTAGGGTGCTTACCGTGGAGAAAGGCCAGATCTGAAACAGTGGGAAGGAAGTATAGAGAGAATCTGAAGACATTGGATGAAGGAGAGAGAGAGCAGTACACTGGACTCATAGAGGAGGAAAGCAAGGGTTTCCAGTAGGGAGCGAGCATGGTACAAAGTCAGAGGAAGGACTTCTGAATTTGGTGAGAAGGAAGTTAATGGAAATTTTTGATAGAACGGTTTCAGTGGAATGTCAGGGACTGAAGCCAGACTCTATGGCATTTATGAGGGAGGAGACGCTGAGGCAATGGAAGCCATAATGTGCAACCCAGGATGATGCCAACTCCTATTATTTGTAGTGTTGCCTAGGGCTCTTCGTGGAACAGGATTATGAGTTTGTTTCTGGGTGGATCAAGTAGGAGTGCTGTTACTGATTGCTAATGTCCGATGTGGGCTTAGGAGTGGTCAGTGTTGGCATGCGTCACACCTCCATGCCATCCATAGCAGAGGTTAGATGTTCAGGGAGCTACTAACTCGCCACCATTCCCTCATCATGGCCTGTCCTTTCTCGCCTTCCTATTTGTACTTAGGGTTGATACTCATGATATCTCACAACCAGCCACTAACCCCAGCATTCACAGGCTATAAACAACCAGTGTGCCCATAGGGGCGCTTACTATCAAATAGCCCTACTGTTACGCTCCTGTTACTCCTGTTGTTTGCTTAGCCAGTAGTGTCCTTTCCCTGTCTTGATCTAGTGAACGCCACTCATTCTTCAAATCCTCTTCAAATGGCGTCTTTTCTTTTCTTTTTTTTTTTTTTAACATCTTTATTGGGGTATAATTGCTTTACAATGGTGTGTTAGTTTCTGCTTTATAACAAAGTGAATCCCCATGGCGTCTTTTCAATGTAACATTTCCCGTAAACTTTGCTCCTTTTTCTATGTGCCGTGACACTCGATGCATATAAGGATCATGCCACTTACTGCACTGAATATTGCAGTTGTTTGTTTACATGTCTTTATCTTCCTTTAGCCGGGATGCTACTTATGGGCAGCAGGGGTGCCTGATTCATCTCTGAGTCATCAGAGGTAAGCAGAATGCCTAGTACGTAATTGGTACTCAGTCAATTGTCCCTCTTACCTAGCATAGTTTAGGCGTTCATTAAATGTTTGATGACCTGATTCGTTTGTGGTCATTTTTTTTTTAATAAATAAGGAAATGTGAATATGTTTAAAGGCAGCACAAAAAAATGCCCGGTACTCAACAGAACATTAGTGAATCAGGATTGGGCCCAGGGCTATCCAGTCCACCTGAGCAGAAAAGAGACCTCTGCTCTACAGTTCCTTTTAAGACCCCATCACCATACTCCCTGCCCTGCACCTGTTGTCCATGACCCTCCTTTTGCTCAGGTGTGTTGACCGTTGAGTGATCTGATGTTATCATTCGTTTATTCAACTTACTGAGCATGTATTATGGACAGGTGCACACGCCCCAGCCCTCAGGGGCTCACGCGAAAGGAAAACTGTAAAGGTGGAACTTCATGATGTAAGAGGAAACCTTTTCATTTGTCTTCATATGCCTAACCTAGGTGAAAATAGTCCAGGAAAGACAAAAACCCAGTACAAATACCTTTTTTAAAGACAATGTCGAAATAATAAAACAGGCAAAATGAATGTGTACGACTAGAATTCAGCATTGTGGTTTCATGGGGTGTCTGGGGGACTGCTGGTGGTCCTGCCCTGAGTGGTGGTTGCATGGAGGCGCTCAGCTTGTGAAAGTTCACCAGAGTGTACTCTCGTGTTAGGTGCACTTTTCTGTATGTACATTACGCATCAACAAAAAAGAAGAAAAAAGACAGTGCCTGGAAATAAAGCTGGAACCATCATAGAAGGTAGTGAAGTTTCCTCATAATCCTCCTCACCAACAAGGAATACTGTTGCATTGTAATAGTTTCGACTCAAAATTAGGGAATCCTGAATCATTTTGCTGTGCACCTAAAACTAACACGATCTTGTAAATCAATAGTACGTCAATAAAAAAAAAATTCCCCCCCCACAAAAATTAGAGAATCCTTTCTAACAGTGAAAATCACCCACAGATGATCTCAGCTTTGGGTTGGGAGGGGGCCAGGAGCTTAATTTTATTGGTTGTTGAACCCAAGGTGCCCAGCACAGGGCCTGCCTGGTCTGAGCAGGCCAACATCACGTCTTTGTGAAATGATGGGATAGATGATGCCCGCAGACAGTAGCATCACTGCAAGTCTTCAAGTAGAGGTTTGACCAGAAATCGCAGCGGACGGAGGTGGTCACCCGATTGGATTCACTTCAGTAATGATGATAAGAATAGCTGTTATTTATCAGGAAACTACAGTGTGTCACGGGTCCTTCACGCATGTCCTTCCTAGGCTTCCTAGTATCTCCACTTAACCTGAAAGAAACTGAGGCTCAGAGAGGTGAACTAATTTATCCAAGGCCGCTCAGCTCATAAGTGGGAAAAAGCTGGCATTCAGAATGAGGCTTCTCTTACCCCAAAGCCTCGCTCTTCCTCCTACAGCATATTACCTCCAATACCTTCCGTGTCTGGTCCCTCCACAGTGCTAGAATCTGCTACGTCCTTAGAGGTGACGATTGCGAAAGCCGAGGCAAGACTTTCGTTGTGTGGGGTCAGCCCTCTACTCCCATAACGTGCTTGCCTGGCCTGTGTATTGCAGACATTTCAGTGAGGACGAGTCTGGGCTAGTGAGGGCTCGTGGATTAGACCAAAGCCCCAAGGGTTAGCAACTAGGCTTCCGTCTCAAATGTTTTCCTCCTTGGGCTAGAAAGAATACTTCCTTTCTCTTTCAGAGAGAGTTAAGAACTGAAGCTGGTGAGAAATTCAGCCGTGAATTTCTCTGAGGATACGCTGCGCCCCTCATGACTGGCAACTTATTACAAACGTCACAACTTATCTGCAGCTGGAAGGGTAGTTTAGCAAACTCGGCATCTGCCAAATGAGGAGGTTTGCATTTCGTACCAAGCATCGTGTTCACGTGCTAACAGAAGCGATCAGAGGAGGAGGCCTCCATCAAACCAACAAATGATTAACCTGAAAAACAGACACATAAACAGAACCACAGTGGGCGAATTATGCAGCGGGCCATTCATGCTGCTGACGGCAGTCCACATTTGGTTTCTCTGCTCAGGCCATTTCTGTCAATGACTCTCCTTCCTCTTTCCCTTCCTGGCTCTCTCTACCTGTTTCCTTTACACAGAAGCCAGCAGAGCATGTCAGAGGCCTCTTGTCTCTGCTCCTGAGCTGTCCTTCCCCAGAAGGGCGCAGGGACCGAGACCTCTCAGAGGCCGTACATGTTCCTGCCTGCCTGGCCGTCCAGTGGGATGGCAGGGGGAAACCTCAGACAGATACCTTTTACCCTAGCCTTTGGAGCCAAGTCAGGCAGTTCACAGAAGGCAGGAGACTCAGGTCCTGTTGCCTTAAGCTTGTTTGCAAGGGGCCTCAGAGCACATAAATCCTGCAAGCCTCACCTCGCCTTAGAGAGACATCTTATTTATGCAGTCTGAGCCTGGCTTTATGAAGTGCTGAGCTGAGCTCAGGGGAGGGCACTTTATGCTCAGACAGGCTCTACGCTCAGAACTGTGGGTGTGTTCTTGCAGACTTCCTGCTTTGGGCCAGATGGGCATTTGGCAGCACGCAGGGTTCTTCTTGGCTTCTTCCAGCTGAGAGCCTCCTGGTTTGAGGCTCCTACAGAGGATCTGACAAGAATCTATAGCGTATGGGAGGAGCAAGGCCATGGGCATGGGAGCAGGATCTTGGGAGAGAGACCAAAGGCCTTCCTAGGCTTCATTTGCTTCTATGCTTCCCAGACTGGAGAGTCAGTAAGTGGAAAAAAAAGGTTAGGCGTCTTAGCAACTTGGAGTCAAGGATCCAGAAAAGCAAGACCTCACTTGTCCCATCCCCTAGGAATCTGGAAATTATGATGGCTAACATTGATCATAGGGGCCGACATTTGTACCAGGCCTTCAGGTTCTCAAGGCTCTTTCCCCTGTGTTCTTTCACACACTCAGGCAACATAAAAACAGGACTTATTGAATTTAGGAATGAGGAATAAGTGGCTTCACTTTGAGCCATCTCTGTGGAAGATACGTTATTATGTAACACAGGCAGACTGTGTCTTAGAATAGTTTTTTCATAAAAGAGTTACATTTAAAAGAATGACTGTGCTTCAGAAACTCAGTGAACCAAGAGAGAGTAATAGAATAATATTCGTTTTTACCACTTTATCAAGTGGGTATTTTCACCATTTAAAAATGAGGCTGGTCAGACCCAAAGCCCTATGAGATTTAAACATCTCCTTCCCTCTATTATTTATTCATTCCTATCGATACCTTGGTTAAACAGTTACAGAGCTGGAAAAATAATAACACTGAATTTTTTTCTAAAAATAATGCTGAATTTTTTTCTAACATAGACCATCAGTGCGGCGCATACCAGGGTACGAGACCAATGTTTGTTGAATAACTGAGTGAAGGGGTGAATTCTGACTTTTACCTTCTGAATACAGGATTGTTGTCAAGTCTGGGAAAAGTCAGATGGTCACTTTTTGGTCTCTGAGAGTGGCTGTGGGAGAGGGGTCCTTCTCAAAGATGGCACGTAGGCCCAGCCTTCCTCTGTGAGCTCAGCCTCCTCCAAGCTGCTTTTCTGTCCAGTCTGCAGGCTCAGGGCAGTGTTGCACAGAGGCCTCTGTGCCAGTCAGCTAGCAAATCTGTCTTGTGCATCCCTGCCTGGTTGCCAGGTAGGCACAGCTCTGTGGAAAGAGCAGAGAGGAGAGGAACTATCAGATATAGGGGAAGCCAGATGATGTGCTTGGCACTCTACTTTCTCCATTTGCAGGGAAAATATAAGAAAAGGAGGTCTCTGGTCCTTACCTGATGAAATGCACTGTCCAGAAAGAGACGGGCGGTGTGGTGTGGCTCATGGATGGGGTTGAGAACTAATAATTGCTGACCTCTGCTGTGTGCTGGGTTTTGAAAAGCTTCTCAACTTTGGCACTCTTGACACTTTGGACTGGATTGTTCTGTGTCGTGGGAGCTGTGCTGTTCATTGTGGGATGATTACCAGCGTTAACCAGCATCCCTGGCTTCTGGCTCCTACCCACTGATGCCAGTCGTGTGCCCCTCTCCGCCTGCCCGCCATGTGTGAAAACCAAAAATGTCTCCAGCCATTGCCACTGGTCTAGGTACTGGGCCTGTACTAACTCATTGAAGCCTCCACCGTTGTGAGGCAGGTGTTACTGTCTGTGTTTTACACGGGATGAAATGAAAGCTTAGAGAAGTTAAGACACACGAGTGGGGAGTGATGATGCTGGGATTTGAAACCCATGTCTGTACACCAGTGTCAGGGACTCCTGAGGGGCCAGCCTCTTGCCAGTTCTTTGTCGTGAATGCCATCTGTCCAGATTTCCACGTCTCTAGAATCCTGCACTGCGACTTTTCTTCCTGTAGACCTGCCATTTCCTTATAATTTGCTTTGAGATCCTATTTGTGGTTTCCAATGAAGCCTTTCTGTAGAAGAGAATGAGGTGAGAACAAATGTGGTAAAGATGCCAAGTTTCAATAATGCTTGGCCTTTCTTCTGGCTTTTGCTCCCTTCCTTTTGATCTTTTTTCTGTCTCTGTCTCTCTAGGTCTGAGTCTTAATCTCTTTGATAATTGGCGCGATTGAATCCTCTGGGTTTGGGGCTGTTGGGAGCTAACCACTGCCATCACTGGGAGGGCTGCCCCTGGCTGAAGCTGGATTCCCTAGTACCTATCGGAGAAGAGTCTTACCGTACACATTATCCACTCCCTGTGAACCCTCGACCCCAACAATGGCATGAGCTGTGTCAGTACTAAATCGGGACAGCAGAGATCTGGGTCTTTCTGGGGGTCACAGTCGGGGCTCTGGGTCAGAGCAGAACTTGGGTCACCAAGACATAAGGCATGCTTGTGGGAACCATGCAGAGCACGGGTGAACAGAGGATAGGCCAAGGGGTGGATTGTACTTCTTGGAGGGCAAAACCTGAGCTCCTGGAGGTCAAGGCTGGAATGGTGCAGAAACCTAGGTGGGCTAAGTGGGGGCAGATGGAAGGCAGGCAGCAGACGGCAGAACAAGGAGTCCACAGTCCAGGAAAGGACCCTCTAGAAGGGAGGCGAGATAGAGTGATCCGGACACAGCCTTAGAAGGGACATGCGATGGGGCTGCATCTGTCCCAGGGTGAGGATCTCGAGCCCACAGTGACGAGGTAGGGAACAGGCTACAGCCACGGGGGAGAGGGCCGTGGGGGAGGCCAGAACTGATGAGGAAAGGCTTTATTTCTAATTAACTTGCAAAGCACAGGGCGGGACAGTGGCCTAAGTGAGGATGTGTTCATGCCGATAGCTGTGGACTTGACGCCCTGGCAGCTCATGGAGAAGCTCTGACTGCATTTGGGGGCTTTATGGGCCAGGGGAGGGAATGTGGTCTTGGGACAGAGACCTGGGCCTGGATTTGGGGCCTCATAAGTGAACACAATCATACGGTCCTAAAGCTGGGCATCACCTGCCCGGCAGAGTGACCATGAGGACAAAAGGGGTCACGTGAAAATTGCTGGCGTAGAGCGGGAGTGCCTGAGTCAGCCAAGAGCGCAATTTACTCTTTGTTTTTGTGAAGTATTATTTATGCCATGTCAAAAATTTGAAAGATAAGGGAAATTGGTAAGAGGAATGTTAACCATCTACCAGAGAAAACATTTTGGCAAATTTCCAGTTAATCTTCTTTGACTGTAAGTACAATTACTGCTAATAATAAGTGCTGCTGCTACAACAGAATCTCTCTTAACCCATCTCTACTTGACCAGCTCATGAATTCATGCATGTTTTCCATTCTCTTCCTTCTGTAGAACCTGTTGACTGAGGGCGACGGCCTGCTGGGTACTCACAGCTCACAGGCGACCCCTGGGATCCCTATGGGCCTCTGCCCCCACCATCGGGGTACGTGCTCACCAAGGCTTAGAGAGTTGTATTCATGCCCGGTCCTTCTTATGTTGCTCGAACTCATTGTAGCAACATAATTTAATTAAATATTAAGTGACCCAGTGAAATACGAGTGAAAAGAGACGTCGTTTTTTAGGAAAACCAAGTGGTGTGTATTGAACAACTTGCTAAAAATCAATCGCTAGCAATGAAGGCTGTCAGATTAGTTGTGAGCGGAGCCACTGGCAAAATTAGAAGAAATCGTACGTAATCCTAGAAGAATGTTGCACTCAGATTGTTTCATATGTGAATTTTTTTTTAAATTAATTAATTTATTTTTGGCTGTGTTGGGTCTTCGTTTCTGTGCACGGGCTTTCTCTACTTGTGGCAAGCGGGGGCCACTCTTCATCACGGTACGCGGGCCTCTCACTGTCGCAGCCTCTCTTGCTGCGGAGCACAGGCTCCAGACGCGCAGGCTCAGTAGCTGTGGCTCACGGGCCCAGCCACTCCGTGGCATGTGGGATCTTCCCGGACCAGGGCTCGAACCCGTGCCCCCTGCATTGGCAGGCGGACTCTCAACCACTGCGCCACCAGGGAAGCCCCTCATATGTGAATTTAAGTTCTTTCTCCATTTTAAAGCCAAATCTGGAAATCACAGATGATATCTAAAGGGTATGAGTTATTAAAAGAGGAAAAAGTTAGGTATAGAACTCCAACCTGGAGACCCAGCTCAAGTAGTAGCCTTTGCTCTACATCAAAACGAGTATCAAGAAATGTTTCAAGTTGAAATAGTGTTTCAGGTTTGTATAACATATATGCATAATTTTAGTGATCCCTGATTCACCCACCTCTTTTGATTAACTGATTTGGTTCTGATCATGTCAGATAAGGAGTTGTTACTTGGATACTGTGTTTTGGGTACATATGATGTGCCAAGCCCTCTGCCGAACTCTGAATCTACCATTATTTCATTACATTCAGGCTAGAACCCTTTGGGGTATTCTTTCATCCAGCAAACATTTATTAATCAGCTACTTGTGTTGAACATCGTTTCAGGCGCTGGAGGTGTGGGTGGACGCAGGCGAGGAGCTGAACTCACGGAGCTTTATTCTAGTGTGTGTATATGTTGGGGGAGAGAAGGCAGAACATCAGTGAGAAACCAGATAATTTTAAGTAATGATAAGTTCTATAAAGAAAACAAAACACCAAGTTGTGATGGAGTGCCTGGAGAGGGAGTGGTGAGGGTGCTGATACTGGGGGTTGGGGAAGGCCCCTCTGTGACAGGCAACAAGTGAGCTGAGACTTGAATGATAAGAAGGGTCTGGCCTGGAGTCACAGCCAGTGCAAAGGTCCTGAGGTCAAATGAGCCTGGAAGGAGGAAGGCCAGTGTGGCTGGAGCATGGAGAGTGAGAGGAAGGGTGGGATGAGCAGGAGCGATGAGGCCCCTGTAGACCAGGGTGCAGACTTTGGATATTATACGAAGTGAGAAGGGAAGCTGTTGTTGAGTTTTAAGTGAGAGTGATGTGATCTGATTTACCTTTTTAAAAGTTTGCTCTGGCTGCGGCTGCTGCTGGATTGCAGGGGGCTGGGGCCAGGTGTCGAAGTGGTTAGACCAGCTCAGAGGCACTGCAGAGAGCCAGGCCAGCAATGGTGAGGGCGTAGACCACTGCAGTGGGAACAGCAGAGGCAGAGCGGTAGAAAAAGTCAGAAGAGCGTGCCATCTGCATGAGGAAACTCAGCGTCTCCCCCAGGCTATTCTGTAGGGTCTGTCCTTCCCTCCTGGTGCAGTCTTTCCTTCCTCCCACCTCTTGTAATAACCCTCCATCTGCTCCTCTGCAGTGTCTATCAGAACCCACCAAGAGATAGTGAGCTGCCTGTTTTTTAGAAAAGCGTAATTGATGACGAGGAAATCTCTTCCTGCATAAGGACCATCTCTTGTTCTATTTTCCTGGCAGGCCATACATTGAAGTGGATAGCAGTCTACTTCTGGGTTAGTTTGGGCTTGTGGCTAAACCAGGAGCTGCTGCAGGTTGGGCTCATCTGAGTCAGGCAAGCACTGAATCTCTCTGTAATTGGACCCAGTTTGCAGTATGATGCCCTCCGGACTGTTGCTGGTGGGTGGGATGATCCCAGGCTCCTTGGTGATGGGTGAATCACAAGGGGAGGGGACTACCATTTTCAAAGTAGAGGATAACTTTCCAGTCATCAGATGAGGTCAGTAGGTCATCAAAAGTCTATTGCTATATTCTAAACCAACCCTTTAAAGTGATGTGGAAAAATGCTTGCAAAGATCCTTTCTCCATATTTGTTCATTCGTTCAACAGACTTATAATGAGCTCCTGGCTTTTATTCTTTGCTGTGTACCCTTAGACTAGTAACTGGGCCTTCCTGAGCCTCAACTGTGAGACAAGGATAACTAATACCACACACCTCTTAGGATTACCTAATACCTAATTACTAATAACACACACCTCTTAGGAAGATGTAGTGAAAGAATGGCTGTAACTTTGCACAGTGTCTGGCACATAGTCATGTTGGGAGTCTGCAAGAAGGCGAAGGAAGGCTGGTTTGGGAGAAGCACATGCCTGTTTCTTGATTCTGTTCTGGCATGTTCTTAGCAGAAGTTTCTGGCACTAAGGGACATCTGGGAGCCTCTAATATGTCTTATATAATCACGATTGCCCTGACTCAGGGATTCACAGGAACTTTAAGGCTCATTATTTGTAGGTCTCCACATTTTTCTCTTTAGTCCCTGCCCTGGTGCTTCTGTGCACTCAGCCCTTTGTACCTAGGTGCCGCTACTATGTGTGTCCACCCTGACGGGGGCAGTTGTACTTGACTTTCTGTATAACTATAGTTCATCTTAGATTCTGCTTATGTACCTTTGCTTTTAGTGAACAAATGAATCTGGCTGCTGGTTTCCTCTGAAGGGCTGACACAATGCTTTTGTGTGTTCCTGGGTTCCTCGGCTTGATGGTTCCTGGTGTGTGGGACGCAAGTCCCACAAGTCATCCCTCTCCAAATGTTCAATTCATCTGGGAGAAGTCTGCATATCAGATCCCCTGTGAGAGATTTACATTCATCATCAGCCTAGTCAAGGCTCTGAGAAGTACTTCCTTCAGTAATAAAACACATTTCTGTTTGTTCAACCTGTCATTCCTGTTCACACTTTGGGAAACACTGTTCTTCCTCTTACTTTGTTGGGTGGACTTTAGAAGTCAAAATTGGAAACCTAAGCCTCCACACCCCAGGTCCAAGCCCTCAGCTCAGAAATTCAAATTGCTAACAGAATTGCTGATCTGATTTCTGGTACCTTTCCATTCGCCTCTCTTGGGCTGCATCCGATTTGTTATTTAAGACGTCATTTCACAGTTTACCGAGACACTCCTCATTCTCGCCCTTCCCTGGTCAAGACCAAGGTGCTCTTGAAGATTCCTGTTGGGCTTCTACACACATATGCTCAGACCACAGGGTACATGATTGGCTTATCACTCCACGTTACTGCATTTTTCAGTGGTGGAATCAGGCAGCTGATTTGTGGCACTCCCAGATGATCATGGTTGGGGTTGTGAGATTAAAATACTTCCCTTGCAGTGAGAACATTTGTCTTAGGCCAGCTTTGAATGGTGGCACGATGGGCTGGATTCATCTCTCTGACTTGGCCACTGTGGGAAGCCCTAAGCGGAGGAGTGTGGGTACTGACGGAATGCAAGAGAAATTACCATCAAATCCATCCTGATCCTCTGCAGAGTCGAAAACAAGAAAGGCCGAGGCTGGGTAGAAATATGTGTGTGGCGGATGCCAGAGGAAGGAGGGGAAACTGACAAATGGGGAGACCTGACTCTGCCTCCAGCTCACTTGACACGGTGCCTCTGCGTGGCCGCGTCACGACCCAGGGCTGGTTAGTGCTGTGAGGGAGATGGTGAGTTTGAGCTGAGCTTTGCGGGACACAAAGGTGGTTCCAGTCATCTTGGACGTGGTGGCCCTGGGCATGGCCTCTTAGAGTCAGTCCTTGTCCTCAGACAAGGTGGCCAGTGCCCAATACAGACTGGGGGAAACAGACTCTCTGGTCACATGGGACCTTAGACTGGGGAAGGGACCCCACTTCCTAGGTTCAAGTGCCTGGCTTGTTTATGCTTCCCCTTAACATGGTACGTTTTCTGCTGGGAGCTTGAATATCATCTTCCTGTGTTCAGTTTCTGTTCCTTTTCTCCTCCTCTTATTCCTGATGATGATGTTGATAATGATAATGATGACATTTAACGTCGTGATATTGTGGCTTATAATAAGAAATATATATTTGGTCTTTGCCCCTATTCCTGGCACAGAGCTCCTAAAACCCTTGGAATTTCCTAAGTGATGGGAGCTATAAAGCGATCTTTCGTTTTGTTAATGAGGTGACGTTTGGGAAGCCCCTAGATCACCTAAGGATGGGGGCTGGAGCTGGCCATGTGATTAGAGGGTTGGAACTTTCAGTCTTACCCCAACCTCCAGGGAAGGGAGAGGGGCTGAAGGTTGAGTTAAACATCAGTGCCCAATGATTTAATCAATCATACCTATGTAATGAAGCCTCCATAAAAACCCCCAAGGCCAGGGTTTGGAGGGCTTCCAGGTTGGTGAACACGTGGAGATGCGGGGAGAGTGATGCGCTCACAGAGCCTGGAAGCTCTGTGCCCTTTCCGCATACCTTGCCTTAAGCATCTCTTCCATCTGGCTGTTCCTGAGTTATGTCCTTTTGTAATAAACCAGTAATCTGGTAAGTAAGATGTTTCTTTGAATTCTGTGAGTTGCTCTAGCAATGAATAAGACCCAAAGAGGGGGTCATTAGAACCTCCAATCTAGCTGGTCAGTCTGAAGCCCAGGTGACAATGTGGACTTGAGATTGGCATCTGAAGTGGGGTGGGGGTAGGGTAGTCCTGTAGGATTGAGCCTTTAGTCTGTGGGATCTGATGCTATCTCTAGGTAGATAATGTTAGATTTGAGTTGAATTGTAAGACACCCAGCTGGTGTTGGAGAATTGCTTGGTGGTGTGGAAGAAAAACACACTCATTGTAAACATGTATTAAGCATTTACTGGTACTGTGCCTAGTTGTTATATGCATGGCCTCATTAAGTCCTCACAGCAGCCCTCTGAGCTATTTTTTTAACCCCATTTTATAGATGAGAAAACAGGCACAGGGAGGATAAGTAACTTGTCTTCCCTGGGATCTGAACCTAGGCAGTCTGAACCATTATGATCTGGCCTCTGGTCTGCTTCCACATGCTGGGGAGTGAGCAGGTTGCAGAAGAAAAGGGTGGAAATTCCTATTCACCTTGAGCTTACCAACTGGGAGGCCCAGTGGTGGGTGTTCCTCAGGTGCTTTCTTTCAAAAAACTCTTGAGATGTAGACATCATCATTTCCACTTTGTAACCAATAACCATTAGCTGAGCACCACTGTGTGCTAGGGACTGCACTAGAAACTTCCAACCTTATGCCTCATTCTTCTAACAGTTGTTCAAGGTGGCTAATATCATCCCCTTACAGATGAGAAAGCTGAGGCTGCCTGAGGTTAAGCTACTTGTCAAGTTTGTGCAGTAAGGTTGAGCTGTTTATAAAACTGAGGGATTTTAATGAATGAGGGTTTCTGTTTCTTGAGCGATCTTGGCCTTAGGCTAAGAAGAGAAGCCAGCTAAAAATATCCATCCAGTTGAGGGAAAGCTGCCCTGTTGAGGCCCAAGATTGAAAGTTATATTGTTTTTCTCTTTCTGACTTACTTCACTCTGTATGACAGTCTCTAGGTCCATCCACGTCTCTACAAATGATGTATGTAGACGTATAACTGATTCACTTTGCAGTACATTATCAACTAACACAATATTGTAAAGCAACTATACTCCAATAAAAATTAAAAAAAAAAAAAAAGAAAGTCATGGGCCTGGGCTTCACCTCAGGAACTTGAAAACAGATTCATTACCAGCACTGAGCTTCTGTCTATTGCTGGCTTGGTCACTTCTTCCTTCTGTTCACAGCATTCTTGGCTTCTGGGGTGCAGGTGTCCCTGGTGTTAAACCGGCAGCTGCCAGGTACGAGAGATGCCCCTTGTGAAGCAGTGAATAGGAAAGTGAGCTGGTGCCCACTCATTTCTGCGTGCCCCACTGCCGGCACTACACTGGCAGGACATCAGTGCAGATACATTGGATAAAATGCTCTGTCGTCTGACACCAGGTTGCCTGGTGTTACTTAAACACCAGGATATAATCTGGAGTGATTTTCACCTGTCCTGAAGGAATTCTTTTTTTTCATTAACTCATTAATTCTGGTTGAGCCAGTAAAACTCATCACACGTTATTCATTTTAGAATTTAAAAATCAAATTTCGAGTCAATGCTAAATGGATCACAGGTACTCTTTCCTTCTATGAGAGACGAGCTTTTCATTACCAATTCCATCGATTTGAATTACCTGTAACGGGCAGACTTTGTTCCTCAGGCTCAGCGTGGCTAAGGGTTCCACGTGAGATTGTCCTGCTTGTGGAGGGGAGCGAATGCCTTAGAGGTCCCCTTCCTTGCTTGCTTCTGTGACTGTGGTGTAGACTGCGCCGGCCAAAACAGCTCGGTCAGTGCGATCTGCCGCCCTAGCACTCTGCCGTCAGCCTTCCACGGGCTCAGATTCTGGGGTGAGAGGGTAAAGTGAAATTGTCGAATGATGAAATGAATATGCATCAGAAAATGCCTGGCAAGCGCTTTGAAGCATAGAGATTATCAGTGGACTCTGTGCATAGCCATATGAAAACCAAGTCCACCAGGAGGTTTTAGATCTGCTTTAGAAAACACAGAGGAACGGCTCAGCGGGAAGAGCCCCTGCAGCCTGTACTTTGCTCCTTTGAGCAAATCAGTCGGCTTTTTAAAACCCAGGCTTTAATTGGTTATACTCTGGGAGAGGGTTTTCGATACACTCCCCCATCTGGCAGGACTAATTGTTCTTTGCATTCGGTGAAGGAGGCCTGGAAGGTGTTCATGACTATAAATGTCACTGCTCGTGGCTGTTTGATGATAGTGAGTCTCTTCTGCCATCTGACTCTTGCAAATGTTTCCTAGGATATGTCTTATATCTGAGCAGCTCCCACAGAGCTCCTGTGATGTAAGAGACGCGAGGTACCCTTGTATGGCCAGGACCTCTGATGGAGAGCCACTGAGCATCACAGGCCTGGCTTCTGACCTCCTTGTTGATAATGGCCCCATGTGGGCTAAGGAGACAAGTAAGATGGACCAAGTATACTTGCTGGGGTCCCAAATCTGACCTCTGTGGGTGCTCCTACCTGCCTCAGTAGACTCCCTACCTCTGCCCCCCTTGCCACCTATGCCCCCCCAGTATCTGCCAGAGCCCACCTTTAGGGACTGGGCTTTCAGGTCTGATGAGTGTAGCTGTGCCAGAGTGTTCGGGCTGCTGGTTTCCTTCTCCAGTTTTGGATCCACCTGACAGACCCTGCAGCGGTCCATGCTCAGCTCTCTCCGTTTCCTTGAGGAGAACCAGCCCCAGCACAGGCTGATTTAGAGAGACCATGGGTCAGAGGCATCGCAGAGTTTCTCGGCTGCCTCTGCTGGGAAGGACCTTCTGGTAAGGGCTGTCCCTGACACACAAGTCAGAGACTGTTCCACAGAGGAGGACTTGCATCCTCTTGTAACTCTGGTCATACCATCACCCATTTTGGAAACAATAGTACCTGCTGGACCCTGGAGTATGCTGAAATGCTCCATCACTGAACCTACATCCATTTGTTCATTCATTCACGTCAGTGAGTGTTTAATATTTATTATATGAGGCATTTATTATGCACTTTTATTACGTATGAGCATTATAAATACATGTTACATAGATGTCTTATTTAATTCCTAACAGCCCTATGAAGTGAGCCATGTTGTGAGGCAGTATAGGACCCCTGAGGCTGGAGCCAGGCTATGTGTATTCAATTCCCAGCTCTGCTCACCATCGGCTCTGTGATGTTGGGCACATTGCTTAATGTAAACGTTCTGGGCTTTAGTTTCCTATCTGTAAAATAGGATAACAATAATATCTACCTCAATGGGTTGTTACAAGGAATAAGTGAACACATAGAATGTTTTTTGAACAGAGCTCGGCACTTGGTAAACACCTATATAAGTGTTTGCCATTGTTACTGTCATCACACAAATAAGAAGTCTGAAGCACAGGGAAGTCATCAACGTTTACGTGGCAGAGCTGCCATTAGGACCACGTCTGATTCCCAAGCTCCACCGTTCAGACCTGGGTGGAAGTGATCACATCTTCCCTCTAGGGAGAGACCTTTGTGGGAATTCCATATTCATGCAGCTGGCAAGGACAGCGGGGGAGACAAATAGACATTGTCTTCCTCAGGAAGGACTCTTGTCCCGCATCTCTGGGCCACAGTTATCTCAGTGAGGTTCAGATGAGAAGAATAGGTTTTGACTTTCTGCATTCAAATCCCCTTCCAGCAACACATCCTTGAGACCCCACCCAAGTCAAAGGGTGAGCTTCCGGGATCCCACATCTCCTGCTCATCTCTTTGCTCACAGCAGCTTCTTTGCACCCAGGTGTGAATGCCTGCTCATTTCACTCTCATAATACCTCCCATGTTTATACTAATGTGTGGGTTACATAAGATAAACTCTATAAAGCTTTTGTCTCAGGGCCCAGCACAGAGTAAGTGCTCAGTAAACTTTAGCTATTACTATTATTATTACTAAGTCACCTTCCTTCCAAGTTTGGAGCACATTTCCCTTTGCCTAGATATTACTCTGCAGCAGTGGGTTCTTTTTTGCTCCTTGATTTCTAGGGCAGACCAAGCCCCTTCTTGCCCTCCATTACATCCCCAGGAGAAACACCAGTGTGGGTCGAGGGCAAGGGTATGTTTGGGTCTTGGGTCCTGTAGAGGAGCTTTCCTTATGAACAGCAAAGAGGTTAAAATTTTTGCACTTAGGGTAGGCTGTCTTTGCCTCTTATTCTTCAACTTCTCTTTGGGGAGTATGGCCTTTTTGGAGTCCATGTGGTGAGCTGGGCTCAGAGTTTTCTCCCACATGGAAGTGACCCTCTTGCCCTTAGAAGGACCTCAGCTGGGTCCAAGATAGATCCAATGACCCAGACTAGCTCCACTTTGTTGCCCAGGGCCACAGGTTCCCATAAGGATTAGGGACCACATACAGACATTTTTGACAGTTATAGAGCACTTATAATGTGCCAGGTATTGCTCACTGGATCCTCCAAATAACCCTGTGTGGTAGGAGGAATAAAGGCCCCCAGAGATGTCCACATCCTAATCCGTAGAATCTTGTGAATCTGGTCTATTATATGGCAAAGGGCAATTAAATTTGCTAATCAGCTGACCTTGAGATGGGGAGATTATCCTGGATTATCTGGAAGGGCCCAACATAAACACAAGGGTCTTTTCAAGTGAAAGAGAGGCAGGAGAGTCAGAGTGATTCAGTGTGAGAAGGACTCAACTACCCTTGCTGACTCTGAGGATGGAGGAGGAGGATCATGAGTCAAGGAGCACGGACAATTGATAGAAGTTGAAAAAGGCAGGAAAACGGGTTCTCTCCAGAGCCTCTGGAGGAGCGCAGCCCTGCTGACACCTTGATGTTAGCCCACTGAGACCCATTTCAGATTTTTGACCTCCAGAGCCGTAAGATAATACATTACTGTCATTTTCATCACTGAGTTTCTGATCATTTGTTACAGCAGCAATAAGAAACTAATACACCCTAAAAGTAGGTAGAGTTATTATCTCTGTTTACGATGAGCGTTCTGAAGTTTAGAGAGGTTAAGTAACTCATGCACTGTCGCACATAAGAAAGCTTGGAGCTGGGACCTGTACCCAGCTGTTTGATTGGAGCCTGGGCTCATAGTCACCATGTTTTCTGACTCTCCAACCCCAGCTATTGTATAGACCATGATCATTTCCGTCATCTTGTTCTTCATGTATTTTTCCTGCAGGAATTTGCACTGGGGGCAGGAGGTATGCAGGGAAGTTGGGATTCAGCTCTTGGCTACCTCTGTCTGTTTCCATCGGAAACATGATCCCAGTGTGTGGTAGAAAGGAGGGCAGAGGCCTGGCTTGCAGAGGTGCTGGGTGGACCGTCTGGCTCTGGTCATAACTGCAAGTCTTGTGTGGCCTTATGTCAGATGCTGTGTGATAGGGTTTCTGGATGATGATCTGGGTTCACTCTGCCCTTATTAGCAGTCAGTGTGTGGAGACCTTCAGGCACAGCTTCTGAGGAAAAAGTATGCAGGGGCTCACCTGAGGGGAAAGAAAAATTATGTTGATTTGTAGCCAAAACGCTTGAAAGGATGAATGAGTATTTTCAATGGGTCTAAACACTTACATACTCACTGGATATAAGTTGTATTAGCATTTCCTGAAGCTAAATAATGTTGATGTAACAGAAAACTGTTTTTACAATAATGTGAAGAGAACCTTTCACAGGAAGAAGTAGGGGGAATGGTTAAAAAAAAAGGTGGAGAAGGTTAAGAGCATTGATTATACTTATACTCGACAAATGAGTATAAGAGTGAATACAGTCATAACCTAGAGTATCTTAAGGAAGCATAAAAGTTTGAAGTATAGTAAGGAAGCAAAAAAGGTTAAAGAAAAATGGAAAGAACTGGGGATGTGTGAGGTGGGGTGTGCAGACGGGGGTGAGGAAGGACAGGAGAGCTGCTGGCACGCTGTCTCAAGCCTCACCATCCAGTCCAGGGGCCCGTGGCCACCTATGGCTTCTGAGCACCTGAAATGCGGCTGGTGCAAACTGAGGTGTGCGCTAAGCATGAAACAGACAACCGACTCAAAGACTTCTAATGAAAACAAGAATGTAAACTATCTCATTAATCATGTTTATGTTGATTACACATTGGAATGATAATGTTTAGATGTGTTGGGTTACTAAAATTAATTTCACCTTTTTCTTTTCCCTCTTTTTAATGTGGCTACAAAAATTTACAATGACACATGTGGCTTGCATTCTATTTCTATCAGACAGCGCTGGTCTAGAGGGCAGAAGTGGGACCAAGGGTGTAATATTAACAGGGAGGCACTTTGGCCTCATGGTAAGGAAAGAGCTTCTAACAATTGGCCATGTCCAAAGAGGGGAGGCAGGAGCTCCTTGTCAGTAGTAGAAATGAAGGCCAAGCCTGTCTTCTCAGGGCCTTTGGAGGGGATTGTTGCTTTGAGAGCAGGACTGGACCAGCTCATCACTCAGAGCCCTTCTGATGCTCAAAGGACTGTGAGTGCATATATGGATTTGTGTATATTAATTCCATCTTTTCCTCATTTTATTGTTGTGTATTTCCCTGGTTCTTCTCACTGCCCTTGGGAAAACACAGTGGCCTTCTTTCAGAAGTCGAGTGGGTGAGTGTCTTGATTCAAGGAAGCATACAGCTGCTCCGTGCTCCTGGGGCCTTGAGCGCCCCCTTGGACGCCAAGGTCAGGCCCCGAGTCACTCAGTGCACAAGCCAGAAACTGGGCACCCCAGAATGGTGTCCTGCCCCAGGACAGCTGCCCAGTCACCGATGAGCTCCTGAAGCAGAGTTTGGTGGCCACATCCACCTGGAGTCTGGCCAGCCCACTGTTCTGTGGTCCAGGGACCTGCAGGCTCCTGGCACTGCCACCCCAACATGCAGCAGGAGGGCTGGAGTGATAGCCCCCAGGGCCTGGCTCTATGTTGTCTTTGCACAGCCCAAGAGGCCAATGACATTAGCTGAGCCAGTGATCAACATAAGCTACTCCTAGCAGCAAGGAGAAATTTGAAACCCTGTAAAGAAATGTTTTTAGGCTTTCGGGCAGAACCCATCTGCATGATCTTCTAATTACAAATTGGAGACTAACACCCAATTTTCACATTCATCTGACTGCACGTCCTTGGAAGGGATATTCTTGAATTCTCTACGAACATGCTACTGTACTGGCTTTCTGCCAGTCCAGACTGGCTTTGCTCTGGTATTCCTATACCCGAGGCCACTGGGGTGGCAGGCCTGCTTAGATCTGTACCACCTGAGCCAGGCAGGACTGGGGACTCTCCTGTCCTCCCAGGACAGGGAATCACAAATAAGAATGGCTCGCATGTGCCCAGGCAGCATAGCCTATGTGAGCGCTTTACACGCATGGCCTCATTGATCCTTCCAAACACCTAACGGGACATATATTATTATCCCCATTTTATAGATAAGGAAGTTAAGGCTCAAAGGGTTTAGGAGATCACATAATTGGCAAGCTTCAAGGCAGGGCCATAAAGATAGATTTGTCTGACTTAGGACCCCAAAATATTAGCTACCATAATCCATTTCAGGGACTTAGCAAACCCAAAGAAAGCAGAGCCTGTGAAATTGCCAGATAGAGGTAGAGGAAGTAAGGAGAGAGTGGGAAGAAGGGGGAGAGGGTAGGGAAGAAGGTGACACGCCCATTCGTTCATTCATTCATTCTACGTGTTTCCCCAAAAGTAGAGTGTTCCTATTGAACGTTTCATAAACCAAAATGGTGGAAAGCCAAGAAGGAATTACCTTAAGACACATCTTGCTAACGGATGCACAGAATAAACTTGAGATAAAGCACAGTTGCTCACAGACACTGTTCAGAGCTATGGCGGCTTGAGGCTACGATGCTGAGTGCAACTGCTGAGGAAGGAGCTTGGCGGTGCCACTCTCTCTGTTTGGGGTGTGCGCTGCCTCTCACAGAGGCAAAACATTGTTTGCCTTGCTGCAAAACAAATGCTGAACACTATTTTTGCTTTTCACCTTTTTTTGTAAAAGCAAAAAATCCACTTTGGATTTCTTTCAGTTAGCGAAAACGGGTACCAACTAGGTCTTTCACAAAAATGAAGCAGCATAAAGCGAACTTTCGAAAAGTGGGGGACACCTGTAAATGGTGGTCAGACAGCCTTTGGTAGGTCAGACAGCAAAATGAGAAGGACCAGCCCCTTCCCTGGAGAATCTCAGGAAGTGACAAGACAGCGTGCTGAGTGGAACTGTGCTCAGTCTGTGCCTGCTTCTACGGAGGCACAGGCTAGAAAACTGCGAGTTCGTCTGTGGGAGGCAGGGTGGGCTTGCACAGAGGAGGATGCGTTGGACTTAGACGTGAGCGGGGAGCAGGCATTTGGGACAGAAGGAACCGCATAAGCAAAGGCCCAGAAGTTGGGGGGCACATTGGCTTATTGGGAGATGTTGGCTGGTCATTCCCAGGGAGAGGAGAGCGGGGGGGGGGGGGGGGGGGGAGTGGGGGAGGGTGAAGGGAGGCTGGACTGGGTGGGGCTTTGGTTGTCATAGCAGCTCATGTGGCGGGAACATTCCTTCCTTCCCTCGTTCACTTAGCTCTTATCCAGCTCCCTTTACATATATGTATCAGTCATGGTTAGCAGACCAGGGTGGGGCTTTGGCTGGGTTGCGGGGCACGGTGGTGGGGGGCATCAACTTGGACAAAGGTATGCCAGGGCTGCCCTTTCCCACTCAGATTTGCCTTGGATTTGAGGGACCTGGTAGCAGAGCACAGTCTCTGAAACCAAAACCCTGCCGGACTGCAGAGAAAAGGCAGGGGCCCCTGTTGGTTGTCAGTCACATCTCCATGGAGGAAGTAGAGATTTATTGAGTGTTAAATGTCAGTATCGATGTAATAAAGATGGTACACTGTAAGTAATAAGCACTTTCCAGGTGAGGAACCATTTTCAATAAGTTGTCAACCTGTCTGGTACTATGAATTATTTAAAAAAAAAGATGTTGAAGAAACCCCACTTGGAGTTATTTAACTTTCAGATCTACTCCTTAGCTCTGTCCCTTCTTGACAGGAGCACCAGTGTCCTGTGGTACCCAAGGACCTTGGAATTTGCACACACTTTCATCTCATTAGAAGATCCCAATATTCCTTTTGCTGTCTTTCCTGTGATGAGGACAGGCTTGATGGAAAATGGATTTCTGACCTTCAGAGGCTCTTGAGAAAGGCAGGAGAACTTTCAGGAAATGAATGCAGGAGGAAAAGAAGGCAAGAAGGACAAGAGGTGTGAGGCCCCTGGGATGGTCATGGCATCTGACAAATGTGGCCAGGTGTCAGCTTTGCCCACTCGCCCCTCAAAGATCTACACATCATTCTGGATAACTCCACAGCCCTGGGGGTATAGCCCTTATAGATTCCTGCTCACTCCCAGGAACTCAAGGCTGCCCCTGCCTCCTGGGTTCCTGTCTTCCCCTGGATCACCTCCATGATGTGCTCACTGTGCTGAGTCGGTGAGTTCACAGGGAATTCACAAAGGAAGGGCTCACACACACAGTAGGCCTTCCCAAAGATTATGAGGGCAGCAGCTTTCAATGGCTACGGAATCCTAGAAGTTCCTTTTATTTATTATTTTATTTATTTATTTTTGGCTGCATTGGGTCTTCGTTGCTGTGCGTGGGCTTTTTCTAGTTGCAGCGAGCGGGGGCTGTTCTTCGTTGCGGTGTGCAGGCTTCTCATTGCGGTGGCTTCTCTTGTTGCGGAGCATGGGCTCTAGGCATGCGGGCTTCAGTAGTTGCGGTGCGTGGGCTCAGTAGTTGTGGCTCGCGGGCTCTAGAGTGCAGGCTCAGTAGTTGTGGCGCACGGGCTTAGTTGCTCCGCGGCATGTGGGATCTTCCCAGAGCAGGGCTCGAACCCATGTCCCCTGCACTGGCAGGCAGATTCTTAACCACTGCACCACCAGGGAAGTCCCTCAACCAAATGTTTTAAGTGTCTTTGCTAGCAGTTAGTTATATAAAGGTGACCACACAGCTCCCAGTGTGATGGCAGGGACAGAAAAGTTTGCAGAGCTGTCCTGTCTGCTGACGGGTATGCCAGGACTGAGGGCTGAGTGCCATGGGAGACGAGAGGAGGGTGTCTCACAGCCTGGAGAGTCAGCGGCAGCTTCCCAGAAGCTGAATTTAGGAGAATAATTTAGCCAGGCTAAGAAGGGAGCTGGGGAAAGGAGAGAACTCTGGACAAAGGGAGTAAGGAGAGCAGAGACAAAGGGGCGTAGGATTCTCTCTCAGCACAAAGGCAGGCAGCAGACTGGACCGATGGGGAGGGAGTCAAGATTTTGGACGGGCAAACCCATGAGCTTCTCAGGGTTTAAAGAAGAAGACATTGAGCCAACGGAGTGAGTCTGAGCAAAGGTGTCTCAGATTTTAATGTGCATGTGAGTCACCTGGGGGCTTGTTAAATTCAGATTATGCTTAGGTAGGTCTGGGCTGGGGGCTAAGAGTCTGCATTTCTAACAGGTTCCCAGGTGAAGCTCATGCTGCTGGTTAATGGACCACACTTTGAGTAGCAGTGGAGAGACCTGCAGCAGATGGGGCAAGCCCTGTGTGTCTGACCTTGCAGGCTCTTATTCCTCGTTTCCTGTGACTGTGTGAACGGTGAATGGGAGTTTGGCTTTAGCTAATTCCATGAAGCAAGCGAGGGACTGGTGCTTTGGCCAATGCACAGGCCCATCGCCTTAGTATGACTGGGATACTGGTTTGCTTTCATTCTCTTTTTAATGATGTTTGCCTCAGTAACCCTGTTTCTGAATTCCCACTCAGACAAGGCAAGCACTTCTGAGAGGAAGACAGACTGTCCTGTCTGTGGGAATCCAGGCTGGTGTGATGGTCCCCATGGCTTCCGTGTGAGCCTAAAGGGCTGGGGCCTCGCCCATGAGGGAGGATGGCCCCCTCCTCAGTGACTCCAGATGTACCTTCTCTCCTCCCAGCCTCCGTGCGTTTCCCCGCACTGCAGAGCAGTCCAAGACAGACCTTCTACCCGGAGTCCTCTCGTTCCCTTGCCCGCTGGCTTGCGGGGGCTGTGGGCCGTGATGGAGAACGGTGTGGAGGCACAGATCCAAGGTGGGCCAGGCCAGGCGTAGCTGGGGAGGGTGGCAAGGGCTCCGTCTGGCCCGCAGGCAGAGTCTGGCTCACATGGGCTTCTCTGGTGCTAAGTGCCCCCAGCCTCCACGACACACTGTCCTTTCTCACCCCAGGTTCTCCCATACGAAAGGCCCTAGTGGAATGTTGGTTCCATTCAGTCCAGTTCAGAAACTGCATGTTAAGCACCCACCATGGGCCTGGGCTCTGGGGAAACAAGGGTCCTTTCCTCAAGATGTCACAGTTCAGTAGGAAAACAGACAAGGACATTGACAGTTATCATTCAGTGTGGTTAGAGGGGAGCATGGGGACTACAGGGACCTAGCTAGGGGGTGATTGATTCTGTAGAATGGAGTGTATTCATTCAACAAACCCTTACATTGAGCTAGACACTGGGATAAGACAAACAAGGCCCATGCCTTGAAGGGCCTACCAGTGCGTGGGTGGGGACAGTGACCATGTCCTGGGCAGGTGCAGGAGGTGCTGTCCGGGCCTTGCCCACATCCCCTCGCCGGGCTCCTTCAGGGCACGTGGGCCCAACTTCTAACCACCAGCACCTAACTTTCTTTGTTTGGGTGTTTTCTCTTCCCACTAGTATCCACTCTGCTTGGGGGGCGGGGCACAGGCCAGAGTGCTGGGGAATTAATGCTGCTGCCCCTAACAGAACTTGGGGAGCACTCACCTTGCAGGGCTAAGGGGGATGCTTTGGGTGGCTGCACCCGCTCGGCCCTGAGCTCACTCACCCAGCTCCTACCTGTGGCTGCCCAGACCCATGGAGAGCCTGCCGCTGTGGTCCCGTTGCACGATCAGTGCTAAGGAACTTGGAGAAGATTATTGATGAAAGTATTTCCCAAAGCAGGTTCTGTGGAACATCGGTCCTGGGTTGTGCCTCTCAAAAGAGGGCTCCCTGGTTACCTAGTTTGCCCAGTGCTGCAATTACACTTCATTCTTAGAGGTTCCCAGTGTACATCAGAGGCCTGAGAAGTCCTGAGTCACAATTCTTTTTCGCTTAACCAGAACTAGCCAGCATTTTCCATAGTCAGTTGACGTGGAATCTTCTATCTCACAACAGTACTAACTCTGCAGAGAAGGAAGGTTCTGCAGAGCTCGCTGCGGGAAGTGCTGATATGGGATAGGAGGACTTATCTGGAGGGTCAGGGAAGCGTCTGGAGGGCTGAAACCAGCCTGCCACTGTCACTCTTCTGCTGTCAGTGAGCCCTGGCAGAAATGGCACTGCTGCATTCCACAATCAGATCACAGAACCAGCCCTAGGACCGTGTAGTAGCCAGAGACACCCAGAGCCTCTTTCTGCCAGAGACTAGAAGCAGAGCATCCAACAAATTCATAATGTGCTTCATAGACAGGGGCAGCTCAGAAGACAGCCTGAGAGATGGGAGAAGCCACCAACTGGAACTAATTCATACCATTAGGCCAGTGAAAGATGGACACACACCTAAGAAAGAACAGAGAATATCCTGGACAATTATCAGAGGGGTAAACTAAAACCTGGAATGAGATGAGCAAAGAGAACAAGTAGCAGTGACTGAGGCATTTGATTGAGAGAGGCAACTCTGTTCTCGACTTATTTTGTGGCCACCATTCCTGACTTGTTCTAGGAGATTACATTTCAGATGAGGTCACTGAATGAAAGGGAGTTGCAGCCCAAGTAGGGAAGGTGACAAAGAGCAGTGTTTCCCCACCTGGATCTGAAAACTCGAGAGGTCCCTTTTGCTATCTCCCATCTCCCTTCTCTCGTCTCCTGGTGGGGATGGGGTGGGCTTGCAGCTTTGCTCCCCTCTCCTCACCCTCTCCCTTCCTCTCCCTCACTCCTGGATCAGGGAGGTGAGCATCCAGGTAACTTACCTATCCACAGTGCAGCTGTAGTTTAGAAACAGTGACATGAAACACAGCTGTTTGAAGTGAGTTCACCTTTCTGACCTGAGCTTCACCAGATGAAGCTTCGCAGAAGGGAAGTTTACAGAAGAAAACATTGATCCAGCAGCCAGGGGCTTCATGGTGTCCTGGGGAGTGGGACTGGGGCCAGAGATCAAAATAAGTAAGTGTCCTGACTTTGTCACAAAAGGGACAAAAGGTCAGCTTTGCAAACTATGGGTTAGTGCGTTTAATGTCATCCCTTAGCAAACCACTAGAAGGAATCATTTTTTAAAAAATGATTTTTGAATTTTATCGAAGTAATTCTTTACGCACTTAAAAACCTCAAATAGTACCTGTAATAAAATACGATAGCTCTCTGCTTCACCAGAGTCATCCTCCCAGCCTTGACCCTCAAAGGAGCTCTGTTTAACCCTTTTAGCTGTTTCTTCTCATATTTGCCACCATATTTCTAAATAATATGTTTATACCACTGACTCAGCAGTATTAGGCATTATACATTGATCTCCTGATATAGCAGGCAAGGCTTTGCTTTTTTTTTTCTACTTTCCACCTCCTCAAAACCACGTCTCTTCTCCCCCAGTCCTCACATTTTGTATAAAGACAATAGGCAGTGTTTACATTACATACTGTGAAAGTATTGCCCACTATTAAGTTCAGCTTCCATGAGGTAAACTTTCATTCTTCCTGGTTGAATCAATGTCCAGCTAGGAAAAGAGAAAATACTAAGCATTTTAACAGGAAGGGAATGATTTAAGGAAATGGTTGTACAGGTAATGGAAGAGCTGGGAAGCCAAAAGGGAGAAGTTGAGGCAAATAGAAATTAGCAACAGCAGGAAGCTGTTACCATGTCTAAGGCTGGAGAGCCAAGCGTGTGGGCAGTCTTTCCAGAGCCCAGGATGCACAGCTACCTGGCAGAAGGTGGAACCAAAATGGACTTGTCCAAGAGGAGTCAAAGACATGGAGGAGGTGCCACATCTGTGGCAGACACCACATGAAGCAGAGAATGAGAGGGAAAAATACCTTGGCTTCTCCCTTCCTCCCGCCCTCCATCTCCCTTCAGTGCCTCTCATTGGCCAAATGCAGATAGAAGCCAATGGAGAAGTACAGCCGGCCAGAGTCAACCCCTCTTCTCCCCTCTCTAACTCCCATGGTACAGAACAGGTCAGGGAAGAGCCAGGAATGGATATGAGGGCAAACAAGCAAATAGCAAACACACTAATATTAATATTTGCCCTTTTTATAAAAAAAAATTACATTAGTATTTAGCATTGATTTGTTTTTCCTGTGTGCTCTATCGTATCTGTTTTACACCTTTGCCATTACTTTCCAAATATTTGAATATCTCGTATAATCCATCAGTTTCGTTTTGTTTCCTGGAGTGCTTGATCTTTCTGTTCCAGTCAGGGTGGTTTGCTCCAGGCCGGCCTCGGTGCTGCTGTGTGAGGCTTCAGGGCATCTTCATCTTGGGGGGATCCCTCATCCTTGCTCCTGGGCTGAATCCTCTGGGTTAATCCCATGGCTTCCTCTTTCTTGGTTTACTCCCTTTTTATAGAGGCTTGTCTTCCAACAGCTTCCCAAGACAGAGGCCATGGGAAATAAATATTTTGCCCTTGCATGTCTGAAAATACCGTTAGTTTACATTCACATTTGATTGGCAGGTTATGTGGCTTTAGACCTCCAAGTTGAAAACAGAATTTTCCTTGGAGTTTTGAAGGTGCTGATTCATTGACTTCTAAATGCCAGTATTGCTTTGGAGATCTGGTACCATCCAATATTTCTGCTCCTTTATATATGACCCGTTTTGCTTTTTCTTTTTTCCTCTTTGGAAAGTTTTAGTATTTTCTGTACATCCCCAAATTATCTTTGGGGACAAATCGAGACAAACAGCCCCAAGTATAGACTTGTCTTGCTGAGAGCATGAAGCCTCAGTGAGGCTTTCCTCCACAGTGAGGAAAATATCAAGTCCCAAAGGGATTTAGGCTTTCATCTTAGATCGAGCATGATGTCCCAAAGGGATCAGCTCCTAATTGTAGGGCTTCCGGGGGGAATTAGCCATCAACCACGGACGATGAAATGAAGCCTTCCCTTTCTGCTCTAACTTGGTGAATCTGGTACTCTGAATAAACAGGACCCCTGAGGTATGATTATAGGAGCAACTTTCTTTTTGATACCACTGCCTTGCAAACATCCTCAATAGGAGTAAGTCTTCCACCGCAAGGGGGTAGAAATTCAGACAGGACCAGGACTTTCTTTGAATTAATGGGCAAGAATAAGTCGTATGATTAATTGAAACCAAAACACAGTCTCAATTCCGTCCTTAAGAGGGTACGGTGCTATATAATCAGCAAAACTTCAAACTTGGTTTGATGCTGATTCTTCTCCAGAGGCTCTGCAGTCCAAGAAGGAGCAGTGTGGTCCTGCTTCTCTCTTTCTTCATGCCTCCTTCCTTATTTGCTAGCTGTGCTCTCCCACCATTCTAGAAAGGAGGAGGGAGGAAAGGCGTAGGGGTGGGAGGTGCAGGATCGCTCTTACTCGGCTGGTACTGTCCGAAGATGGCTTTATGCCTTCTGCGCCTGGCAGAGATGGAGGCTGACTCTGTTGTTATAATTTTCATGAGTTCTCTGGAGATCCCCCTGCAGGGCCAGGTAACTGCAACTTCCTTGACAGAGGCCATACTTCCGCTTTAACTGGCTACTCCCAGTGCCCCCATAGTTTCTGGTCCTCACGGTGGCTTACTGAAAGATCCCTTACTTTGGCAAGCTGCCTTCTTGGACAGCAGACCTATTAAAATGACAGGAGGCTGACATTCCCACCTTGGGTTCCATGTTTGTGCACCATTGTCCAGCATTTGTGGGGGCTGTTTAGTGGTTGCCGTAGCTTTCTCAGGCATGAGGCATCAGTTACTAGACTCCCGTGTCCCCCAAATTTGGAGAACACATATCAATTCTGTAGATGGTTCCACTGAAGCCTCTCACATTAAGTTTGGTGTGGAGGTAGATCATCCAGCCTTTCCACCTGACAGAGACCCCCAACTCAGAAAAGCTCTTCACAGGTCCTCTCTTTAATCTCTAACAACCCAGTCCTTTCCAATCACCTACTTGAGTTTCATGCTGGTTTGTGTAGGAGCTCAACTTGGGCATCTGGTATCCATTGCATCTTGGTGCTGTAGTGAAAATTCCCAGCTTAGCATTTCCTGTTAGACAGGCATCTTCAAGAATCTGCCTCCCCCTTGCACACTTGTCATACCGTCTGAAGGTTGCTATGAAATAGCATTGCAAATATCTAAGCACATCTGAGTAATGGCTTCTGAAAGAGACACTGGGGGCTGGAAATTTGATTCCTTCAGAAAGTTTCCTGAAAAAAGGACATTCCAATTAGTGAGTTGATAGCTTAGCCTTGTCACTGGGGCTGTCAATAGCAGAGCAAGATTGCCAGGCGACGCTTTATGAGCCAATAAAGGAGGATGCCACAGCACCTCCGGACTGGTAGGAAGCACGTTTTATTTGCTTATTTATTGCTGTTAATTTTATAGGCTATGGGAGAAATTTCTTCCTTCTGAATGTGTCCAGTTACCTCTGTTCACCCAAGAGGAATCACGTTCCCTGGCTCTGAGTATTCCTGAATAACCACAGGAGAAAACACAGAAGGAGAACAGAAATATATATCCCTGGTGAAAAGAGTTCCAGGCCCCAGTAAGTCAGCTATTGCAAGGGTAAGAGCCTGGGATTCCAGGGGCACCCAACTTTGAAGGGTCCCGTCTCTACGCTGTCATTGGTGTCTAGGTGACCCCCAATTCCATTGCTATTCATGAGAACCTTGACCCTGAGCTAGAGTTATCAGCTGGTTTGGGGGGAGGCCTGAACTAAACTGATTTCTGATTTCTGCTATGGACCTGGATAGCAGATATGAAGGGGAAATATGATTCTTGAACAAATACGTTGAGAGATCACAGCCTCCAGGGGACAAGAAGGGGAGGCTGAACAGAGAAGACGCTTCTGGCTTCTCCATGTCTGTATTTCCATCATCGTGAGCTGTGTCCCCATATGGGAAGTCTTGAGTTTAGAGAAGGAGATGGGCCGTGAAGACCGTGGCTCCCCAACTCTGTTCCTAGATTTGGCACCTGTTGCTTCCTCTGGTGTAGACAGTGGATTCAGGGTCTGCATGGTTTGGATTTCTGTGGAGTCAAGACGTGTGTGTAGCAGATGAGTGTGGACCATGACGGTGACCATCCAGAGGCCACGGGGAACTCGTTTCGTGTGAGGCTCCCTGTAGGAGCACTGCTGCGGCTGGGAGATTCAAACTGGCTCTTTTCTAGTTTTCTAATTAATGTCTCCCTGCCCGAAGCTGAGCATCTTCTGAACGTACAAGAAGTAAATGTTGGGCAGGTACCACCACTGTCCCCATGGCTCCTTTCAGGGCTGGCTAGCAGTATTGTTAAGTCCCATAAGCAATAGGAGGCGGCAGCTTCCGGCCAAGTTGCAAAGATTTTGTTTTAAAGTATGCTTTGGATTTTAACGTTCATTATCACTAAAAGGAACAAAACTCAACTTGGGGTCTCAGGAGCTCCAGCTCTAGACTCTTAGGATGTCAGGAGCCATGCTTTCAGCATTTCACCCTGCTGCTTTAATGAGGTTAATGATTGTTTTTCCACTGAGCACCTACCTGTGATGTTTAGAAAAAAAGGGAAAAAAATGACTCACATGGATATTTAGAAGGATATCACTGTAGAGAGTAAATGTTAACAGGCTCTAGAAATATGATAATTATCAGCTATTTGAGATGCAGTGACTGTAATATGATAACAAGATGTATTTTGCAGGTAGAGAGCATCCAGAGAAATGACATAAGGTAGAAATATAAGAAAAAGCATAAGGAGATCTTTGGTTATTCTCTTTGTTGTGATAAAATTGAAGTGAGAGCAGGTTGAAATCTACCTGTTGAAATTTTCATGGTATTTTAATTTAGGGCCTCAAAAGCCTTGCCTCTGCTCCAGCAACTCTTCCACGGTTGGGAGCCTCCCATTTCTTGATCCTCAATGCTTGTTGAATGAATGAATGAATCCACCTTTACTTAACTTTCAAGCCTGACGTTTCTACTTCTAAAAGGTAACTTAAATCTGGTTACCTATCTGCATCTCCAACTGCTAGCCTCATCCAGGACACTTCTTGCCTGGACTGCCCAATAACTTCTAACTGGCTTCCTCCCACATTCTCTGCCCAGAATGAACTTTTTAATATGGTCAGCAGCTCATGTTGCTCTCTTGCTTAAACCCTTCAAAGTTTTTCCTTTGCTGTTAGAACAAGGCCCACACTCCTTACCACAGCTTACAGAGTCCTGTGGGCTCTTTCTCCAGCTTCCAGTCACGCTGGTCTCATTTTATTTTATTTATTTATTTATTTTTTGTTTGTTTGTTTGTTTTTGCGGTACACGGGTCTCTCACCGTTGTGCCTCTCCCGTTGCGGAGCACAGGCTCCGGATGCGCAGGCTCAGCGGCCATGGCTCACGGGCCCAGCCGCTTCGCGGCATGTGGGATCTTCCCGGACCGGGGCACGAACCCATGTCCCCTGCATCGGCAGGTGGACTCTCAACCACTGCGCCACCAGGGAAGCCCTGGTCTCATTTTAGTTCTCTGGACACCCTGAGCCACAAGACTCTCGTGCTTGCTGTCTCCTTTGCCCTGTGGTTCATTTCTCTCATCCTTCAGATACCTGCTCAAATGCATCTTCAGCTTGACCTGTCCTGACTACTCTATCTAAAGCAGCACCTCCCCTCCAGCTTTCTCTGTATTATGCCACTAGGTCTATTTCCTTCATTACAGCTGTCATGGTCTGCAATGACCTGCTTTTATTTTACTTAATGTATCTCCATCAATAGAATATAGGATATCATCTCACACCGGTCAGAATGGCCATCATCAAAAAATCTACAAACAATAAATGCTGGAGAGGGTGTGGAGAAAAGGGAACCCTCTTGCACTGTTGGTGGGAATGTAAATTGATACAGCCACTACGGAGAACAGTATGGAGGTTCCTTAAAAAACTACAGATAGAACTACCATAGGACCCAGCAATCCCACTACTGGGCATATACCCTGAGAAAACCATAATTCAAAAAGAGTCATGTACCAAAATGTTCATTGCAGCTCTATTTACAATAGCCAGGACATGGAAGCAACCTAAGTGTCCATCGACAGATGAATGGATAAAGAAGATGTGGCACATATATACAATGGAATATTACTCAGCCACAAAAAGAAGCGAAATTGAGTTATTTGTAGTGAGGTGGATGGACTTAGAGTCTGTCATACAGAGTGAAGTAAGTCAGAAAGAGAAAAACAAATATTGTATGCTAACACATATATATGGAATCTAAAAAAAAAAAAATCGTCATGAAGAACCTAGGGGCAAGACAGGAATAAAGACGCAGACCTACTAGAGAATGGACTTGAGGACGTGGGGAGGGGGAAGGGTAAGCTGGGACAAAGTGAGAGAGTGGCGTGGACATATATACGCTACCCATTGTAAAATAGATAGCTAGTGGGAAGCAGCCACATAGCGCAGGGAGATCAGCTCGGTGGTTTGTGACCACCTAGAGGGGTGGGATAGGAAGGGTGGGAGGGAGGGAGATGCAAGAAGGAAGAGATTTGGGAATATATGTATATGTATAACTGATTCACTTTGTTATAAAGCAGAAACTAACACACCATTGTAAAGCAATTATACTCCAATAAAGATGTTAAAAAAAAAAAAAGAATATAGGGTCCTTGAGACAGACTTGCCTGACAAGTTCACTGTTGTAGCCATAGCACCTGGCACTTGACAGGTAACAGGTGTTCAATTAGCATAACAAAGTCAAGCGCCTGGGAGTGAACCTGTCCCTCTCTCACTACACACTTGCACACTTCAGCTTTGTAAAAGGATGACCCTGATGCTGCCGTCCCTGGAGACTTCCTTTAGAGCTGGTACCCAAGATGCTGCAAGTGACACTCACACATTTCACTAGGCACCTTTGCATGCTGCCGCCTTTAGGCCTGAAACGAGCCTTCTGGGCTCCTTGGGCTTTCTAAATGCTGAATATATAGCATTAATCAGATCTTGAATCTTGGTGAATAACTAAGACACCTTTATGTTGAAATGCAGATTCTCCGTTGAAAGGCCAATCTTTCATTTCAAACCTTGGAATAAGACTGGGTTTGTATTTATAAAGTAAGTTCTATATGAGAGCATATTCTGGGCCCAGAGCGCTTGCGTTTGATTGCTCAATAAGTAACATTTTCACTCATGCACGCTCTTGCCTCCGAGTATTTTGTTCTGAGATAGTCAAATAAGTGACAGTATTGAGTTCTGTTTAATATTGAGTTCTATTTATTCAATAATGTCCTGTATGGTTCCAGGGATTTTTCTGGGCCTTTGTGTCTCAGAGGTGGATTGAGAGTATCTCATTTGTGGGGGGGCGGGGGTGTCCAAAGAACTAAAATGAGACCAGCATGACTGGAAGCTGCCTCCCTCATTTTCTTGCTGGGTATCCCCAGGTAGGTTACTGAACTTCTCTGAGCCTCAGTTTTCTTGCTTAGTATGGTTCCACAAAGGTTCTACTTTCATGTGCCAAGTCCTGGGCTGTGGATGTTATAAATATCATCTCAGGTAAACTCAAAATCTCATGGCAGAGCTGGCAGGTATGCTCAACAAAGTGAAAGGAAGGGGGATGTATTGAAAGAGAGCCAGGGAATCAGAGCAAAAACAGCTTCCTGGGATTAATGTTGCTACCCCAGACACTGGCACCATCATGAGCAGCCTGTCACCACCTGTCTGTTGTGATGGCGTGGACAGGGAAGTCCCAGAGCAATGCCATGTCAGAGCTGGACCGGTCCTACCTGCCTCACTGCTTTACGGATGAGAAAATGCAGCCCACAGGATGGTATGCCTTATGCGAGTGGTGTTCATTTGTTCGTTCATTCATTCATCAAACATCTGTTGTTCATCTGTCATGTGCTAAGCCCTGGGCCATGTCCAGGGATGAAGGCATGTTTTGAGGACAGAGTCCTGCACTCGGGGAACCCCTGCAACCATGAGAGGAGTCCAGAACCAAGTCTCAGGATGCGCGAGGAAGAGGCAGTCTGTGTAGACTTCTCTTACAAGAAGACTGAAATTGAAGAAAAGGGGGAAATGACGGGGGAGGGTGAGGGGATCCAGGAAGGGTTTTATTAGATGAGGGGGACTGGGGCACATGGATGATGTCAGGAGAATGATCCAGAGGAAAGGTAGGGGATGAAGACACAGAGGAGAGAGTGATGACTGATGTGCAGGGGCTTCTGAGTGTGGATGGGGAGGAATCAAGAAGTTATTGGGGGCTTCCCTGGTGGCGCAGTGGTTGAGAGTCCGCCTGCCGATGCAGGGCACACGGGTTCGTGCCCCGGTCTGGGAAGATCCCACGTGCTGCGGAGTGGCTGGGCCCGTGAGCCATGGCCGCTGAGCCTGCGTGTCCGGAGCCTGTGCTCCACAACGGGAGAGGCCACAGCAGTGAGAGGCCCACATATGGCCAAAAAAAAAAAAAAAAAAAGTTATTGGGAGGGACATTTGATTCCCAGGCAAAGGTTTTTAGGATGGGGATATGGAGGGGGAAAGTGTCCTTGGGACACAGGGAACGTGTCCTGGAGCCACAGGTGGTTGGGGACTGAGGATGTGCCGTGGACACACCATGGCAGCCGCAGGTCCTGGCGGTCCTTCCTGGTCTTCGGGTGTGGGGACAGGCCTTGGGGAGATGCTGCTACAGGCCAACCAGAGGGCTCACAGTGGTAGGAAGACACTCTCTGGAAGAAGGAAGGGGTCTGAGAATCTGCCATGGGGCCCAGCTAGTGCGGCCTTAACCAAGCTTTCAGTCAACGCCTTGTCTCTGCCAATATCTCAACTAGCCCTGGAGTAGAAAGGAGTCATATAGAGAGCAAAAGGTCAAAATTTTGCCAGTGACTAATCATCCCATCACTGTTCTCAAGGCCATACCCAAGGAATAATGGGGTCTACAGTGTGGTCACTTACCCAGCCAACTCATACCCTAATGTTAAGGAGAAAGTGAGATGCATGGAGAAGGGTAGGAGGCTTCTTCCCATCTTCTGAGAAGGTGAAAGTTCCCATCTGTGGGCCAGGCCAGAAAAGTGGGGTGCAACAGAGTATAAGTTCCTCTGCGCCAGCAATAGGAACATGCACAGAGAGACGGACCGTGGGTGTACCTTAGTGCCCGGGGTCTCCACTCTGGGGACCAGGGGCTGAGGACTTGGTCCTGAGCCTGGAGGTCCAGGGTCTATAGCCTCAGGGACACAATAAGAGTGACAGCTGGGGCCAAGTGTGGAACAAGGGCTGGCTCTGAGCCCTCCCGAGGCAGGGAAACATCTTGGGCACAACTTCAAAATTATCCCCTTCCAGGTGTCCCTGTCAATTGGCCAAGGTAACCTGAGAGACAAAAGCAGATGGGAAAGACAGTACTTCTGGTTGTCGGGCTGGTAGTTGTTGTCTGGTCCAAGCTGAGGTTTAAAAGGTTCGGAGTGCAAGGTCTCGTGTGGCTGGTAGAGGGCAGAGGCCTGTGCTTGGGAATCTGGCTTCTCAGCCCTCGGTTTTTTTCTGTATCCTGTACTGCCACCGCTCCATGTGGCAACAATGACCTTGGTAATGCTACGGCTCGCTGACATCGACTGGTTGCTTACCAGGTCCCAGGCGTGGTAAATGCTTTCTGTGAAATGTTTTGGGTACCCTTCCCAACTCTGAGGAGGTCGGTTTTCTTTTCATCCCCTTTCCACAGCCGAGTAAACTGAGGGGCTGAGGGAGACTCAGGCACTTGCTCGAGGTCACAGAGGGTACGAGTGGCGGAGCCGGGAGTCAAACCCTGGTCTGTTAGATTCGGCGCTTGATGTGCTCACACACGAAGTGGATGCTGAGGGTGGCTGAGTGGCCTGTGGGGTCAGGGCTCTGAGGATGCTGGCGGGGAAGGACTGCCTGTTCCCTGATGCTCCTGCTGCCTCGCCAGCCTCCGAGGGCCTCTCTGGGCTCCTGAGGAAAAGCCTGGGCTGCCGGTGAAGGGGAAGCTGCAGATGGGAACAGCGAGGCCCACACGGTGCCATGAGGTGTCAGAAGCGCTTATAATGAGGGGCAGGTTTGCAGAGCTGCCTGGATGCCTTTCATCCACTCCCTCTCTGAAGTCCCCGGGAACAGTCTGGGCCTGTGGTTTGGGACCTTCATTAGTGCTGCCCCATCTGCGACAGTCACAGAGGCAAGAAAACAGACTGGCTCCTTTGTGTTTATACAGCTCAGACTGCCTTTCCTGGCTCCCGGGATCCAAACACTAGTCCCCTCAGAGCTGGCTTATTGGCAGTGACGTAGAGTGCTGCATTCCGCCGGCCCCATCTCCAGAGGCAGCAGCTGTGCCCAACACGCTCTCCCTACCAAACCCTGGCTGCAGCAGTAGGTCTGAATGACCCTGTGTCGGTATGACCGTCCATCTGTCCAGCCAGCCAGCCCTCCAGCCCCTTGTGGAATGGCGGTACACAGGCAGTACACCTGTCTACCTGTCCATCTCATACCTACGTGTGAGGTCACTGGAGGCAGGGAGGCTGCCTCATCTTTGCATCCCTCCCGCCATGGTTCCCAGCCTTTCCCAGCGCCAACACCTGCAGAATCTGCTGCAGCCCCTCTGCAGTGACTGCTGGCTAAGCCGGTGTTCTCGAAGCGGAGGGGAGCATTTTGATTTCTAGGGGTGCTGTTTGAAAAAGCCCCCAGTTCCAAGAATCCTGCCAACAGGAAACACAGGGAAGCGGGGGTTCAACGAAGAGCCTGTGAGATCCTCCCACCCCCAACCTGGCCTCTTTTACTCTCCGGCAACCTCCCTGCAGCCTAGGCTCAGCGGCTCTGTTTCTCAACGTGCGTGCTGGGGAGCACTGCGTCATAAATACAGTTTGTGGTGTCGAGAAAAGACCCAGAATCTCAAAACAAGACTCAGCCGTTTATGAGAACTTCATGGCAGGAGGGAAGATGGAGCTCACCAGTGGGGCTGGGGCCATCACGGCTCCGGGCCTTGAGTGGCTTTCTTTTCTATACCTGAGTATATCCAAGTGCCTTGCACAATTTGCCCTGAGGAGGGGGAATCTTCTGATGCTCAGGTCGGGAAAATGAGACATCATGATGCTCAGATGAGGAAAATAGACCTTGGCATCATCAGTTATTAAATTTCCAAAAGGCTGTTTGAAAGAGGGTAATGACACCATATTGCTACATCTGAGAGAAGGCATTGTGTTTGTCCGATAAAACACTTACGGTATATAAAAGGATTACAGTACTTGTTCAGGGGATAAAACACTAAGGGTTGCTTTGTTACGTGAGATGTGCGATGGTTTGAATTGACATGAAGTTCTGTTGATAGGGAGGAGCTCATTTCTTAGGACTTGTTAATAATTACCCTGTAGACCTTCTGCTCCAGAATCTTGGGGGATGGCCCATCTTGGGGTGAATCTGTATTGTCCCCAGACTTTCCAAGTGGACTTCTGTGTACACACTGCAGTTTGGAAACTGTTCCCCAACCCAGTTGTTCTAAATCTTGGCTGTGTATTGGAATCACCTGGAGAGGTTGAAAAACGAAACAGGGCTTCCCTGGTGGCGCAGTGTTTGAGAGTCCGCCTGCCGATGCAGGGGACACGGGTTCGTGCCCCGGTCTGGGAGGATCCCACATGCCGCGGTGCAGCTGGGCCCGTGAGCCATGGCCCCTGAGCCTGCGCGTCCGGAGCCTGTGCTCCGCAACCGGAGAGGCCACAGCAGTGAGAGGCCCGCATACCGCAAAAAAAAAAAAAAAAAAAAAAAAGAAAGGAACAAAAAAGATGCCTGGACCCTACCTGCAGAGATTTTGAATCGGTCAGTCTGGTGTCGGCCTGGGCATTTGTAGTTTTGTTGTTGTTTTGCTCCCCAGTTAACACTGATGTGCAGTCAGGGTTGGGAACTCGGGTAAGCCACAGCCTCAGGGACAGTGCCTGTCTGTGCTCTGTGGGTGCATGAGTGTGTGTGGGTGTGTCTTCTGGGCTGATTCCAACCCTCAAGAGACATATATGGCCTGGACCTGGACTCACTCCAGAACACCGAGTGGCTCCCTTTGATGCCTCTGGACGGCCATCAGATAGGCATGGCAGCATCTGCTGTGTTCAGAGGATTTTGCTGGAGTCCAGAGAAGAGCCTCTATCACGTTGCCTCTCCTGGCTCTGGGTCAGAAAAGCCCCCCTGAAGGAGTAGAGGGTAACAGCTGCAGCTGGAACCAGCCAGTTCTGGGGGTGTTCTGATTATCAAATGGTGGATGACTTAGCCTGGGGCAGCAGCAGCCGATGTAGTGGATGCCACAGAGCCATGAGCTTGACACTTGGCCTCGGCTTCTGTGTATTAGTGGAAAAGCCAGCAGAACCCTCTTCACCTCCCCCCGCCGTCCTCCCTCTCTGAGCACATGCACACCCCCTCTTCTATCTTCTCTTCATCAAGAGGTTCCCTCCTCCTGGACCCTAGGTTAAGAAGATGCTCTCCTCCAGACACACTGCCCCTGTTCAGAGATGATCAATTCATTTTCCCACGTTTATTTATCAAAGCCACACGTAGCTGTTAAGCAGGGCTTCTGACTTAGTATTTTTCCATGCTGAGTCTTCTAGAAATCGAACTCAAAGCCAAGGAATTGGGTCCCTTCGTTGTGCATGTCCTTATCGTTGGGTCTTTTTGAAACTGTTTGAAGACCTAAGAATACCCTGCCCAGGTCCCACTTCCAAGATTAGATGAGCTGGAGCACGTTGAGGGTGGTGTGGCCATAGACCAGGTCTCACCTTCTGTCCTGTCTCCCTCTCACTTCTGCCCTAACCTTGCCTCTCTGTGTCATCTTCAGCAAGTCCCTGAATCTTTCTGATGGAATGAATGACTTGGCCTCTTTCTCTCCCCAGGGAAATGAGACAGAGGAACTCACTAGCCTCTGGGGTTCAAACCATTTTCTTTAGCCAATGACCCTTTCTTTAAAGGGTTTCCTATACAAAACCCTAACATATAAACAGACTCAGTCAAAGCAGCTATGGTAGAGGGGGAAAGAGGGACCTCAGCCCTCCCCTTCCCCCAGCACAGGGTCCATTTTCCCCAAGGGGGCTCCACAGACGCTCTTGAAAACCACTCTTAACTAGGTTATTTTCAACTGGGGGGGGGGCATCTTCTCTCCTATGGGGTCGTCCATATCAAAGTCTTTGGAAAGTAGGGTTAGGTGGCGTGCATACTTTGAAGAAGCGGATTCCAAAATGCCATTATTTTTATTTGTTTTCAGTTGTGATAGTTAATTTATTTTCAAATTTCAAAGAATATGAAAGGAGGGTAGGGGTTTTTAACATTTATGAAAAGGAGGCGTTGATTTATAAAAGGTAGCAATCCATTGCTCTGGATCATTGTTTTGCAAAGTGCTGGTCACAACCCAGTAGTAGGTCATAGAATCAGTTTCCTAGGTCACAACCAGCATTCATTCTTAACAAAATATTGTAGCATAAAATAGAATATTCCAGAGTTAGTCACATATGGTAAGGCTAGAGACTGTTTTGTAAGTTGTGGTTTCCCTTATGTATGTTTGCATGCGTGTACTAGACGTAAGTGTAGTTCTTACTGTAGGTTATAATCAAAAAAAGGCCCAGAGCACTGGTCTGGATGAATGGTTCCTGCGGGTCCTTTGGGCTCTGACTTTGCCTCATGTCTGCATCTGGGAACTTTCTGACCCGCCGTGCTCGGCAGTGTGCTGGTGAGGTATGCAGGGAGACAAGGGCTCAGGGGGCAGGACATCTGGGCAGGGTGAGCCCCTCCCCACAAGACAGCCCACGCGCTGTCCGTCAATTCCATTCCTCCTCCTGGGGCCTGGCAGGAGGAGAGGAGGTTCACATGGGGCTGACTTTGCCCAAGTCCGTGGTCTAGGATGCTAACTGTGGTGTGTCTTGTAAAAGGCGAGTGGTGTGGGTGTGTGAGGGGTCTGGGGACCTTCCCTTTATGATCCCCAACAATGGAGGAGCTTGTCACCTCCAGGTGTCTCTGGTTCATAGAGGCCACCCTCAGGACCCTGCCCAAGCTCTACCTGTCAGCCTCACCCTCCAGACTGCCTTGGTTTTTACTGCGAAGGTGCCATCCCACTGGGTCATGAGCAGAGGGCGACCTGGAGAGAGCAGCACCCATGCTATGAGGAATCCTTGGGGTTTCCTGCAGGCAGCCCCATAGGGTTGGAATCCCCGTGTCCTAGCCCAGGTCTGCACAGTGTGACTGACCCAGAAGGAAACGTCACCACCTCCCACCCAACTCCCCAGCCAGGCAGATCCGTCGTGATACAGAGGCCCTCACACCGTGGCACTGGTCTCCCCCACTCCCGTGTGGCTTCCCCGACTTCCCTTCCTCTCCTGACCTTAGCAGGAATGGGGTGAGGAGCAGAAGGCCGAGGCCGGCCTTCCTCAGGCATCCCAAGGCACCCCACCCCAGGGTACCAGCGGGCTCTGTGTCCTCTCGTCCTGTTAGGGAGGATGGAGGAGGCTTGTGTTCTAAGTGACTCTGCGGACCTGACTCTGGTGAGGAAGATGAGAAAGCGATGAGTAACCACTTCATAAACTCCGCACTGTTTGCTCATAATTCTATCCCAGCAGCCAACATAGTACCTGCCCATAGCTACAGCAACAATTACCAGTGATTATATAGCACATAGAATGTGAGAGCCCCACATTAATGTATTCAGTCCCCACAAGGAAGAGGTATTATGATTATCCCCATTTTTCCACATTAGAAAACTGAGGCACAGAGAGGTTAAGTGACTTGTGCCGTGTCACACAGCTAGCGAGGAGTGAAGCCAAGTTCCAGACTCCAGCACTGTGTCTCAGAGGTCTGATACTTCACTTCCAGACTAGGCTACCTCTGCACAGCTGCATCTCGATGCAATTTGTTGAGTACGTGAATTAACTTTGATTTATAACTCCAAATACATAGGGTTTAATTTCCACCTCTCTGTGGGTACCCAGAAAGGTAGGGCAAGCCCATGTGTCTTTTTCAGTGTGCCAGGGCCCACAAGGGAGCTTCCTTCTAAGCCACCCATCCGGAGGAAAGGGCATTAGAACTGGGTGCATCTCCTTCCCGAAGAGAAGAACATGCTCGTGGATCCATGAGAGGCTGTGCATCCCAGTGCCCTCTCTGGTCACCCACCAACCTTGAGGTATGGCATGGAGGTAGAACCTCAGTGCCCTAAGGTCTCTGAGCAGAGCTTTCATCCTCAGATCTGAGCCTGAGAAACTCGGGCCTCCCAGGAAGTCTGTCTTGCCCCCTCGTGATCCTTTCCTGGAGTAGGAACAGGCTTTATCATGCACTTTGAAAATCCATTTGAACAGCAAATGCTCATGATTATGGAGGTGCCTGAAGAAAGTTCAGACCCTGTGGGTAATCCTGAGACACACTGAAGTGGCCTTGTCTGACCTTGTACATGAGGCGTGAGGGTGGATGCTTTCCAAGGGCCCTGGCTGACAGAGATAGATAAGTGTGGGACCCCCTCTTCACCGTGTCCCGGACATGTAGACTTTCTTTGTCTGAAGCCCTTGCTTATTTTGTCTGGCTGAATGCCGGGCCCACCTCCTTCCTTTGCCTCAGGTGACCATGCAGCACGACTGGGTTGGTAAATTAAGAATTTGCCACATGGAAAGGACTAATTTTTCCCTCTTTCAAAGTCACAGGCATGACGGTTTTTTTGCACACATTCCGCTGGACACATGCTGCATCCATAATACGGAGCGTTAAGACATCATAAGGGTTTTCACGTCTTTCATGTGATAAATATTTTTACCGTCATGCTCGAGAAATGGATTTTGTTTGAAATGGCCTGTTTCCTTTGATGGCTTCTTTGACGTGGATTCAAAGCCTTTCCTGGTCCTGCAGGAGCCTGGGGTTGGGAGGGCCTGTTTGTTAACTTTTCTCGAAGGACAAATCCACTTTCCCTCACTGAAATACAGCCGTGGCTGCCTGGGCTGGGAGATTTACGACCGAGGACAGCAATGAAAAGATGTCCAGGGAGCCAACAGCTCCTGGGAGTGGCGGTGCTTGGCCCTGGGGTGCCCACAGCCCAGGTACCTGGGAGCCTGTGAGCAGACCCCCCACCCCGCCCCAGGCCCTGGCTGCGACTACTCCCTTCTCCACTGTAAACTGCACTTAAAGATTCAGATGTGGCTGTTGAACCAGAGTGGAGGTTTTACAAGTGTTCTTCTCTCATCTTTGAAATGACACCTTTTTAACGGTCTGCCTCCATGCGGTGAGCAGCCTCTTGGGACTAGAGGAATCTGCTTTCCGGACGAGCCTTTGTGGGCTGCTGTGACTATGTGTGTGTGAGCATACAGCTGGTGATAACTGAGCAAAACAGGAACTCTGCTCTCCTCTGGGAGCCTGGTTAATAGTCCTGGGATCTGGGGATTCATATCCTCTCCCTCCACACCTGCAGAGCACCTCTCACCTCCCTGCCAACCTGACATATAGGTTGCAGGTGCCTCTGCCGATCTAGACCCGGGCACCAGTCTTGGTGAGGTGTGTCTGAGGGAGGATTTGCTGGTTTGTCCAAGGCTCGGGCTCTGGGGTTTGGCTTCCTCAGAGGTACTGGAAAGACTTGGCGATCAAGCAGGTTGTCTGTCCCCAGAGCTGCTTTGCAGAAATCCTCATGGGTGGTGGAGAACGCAGAGCAGGGAATGAGGGCATTCAGGGGCTTGGTCTACTTTTCTGGTCCAAGAATCAGCAGCTACCGAGCTGTGTGACCTCGGGCGAGTCATTTAACCTCTCTGGACCTTGGTTTGTTTATTTAAAAAATAAAAAATTTGAACTAGAGGCTGAAGGGTACCATTGAACATTCTGTTCCTAAGTGGAAACCACCAGTTCCTGTATGAGCTGAACCACCTTAGAATCACATTTGAGAACATGAAAGGGTCTTATAGAGCAAGGGTCCCCAACCCCTGGGCTGCGGACCGGTAGCGGTCCGCTGCCTGTTAGGAACCGGGCCGTACAGCAGGAGGGGAGTGGCGGGTGGTCCAGCGAGTGAAGCTTCATTTGCTGCCCCCCATCGCTCCCCATCGCTCATGTTACCTCCTGAACCAACACCTCCCCACCCCCTCCACTGTCCGTGGAAAAATTGTCTTCCACGAAACTGGTCCCTGGTGCCGAAAAGGTTGGGGACCGCTGTTATAGAGCATTTCATCCCACCCTCTTATGTTTACCCAGAAGAAAACTGAGGCCTGAAGAGAGGAAGCGACTTGCCCGTTCACAGAGTGAATGAGCTGCAGAGCCAGGGCTAGAAGGAGGCCTGTGGTTCCAGTCACCTCTACAGCCTGCTTCTCAGAGTGAGGCCCCTCCAGTAGCCTCAGCATCCCCTGGGAATTTGTTAGAAATGCACATTCTCAGGCCTCACCCTAGACCTCCTGCTGAATCAGAAACGCTGGGAGGGGGGCCCAGCATGATCCTTGATTGAACAAGCCCTCTGGGTAAGTCTGATGCCTGTTAACGTTTGGGAGCCACTGCAAGACAGCACGTGGCTGTCCCTTTAAGACCAGAAGAAAGACACTGGAAACCGGCAGGCTTCCCTGGAGAGGCTGAGACTGGAGGGAAAAGGGTAGAGTAAAATTACAGAGGAAGGGACACACTCTTCCCAGCTGACCTCAGGCTGTAGATTTCCCAAAGCAAGGACTCTCCTGTAGCCTGTCCCGGCACCTAAGAGCTGCAGCTGTTGCAGGCGTCTGAAGTTGGTCTGGGTTGCCGGCTGCCGTGCTGCAAAGGACTACATTTCTTTCTCACTGTCGAGCCCAGCTGTTCCCATCTGTGCATCTGTGCCCGGAGGAGCATGCCACTTTAACATCAACAGGGTCACCAGCTAGTTCGTTCCAAGAAATTGATGTGTGGAAACAGTGTTTTATGTGTGAATGGTGAAGTGTATATTTAGAAGTCCGGGTGCTCAGCTCCAGGCTGACAGCTCTCAGGAAAAAAAAAAAAAGATGGTATGTGCTTCAGAGTTCATTATATCTCCTAGGCAGAAATCTAGGTTTAAAGGGTTGCTTGAAAGTAGCACATAATGGCACCTATAAATCCCGGTTCCGGAGGTACGTACATTTGTCACTCCCTAAAATGACTTTTTCACATGTTCTTTATGTGGTTGGCTCAGAGCATAAAAACTTGGACCTTTACTAGCAGCTTTCATTCTGCATAATTTCTAATCAAGTCCATTTCCGTTTCCATGAGTGTGTGTGTGCACACGCTGAGCTCTGGCTATCCCTACCTGCCCAGCTGGCTCAGCTGTGAGCTTAGCCACACCCAGGCCCAGAACCCACCCTGTGCAGGGGGGAGAGGGCACAGTAGTCCCAGGCTGGCAAGGGAGCAGGTGTGAGATGTGTCTGGCTGCGAGCGGCCATCACAGAGTATCTGGAGTGAGCTCACAGAGTCGGACGAATGCCTGTTCCTTGCCTGCCATGTCAGCCCAGAATGGAATGACTGTGCTTCTCCCTAGACCCCTGACTCCTTCTCCAGTTTCTTGCTAGGACCTGCCGCCCTTCCTGAGTCCTAGCCTTTTCTCATCCTTGCCAGCCCCTGCCAGGGTGCCTGACTCCTCTGTCCTCTGTCCCAGCCACGCCCAGGGTCCTGTTCACAGTGACTTGAACATCCAGGATCGTAACTACCTTTGTCCTTTCAGGCTGGGGCTGGATTAGGTGGGCTAGCGTTGTGTCTAGTACAACGTTGAGGCTAGTACCTGGGCAATCAGAGTGGGCTGTCATGGAACGAGGCAGAGAGCTGATTCACAGCCAGTGTCCTGGAGGGAGGTGCTGTTGACCAGCAGGCAGATCCTAGCTAACACTTTCACCCAGCTTACAAGGTGCCCGGCACTGTTCTGAGTGGACACAGGTTCACTCCTCCATTCCTCTCTACTACCCAACAAGGCAGGTATTGTTTTCCTATGTACTAGTGAGGAAACTGAGACACAGAGCAGTTATGACCTGGCCGTCTAGTAGATGCAGTAGCCAGGAGCCACAGCGTGTGCTACCCCTACACCAGAGTTCAGAAAACTGCAGCCCAGGGGCCAAATCTGACCTGCTGCCTGCTGTAGAAATACTCTTCTTGGAACAAAGCCACCCCCACTCATTTACACATCATCTATGGCTGCTTTCCAGAGATATGGCAGAGTTGAGTAGTTGTAACCAAGACCCTGAGATCTGCAAACCTAAAATATTCACTGCTGGTCCTTTACAGAAAAGGTTTGCCCATCTCTGCGGTATATCATACTGCTTCTCACGACTCCCATGAAATTGAATGCAGATTGTTTTATGTATGTGCCAGTGGGTAATTTTTCAGATTCTCAGATAAGAAACCCCCCCAAGACAATAGAACTGCAGCTTTAGGGAGTTTGGAAAGCCAGAATTTTGGGCAACCAACTGCCAACACCAATTCAAAGCACAGCAGCAGAGGCAGGGCCAGCGGTGAGACGGGGACAGTTCAGTCAGAGCTGCTGGGAAAGAAGCAGAGAGGCAGGAGGGTGATTGCTGCAGTACCTGCCTCACTCCATCCAGGCTCTTGTTCGTTGTTCAGTAGCTGGTATATGAGGGACGCAGGGCCAAGGTGGCTTCAAGATCATGGACGAGACCCCTCCACAGCTCACGGCCACCTGCTGTCCTCGTGTGTACCTGCTCCTTTGTAGAACCTGGCTGGCAGCCCTGCCCTGATTGTCTGGATGTATCCCCTCGTGCAGTCCCAGTGCAGTGTCAGGGAGGAGAGAGCCACTGTGCTGAGAGCTGGGGAATGGTCAGCTCTCGACAAACGTGAGCTGTTTTTCCTTTGCCTCTTAGGATTCCAGCCCTGAGAGCAGAGTATTAGAATTGCGCCTTTATAAGTAGCAAACCCCACAATGATGGAACGCTTACTGGGGTAGGCAGAATAATGTGCCCCTCACAAAGATCTGTACATACTAATCTCTGGAACCTGTGAATACGTTTCCTGTCATAGCAATGGGGAGGTAAGGTTGCAGATGGAATTATGGGTGTTAATCCGTTGACCTTAAAACAGGGAGAGCATTCAGGATTATCCAGGTGGGCCCGTTGTCATCATGGGGTCCTTAAAAGTGGCAGAGGAGATCAGAAGAGGTCAGACGGATGCCACATGAGAAGGACTTAACCCACTGTTGTTGACACTGACCGTGAAGTAAGAGGGTCATGGGCCAAGGAAAGCAGGTGGCCTCTAGAAGCCGGAAAGGAGGATTCAAGAGTTCTCCTCTGGAACATCCAGAAAGGAGCACAGACCTGCCAATACCTTGATTTTATCTCAGAGAGACCCTGTCAGACCCTTGGCCTCCAGAACTGCAAGATAATAAACTTGTGTTTTCAGTCTCTAAATTTGTGGTCGTTTGTTACGGCAGCAACAGGGAACTACTCCACTTACCAGGAGTCTGACAGTTTGCTAAGCACTTTACTGATGCCACCAACTCACCTAATCTTTGCGGTGAGTGAGAAGTATTATTATCCTCATCAAATAGATGAGCTGAGGTTCAGAGAGGTTGACAAAGGTCACATAGCCGGTCAAGGGCAGAACTGACTTTAGACCACCTGCAGGAGGCTGCCCTTCGCTGTGCAGGCCTGACCCCGCCTGGTAGGGAGGCATTCTGAGGAAGCTGCTTTTCTTTCCCCGCGGTGCTCTTCAGGTACCAGAGGAAGGTCTTCCGGATTTGTCTTTGCCAAGACGAATGAAGTTGTTATGCAGACGATTTGAATGGCGTGGGACCTGAGGCTGTCTGTCAGAGCTCGTTTCTTCCGATTATCTCCAAGCCCTTTCCTGCCAGATCCTACTTCTTTCTCTTAGCAGTTCTCTTAGTTTTCTCTTTCGGGAAGAGAAAGCCTAATTGTAGGGGCTGCTGGCAAAAGACCTTCAGCTCGTGTCCTAATGCACGCCTAGAAGTGGAGAGGGGGGAAGACCCTCAACTCAACAGAATACTTCGCTTCTTTACTAGTAGGGCTCTTAGCACATAAAACATCTGAAAATTTCCCCTTAGGAGCCCAAGTACAAGGGGAGGCGTAATGTCTTGCTTTTCGAGGTATAAGAAAAGCATCACGATGATGTGCTCAAGTCCTCCTTTTTCTCTCTAATGGAACACAAACACTGGGTCTCTCTCACAGACTGGGAAATGGGGTTTTGCCCAGGGTTGGAGGTGAGGGTCGGCTGAGGCCTCCTGCCTCTCAGGACTACCTGCTTCCCACAGGCTCTCGGTGCCTCACTCTGGCTGGGACAGGCCGAGGGGCCCCACTTTGGACCGGGGTCTGATGGAAGAGAAGGGAGGTGGACACACATCCCGGGCCGTGGAAGTGGCACGGCCGACCGACGGCAAGCAGAGACCAGCCGCTGTTGTGCTGGGGTGAACCACTCCCTGTGTGGTGGTGTGAATCCTGCCTCACGAGCACTGCTCCGATGAACTGGCTTTGATGCTCTGCAGACGCGGCTGCCTGGGCTTCTCGGGCTGGCGGGGCCCAGGCATCAGGCTCTTTAGTGAGAACAGTGGTCCCTTATCATCAGCGGGAAGCCAGCAGGCAGGTGATACAAACGTACATTTCGGCATATTCAATTAGCCCTTTTCTTTTTAACCCCAAATAAAGCATGCAACAAGACATCTCAAGAACGGAAGAAAACTTTTCTAAAAATCATTGAATTGTACTTTTGAAGAGGGCGAATTTTATGGTATGTAAATTGCACCCCAATAAAGGTGTTAAAAAAATAAAAGGAATGGAAGGAAAGGCAACAGCCTTTATGAATTCTTATCTGGGATATTCAGCACTGCTGGCTCCATTATTTAATGCTTAGCCTTCATCCTTCCAAAAGCTGACTCACAGTGGCTCTCCCCAGCAGCCTGGCAGTCTGTTCCTGTCTCACAGTAAAGGAAATGGAGACTAGCAGGGCTGGGCTGTGGAGCTTGTCCAGAAACAATGAAGAGCAGACCCAGTTGTGGGGTGAGAGAAGGTCCCCAGGACACTCCTGGAGGCGGACCAGGAGACAGGACCGTCTGTGCCTGTCCCCCGGATGAACTTAGACCTAAGGCCCCGGTGCACATGGCAGGCAGTTACCTGGGACACCGGCCTGGCTGTCCTGCTTCCTCCCACCTCCCTGCTCCTGGGCTCTGGATCTCACCACCAAACACCAAAGCTTCAGAAACCAGAATAGCACTGGCTGCAGGGCAGAGTGAGGCCCCCCTCCCCAGCCACCCTCAAAGCCTTCTTAGCTCTGCCTGAAAGAGGGGCATATAGGAAACCGAGAAAAACCATAAGAAACAAGAGGGCTCCACTGCTTTCCTGGGGTAACAGTCCTAAAGGCGCCCATACACAGGGACCAGAAGCAGAGCTGCCACTTCCAATGAGCACACAGTCCAGCGTGGGCAGAGGGCTAAGGGTCCTCAGCCATGTGAGCCACGTCCTAGGTGGCTCTGTCTGTCCCCTCGGTAGAGCTTGGCCAGTCCTGCTGTCCAGCCCCAAATCACTTTGACCTCCAGCAACACTCATGCAATGGAACCCCTTCTGTTGCTATTTTAGGATTCATCCTAAAGTCCAAGGGCAGAGCCAGGTGCTGGGTTTTTGCTTTGGGAGAGATCTGGGCTACAGCCTCTCCGGCAGCTCCTCCAAAAAAGCCACCAGCACCTCAGAGTTTCCACTGAAGTGCATGACAGGAGCTGACAAAATGGCCCAGCTTCAAAAGATGGGGATCTCCAGGAACGTGGTCCTAGAGAGGACAGGTGGTCAGAAGTGGGTGGGACTGGGCAGCATCGCAATGTCTGTTTCACTCCCAAACCCGTTTTCTTTCCACTCCATCGTGCAGTCTCAGCACTGCCCAGACTCTGGAGCAAAAGCAGCCGGGCGAGCCCCCGTGCGGGCTGCTCTCTGAAACGGCTGCCCTCGTGCAGGTACTCCTCCTGCTTTCAGCACAGCAGCTTCGGGAGCCTCACAGGCTTGGCTGGGTCTCCAGACGTGCTCATCGTGCCTGCCTGGTGAGCCTGGGCTGGGTGCTCAGCCCTGCGGCCTTGGGTGTGTTAATTGCTCAAAGCTTTGCAAGCTCCTTTCCTGCCCCACTTCCCTCCTGTCTCCGTGAATTAGCATGGAAGCTGTCAGGACCTGAATCGGTAATTCTCTGCTCTCATTAGTGGGCTGCATGTCAAGCACTGTGGGCGTATCTCTGAGACCATAGTGTGGCATTTCCCGGATGCCCTCTGTGATCACTGGCAGAACTTTCTGGAAAACAGGTCATGCACAGTGACGCCCAGGCACTCACATGGGGAACGGATGAGCTGAGTGAAAGGCCTCTAGAAAACCATAATTCTTTCTCACAGGGGCCTCCGAGGAAGGGCTCGAGCAAGTAATGGTCAAATTGTACTTATCCAGCCAGACACAGACGCTAACCAATGTGCATGAACGGGGCTCCTGGGCGGGCCGGGCATACACCTTTCAGTTGCTGGCTGGTGGAAAGATCTGGATCATTCCAAGAAAAGGGCCAGAGCAGCTGGGGTTAGAGGGCCACCCGGAGGGACTCTGGGAAGCAGCTGTTTACCAGCGCTGTGAAGGTATCTCAGTGGTTTAACAACTGCTGTGAACCAGTGCAGGCCAACGGAGCAGCCTCCCGGGACCTGAAGTTTCTCCAGTCCTCAAGCCAGGCAGTGTATCTCGCCCATGACATGGAGGCGGGGCTGCCGTCAGGAGTATGGTTTCAACGTCAAGTTCTTTTACATCTCTGACCTGCAGTTTCCTCTCATCTTTGATGGGAATGATAGAACCTATATCACAGGGCCACTGCGATGGCCTGGCCTCACCACCTGGCAGGGCCAGTGCAATGGAATTGGGGTACAGTGTACGAGGGGATCAGCTCCAGGGGCAAAGGTTTTGCAGCAAACACCCAAGATTAGTCTGTAGTCCCCTCCTCAGTGGACCTCATTTTTGAGTGCCACTTTGGACAGTACCTTTGGTGATGGTTAGTAGGTGGCACTTTGGCATACGTGCTTGTAGGTTCATAAACTATTTCCAAATCACATGGCCAATCCAGGGCCTTTCAGACTTCCAGTCTGCACTGTTGTTCTTCCTTCCCCATCCACAGGCCGTCCCAGGCCTGCTGGGGCCCTGACAGCTCTGGTTCTTGTTCTCCAGTTTCTGCTCTGTAGAGCCACCTGTCCAGAGGCTGAGAGAGACAGATGGCCATGGGAAGTCCCGAGCAGAGAGGGGCATAGCATGGCAGTGTCTCTCCAGCTGATGGGTTTTCTCAGGCCCCACTGGCTCCCTTCCTGCTCACACCACGTGGTTGTTCGTGGTGAGTCAGGGAAGGCAGAGGAATAGCTCCCCTGCCCGGGCGTTACACAGGTGCCGCTTGAGCCCCGTGTGTGGCTGTCTGGTGAAATGACCCTTCACTGTTCCCTCTCAGCCTCTTCTCCCTAGGACGCAGACAAGCACTAGGGCTGGGTGAAGAATGGGCTGGGACCACAGCCCCTGTGCTGTTCTAACGATCCTCCAAACACTGGCTCAGCTGCCGGACTGAGTTCACTGTGCCCTGCTCATCTGCGCCATGAATGACCTCTTCCCTTGGGCGCCCTCAGCCCCCTGCATAGACACCTCTCTCTGGTCACCCCCTCAGTTGGTCAGGCATGGCCGAGTAGGACTGAACCCCAGCAGGGGCCACAGCCTGCATCTGCTCCTGGGGGCAGGTCTCATCCCTGGACGAGAGACATCCGTGGGTCTGGCCCCTCACCAGATGTGTCCAGACTCCCCTGGCCCCCTGCAGAGGACCCAGCCAAGGCTCTTGCCTGGGGCCTCTTTACAGCTCCAACTACGTCAGACATGGTCCTGTAGGTCTGCTTTCTTAGTGGAGAGTGAGGGGAGTTGGGTCTAGGACTGGTTAAGGGGAGGCCACTCTTTGTAGACATGGAAACCCTTCATCTGGGGGCTGCACAGCAGCAGCATCTTCCAGAGCTGGGACCTCAGGGCAAGGCCATTCCTCTTTGTAATCTGAACTCAAGAAGTGTCAGTGGAAGAGCACCCCGGTGGGCTGTGAGGCTGTGTGGGTCCTTAGCCGCTGATGCCCACCGAGCTAACATTTATTATGTTCCAGGCACTGTGCTAAGCTCCTTACATGGGCCAGCTCATTGAATACACTCCAATAGCCTATGAAGAAGGTACTTTTAGTATCCATTCCACTTTCCAGATGAGGAACCAAAGTGCAGATAAGCTAGACTAAACTGGCAAATGGTCGAGCTGGAGTATGGATTCTGTCTCTACAGCCAGTGCTCGTAAGGAAACAAAATGAATGGATTAGCAGAGGCAAAGCCTCCTTACCTAAGAGATGTCACATGTAAGGTGTAGAGCAGGGGGTCAGCATACTTTTTCTTAAAGGGTCAGAAAGTACATATTTTCCACTTTGCAAGCCATATGGTCTCTGTCATACCCAGTCTGCCTTTGTAAGCTCTAAAGCAGCTATAGCTAACACGTAAGCAAGTGAATGTGATGTGTTCCAATAAAGCTTTATTTACATAATAGATGGTGGGCCAGATTTGGCCCTCAGACCATAGTTTGCCACCCCTGGTGCAGAGGAAAGCTTCAATGCCCTTGACAAACTGGGTGACCTCAGATTAGTCATTTAACATCTTCATCTTTGGTTTCCTCTTGTCTAATAACTAACCACTATGGGGTACTTATTAACTGATTTGTTTTAAGATGATGCACTGAGCCCCTTGTAAGAGCCACTTACTGTGCTGGGAGCCAAAGATACAGCAGGGAACAAGACAGAGGTCGTCCTGTTCTCATGGAGTCCACACCTGTGAGCACGACAGAGATAACCTTGGGTAAGGACATCAGCTAGCACTGTGCTCCGCTCAGGCAGAAATTCAACAAATACACCTCTTCCCATTGTCACGCCCCTGACTCATTATTCAGGACTCACTGCTTTCAAGTTTGTTGTCATTTGTACCCATACTGAGTAAAAAGGCAGGAGCATGTGGTGGAACCCAGGACTTGAATATGTTTATAATCCATTTTTATGAAACACTGGCCTAATTGTGAATTATAATTTTTTCATTAACTGATCTCATTTTACTTGGTAATATCCATAGGTATGTGCGAGCAGTAAAACTCCATTTCTGTTAAATATTATATGATTCAGTTGATTCACTGATTTAGATTATCACTACCCCCCATTCCAAATGAGTGAGTCATCCATCTTTTGAGAGATAACAAGGACCTTCAAGATCAGATGCGCCCCGTGTTACCCTTCAAGCATACCTAGTTGGGGGGCCAAAGGCACCCTGAGTTCTAGGAAGGTGCTTTGAGTAGCACCACAGTCCTAAAAGCTCTTGCTTTGTCATAGAAATGCACATGTAGTTTGCATTTTACTCTTTACTACGTCCTAATATGTTTAACATATCTGAGTTTCCTTCTGTATCTCTAAGGAAAATTGATAACTGAGATGATAGGTCATGTTTGTCTTTGGAATTCACCTCTATCCAGCCCTTTGCTCTGTAGAGGCAGTGCGGCTTCGTGGTTAGGACTCCTGCCTCGGGGGACAGACATCCTGACATTGCACCTCAGCTACTGCACTTCCTTCTGAGTGAACCGGGGCGAGTTTCCCATCCTCTCTGTGCCTCACCTTCATTATCTGTAAAATGGAGACAGTAGCGCTTCCCACCTGGTAGGGTGAGTTGAGTCAACATGTGAAAAATGCTTATAGTAGAGCCTGACTCATGGTAAACTCAGCAAGTGCTAGCCGTGATAGTTATCTCAGGAGTTACATGGATCTCCAGTCTGGGGTATGTCCCAAGGACATGGCCCCCGAAGAGGAGAGGTGCATACGCATTTTCATCCAGCGCCTGCGAGTCCCAGCTCCATTTACAGAAGCTTTGGCATCTCTCTGACTGAGGTCTCTGGCATCGGCGTGCTCGCTCTGCTTTCAGAATCTTCGGCTCTCTAATTTGCAGGGAGCTATGACAGCTCCATTCTGTCCATGACACCCTCTGTGCACCTCCAGTGATGGGGGCTTCCTCCCCCTGAAGCACCCCTTCCTAGGTGCTGGAAGGGTCCCCCTCTTACTCCTAGGCCTCCTCTGCTTCCCAGACTGGCTCTTCCAAGAGTCCGTCAGGAGGAAGTGGTGGTAAGAGGAAGTGGTCTGCAGCTCTGAGCTCTCCAACCTTGAAGACCATGGAACCCTAACCCCTGGCCAGTCTCGGCCTGTACCTTTAAGTTACCTGGCATAGGTGTGCTTGCACCTACTGGCTCCATACAGACAGCTGAGGGGACTTTGGCAAGTGTGCCAAGCCTGCCTCTCCTGTTCCTATAACTCCCCTTCTGCTTCCTCCTGGTCCCTGTCTCATTCCAGGCTCCTGACTCTGTCTCTTACATCATGTTTATGAGCATGGAAGGCGCCGTCCAGTGACCTTGGCATCTCTATCCAGTTTTTCTGATTGCTGACCTTGAATGGTGGGCCTGACTACCCGTCCCTGGGAACGAATTCCATAGTCTTGACCTGTCGGCCTATGTCCTGGCAAGACCTACCCATTATCGCCATAAAAGAAGGACTTAAATGACCCTCCAGGCTCCTCTTGCTATAGCAACCCTGATTACCATTTGTTGTGCACTTATTCTGAGACAAGTGTTTTATATACATGATTGTATGTAATCCTCACAGATCTTGGGGGTGGTGGGTGGGTATTATTATTCCCACATTACAGGTGGGGAAATCAAGGCGTCAAGAAGTTGAGTGTTTGCTTGTGGTCATGTAGCCAGTGAATGGTGGAGCAGGGATATATTTGAATCCAAGCCTCTGCTCTTATAGGTAATAATGCCTCTTCCATTTTTCTTGGAAGCTTCCAGGAAAACGATGAGCTCTTCTTGACCTGGTGTGAGCACTGCCCCCCACAAAGTCTACCAGGGGTCCAATGAGCAGTGCCCAGAGTGCGTGGAGGTTTGGGGATGGTATGGCTGTCCCCTGTGCCAACGATTCCCTGTCCTGGTGGGCAGAGCCTGAGGCAGCAGGAGGCAGTCTGGCCGAGGGTCCTTGCAGCCAGGTGAATGTCGTATGGTGGGACCAGGAAACTCACAGCAGGACCAGACAGTGGAGACAGACGTGGACTGGCAAGAACTGGGCAGGGGAGCAGATGCCCAGCTCGGGGACCTGGATGTGGGACAGGTTCAGAGCTGGCAGGGAATGGGGGTACGATCTGGGGAAAGAGAAGCAGAAGTCCCATTCGCGGGCTGGGACCGGCATCTCTGATGAGAAGGCAGACTGGGAAAGGAGAAGGTTCTAACGTAAAGCCGTGGGGCGTCAGGATCACGCCCATCGGCTTCCCAGCAGACCCTGCTGGGTATATTTCTATATCCGTTGCGCTAGTGGTTGTTGGGTGGGTGAATGGATGTATGGATGGATAAATGAGTTTGCGGAAGCATGAAGATTCTAGTCTCCCTTCCCCCACCCCTAAAGTTGGGGCTAAGATTGCTTTACCCAAGGCAATGGTGAGGAAGGGAAAGGGGTTGTCATGGCATATGCAGGGGTGCGCTCTGACCCACTGTCTCCTTATCCCTTCTTTCTCCAGAGGCCCCCGCCAAACCTGAGGAGGCAGAGGCGGAGCCCTTCACAGACTCCTCTCTGTTTGCACACTGGGGCCAGGAGCTCAGCCCCGAAGGCCGGCGTGTGGCCCTGAAGCAGTTCCAGTACTACGGCTACAATGCCTACCTCAGTGACCGCCTACCCCTCGACCGGCCCCTGCCTGACCTCAGACCCAGTGGGTGAGCAGAGTCAGTGGCCGGGCCCTTGTTGACCTGCAGGTGGGGGGGTGGGGTCACCACAGTGCTGGGGACAGAGCTAGGACTTGGTGTCTGGACTCCTGGGTCTCTTCCCGGCTTCAGCCAGGGTCTGCCCACTTGGCCTGCATCAGGCAAGTCACTCTCTCCCTACTCCCCCAGCCTCAGTTTCTCCATCTGCTAAGCAGGGGGAAGGCTTTCTTCCATTAGAAATTTGAAGGATTAATAACCTAATTTAATCCTTAAGGGAACGAGAATCATCTGGCATTCCTGTTAATAAGTCATTTTAGCCCAATCAATTGCATTTTTCTGAACAATTTTTTTTCTATAAATTAGTTTTTTAAAGTACCTCCATCTTCTGAGGCTAACAAGTCATTACACCCAGCAGAGAAGTCTGTCTTGACTTCTCTCTTCGTTACAGAAGATGTTCCTTTAAGGTTCAGTTAGAATTTTTATTACTCCTAATTATTAAAAATGTGGGCATGTACCGTAGCTGAGAAAATCTCATTAACTTTTGTGAGCTCCCCACCAACACCTTCTTTTCCCCACTTTCCCCTTATTTTTAAAATTTTCTTAAAAGCTGCAAACCACAGTGAGCTTATATCTGGAGTTTTCAGGAAAGATCTTGCTGCTGGGCTTGGGGGCTGTATTCTTTGGGAAGGAGAGTTCAGTTCAGTTTCATAGACATTTATTGAGCACCTGATGTATGCCATTTAGTTGGGTGTGGCTTTTCTTGGCCCAGGAGAACTTGGCTGGGCTCTAGAGATGAAAGAGCAGTTGAGGATCTACAAGGGGAGAGAAGAGTATTTGTTCATTTAAAGGGTATTTATTGAGCACTTACTATGTGCCAGAATAGTCTAGACCCAGAGATAGAGCAGTGAACAAAACAGACAGGAATCCTTACCCTCAGGGAGCTTGTGTTCTAGTTAGGTGAGGACAGATAATAAACAAAGCAAAGTCACCTATGTAGAAGGGTGAGCTGTGACAGGGCGAGAGAGAGTCATGGGCATATACACAGTAACAAACGCAGTAAGGTAGACAGCTAGTGGGAAGCAGCCGCATGGCACAGGGATATTGGCTCGGTGCTTTGTGACAGCCTGGAGGGGTGGGATGGGGAGGGTGGGAGGGAGGGAGACGCAACAGGGAAGACATATGGGAACATATGTTTATGTATGACTGATTCACTTTGTTATAAAGCAGAAACTAACACACCATTGTAAAGCAATTATACCCCAATAAAGATGTTAAAAAAAAAAAAAAAAGTCACCTATGTAGCAAGTACTGTGGGGAAATGTAAGGTGGAAGAGGGAGATTGGAACAGCCTGGAATAGGAGGAGGGGTTGAATTTTTAATGAGATGGTCAGAGAAGGCCTCACTAAGAAGGTGACATTTGAGCAAAGACCTAGAGGAGATGAGGAAGTGAGCCATGTGGATACTCAGGGGAAAACCTTTCTGGACAGAGGGACCAGCATGTGCAAAGTTCCTGAGGTCAACATGTGCCTGGCATGTTTGAAGAAAAGGAAGGAGGTCCCTGTGGCTGGAACAGAGCAAACTAGAAGGCAGTAGTTGGAGATGAGATCACAGGGGCAACAGGAAGCAGATCAAGTCGGGGTGGGGGGTTGGTAGTTCTCAAACTTGGCTACACATTCAACTCCTCTGGGAGTTTTAAAATAATCCTGATACCAGGCTCTACCCTAGACCAATTGGGCAAGAGTTTCCAGAGGTGGAACTCAGTGCCCATGTTGTTTAGAGTTCTCAGGTGATTGCCATGCACAGCCCAGGTTAAGAATTGCAGAGAAGGGCTCTGTTAACTGTTGCAAGGTATGTGACTTTTACCCTGTGAGGGGCTCCATGAGAAGAGAGCCGCATGAAGAGAGACATAGGGTGAGGTCTGGAAGTGTCCCGAGCTCAGGAGCTTCTGTCCCTGTGGAGTTGGGGGTGCATCACCCTCCCAATATGTGGATGTGCTCACCAACCTGGATGCTCTCTGAATTCCATATTTTCAGGATTTTTATGGAGGCATCATTACGTAGGCATGATTGATTATTAACTCATTTTCCAGCCTCTCCCCTCTCTCCAGAGAATGGGGGCGTAGGACGGAAAGTTCCAAACTTCTAATCATGGCTTGGTCTTTCTGGTGACCAGCCCTCATTCAGGAGCCTGCCAAGAATCTTCCTCATTAGATCAAAAGATACTCCTACCTGGGCAGAAGACCTAAATAGACATTTCTCCGAAGAAGACATGCAGATGGCCAACAGGCACAGGATAGATGCTCAACATAGCTAATTATTAGAGAAATGCAAATCAAAACTATAATGAGGTAGCACCTCACACCAGTCAGAATGGCCATCATCAAAAAGTCTACAAATAGGGCTTCCCTGGTGGCGCAGTGATTGAGAGTCCGCCTGCTGGTGCAGGGGACACGGGTTCGTGCCCCGGTCTGGGAGGATCCCACATGCCGTGGAGCGGCTGGGCCCATGAGCCATGGCTGCTGAGCCTGCGCGTCCGGAGCCTGTGCTCCGCAGCGGGAGAGGCCACAACGGTGAGAGGCCCACGTACCGCAAAAAAAAAAAAAAAAAAAAAAAAAGTCTACAAATAATAAATGCTGGAGAGGGTGTGGAGAAAAGGGAACCCTCCTACACTACTGTTGGGAATGTAAATTGGTGCAGCCACTATGGAGAACAGTATGGAGGTTCCTTAAAAAACTAAAAATAGAACTACCATATGACCCAGCAGTCCCACTCCTGGGCATACATGTGGAAAAGATGAAAACTCTAATTCAAAAAGATACATGCATCCTGATGTTCATAGCAGCACTGTTTACGGTAGTCAAGTAATGGAAGCAATCTAAATGTCCATCGACAGACGAATGGATAAAGAAGATGTGGTGTGTATATATATATCTCTACACACACATATATATGAATGAAGTAATGCCATTTGCAGCAACATGGATGGACCTAGAGATTATCATACTAAGTGAAATAAGTCAGAGAAAGACAGATATCATATGGTATCACTTGTATGTGAAATCTAAAAAAAAAACAAAGTTATTTATAAAACAGAAATAGGTTCACAGACATAGAAAACAAACGTATGGTTACCAAAGGGGAAAGAGGGGGGAGGGATAAATTAGGAGTTTAGGATTAACAGATACACACGACTATATATAAAATAGATAAACAACAAGGGCCTACTGTATAGCACAGGGAACTATATTCAATGTCTTATAGTAACCTATAATGGAAAACAATCTGAAAAAGAATAGATATATACATATACGTATAATTGAATCACTTTACTGTATACCTGAAACTAACACAACATTGTAAATCAACTATAATTCAGTAAAAAATTATCTGTTTTGAGAAAAAAAGAGATACTCCGATCACCCAGGAAATGCTAAAGGATTTGGGACCTCTGTGTCAGACACTCCTTTCACTCAGTAAATTACAAAGGATTTAGGGGCTATGGGTCAAAGACTAAATAAATATTGTCAGGAACTGGAGGCAGAGATCAATATATGTATTTCTTACTATTTCACAGTATTATTAGTCTAAGACTAATAATAAATATTGTCAGGAACTGGGGGCAGAGATCAATATACGTATTTCTTGCTATTTTATAGTATTATTATTAGTCTCCCTTTTACACAAGAGGAAACTGAGGCACAGAGAGATTATGTAATCTGCCCAAGGTCACTAGTGGCAGAACTGGGATTTGAACTCAGGCAGTCTGGCAATAGAATTTGTGCTTGTAACCGTCACTGTGTTTCACTGCCTTGAGGTGTCCATTTGTGTCATTCTACTGGGGATGGGGCCTGCTTTAACAATGTACAGCATGGAGCTGACTGGCTTATCTGGTTCAGGAAGTGGAAGAATTGTTTTAGTGAACCTCAAAGCTGTTATCAAGGCATAGAGTGAAACCTCAGCTATGGCAAATGTTGGGATTTAGAGCAAGGTGGGTCGGGGTACAGGGAGCATCTGGAGAGGAAGCCTCATGCTAAGGACAGTCTCTAGAAGAATCACACCAGGTGTACCTTGCTTCAGTCCCAGCTCCTGTGCCTTTCCTCCTTTTACCTCCTGTTTGCCCTTGGGGATTTCTGCCCCTGGAGGCATCCTTGGATTCTGCACTATTCTTTTCTTTTCTTTTCTTTTTTTTGCGGTGTGCGGGCCTCTCACCACTGTGGCCTCTCCCGCTGTGGAGCACAGGCTCCGGACGCGCAGGCCCAGTGGCCATGGCTCATGGGCCCAGCTGCTCCGTGGCATGCGGGATCCTCCCGGCCCGAGGCACGAACCCGTGTCCCCTGCATCGGCAGGCAGACTCTCAACCACTGCACCACCAGGGAAGCTCTGCTCTTTGTATTCTTGACTTTGCCAAGTTCTAACCCTGATGCTATGCTCATTGGCTTCATTCCTGGACCAGAAAGTGGGTGTCCCAAATTCTTCCCTACCCTCCCTTCCATCACCTCTGGCTGGGCCCTTATTTTATCTCCTTTCTTGGTAATCTGACCACCTTGTCATCTGGCTGAGAGAGGGCCGAAGTGTGCTCAGCGCCTTATACACAGGACAAGAGGTAACTAGAAGGAAAAAAATCCATCCAACTGGTTGCTAGGTAGGCTTCATTAGTTTATTCATCCAATAAATATTTATTGAGCACCAAGTATGTGCCAGGTACCCAGTAAAGCGTCAGACAGAGAAACCTCAAGGAGCTTACACTGTAGTGGGATCCAGAGTGAAAGGTGATGGGATCAGAAGGCAAGTGATCAGAAAACTTGCAGAGGATCTCCTGCCTCCTTGGGAAGGAGTCATCCATGCAGGTTTCTAGTAAGTCAGGGACTGCACTTGACACCCACAGAAGCCCTGTCCTCCTGGGGCCTCTGCTCAGGGAAGCAGCACTTAGAGGTTGACGTCTGCAAGGAGGCTCCCTTTACCAGTTTTGGCCACTCTCCCCTGGAGATGGAAGTCATCTCAGGTGGGCTTGACTTGAAGCAGGATTTCGGTTCTCCAACCAGAGGCTGAAGTTAGACCGTGGCAGTGAGAGCGCTGAACCCTAGCCATTAGACCACCAGGGACCAGTGGCCAGTGACAAGGCTCTGGCCCATCAGCTTTGTAGAAATAAATTTCTACAAAGAGATGGAAGGTAGTGAAACAAGTAAAGTGTTTATTGGGAGGAAAAAAGAGTACGTGTGAATAGGCATACACGGGTGGACTCAGAGAGTAGCACCCTCGTGGTAGTTTGACTCACTTGTATGGGGCATTTCTTCTGGGTTTCCTTTGGCAGTGATCTTGCTTTGCCTGGTTCTGAGTCCTTATTTGGTTTACATGAGGGTCGTCCCGTGTGCACGCACCCATCTCTTAGCCAAGATGGATTCTGGCGAAGAAGCCTATGGATAGGTTGACATCACTCCCTTCTTGACCTTCAAGGATCTTTTCTGCGCATGTGTAGTCGGGAAGGTCTCCTTGACCTCAAGAGTGAGACATATGTGGTCTCTACCTTTTATCTGGGCGGGGCTCAGCTCCTCTCTCCCTCTGGCTGTTTTGGAGTATCTGTCCCCAGGGAACAAACTCCAGCTGCTCAGCCTGAGGCCCATCTATCTCCTGCCTCAGAAGGACATGGGAACTGGAAATGCCACAGTTTCATTAGCCTCATCTGGGGTCTTTGATCCATGCAGACAGAGGACATATTTCCTCCGGGCACCAGGACACTTGGCTTTCGGGGAAGTCAAAGTGCCATTCATTCTTCCTGCATTATATTAATAAGAACAGAGCAGGCCCCTTGGCCATCCAGGTGGGAAGACCCAGAGGAGACAGGACAGTGGTTGCCTCTTCTGGTGAGCCTCCTAGACTTCACCCCACGTGAGGCCTTTGCCAGATCTGGACAGGGGTTTGCCTTCTTGCTTCCTGGGGTGAAAGACACAGGGGCCTCAGGATCGAAGGGGAGAAAGTCTGCATCTCAGTCTGGCTGGACTTTACTCCATCCCTCATGTCCCCAGCTACAAGCTCCAAACATCCCCATGGCTTTCTCTATGTCCCTCCTCCTGCCTCCCAGTGTCCCACCTGCCCCTTCTTACCTGTAGCCTCCAAAATAATCTCCCAGAGGCAAAAAGAGAAGAAGGGGAAGACAAGTCTTGATTGGGTATATATATGTATATATATACATAGGTATATATATTTGTCAAAACGCGTCGAACTACACACTTAAGATCTGTGCATTTCACTGCATATAAATTAAGCGTCAACTTTTTGAAAAGTTATGGTGTGAGAAAGAGATCAAGGAAGTCCTTTGCCTGTGGGATGGAGAGGGAGGATGGAGGCGGCATCTTTAGGGAGGTCACTGAGAAAATGGGTTGTGATTGTGGGGAAGGAGGATCGTGGAGGGCTAAAGCAAGCTTGCCAGATCAGGACAGGAAGGTAAGGGTGGGCCTCCCACCCCAGTGATGGCGGGTGGGGTAGTTAGCCTATTGGTACTCACCAGCTCCACAGCAGCCGGTGCCTGCCTCATTCTTTCCTGCAGGCAGTGGGTATTATTTCCATACAGGGGCCAGGGGATGTAAGGGATGAGCCCTTGATCTAGTGGGCATTGGGTATGGGTAGGAACAGGAGGGGCTCGTGGGCTCCGGCTTTAGGGCAGTCACATTGCCATGGCAACTCTATGGCCTACCTCTAAGGTAGCTCAGGTCAGAGCCTCCAGCAGGTATTGCTTCCTGCCTCTTGCTGGCAGATCCTCAGAGGCCCCTGAGCCATCAGTAATGATGTTGCCTTTCTCACCAGCATCCCCTGAGGTCCACATCCCTCCCAGGAGTGAGGGTGGACTGGCTCTTGGGTTGACTGGTAGGTTAAGGCCTGGGGCTTGAGGCACAAGGGGCTGGTAAAGGGGATTGGACTATTTTCTGCAGCCGTAGGTAGGAGCAACTGGGGCAGACCCACACATACCCACCCACAAAGGATCCCTGGGTCCTGAGCTGGAGAGACCCTGTGTGAACATCCAAGTGGAAAGAAGCAGGATGAGATTATAGAAGAGAAAGAATGCAGCCTGGAGCCAGGGCTCTGGGTGCCCCTAGGAGCAGGTTAGGGTCCATCCAAGGTGGCTGTGGGTATTTGCTGCCACCACTATGAGGATGGTCACCAGGTTTGTGTGTGTGGATCGGAGGGCCACGGGGTCTTCATGGTGCAACCTCTAGACAGACATCTGAGATCTCTGAACTTTGGGGGTCAACAGTGCTGTCTTCATGAGTGTGTATGGGAGGCAGGATAATGGCCTCCCAAGGGTGTTCACGTCCTAATCTCTGGAACCTGTGAATATGGTATGTTACACGGCAAAGGAGAATTAAGGTTGCAGGTGGAATTAAGGTTGCTAATCAGCTGACTAAAATAAGGAGATCATCCTGAATTATCTGGTTCGACCCAATGTAGTCACAGGGCACTTGAAAGTGGAAGATAAGCCAGAGAGATGGCTATGTGAGAAGGACTCAACCAGCCATTGCTGGCTTTGAAGATGGAAAAGAGCCATGAATGTGGGCAGCCTTTAGATACTGAAAAAGGCAAGAACAGTATCTAACAGATTATCACCTAGAACCTACAGAAAGGAGTGCAGTTCTGCTGATACTTTGATTTTAGCCCAGTGAGACCTTTGTCAGACTTCTGGCCTCCAGAACCAGAAGATAACAGATTTGTGTTATTTGAAGTCACCAAGTTTGCGGGACTTGTTTACAGCGGCAGTATTAGTATCAGGACACTATACAGTGGGCCCCTTTTGCACAGGATCCTGAGAAGGCTAGAAGGGCTCTGCGCTTGGTTTAATGATCTGCTGTTGCTGTGCTAAAATTCTTAATAATTTTTCAACAGGGGCCACCATATTTTCCTTTTGCACTGAGCCCCACAGGTTATATATCTGGTCCTGGCAGGGAAGAGGGGCGGTTTCAGGTGAGGAGCTGGGACATGATTGCTGGATCATGTCGGGGTTCCTACGCTGGGGCTAAGGATTTACACCAAGAGCCACCACTTGCTCACTTAACGTGGCAGGCACTGTGCAAAATGCTTAATGTCTATGTTGTCCTTTAACTTTATCCTCTCGTCTCTCTGGGGTAGTTATTATTATTTCCATTTTATATAGGAGAATACTGAATATTTACAAGGTTAAGAAACTTGGTCAAGCTCCCACCAGTGGTATGTTGCAGAGCCAGTATTTTTACCTGTGTCTGTGTCTCCAGGACACTACTCAGGCCCCGTGCCCCGCCCTGCCTAGGGGAGCTTTTCTAGTTTGGGATTTTGGCTCTGTGGAGATGACCCAGAAGTCTTTGAAAGATGACACTTCCATGAGGGCAGCCTCAGGACAAAGGGGGTAAAATTAACACCCTGGGTAACGGTTCTGCTGTTACATCAAAAATGCTGACTAGGGCTTCCCTGGTGGCGCAGTGGTTGAGAGTCCGCCTGCCGATGCAGGGGACGCAGGTTCGTGCCCCGGTCCGGGAAGATCCCACGTGCCGCAGAGCGGCTGGGCCCGTGAGCCGTGGCCGCTGAGCCTGCGCGTCTGGAGCCTGTGCTCCGCAACGGGAGAGGCCACAACAGTGAGAGGCCCGCGTACCGCAAAAAACAAACAAAAATGCTGACTACACAAACATAGGGAGAAATACTTCTTAACTGGAGCAATCTGGGAAAATGCTTCTGAATCTTAGTTAATTAAACATTTTATGGGCCAATAGTATCACATAGTTGTTCTTAAAGATGATGTAATCTTGAGCTGTATTAATGCCTTAAAATGGGGAGGCAATAGTTTTGTTTTACTCAGATCACGACTGCAGAATTGGATTTTATGGGATATAGAGAAAGTGGCATATGTTTAGAGGAGAACGACTCAGGAGAAGAGCTGAGTAACGTGACAAACAGATGAAGTTTTTGCTAGATTATAGAGTGATATGTAGAACCCAATTCCCTGGGATCCAAGGCCAGGTCTGTCGCTTACAGAGCTGGTTGACCTCCAGCAAGTTACCTAGCCTCTCTGTGTCTTGGTTTTCCTATCTGTAAATTAGAGATGGTAATACAAAGATTGAACGTGTAATATACATAGAGCTCTTAGAACATTGCCTGACATCATAGTAACTGCTATTTAACTTTTTGCTACTTTTTATCTGGGTCTCTGATTTGTAAAAGAGATGGCCTGGGGGACATGGTCAAGACTTTACCAGAAACACCACAAAGTGCACAAGGAGCCACACGGGACAAGCCTTCCACCCTGGCACTAGGTGAGGAGGGCCAGGTAGGCAGTGCAGGACAGAGTGATTTCCCCCCAGCACCAGAGTTCTGGGCATCAGAGGCCGGAGCAAGGCTCTGCTGGAGAGCAAAGACACCCCGTCCTCCTTTTTCCCACCTGTCGGACCTGCCTTCCCTTTACCCCACGTTCCTCAGCTCCCGTTGCCGCTGGCCTGGCCCGCTCACCCACAAACTTCCCACAAGGAGATGCTCGGTCCTTTGTGTGATTTTTCCACCAGAGCCAGCTGACTTTTATTCCCTGGGTGGCAGTCCATGTAGTCCCAGGGACCCCATTTTCCCTGGATTTCTAAGATGTTTTAGGAACAAATGGTCCCCCTGCTTCCCGTTAGCTGTTTACATTTTAATTGATTCACTTCTCTCTTGTTCCCCTTACAATCTACATCTGACATAGCAGATCCTTTCTGTAAATCAACAGAGTCCCCTTGCAGAACTTCTGCCTCTGCTTGAAAGCTGGACATTTTGATGATCACATCTACTTAGAAGTTTACCTATAGTGATTCCAGTGTCAGATGCTCTTCCAGGATCAGGCTGTGGCCCATTTCTTTTGCCTTGCAGACTGTGAAAACTCCTGTTCTCAGATGTCCATTGTCTCCTCCACATCTCAGCCAGACGTGGCCTCCTGCCAGGCCCCCGAAGCCCCTGCCTACACTAGGTAGCCCCACTAGCTCCATGTACCCTCTGGCTTATTGGATGATCTGGGCTTATTGCTGTGGTCAGTCAGGGAGTATGTGTTCAACTCCATGATTCCCATTCTGTCAGGACGCAGTGGGATTCCCACCCACAAAGCTTTCCCGGGCCTGCATTCATTCTACTGTCTGCTATTCGAGCATTGATTCATTTGTTCGTTCAGCCAGATAGCCGGTGCTTTCTGAGTTTGTACTCTGTGCTGGACACTGTGTGAGGCACAAGGGGGACCTGGTGAGCAAAGCAGATATGGTGTTGACCTCATGCAGCTTGTAGTTGAATGGAGACACTGACGTCTGTTAAATAACCACGTAAAAACACATTGCCATAGCATATAAGAAAAGCGAAAAGAGGCTGTGAGAGTCTAGCAGGGGGATCCGATCCCAGTCCAGGAAGTGCAGTGGGTCTTCCTTCGCTAGGGTAGGTGTGCTCTCATGGAAGAAGGCACTCAACTCACTCAAATGACCACAGATGGCTGGGATGCTTTGTAGGCCAGTGTCTACGCAGTCACATAATCACACCAGCGGAAGCCACATATCCAGGCTTTGGAGGAGGGCAGCGTGGCTCAGGACATCCTGGACAGGCTCGAGTGTGCATCCTCTCTGTTCATCTCTTAGAGTGCCGTGTCTCTGACAGTGACTGTCCACATCTGCAGCTCACTCAGTGACAGTGTTCTGTTTCCTCCCCCATCATTTCTGCTTCCGTCTTCTTAGGGTACCTCATGTTCAACCTCCCCATGAGAAAGGGCTTGATAGGACTGCTGGTCCTTCTTCAGTATTATGAGATCCGGCTATAAGAGCTCCTGGGCTACACTGCTCTGTACACTGACTGCCAGCCCGTCGATAGCTACCTGGGGCTCAGGAAGCAGTCTCTGGTCCCATGAGTTGTGGGCGGAATGGTGAGGCCACCTGGCAGAGGACACAGACAGCTTCATACAAGGAGTATATATGGGGAGGGTTTATCTCAATGGGAGCAATGGTACAAGGAGACAATTGGAGGCTTCACGTGCCCAGTAGTATTTTATCACGTTAGTCCACATCATCCCATTAGACACACTACATCTGCCCCATCTTTCATCAGAGTTGACCTGGAGTGACTTTCATTTTGCCCCTCCCTCCACCAGGTCTTTGGGTTATCACAACACCAGTGTCTGGACAGATGAATCTCTGGGTGGGTGTGGAAAGAAGGTACGGACCCTAGTTTAGCGGAGACTATGAGTACTGGCTTTGGAGGCAAATGAGCCCAGGTGTAAGCCCTGGAAGATAACTTACTGCCTCAGCCCTATTTCCCTCATCTGTAAAATGGGGATAAAATGTTTACTATATAAGACTGTAGGAAGGAATAAAGTTCAGAGTGGGGAAAAAAGAGTAAAAACATCTGTATATCTCTTAGCATGGTTTATGGCAAATCATAAGCACTCAGTAAATGGAAATTAGTACTATTGTTACTTCCAGATATTCTGTGAGGAGTCCCTGGGCAGTAGGGGTAGCTGTACCGTGCAGTCTCTGAGCTCCAGAGGTTGTGGTGATAGAGATGCCAGGCACAGGGAGTGGAAGTCCCGACTGCACTCGTGCCCAGTGAGAACCCCCATATTGCCCTCATCTTCGGCTCTCATTAAGCCCAACAGACTGGTCGCTGGCAGGCTGGGAGCCTATCTAATCTGGAAGAAGCCAGAAGTGTACCCAAGTGAGGCCAGAGGACGATCAAGCAGGTCCTGTGGGTACAGGTAGAAGGGTGGAGGCCACAGTGAGGACACAGATAGCTGTAAGGGACAAGAAGCCACTGCCGATCCCAGGTTTATGCCCCAGGTGGTTAACGGTCCAGCTGAGCCCTTGTGTGCTGCCCACAGGTACAGGGTAGAGCCTCTCTAGGAGAAACCTGGGAAGAAAGAGGGGCTCCGGGCACTCAGGGGAGTGGGTACCTGGGAGTGTCGTCTTCTCTCTGTTTGGTCCAGGGCGGTCCCTCCTCCACTCTCAGCATCCAGGCATAGTTGGACCTGGTTCCCTGTGCACATTGGCCGGCAGACCACAGCGCACATTCTGCTTTGATCTTCGCTCTGGAAGAGGTCAGGCAGCCTCCACGAGTCATGCTCTGATGGACCGGGAGCTCGTAGATTTGCCGAGGTCACAGGGAGGAGAGAATCCATCGGTCCAATATGGGGGTGTCTGTCTGCTGCCCCGGGTGGTACCCAGTGGCAGAGCGCCTGTCTCGGCCTTCCTTAGTCTGCTACTGCTTCCCTGCCTCTCGCGGGTAGTGGCAGCACTAAGGCTTTTGATATAAATTTGCCTCATAAACAGCTCCAAACCGTGTCAGGGAGCTCTGCTGGGAGGCTCCCTACATAGCCACTTCCATACCCACACCACCTCTGTGTGCAGAGATGGATGTAGTTGACTTTATCATGACCATCAGTCCCGGCTTATTAGACAGCCATAGTACTCCCCTCTCAGAAATGCCTTGTTTTTATCTCTAGTGGAAAATGGCTCAACTTTGAACAAAAATAAAATAAAAAGGGAACTTTTATGGTTAATTTTACAGGAGAGTGTACCTCTTCTCAAAATGTGTAAGGGACCAGTCTGGTACAGTCAGGCTTTCTCAAGGAGCACCAATAGGGAAGGGCAAGTTACACCTGGTGGTTCCTCCGATTCTCATGTCCCCTGGCCCTTCTCTGGAGAGGCAAGCGGAGAAGGGGAGGACAGAGGCAGACACCAGAGCAGATGGGGACAGCAGGCTCTGGGAGCAAAGGCTGTGCTGGCCAGACCCAGGAGGATGCAGGTGCTGGGGGAGAACATCTCAGTGTGTGAATATGAGAGGCACAGCCCTCGGGCAGAGGCTGGTGCTAGTTTGTGGGTGAAGTGGCCGGACTCGGGAACAGAATTGCTGGGCTCGGGTCTGGAACAACCCTCTTGGACGTGTGTTTCTTTGGAAGGCCTTGGGCTGCCCCGCTGCAGGCAGGCTTCTGTCCTGAGTTCAGTATCCGGCAGTGATGATGGTGAGTGTGACCGGCAGGTGTGCAGACATCTCACCTGACGTGCTGTTCTTCCCCCCTCTTTTGACCTCTCCTCTCAGCCATGTAAGTTCTGCTTTGATGTTGAAACAAAGGTTGCGATCATACTGTGTGAATGTGTGTGTGTTGGGGACTTTGAAAAGGATGCTATCAGTTCATTCAAGAGATGCAGGCTGAATGCCTGTTGATGGCCAGGAACAGTGCCTGGCAGAGGGCATGCAGTCGTGAACAATATCTGTCCCTATCATCAGGAAGCTGTGGTCTAGTCATAGGATGACCAACCCATCCCAGTGTGCTTGGGACTCTCAGTGTTGAAACTGGGAGAGTCCTGGGCAGACCAGGATGAAGCTGGTCACCCTGCCTAGTCACAACAGTGGTAAGGGGATGTATGTGTCTTGTGGCATTTGGTGACGACCAGGCACTGGCTAGGAGGGAGAGAAAGTTTGCAAGCTCTTTCTTTAGTGAGACATCTTCCATTCACCACATGTGAGATAGAAGATCCTGAACTGTACAGAGAAGACACCTCTGATCATTGCTTCTACCTCCCTTAATCTGTGGCAAGATATGGAGAGCAGGAAAGTGGCTTGCCCAGGATTACGCAGCAAGTCGGGGCACAGCTGGGTTAGCATCTGGGTGGCTCTATTCGTCCCCCTCCCCTGCAATGTTCTCTCCCTATAAACTATCCCACCTCGTCTTTCTTAACCTGCCTACCCTTCACCTGCCTGCTCACGCAGACCCAGGTTTAGGTTAGATGCCATGAGGTGTGGAGAAAAAGCACTGTGGCTGTTCCTGGGAGGGCCCTGAGTGGCTCCCAGGAGAGAAGGGGAGGAAGGAAGGATTTTAGGAGGTCAGGACATTTGGCCTGGAGGGATCACTTAGTTACAGTGCAAAGGAACTGAGAGCCTGCTGGAGACTGAAAGTGAGCAGTTGGGGCCACAAATCCAGGGGAGGGAGGGTGGAAGAGGAAGGGCCTGCTGGTGGGAGAGGACCTGACTCTCCTTCAGAGGGAGGAGGTTTGTATGAAAAGAGCGTGCTGAGATCAGTGGCACGCATGTGAAATTTAGGCCTTATGCAGGCATATCTTGTCTTACTGTATTTCACTTTACTGTGCTTCGCAGATACTGCATTTTCTACAGATTGAAGGTTTGTGTTGTCAAATGATGCTTAGCATATTTTAGCAATAAAATATTTTTAATTAAGGCATGTACATTGGTTTCTTTTGGACATAATGCTATTGTACACTTAATACACTACAGTGTAGTAGAAACATAATTTTAAATGCACTGGGAAACCAAAATATTTATGTGACTCACTGTATTGCAGTATTTGCCTTATTTCAGTGGTCTGGAACCGAACCCGCAATATCTCCCAAGTATGCATGGATAAAATAAATAAACCTGTTAGTTTTGTTCAATTCCAAAAACCTACTCTATGCCACACCCTGGCTTAAGGTTGGGAGCTAGTACAGTAGCAAAATAAAGTCCCTGCTCTCAGGGAGGGTCATTATAGTAGAGGGAGACAGGCAATAAACACACACAAATGTGATGCGCTTTCCTAGGTGTTCTGTTCAAAAGGGCTGTTAAGTAACAACCTTGTTCGAAAGAGTCTTTCATGCGAAAATAGTGATCAGCAGAGTTTAGCTTGTAAAACAAAAGTAACGTTTCTATTCTGCTCACAGAAAGATCTTCAGGAGACAGATCCTAGACACAGCAGCTGCTCAAGCCATCAGGACGGCCGTGGCCGTTACTGGGAGACATTCAACTTGGTCTCCTTGGAAGGCGGAAATGGAGTGGTTGGGCTGAGAATTAAGAAGGGAAGAGAGGAGGAGAAGGCAGTTAACCCCTAACCCTGGAAAAGACTTGAGAACCACCGGAAGCTTCAGATAGTGAGGCTCTGAGAACTCAGAGGAAACCCCTGGAGAAGTGGGGACAGACGTAGGGTCACAGTCTTCATGCTGGTGGAGTTAGTGGGGCAGACAGTGAACTGACAGTGTACTGATATATTGACCTTATTAGGAGCTGTTCATTACACTTTCATAAAAGAAAAATAAAGGTCATGTGCTAGTAGTCTGACCATATAAAGGATTTTTTTTTTTGGTGGTACACGGGCCTCTCACTGTTGTGGCCTCTCCCGTTGCGGAGCACAGGCTCCAGATGCGCAGGCTCAGCGGCCATGGCTCACGGGACGAGCCGCTCCGCGGCATGTGGGATCTTCCCGGACCGGGGCACGAACCCATGTCCCCTGCATCGGCAGGCGGACTCTCAACCACTGCGCCACCAGGGAAGCCCTAAAGGATTATTTTTAAACTGCAGTTAGCAAGTAGGTTGCATGTTAATACTTCTGTCAGTCTCCATGCTTAAGGAAAGGCCAGCTGCTGGTCTTGATAACCATAAATAAGCACTAGCCAGAAGCATTGTTTGACTGTTAACCAGCAGCCTTTTAATTTCTGTTATCACAATACTGTTCACAACAACAAGAAATTTTTGGAAAGGGTCTGTTAAGCTTAAGGAGTCGTTCCAGTTGCTCCTTCATTTAAGTCCCTCCCTCCACCTCCTCATCTCCTCCTGCCCTTTGCTGCACTTCCGTGAGCTGGTTCCCTCCATCACCTCCTCTCCAGTCACAGCACGGTTCCCTTCGCCCCACTGGGACTTTGCACAGCTCACTGTGGCGTGCCATGTGAGTTTCTGGTCAGACCTCTCCCCTCACAGAGCCCTTCCCTAAACACTCCTTCTAGAACAGCTGCCAGGGCATCACGCTATCCGCCAACCCCGCGTTACTTTTCATCTCAGCACTTATAGGAAGTTGTATCATTTGTTTGCTTCCATGTTCACCTGCTTCCCCCATCAAAGCATAAGCTCCATGAGGACAGGCCCTTTGTCTGTGTCCTGCTGTACCCTCAGTGCAGTACCTATCTCATGGAAGAAACTCAATAAATATCTATTCCATTAAATACAGCAATGTATGAATTCTACACCAATCTGTTAACCTGATGGCTTTACTCAAATTCTAAGTATGAAGCAGATTTGGGTAAACGCTTGATTCTTTCCCTTCCCCCACCTATCTTTGGTGAGAGAAAAGGCGAGCTGGAAATAGAATGGGAGAAGTTTCTGTAAATTTCTGGTAACCATAGAGACAGTGATTTTAGTTTATTAATCTCCGGCTCTTAAGCAGGTTGGGACCCCACTGTGATTTCTCTAAAATTGCTCAGTGCTGGTTATCCTGTAGCCTTCCTCATTAAGGAAGAACAGACCCGTCCCTATCCTGCAGCACTTTAATTACTGACGAGCAGAAGCCCTGTGCTATTATGCTCATTATTGCATGTTCTCACCTGGCTGCACCTCCCACTTTGGAGCAATGCAACATGGTCACCAGCCTTGAACCCCTGGAACCATCAGTGGCCTGATCAAACCTGTCCCTGGGAGCAGGCAGCCTCTTTTCTGAGCCCAGGACCTGGGACAGGGCTACAGTTGCTGCTCTCTCCTTTCATTCAAGTATCCTGAAGATGGGAGCTCAGTGCCTTCTGAAACAGTATTTAGGGACCAGCAATGATTTCCTACCCATAAAGGCAACGTTTGCAACGGAAGGAAATGACATGCCCTTGGGAACCATGGCACTTGTTATGGTCTGGCCTCTTGATGGGATCTGATTTTAGGGTTGCATGTTCCTCCTCCCGTGGAGAATGGCGCGCAGACTTTTACGATCTTGCCTCCTGTGCTTTGGATAAGAGACCTCCAAACGGCTTTAGGGTTTCAGTGGAGCTAGGGAGGCAATGGCCAGTTAGAGGCAGTCTCTCCCCGACCACTTCTCCCTGAAGGAAGAACCCCGGTGTAGATGTAAGAAGACCGGAGTTGAGATGCCATCTTGACAGCTGACACATGGCGGGGACCTAGCCTATCCGAGCCTTAGTGTCTTCATCTGTGAAGCGAGGTTGGAAGTGTCCTTCCAGTCCTCTAGTGTGTTGAGCCTCTGACTCTGGCTTCAACCTTTTCTGGAGGCTGAATCCCTGAGATAAGTGAGAGGTGGGAGAGGCCCCAGGCAGTGTGATTTCTGGAATGAGGCAGAGTGGCTTCTGGCAGTAGGAGTCTCTGGAAGGAGACATATTTTTCTCCTGAGGCAGGTCATCTAAGGTCTGGCCTCACTTAGGCACTGGCTGCCAGTTTGGAAAAACTAAGACTTTCATTGGTTGCATTTCCCATCCTACTGGATTTAGAAATATGGAGTCATTCTTCCAATAAACACTCAGTGACTGCCTGCCGGGTTCCGGGCCCTGCACTAACGGTACAGCTGTTCAGTTGGGGGAGTCACTGACAAATTCAGACTCTGTAGTGGGGCAAACCGGTTTCAGTGGTTGAGGGCCTGTCTGCTGTACACTTAGGGCTTATCTTAAGTATATCAAGAAAAAGACCCTGGGAAGAATCTGGACTCCCGAGTCCTCCAGCAAAGCTGGAGCCAAGGCGTGGGTGGGCCAGCACCGGGGGGACCTCAGCCAAGTCAGCGACAGATCTAAGTACCCGGCTGCTCTTCTTTCCAGGTGCCGCAACCTCTCGTTCCCCAGCAGCCTCCCAGAGGTGAGCATCGTGTTCATCTTCGTCAACGAAGCGCTCTCCGTGCTGCTGCGCTCCATCCACTCAGCCATCGAGCGCACACCTCCGCACCTGCTCAAGGAGATCATCCTGGTGGATGACAACAGCAGTAACGGTGAGTGCCTGGCTCCCTGCCCCGCGCGGACATCTGAGCGGAGGCGCCAGCCTCTGTTCGGGGTTCTCATTTTCTTGAGGCTCTCCACGGATCTCCCTTCTCTGGGATGTCGCCTCAAAGAGCAGAGATTCATGATGGTCATCGCTCTGGAAGGTTCACTCCACAGTTGCACCCTCTCCACACTCCAGAGGGGCCTGGTCCCCAGGCTTTCCCTCGCTGGCTGTCAACTGTCTCCCCCAACATCCTAGTGCAGTACGATAAGATAAATAGCCGTGACGTCTATCCCCTCCATGTACACAGTGAACATTTCCAGTGACTCTTTTCTGTGAAGCATCATTTCATTTTGCTGCATGCCTTGGCCTTTGCCTGGAAGCTTGTCCATTGGTGTTGGTGGTGATGATGGTGGAGGTGTTGATGGTGCCGGTGGTGGTGGCCATAGTGGTGTTGATGGTGGGGATGGTAGAAGACGTACCATGCAACGACAGCAACAGAGCTGTTGAAAGTCTAACCTCTTTTCTGGACGCCCTGTTCCTCATTCCATCTGGCCTGAGCAAAGCCCCAGGTGGCCAGCAAGCCCTTGTTGAAGCCCTCACGTCACATCTCGCTTTCTCCGGCTACTACCAGCTACCTCTTTCCCTTGGTGCGTATTCCATGGCTTCTGACTCCTCCCACATATACCATCCCCATAATATTCTCCAAGCTTAGAGACCATGTATTGAGACAGTTTAGGAACCAATGCTCTTGGGCTTCCCTGGTGGCGCAGTGGTTAAGAATCCGCTTGCCAATGCAGGGGACACGGGTTCTTGCCCTGGTCCGGGAAGATCCCACGTGCCGCGGAACAGCGAAGCCCCTGCGCCACAACTACTGAGCCTGCGCTCTAGAGCTCACGAGCCACAGCTACTGAAGCCTGTGCGCCTAGAGCCCGTGCTCTGCAACAAGAGAAGCCACCGCAATGAGAAGCCCACACACCGCAACGAAGAGTAGCCCCCGCTCGCCACAACTAGAGAAAGCCTGCGAGCAGTAACGAAGACCCAACGCAGCCAAAAATACATAAATTAAATAAATAAATTAATTTTTAAAAAAAGGAGCCAGTGCTCTTGATAGGACCATTAATATGAATGTTCTATGGATAATTCATGACTTTAAAAAATAGACCGCTGGGTCACAGGATCACAGAGTCACTGAGCCTGTGTTATCTTTAACGTTTTCTCTGATGTCAGGTAGTAAATTTCCCAGTGAGTCCGTTGCTGTCATGAGAAGTTCAGATGAGCAGTTTGTGTTTTGTTATCAATTAAAGCTGAAACATATCAGATAACTGAAATATTTTTAATCTTAATAAGCAAATTTTCTTTTTCATTTTATTATCATGTAGAAGCGAGTGTAGAAGCAATGCTGTGAAGGGGATATTAGAGCTTTCTGAAGGGAAGTGCTTATGAATTAGAGCTTTAGTTCTCATTGTTCCATGGATGTGAAGGAAGGAAAAGGCACCTAAGGGTGGCAGCGAATAGGCAGTGTAGTTTTAAAGGTGATGGTCTATTGTGAGGGAGACCTCGAGCAGCTACGTACCATCACCTCGCTTGGGTCCAAGGAGTGGAGAAAGCGCCGTTCCCCAGTGGCTAACACCACAACAGCGTGACTAGGCTGCCCGTGTACCCTACCTTGCTCTACCCGTGCCTGCTGGCCCCCCTCACCTCTTACACTGTAAGGAGGCCAGGGATGGAAGAGCCATCCTTCCAAGCAAGAGGCATCCCCAGGCTCCATCCTCACATCACAAAAGAAAGAACGAAGCATCAGGAAGAAGGAAATCTTGAAGCCTTTCATTTCTTCCCCACGGTGAGAACTTTATCATGGCCTGAAGGAGGCCGTTTTATCGTTCATTCATGTGGGAAGGAGGGGGAAACTGAGATTGATTTTGAGAAATTTAGGTAAGGAAAGTGAGCCAGATATAGAGGATTTCATATTTGAATTTAAACGGTTTGGACTTTATTTTGTAAACAGCGAAAACCATGAAAGTTTTTGGTAAGAGGAGTGATGCAGTCAGGGCTGGGCAATGAAGAGCTTTGGCTGTGGTTTTTATTACTGTTGGGGGAAAGGGGCATCCTGAAGAAGGGAACTGGACGAGATGACAGTTGCAGCAGTACAGGCAAAAAATCAAGGGCTCTGGAGCAGTGGTGGAGGTGGGGTTGAGGCCGAGGCGTGAGCCTGAGAGATGCCATAAGGGAAGCATCTACTGGGTCTCTTGACTAACAGGCTGTGGTCAGATGGGCCAGAAGAGGGCTGGTGAACAATGATTCAGCCTCAAGCCAGGGTGCCTCAGAGGATGATGGTCGTTCCGTGGATGGGGGGCAAGAGGAGTAGTAGGATGGGTGCAGTGTTCCTCATCAGGGATGGGCGGCTCTCAAAGCCAAAGCTCTGGGAGGTATTGCAGTGGTGGCACAGCATCTTGACTGTGCTGGTGGTTACACAAGGCTACACATGACAGAATGGCCCAGAACTACACGCACACACCCAAATGGGTGCCTGTATTGCTGGAGAGACCTGGAGGAGCTTTTCCGTTGTGGCAACGTCAGTGTCCTCGTTTTGATATCGTACTACGGTTGTGTAAGATGCTGATGTTGGGAGAGGCTGGATGAAGGGTGCATGGGACCTCCTTGTGTATTTCTGTGTACTTTCCTGTGAATCTGTAATTACTTCAAAATATAAAGCTAAAACAAACAAAAGTCTTTCCCAGAAGATTCTAACCCAGTAGGTTTGAGGTGGAATCTGGCCGTCTCTCCTTTTGAGAGCATTTTTGATGATTCTGTTGCACAGCTCTGGTTGAGAACCTCTGGTTTATTGAATAGTATGCAGCATCGCTTTTGCACACGTTGAGTTCCAGTGCATGGTTGAAGGGAAAGAACTCTGAACTCTGAAGTCATGGGTTCTGGGATCCTCTCACTGTGGATGAGTGACCAGGGAGACATCCCTCAACCCTCAGAGTTTTAGTTTCTTCCTCTGTAAAGGGGGATGGTAATCCTTCCTAGCTTGCCTCACCTGCCTGACCCAGTCAAGTGTGTGACCGTGAGTTGAGTGCTGTCAGCATTACCCCTCCCCAGCCCCAGCTCCAGTTCCGGGAGCCTGCCTCACAGCTGGCCAACTGCACAGCCGGAGCTTGAGAAGTAAACATGGGGATGTGGATTTGGAGCCTTGTACACAGAGCAGCTGAAGCCATTAGCTGGAAGGAGAGGGTAGCAAAGAGAAGAGGGGAGAACAAAAAAAAAAGAAGAAGCCTGAGAGGATACTGAGGTAAGGTGTTTAGGAGTTAGGAGGAAGAAGGTTAGCTGGTGAGAGACAGAGAGGGAAGAGCCAGGAGAATCTGGAGGACGACACAGACTCCTCGGACAAAGAGAATTTCAGGAACGAGTCATCTGTTTGAATGAGCCCACAGACAGGTGGAAGGACACGCAGTCTGGGAAGAAGCCATTAGATGTGGAAGGTGCAGATCACAGAAACCTTGGTGGGCAGGGTTGGGGATGGGGCCCCAGAAGCCAGATGAAGATGAAGAGCAGCTGGGAGGTAGATGTTTCCATCAGGGATTTTGACTGTGAAGGAGAATCGGGAGCTAAGGCAGGAGCTGGAGCGAGGTTTTCTACCAATTAACCAGTCTCCAGTCATGACCCAGGATGACACACCACTCACACCTAGGCACGCACAATTGAAACAAAATTTTAAGAAACAATAGTTATTCTTACAATGTGCAAAGCGCTCTGATACGTTCTATTATAGATTGGTCTATGTTATTTGGTTCTATTTTGTTCTGTTGTATTGTGCTGTGTTGTGTTGTAGTTCTCTCTTTTTTGAAAGGTGAGTTGTTCTCAAGACTCTGACTGCACACTGGTTCGCTTGGACAGCTTTTAAGAAAGAGAGGAGGGTCCTGCCTTAGCTCTGGTCATTTAATTGGTCTGCAGAGGGGGTGCCTGTGTTCTCTGAGGCCATGGTGAGGACAGGGCTTCTGAGGAGGGAGGAGAGGATGGGACCCAGGGCACAGAAACCAAGGAAGAAAAGGCCGGTCTTTCTCCCACTGGGGAGGAGCAGATGGGGGAGTGGGGAGGTGGTTGGAGGCAAAGGGGGGTTGGCCCCTTGTGTGGATGGGCTGGGGAGGCGACCAGGAATGGGGATCCCCGAGACCAGCCTGTACTGAGCTCTCAAGTGGGGTGGCAGAGACAATGAGACTGCAGCTCTTAGAGGAAGTGAGGCATCTCTAGCCTTAGCCTAGGGCTGCCTGAGGTCCCAGCCTGTCCGGGAAGGCGGCTCCAGCCGTGTCCTTGACAGGCTCCCTCTGGGGCATCAGCCCGCTCAGCACAGGACTTTCATTCATTTCACGTCAGGCCAGCTCAGCTCGGCTAACAAACATTCCTAGGGTGCCCAGCCTGGGCCAAGGGTGTGGAGGGAGTGACGGCTCAGACCCACCCCTGCCATCAGGGAGTCATGCGAAAAAATGCAAAATGGGGTGAAACTATTATAATAGGACTCGGTTTCCGGCCTCAGTGCTGCCACCTCCCGACCATGGGTCTTTCACTTCGGTTTTCTTTCGTGCCCTGTGGGGACATCAGGCCTTGCTATGCCCTGCGTGCCCCACGGTCTCTGAAGAGATACGGGGTAATAATGGTGGTGAATGTGCCGTACGCAGCAACATTGGAAGGGTGCCCTAAGGGTGCGTTAAAATGAGAGAAATAAAAACAATAACAACAACAATAGTAATAATAGCTGCTGGGCAGCCCCTAAAGGCCGCCCTGGCTTTTTTTGCCTCCCTGAAACAGTGCGCTCTGCTGGGAAGAGCGCAGAATTGGCATTAGGCCATCTATTCAGTTCCAGCTCTTTCTAGCTTCTTGCCCGATGTGTGTTCTTAACCTCTGTGAACCCTATTTTCCTTATCTATAGAATTGGGATGTAGAATTCTTACCTCTGGGATTGTGTGGAGGCTTGAATGAGATAACGCATGGTGGAAGGGACTCTGGTGTTTAAAACTCTAAATGAAGCCGGCTGTCCTCCAGGCGGCTGTCACAGGTTCTGTGTGTGCTGGTGCCTCGTGTTCCCCAAATCCCCCCGACTGCGGGCACGTTTGCTTTGGGGTCAGGCCTGTGTTTTCACAAACATAAAAAAGGGGCAGTTAATCACAGCTTTCTTCATCCCAGCTGCTCGAGACCTTTATCTCCGCCTCAGAAGCCAAGGACTGAAGGCTCTGCAGATGGTCCTTGTGTAGGACTCTGAGTCTCGGTCCTTTGCCTCCTTAGCAATTTCCTAAACAAGCTCCACTCTTTCAGGGGCTGGCGCCTGTGTAGGATGCTGTCACTCTGCTAAAGTGGTCTCAAACTCTCATGTTTGATCTTGATTAAAAATAAGGAGAGTCATACCAGGTACGTTCTTACCTCAGGACATTTGCACTTGCTTCCCCTGCCTCTTGGAATGCTCTTACCCTCTGATATCTGTTCCTTTGCCTCTTCAGGCCTTTGTTCAAATGTTGCAAATGGCACCTTGTTAAAACGGCAGCCCTGACCCCATCACTCTTCATCCCTTCCATGCTTCTTTTCCTCAACAGCATCTGTCGCCTTCTGATATACTGTACTCACTTGGTTACTCTCCCTTATTTATTTGTACGTTTTCCCTCTACCAGTGTGTAAGTTCCATGAAGACAGGGACATTTGTTTTGTTCATTGCTGTATCTCCAGCACCTAGAATAGTGCCTGGTTCTTGTAGTTGTTCAACAAATATTGACTCAGTGAAAGTATTCATGTTGATTCTGCAGGTCTGGGACAAGGCTTGGAATCAGCATTTTAATAAGCTTCCCAGAGCATTCTGATGCAACGGGACATTCTCTGGGAATCACAGTTCTAATTGTTGTCCCCCATTGTCCAGCGTGCTGCAGCTGAGGAGTGCGGGGCAGCAGGCACTTAGGCGCCCTCAGGGCTGGCCTCGGCAGCAGGCACTGCTGGGTGGAGTGTTTCTTCCTGGGGCGGGGCCCTTGGGACCTCTCTGCTGTATCCCAGGGAGATGGCATGAAAGGGGAAGGAATGCAGAGCAGAAGGGGAGCTTCTCTTAGGGTTACCCCAACGTGGCCTGAACTCAGGTCCTATGCATGGAGTCAGATGACCGACCTGAGCCTCCTCCCTGCTATGTTACCCAGCCTCTTCCTGACAGTGGCAGCCAGGCTGCCCGCCCTGCCACTCGGAGACAAAGTCTCCCCTCCCTGGCTCCTCTTCGTTATCTCGAGGCAATGGTGGGGCCACGGCTCAGAGCCTCCTGGTTTTAATTACCTTGCTTTTTGGAGAATCCCGGTGGGCCAGTGTCTTTAGCTGGGACTGAGAGATTCAACCTTTATGGACCTCCAGAGGGAGGGAAGCACCAGGATTTGCAGCTGACAGAGTCATCTCTGTCTTTGATTCTTGGCATTCATTTACTTATTCATTCATTCATTCATTCCCTCAACGGGTTTTTAATGGCCACATACTTTGTACCACGTACTTTAGCTCACAGCTAAACACTTGCCTCACCAACTCCACCCATATTGTGAATACTCTCATATGACTCAGGTATTCCAGTACCTGGCCCAGAGCAGGTGCTCAATGAACATGAGCCCTTTCAGGCTCCCTCACTAGCTGTCCCAGAGTCACCCCATCCCACAATCCAGCCACCCCCACTTGCTTTGCTGTAGTCAGTTTCTCTGTTTCCTTTCTTAACTCACGTCCTCTTTTGATAACCTTAAAAAAGTCATGCACTTGGGCTTCCCTGGTGGCGCAGTGGTTGAGAGTCTGCCTGCCGAGGCAGGGGACACGGGTTCGTGCTCCGGTCCGGGAAGATCCCACGTGCCGTGGAGCGGCTGGGCCTGTGAGCCATGGCCGCTGAGCCTGCGCGTCTGGAGCCTGTGCTCCGCAACGGGAGAGGCCGCAACAGTGAGAGGCCCGCGTACCGAAAAAAAAAAAAAAAAAAAAAAATCATGCACTCTTCTTTCACGCTACTTGAAATTTCAAAAGTGAACCTGAATTTGGTGACTAAAAGCACATCAAAGCAATGGTGATATCAAATATTCTTTTAAGCATCTCGTTCCCTGGAGATTTTGATCAGCGCTTGGCTGGCAGTCACTTGCCCAGCCTACACCAGCGTGATGCTTGTCCTCTTCTGTTGCCTTCCAACAAGAGAGTGGCCAGTTCCCAGTGCCTTGCACGCTTCAAGCTGGGATTGAACCGTCTCTCTCCTGGGCAGGGGATATCCTTCCCCCAGGGATCCAGCCTTCTCACTGGCCACGTTTGCTCAAAGCTTTCCGTGTCTTTTGGCAGGAGGAGGCTTAGAAGTAAGCAGGCCTTGAGAGAAGGCCAAACGGAGCTGTCCCTCTGCCAACACGGTGTCAGGAGGCAGACTGCCAGGCAAGCCCCAGGTGGCTCTCCGGTGGGGGGGACTGAGCACCCACATCAGGCAGAGACTTGCCGGTGCCCCGCAGTCTGTAAGCAACAGAGCCAGGATGGGACCTCAGGTCTCCTGACTCCCGCCAAGGCTCGCCCCTCTCCACTCCATGCTGTGCCCCTGCTTGGTACAGTGGCCAGTCTTCCTATTGTCTGCACCGTATGTCCACGTGGCAGCCTGCAGCCAGGCCCCTCAGGTTTGCTCGTGGTGACTCTGGGACATTTACCCTGCTTAGCTGTCTTCTGGGAATGACACTCGTCCCACACCTCCAGCCCCTTTGCCCAGCTCCAAGCTTCAGAGTTGCTCAGGATCAGAAGAAGTCTTGAGTCACTCTGCACTGCTCCCCCGCCGGCTGGATCACATATGTGCCAGAGATTATTCTAAGTACTTTATATAAATTAATCGGCTCTCTGTGGCAACGATAAGAACCATGATTAATGTCATCTTATATAACAAGGAAACAGGCACAGAGGAGAAAGGAACTTGTCCAAACACAGAGGTGGGATTTGAACCTAGGCTGTCTGGCTTCAGAGCCTACACCCTTGACTGTTAAACAAGGCTGCCTCTGGTGCACCGTGGGTCTCTGACTCCAAAAGATTTCCTTGAATTTTGTCCTCATTCTCTTATCTCTGTGCACTCCTCAGAGAGAGATGTTGGGCAGCAGGGCCAGAGAAGGAAGGGACAAAGAAGGCACTGAAGAGAAGAATGCGGCTGTCTCCTCAGCTGGAGCTCTGCCCGGGGCTTCGTAAGAAGAAGGGATGCATTGCACAGAGGCTCCTAGGCACGGAGTTGAGTGGAAATCGTACAATTGGCAACCATGCTTTAGGTCACCTTGTGAGAGGGGGACACTTCCTATCTCCTTTGAAATAGGGGGAAGTTGCTATGCTTGTGTGTGTGCACACGTGTGTGCATGTGAACACGTGGCTGAGTAGATATATGAACCTGTGAGTGTGCACTTATGTGTGTGAGCATGTGTAAGCCCCGTGAACAAGCATGTATGCACCTGGTGTCTTAGTCCATTCAGGCTACTGTAACAAAATACCACTGACTAGGTAGCTTAAACAATAGAGGTTTACTTCTCACGTTCTGGGGGCTGAGAAGTCCAAGATCAAGGTGCTAGCAAATTCGGTGTCCGATGAGAGACTGCTTCCTGGCTCATAGACAGCTGCCTTCTCTCTGTGTCCTCACATGGCCTTTCCTTGGTGCCTGGGTGTGGAGAGAGAGTGAGCTCCAGTGTCTCCTCCTCTTTTTACAAGGGCACTAATCCCATCATGGGAGCTCCACCCCCATGACCTCGTCTAAACCTAGTTACCTTCCAAAGGCCCCACATTCAAATACCATCACCTTGGGGATTAGGACTTGAATGTATGAATTTGGGGGCACACACATTCAGTCCATAACACTGGGCTTGTGTGTGCTTGTGTGAGCCGTGGTGTGCAAGTCCCCACTAACTGTGGTTCAGCCCCTTCCACCACTACCTGGAGCACCTTCACAATCCTGCTGAATGACAAGTAACCACACAACTGTGAATCATTGTTATTTTTAATTGTTGGTGAGAAAATCACAGTGTAGTGACGAAATAGAATCCGAGCTCCCAGCTTGCTTGCCACCAGCTGCTGGGTCCCCCTCCACTCCTTGCAAAGCCCCCATCGTCCCTTGGCCCAGAGCCTGCCTAATCATTGTTTAATGTTTCAAAGATGCTGTCCTACACAAGAGATACTCATTCCAGGCTGTAAAAATACCAACAGCTTTGCATGCAGCTGGAATAATTGCAAAAATAAGAAAAGCAGAGGAAAAGAATGGTCTGACAGTATTGTGCTTTATGGAGCTTAAAAGAACCCCATATAGCTAATCTAATTACTGCGAAGACTCAGGCAGCTTAAAGGTGTTTATACAGCCGGGCACGTGGGCTGTCAGCCTGCTCGGCAGAAGGCTTCTTATCACCACCCACCCCTGTGCCTTTGACCAGTGTGACTTCTGGGGCCCACCCACATGCCCGGGAGAGGGTACCTAGCAACCTTGAGACAGAGGCAGCCGGTCCTGAACGCTGCAGGAGCCCTGGAGGCTGTCACTTTTGCTCCGTACTGCCTGGGGCTGCCTCTCACTGACAGATTCTTTGTTCATCACCGCCCTGAGAGGTACTCTCGCCGTGGTCGCAGATTCGTGTCGTCGCATGTTGTCCGGCAGCACTCTGCTGAGGACCTGGCTTGCATGACTCGAGCTCCTGGCTGCTCTGGGCAGCAACTGCCCACCTCTCCCTGCCCACTCAAGCCCTGACCCTAGGGCTGAGCCTGCTTTGCCCAGTGACTGTGCAGGGAGAAGGGAATCAGATGAGTATCTCTGACAGATTCCATCATGTCAGTTTCTGAACAAACCCCACATGGTTCTGCAGGTTACGCCCTTCACCAGGGCACCCAGCTGAAGAGGCAGCCGTTCCCTGCTGGGACGGAGCCTTGCTCTGACATTCTTAGGCCCCTGGCTCCGCATCTAGTCCTGGCTAACCCTGTTCCTTGAGAGGCTGGACCCTGCTCCCTGTACTACCAGGCTGCTGTCCTGCTCCCCTGGTTTGACCCATCTGCCTTCCTGCATCTGGGGGCTGGGACCTCCCACTGATAGGCTCCTCCCCGTGAAAAGAGCATCCTTAGTCAGTGATGCCTAGGTGTGCCCGGCCCCTTGGGGACACTGCCTCTTTGCGGGCCTGCCCCAGAGCACAATCAGTTTCTCCAGCTCTAACCTGTGTGATGCCAGTCTCCTCTCTGTCCTCACCAGCCACTCTGTTGAGGTCCTGGCATGCCACACAACCGAGCCTGCCTGAGTCTGGCAAAGGTGTGGGTGGTTCATCACCCTTTTGTGCGCCTTTACCGGTAAAGGAAACTGACTTCGGGAACCAGGATCTCCTCAACATACTTGCCTGCCAACAGAGAACAACCCCAGGATGGCAAAGGGCCTGCCTTCTCCAGAGCTCATGAGCCCCCTGGAAGTCGTCTGCAGCAAGGGAACTTTGGACCATTTTGCTTTACAGACCAGCCAAGGTGACCAGTAATTGGTTAACAAAGCCAGCGGGAACCAAATACCAAAAGGCCCTCTTCCTCTGGTCGGCTGTGGGACCATCTGTCGGGGGGAAATTCCCGGAGCTGGAGCCTTAAGCAGCGCGGGAGGAACCAGGAGAGGTGCCTCCTGCCCTCGGGTCAGGGGCCTTGCTGGCAGCAGCTGGGGGACATACCGGCCCAGCCCCAGTGCAGCCAGCAGGAGAGGTCTCCTTGTCCACCCTTGGCCCTCAGCCTATCTTGCTCAGCAGCTTGGAAAGATGAACTGGTCCTGACGGTGGAAGCAGAGCTGACCGCCGGGCAGTGCTGTCAGCTGACATCCCCCTCTGCTTCCCCAATACTGAAAAGTGCTCAAAACGCAGCCAATCATATAATTCCTACTGATATCAAATCTTTGGAGTATGGGATGCCTTCTGGTGGGACTGATTTCCTGAACGGCTACCCCAAACCACACAGCGACCCAGGTGTCCTCCAGCAGCCACAGGGCCTGCGTGCTCAGCAAGAAGAGGGGCGTGTGGACAAGAGTTGGCACCTGCAACCACTCCAGCTGCCTGCTGCCCAGATCTGTCCTGCAAATTAGCCTCCAGAGCTCATGGGAGACTAGCACTCCCCTGGTTGGATGTTGCCGTGGGAGGTTGTGCTGGAGATAACGTTGGGGGGTGGGGGAAGCCAGTATAATTGACTGGGGCCTGAGAGTTCTAGAGCAGGTGTGGACCCACTGCAGTGGAGGAGGGGGCGGGGTTGTTTGTTTTTAATTGCCAGGGCCCTAATCTACTCCCAGGGCCCTAATCTACTCTCAGGGCCCTAATCTACTCCCAGGGACTATAAATTGGGCAACCACTCCATTTTTTTGTTTTTTTAGAGACTGCCTTGCTTGTTTGCTCAGGCCCACAGGGGCTTATGCCTCTTCTGCTCCTGAAGTCATTCACATGCATTCATTCAACAAACCAAGCACCAGGTTCTAAGCTTGGCCCAGGGGAGGCAGTGGTGAACCAGATGTGGATCCTGCCTCAGATAAGATTTAGACCGAGGACAACAGCAGGCAGTGGACAGACTCTATGGCTCTCCTTTGTCACAGATGCAAAAATGAGATGCCTCAATTCTAGTTGTTTTTAAAAGCCCGTATCTCAGGAGCTCAAGATGTAAGTAGAATTTTAGGGAAAGAGGCTCTTGAACAGAAAGAGACCAGGGGGATGTCAAATCAGTGAGCAAGAAAGCTATGTCGAGCAGCCGCTACTGGAAGGCTGGTTTTTACCAGGCAGCCCAAGGTTGCCTCTTGACCCCGCCTGTACTGCTGGAGTGGGGGCTTGATTTTCATCTAACCAAGGAGGGCATCGCCTGGGTACCAGTGTATGTGGCTCCATTGGTTTGTTCCTCCCTGGCCCCTGTACTGCAACTTCCAGGGGCTTCCCCTGGCTTAGGTGCGTCTCCTCTGAGCACCTGACCTACTATTGGGAGTGGGTGCCCTGATTCACTTTGCAGGTCCCTCACACCTAGATAAGCTTCCCTTATGGGGCAGTGGGCAGCTTGAAGCAGGCTGTAATGTAAACGTAGCCCTAAAATGTAGTCCAAGCTCCTCATTTTCCTGGAGGGAAAACTGAGATCCAGAGAGGTTAAATGAGTTTCCCAACGTCACACATCTGATTAACGGCAGAGCCAGAGCGACCCTGCCCCAGTGCTTTGCTAACCGTACTCACTCGTTCATCCAACACATGTTCACAGAGTGTGAGACATCACACTCAGCACCAACGATCCAAGGACGGAGAAACAGTTTCTGCTCTCAGAGAGCTCGCAGCCTAGCGCAGCTGATAAACTATAGACAAATAGCCATTACACACAATGTAAAAAGATAAGTACCACCAGCCACAGTGCTGGGGAAACCCAGGGAGAGGTCTTAGTCATTCTGGGAGGGCTTCCTGGAAGAGCTGGCTTTTGAGCTGGGCCTTGGGGATTGAATGGGATTGGGATATGGATATGAGGGTGGAGAAAAGAAGCTGCCTCTGTTTTTGTGTCTTTCTAGTTGGATTTTAGGGAAGGTGTCAGCATGATCATGTATTGGTCACCTGTTGCGTTCCAGGCACTGTGCTAGGCATTTGTACACACTGTCTTCTTTAATTTTTCCAATATTTCTCCCCATTTTATAGATGAGGAAACTGAGACTCAGCAGTTATTTAGCCCTGAATAGAGGCTTCTTCTTTGATTCCTTCTTCTCTCTTTCCCACAAGGCTTCACCCAGTGACTTGTGCCCCACCAGGACTCTGATGACACATCAGTGACTCTGATGACTGAATGAAAATGGAGACAGAGAGATGGGGGTAGAGAGTTTGCAAAGCCATAGGGAAGGCAGCATCCCCCTTCCTTGGACAACATGGGGCTAAGCACAGAGCTATTTAGGATTTCTATCATCAGAATAAATTTCTTCCCCCTGCATATATACACCCCACTCCCAGGCTGGTAGATTCTTAGCCTAGGCAAATACTAACAAGAGCTACCATTTGTTTCTAAGCATCTTTGATGTGTTGCTTTGCTTAACTCTAAGAACAACTGTATGAGGTAGGTATTATTATTATCATGTTCATTTCACAGATGAGAGCACTGAGACTTGGAAAATCTACAGGTCACACAGCTGAGAAAGGCAGAACCAACGTTTGAACCCAAGTTGGATCTGACTGTAGAGCCTGGGCACTTAACCTTGTCACTATATTCAGGGGTCTAAACTCAGTTACCTACCAGGGCTAGACAGATAACGTGAATGGCAGAGGTGAGGCAATGAGGACTGGTGGGGACTGCGGTGAACAGGAGAATGAGCCCAGGTTCATCCCAGACGGGCAGCCAATGCTGGCTCCAGCCTATTCCTAGCCTGCAAGACCTGCTGACCTTTCTCAAGTTGGAAATCACACTTTTATGTTTGGTGGACTGAATAAGCCACATGGGCAGGCCAGATATGGTCATGGTCTGCCTGTCTGCAGCCTCTATCAGATGGACTCCCAGTGTGCAAAATAGAAACTTCTCTGGAGATGCTGTTTATCTCAGACATCCTTGGTGAAAACTTCTCCATCTCACGCTCTCTCCCTCTTGTGCTTGCTGGTTCCCACATCTCAGAAAGCCACCAGTCTGGACGGGCTCCGTGCAGCTTCCCTTCACTGTGGGCACAAGTTGAGACATTCACAATGCACAGGCCACACGGTTTAGTTTCATTGATTCAGGGAGGCCCCTTTTGGGCTGATGGATCCTTTTGGAAAAGCACATAGTCATTGCAGTCAAGGTGTAGATTTTGTTCCTAGGTTGTGGACTCAGATGCCATTCTTGGTGACATCCTTGCATCTTGAGATCTTGGAAGCAACTTGTATCAGGTACCCTGGGCCAGGCCAGTAGTGAGAGAGGGGAGTGACCAGCACCCGGGAAGCTGACAAGGCTGCAGAGGAGACAGACAGGGTGACAGTCACTTTGGGGAGTGTGTCAGTCTGAGCAGGACTCTCTCAGGGGCAGGAAGTGGGGGAGGGAACTGGGGAGGGAGGCAGGAGCTCAGGCCTTCCCGTGGGCCAACTTGGGTGTCGATAGCTGTGATGTGGATGTACCACGGCTCATGAGCACTGACCGGCTTGCCTAGCTCTCTTCCGCTGCATCACCTCCCTTTCTTTCACTGCCGGTGACCTGCAGCCCTGAGGGACTGTCTTGGAGTGTGTTTGTGGTCCCGTGCTTGATGCTCTTGTGGTTGCCATCTGGGAGTGAATAACCACGGCATTTCAAAGCTGAATAAGACCCAGGAAAAAACCCTACACACCTCATGTTTCTCTCATCTGGGGAAATAAGTGTGAATTGGAACTTTACAAACCCAAATCTTTAAACTCTTCCTGACCCAGTGAATTTGAAGAGCGACAGAAATGAATTAGAAATTAGATCAGGGGTCAGCATTTCCATGGGTTCTGAACCAAATGGAGATTAAAAAGAGTATGTCCAGCAGGGTTAATGGTGAAGGCAAGCTTCCTGCCTGGGCAGAGTGTCCTGACCTGGGTCTCAGAGGAGATTAATCGAAGGGTCCTGTGGATGAGATCAGGAGGTCCAGAGGGAGTTCTCTACCCAGACAATGGGAAGGAATTAACTTGTCACCAGCTGACACTCTCAGATGCGACAGAAAATGCCAGCATCGCAGGGTGGATTAACGTCAGGCCGCCCAGTGGAGCTATCGCATCCCACATCTGCCCTAAGGTGCTTAGATGCTGAAGAAAGGAACACTGTCCCCGCTTTGAAAGAGGTTTCGGGCTAAGTCCTGTGGACCAAGTATGTCTGCAAGCTTGTCTGTGTTGTCAAATTTCATTTGGCTTAAACATGAGAACTAACGCAGAGAATCAAAGAAAACAAGATTTTTTGCTGAGTGTTCCCGACCCGGGCTGCTCAGACATGAGGCTGAGGCATTGCCTGAAGTGATTGCATTTTCTCTGAAAAGAACATTCACGGTTGTTGTTTAATCTTTGTGGAGTGAGTTCCCATGATCTTAGGTGCCCAGTTGCCGTCCTCTCTACCTACATGGTCCACATTCCTACATACGATACATCAGGCCAGCAGTAGGTGAGGTTGCTGCTCCCTGAATTCCTGAATTCTGCAGGGCAGGAAAAATCAATCCCATCCTCTCACTTCCCAGTTATTGGGCTCCTATATTATGCCAGGTACACCCATGGGGGAGGGAGGGAGGGAGGGAGGGAAAGGGGGGCGGGAGAGAAGAGAGAGAGGTGGGGCTGTTGTGTAGATGAATTGATGAATGGGTGGTGGGTGGGTGCACAGGTGGCTGAGTGGAAGGTGGATGGATGGATGGATGGATAGAATTAATCTTTGCCATTTTATGGCATAGGTATTTTATGCCCATTTTAGAGATGAAGGAATTGAGGGTCAGAGGACATAGTGAATCACCAAAGTTCTCACTGCAAGATGGTGGCAGGACTGGGGCTTGAGCCCACATTTCTCAGCTCCAAGTTCCATGTGTCCCTCTTCTCTTTTCCCGTGTTGCCCACTAGGCTTTTTTTTTTTCTTTTAACTGCCTGCCTTGTACCTAGAGGTGGATCCACATGGGCTTGGACCAACTGCTTATACAAACAGGTGGCCAGAAGGAGATTCATTTTTTTTTTTATTCAGCGAATAGTATTGATCACTGTGTAGGCAGAGTTCCAAGATGGAGCCCCAAGACTCCTGGCCCCTGGTGTGCACTCACTTCTTCTAGTTATTCAGTCAAACACTCATCTGGGTACTGCTGTGAAGGAATTTTGCTGATGTAATTAAGGTCCCCAACCAGTTTGGTGGGCCTGACCTAATTATGTGAGCTCTTTAAAAGCAGAGCTCCCTGTGGCTGGTTGCAGAAAGGGGAGTCACAGAGATGCCCTCTGGAGGCCTGAAAGAAAGCGAACATCTGTCCTGTGCACTGCCTGTGGGGGCCATGTTGGGGGGAACTGCAGGTGGCTTCTCATTGCTGAGAGTGGCCCTGGCTGGCAGCTAGCAGGACAGGGACTTCAGTCCTACAACCACAGGGAAATGAATTGTGACAACAACCAGTAAGGCTGGAGGAGGACCCTGAGGCCCAGATGAACACTACAGTGCTGGCCAACACCTTGATTTCAAACCAGTGAAACCCTGAGCAGAGAATCCAGCCACACCACACATGAACTTATGACCCACAGAAACTGTGAGATCATAAATTTGTGTTGTTTTAAGCTTCTATTTTGTGGTGTTTCATTATGTAGCAACAGAAGACTAACACAGCCACCTACAATGTGCCGGCCAGTGTGCTAACCGCAGGGAACGTGAGACTGGCTTGATTTCTCCCCTCATGGAGCTCACAGTCTGCGGTGGGAGATAGACAAGAAGCAAATGAAATGATTACAGAGCATATAAATGCCATGAAGTACGTAAACAGGATGTTATGAAGTAAATCAGTGTAGGAGGGGGACATGGTTCAGGTTAGATGATTAGAGATGACCCCTCTGAGCTGAGCATAAAAGGATGAGAAGGAGGCAGCCACGTGAAGAGCCATGGAAAGTGTTCCAGGCACAGGGAACAGCACATGCAAAGACCCTGAGGTGGGAGATAGCCTGACATTCTCAGAGTCAGAAGGAGGCAGATGTGGCTGGAGGGTGCTGAGGAACGGGGAGGATGGCTTGAGATGATGTTGAAGGATTAGTCAGGGGCCTGGTCACATAAGACCTTGTAGACTGTTGCCCTCAGTGCCATGGGCAACACTGGTGAGTTTTAACTGGGGGAGAGGTATGACCTGACTAATATTTTTGGAAGATCTCTCTGGCTAGTCTGTGGTGAAGTGTTTGGATATAGGTACGAATGGAAGCAGGGAAATCATTTGGGAGGCTGTGGCAATACTTCAGACCAGAAATAATGATGATTTGGACTACGGTGACTGGAGAGAGTGAGGAGAGGATGGATTTGAGATATATGGAGTTGGCCAAAATGTTTGCTTGGTTTTTTCCATAAGATCTTATGGAAAAACCCAAACAAACATTTTGGCCAACCCAATATTTGGATTTGCTGGTGATTGGGTGTAGGGAGTGAAGGAGAGGAGAGGACCAAAGATGAAGTTCAGGTTTCTGGCTTGAGTGATGGGGTGAATGATGGTGCCACTTACTGAGATGGGAGGGCAGGAGAGGGGAGAAGAACAGGTTTGGGGAGAAAGACCAAGGGTTAAGGTTTGGCTGTGCTGAATGTGAGATGCCTTTGAGACATCTGAGGGAAGATCTTAGGTAGTCATTTGGACGGAGAGGCACTGCTGAGCAGGGCCAATATCCCGGATCCAGGAGGCCAGGACCAGCTGACCTGGCCTGGTGGCAGACCAGCTCCATGCTCACTTCCTTGAAGAGTGGCAGAATACCCGGGTCTACACAGCAAGGCTTCAAAGACCCAGGGCTCAGGCCACTGGAGCAGTCTTCCTTCCTGGACCCCCCTGCTCCCATGCCAAGCCCTGGGCGCAGCCACACACCCAGAGTGAGACATCCTGGGAAGGGGTGGCTCTGGTGTGAAGCTGACATTTCACAAGTGACTTCAGTTGTTCTGGGCTAGTAGTAAGGCGCATTAAGTACCAAATTATGTAAACCTAATACTGCAGTCTAATGTTGTTAAGAGACCTGAGGGAGCCCGGGAGGAGTGAACAAGGAATCGTCTGTAAGATGATCAAATCCCTGATTAAAATCACCTCCCAGGATCAATGGCCTCGAGAGAAAGTGGGGAACGCCTCTGAATCCTAATGGGGCACGCCTCTGAATCCTAATGGGGCATCCGCAGCTCTAGAAGGATGTTTGGCTGGGCTGCTGCTTCCTTCTTCAGGGCTGCTCGGTGCAGGAGGGGCTGGTGTGGAAAGAGGTCCCACAGGGATCTGACCACCGGGCTCAGGGATGTAGCAGCAACCTACAGAGGGCCTACGTCACGTGTGGCAGGTTTGGCCCCAACTTCCCCAGCTTTGCCTTGGAGGGGCTGTTCCCCCAGGATCAGACCCTGAGACACGGATTCAATATGAAGTAGTTTATTGAGGAAGTTCAAGATATACCAGTAGGGTGAGGAGTTAAGAAAGGGAAGGGAAGCTACTAAGAGTATGTTATCAAGTCAAGCAGCACTGTGGGCGGTGGAGTTTAAACCTCCGGGGAAACTCCGGGAAATTGTGTAAAGCACAGGCCTGAGAGCGATCAACCCTGAGAGGTGAGGGAGCTGGGGTATTTGTAAGCCAGCTGCCTTTAGTCGTTGGTTCAGGGCTACTCTCAGGGGCTGTTAGTTTATAGCTCTTCAGCCCTCCGTGTGCTGGGGCAGAGCAGTCGTCTGCGGCTTTGAGTAAATCCCTGGGGTAAACATTCTGGTACTTAGATGTGAGGGTCAGAGGAGCACTTGAAAAGGATGAGTCTCTAAGGATACGGGTGGGGCATCCACAGCATCTGCCACAAGGGCCATGATGCATATGTTTTGATACTTTTAAAAACTGCATTTCTAAAAGCTTGTGATATTGATTCTGTCCCAATCCTAACTCACCAAGCTGCAAGGCATGCTGGGACCTCTGCAGCAGGTTGAAGCCATCACCCAGGACAAGCAAGACCAGCGTTAGACCATCTCCTGCCCTCTGAGGTGGACCTGCTGCCCATAGGCAGAGTCCACAGTGCCTCGAGACCTGGTCTCCCTTTCATTTTGCGTCTGTGTCTAGTGGGTCCCTCTGATGGACAGAGCACCTGCAGGAAGCTGTGACTTGGGGTTATATAGACTAACCCGAGATCCCCACCTTCAGCAGTTTTGAAGCACAGTCCCAGCCGGGTCTGGAAGAAAAAGGATCGGGTGCAGTTTCTGGGAAAAACTTTGGCAAATTCTAGCAGGGGTCAGGCCCTAGCCAAGAAGGGTCAGGTCAGTTCCAAGAGTACAAACCAGAACACTGAGGCAGAACCACCCTTATAAGGTCTGTGCATGCTTGGGGGAAGCGGGGAGGAAGCTGCAGCTGAACTGGCACCAGGCATTGAGGGTGCTCCCTCGGCACCCCAGAGGCCGGGCTGAAGCTGTGGTTGGTGTCGTGGATGCTACTGGCGCCCCACCCAGATCCCCTTTACCGGCCAGTCTACCTATCCCCCAGATGCTATGAGCGTTGGCAGCTGGCAGCTCAGAGCCTGCACCCTTCTCCTGGAAACTGACTTCTCTGTTGAGAGCTGCCTCACCCAGAAGTACCTAGGAGATTATGCCCATCCTCCGGGGATGGCCCAGAACTAGTGCCTGATTGATACGGGTGTCTAAAAACCCACCCCTCCCCTCACGGGGGGATAACTCCGAGATGCCATCACGCTGCAGCGCTCCCTGAGAGCAGACTGAGCCTGGCCTGCCGCTGAATGCAGGTCTTTGCCCAGCTTCTTCCCCTGCCCTAAACTAGTTCCCTCACCCCCTTAGGGGAACAGAGCTGGCACCTACTCAAGGATCCCCATCTCAGACTCTGCTTTTAGAGAACCTCGTCTAAGACTTCCAGATGTGTGAGCTGTGGCAGCCGTACCAGGCCGGGTGGGCACGAGGTCTGCTAGAGAAGGGTGACCAACCCTCCCAGGGTGCCTGGGACTTTCCATGCTAAACCGGATCCTTCTGACCAACCAAGATGGTTGTTCGCCCTCTGGATCAGTGTCTAATTGATCTATAGAGTGAAGTGAGTTCCCTTTGTGAGCCCAGAGCTGTATTAGACTCAATGGGGACTAAAAGAAAACACAAAAACATGTCTTTGGTGAAATTCGACTAAGTGAGGGTTTATTTCTACAAGCCTTTCCCTCTGTTGTGAGAATTTCACTTCTTGTATATTCAAGTCACTCCCTGTGGGTAGATATCAGAAAAAGGGGAGAAAAAAAAGGAAACTGGAAGTTGGGACAAGGAAGAGGGAGATAAGGCAGAAGGCAGAGAGGGTGAAGAGGTTTTGGCGACATGACCTTGGGGAGAGATGAAGGAAACTGAGGCCAAAAAAAAAAAAAAAAAAAAATGTCCAGGCCCTTAATCACACTCAGGCTCTTCCTGGGAGGAGCAGCCAGCCAGCTAGAGCGCCCTGCCACTCCTAACACGCCGCACCTTGGCAGGAAGCTGTCATGGAGGGTGCCACCTGCGTAAACCCTGTGTACATGGAGAAGGGCTTGAGAGATAGCATTTCAGTGTGGCCAGCAGCCTGGGTTAAATAAGGGTTGCTCAGGCCTTTTCAACTAAAACCTCAAGTGCTGCTGCATTTCTGGAGCGTTGGTAATAACAGGAGGCCGGAGCCACCAGCTCTGAGCCATAAAATTAGACAGATAGTGATCGAGCTCCAGGCACAGGGGAAAATGCCACTCTGTGTGCATATTCTCTGCAACAAAGCCAAACAAACTTTCATGTGTGTCATTGAAAACTGCAGGGGAGAGAAATCTGGGAAAAGTTTTAGTGAACAAATGTTGGTAAATGGAAATTAATTATACAGTGCAGTGATTATTCATTTAAGATATGTAAAAATCCCACTGACGTTTTCTTTCTTTCATCTGCAGTCTTTATCATTTGCGTATAATGAAGGTAAAAACGTGAGTTAGGACTTTCGAATGTTCATTTCTGAACTCCCTTCTCCATCCTCCTGTTTTCCATATGGACCTCTGTCCGTTGACTGCAGGAACAGATCCACGGTCCCCTGACTGCAGGGTCCTGGCAGGAAGCAGGCGGCACTCTCACATTGGAGAATCTGAGGAGAGTTAATAACAGAGATTATTTACACAATGTGAGCAGGGGGTAGGGAAGCCACAAGGGACAGTGCAAGACCTTGGGGCTGGAAACAGCAGTGGTCCCTCCCAATGCAGGCCCAAGAGGGTACCCCACAGGGAGATACTGGGGGAATAACCCCCTTCCCTCTGATCTCCCCGCAGGTCAGCCCCTGGAACACAGAGAGGACCCAGGGAGGGTGGGGAGTGGGTGGAGAACGCTGGGCCCCTGCATATTGGTCCCAGCTCACAGTGCCTCAGGACCTAACCCTCATAATGCAGGTCGGCTTAAAGTTTAACTTCTCATTGCTTGGATGGAGTTTAAGCGTTAGTTGTGCACTTGTCAGTGTGTTCATTTCTGTTTGCAGGAGGGATGGAGAGGACCTCAGACAAAGACTAGAGGCTCATGGGGAGTCAGGCCCCAGACACTGAAAGCAGGGGGACCTGCTTAGTCCAGTGCCTTTATTTTTCAGATAAGGAACCGAGGCCCAGATAGGGGAAGTGCCTTGTTCAAGGTCACACAGTGATTTAGGGACAAAGCTAGAATCCAGGTCATTGCTGAATAAAATGCAGGATGTGGTGGAGTGAGTGCAGAGCTGGGGTGGGCATGGGCAAAGAGGGACCTGGGGTCCCCCAGAGCCCCTTGTCAGCACATAAAGGCCGAGGTGGAGAGAGAAGGCTGATGAGGCCCACGACTGTGTCCAGGTGGTGCCCTGAGCTTTTTCTAGGCCTTGCCTTTGAGCCAGACCAGACTATGAGGAAAGGCCCTGCAGCCCACTGAGCCTGCCCTGGTGTAGGGGAAGGGTTACAGACCGCCCTTGGGGAGACCGAGCTCCAGGAACCTGGGGGCTGACTAGACGTCTTTCTCAGGAGATGAGGCTACTGGCCCTGAGTTGGGAGCCTATGAGAAGGGCACTGTTGTGTCCTCCACAAGCCAACAGCTGGGGGTGAGTGGGCAGGAGCCAGAGAGCTGCGGCCTTGTTGCTTGTGCCTCAACAAGGGAGTGAGGACTGTCAGTAGCATTTAGAAGAAAATGCTGGTATCACCTTCAACCTGTGGTACCAGGGCTATTTTTTTTTTTTTTTTTTTTTTTTTTTTTTTTGCGGTACGCGGGCCTCTCACTGCCGCGGCCTCCCCCGTTGCGGAGCACAGGCTCCGGACGTGCAGGCTCAGCAGCCATGGCTCACGGGCCCAGCCGCTCCGCGGCATGTGGGATCTTCCCAGACCAGGGCACGAACCCGCGTCCCCTGCATCGGCAGGCGGACTCTCAACCACTGCACCACCAGGGAAGCCCAGGGCTGTTTTTAATTAAAGATATCTTACCCCTAAAAATCCATACTGACACCTCAGTGCCTCACCACCAGGTCCAAAATGGCAGACTCGGTGATTAGGATGCGAATTCCTTTGTGGGCCATTGCTGTTTTGCCCATTTGAAGCCAGCTTGTCTGGGTTGTGTGTCTGCCTTGTGAAGCACCTAGAAACCCAGCTTGTAACTGACCCAAATCAGGTGGTTCCTTCATAGCACTCTGCCCTAAGCCAGGCGCTGTGCCACTTTCTTGGTTGCATGTACCCTTGTCCTCAAAGAGCTTCTGGTCAGTGGATGAGGATGGGGGCTTGAGAAGCCATGGAAGCCAACTTTGGCCTGTTAGGGACTGTTATCACGTTAGGTCAGTGCTAGAACACAGCACATCGTCCCTCGTGCCTAGGATGTGGACCTGAGTGCCTCGCTAGCCGTCTACACAGAGTGTGAGGGGGTGGGCTCTTCATTTCTTCAAGAAGTATTTTGTTAACTGGGAGAATGGGAATCACAGTGGGTGACCCCAAAGAGATGACGAGTCTCAGGAGGGTCTGACAGTGTACATATGCTTCTTTCTGTCTGGAGCACCTCCTTCCATAGAGGACATGGGTGTTGGGTGCTCTGTGATCTGTCCGTTGAGGGGAACATTCCTCTAGGCCACATGGCAGATACAGACACAGACACACACAGACACACACACACACACACACACACACACACACACACACATATATACTTTTTAGTTATTCGTCTGGTTCTCTGTGTACTTTTTCATACATTTTCTCTGACCTGTTATATTGTAAACTCCTCAGGAAGAGGGTCATATCTCAGACACAGTGTCTCCAAGGGGATGTCCAGGACACGCTTGTTCAAGTTGTGAATGGTGGAGGTGGGGCTTCCCCTCAATACATCGAATGGGAACAACTGAGAGTTCTCGCCAGGCCTCCTCCTCTCTGTCTTCTCTGGAGCCAACCACGGCTTCCAGCTTTCCACTCAATGCTGCTCCACATTCATTCCTGGGGGATGGCCCCTTTTCCTTTAGCCTAGTAAACCTTTGTTTGGACATGTTCCTTCTTCCACTTTGCCCTCCTCTTAGGTTTATTAAAGTTCAGTGGTCAAATAAAGCTCTGTGTTTCCCTTGTCAGGGAGTGTTCTCTGACCATGTCTGGATAATAGCAGTCACGGGGAATATCTCCTCTCCTGTCCCATAAATCATCTTGCGGCATTGGCTGGCTACATCATGCAGCTGACTTTGGGAAAGCTCTGCAGTACTATTTCTGAATAATAATAAATGGAGCTGAAGCCCAGTAGCCTTTGCTCTTTTCCGCTGGTTCTGCAGAGCAGAGATGTGTGTCCTCAAGGGGCGCAGGTTATACCTCCGGGGTGGCCATTCTAGCAGTGGGAAGCAGCTTCCCTATCTGCCTCTCCTTTGTAGGCATTGCCTGGTCTTTTTTCCTCAAGGGACAATTTGCTGATCTGAGTGGAGGATGCTTCCAACTATTCAGCTCCAGCGCTTTGCCTGGTCTGTCGGAAAGCCACGTGATTACAAAGGGAGATGACTGCTGGCTGGATGCCAGCCCTTAAAGCCAGTCCCACACACTGCTGTCCTCCAGCACTCATTCCCTGCACGGCCTTGGCCTGAGCAGCTTGCCTAAGCCAGTCGCATGTGTAGAATCCCAACCCGTTCCCAGCTCCCAGGTTTGGGAACCTGTTGGCTCACGTCCACGTAGGCTCAGCACCTTGCCATTGAGCTTGCTTCTCTCCTTGACTCTGATTAGGAGTCTTTCTCCAGTGATCCTGCTGGAGGTAAGTCTGCCTCCTGGTCCGACCTGGCCCCAGGACCCTCACCTCTGCACATATCCCCCATGGATAATGCTCCTTCTGGATTCACTTTCTTGGGAAGGATCTGAAGATTTGCACCCATGGGGACAAGGCTCTGGGCTTTCCAAAAGGAAAAGATGGGAACACCCACTGGCCAAAGAGATGACCCTGGACTGTGTGTAAGAACTTTCATGTCCTTTCTTTTCTGCTGCCTTTTATCTTGGGCATCCTCCATGAATTCTGATTTTCATATTAGTTTTGATGGCTGTCACTATAGAATATAGCTTTGGCCATGTTCTGAACCCCAACTTTTATGACATTTTAATCCTATGACCCCTCGTGTTCAATTTTGCCTTTATTGCACCACAGTGGCACCTGGAACCATCCCCTCCTTGCAACATGGCTAGAATAGCTTACAGATATTGGACCATTTCTGACTTTGGAGATAGAAATGGGGCTGGAGATACCAGTGTTTCATGATGTTTACCAGCTCTTAGTGTACTTCATATAAAATGTTAGCCCTATGGAGATGGAATATTTCAACGTTCACCTGCAATTTGGTAGCTGTCCCCAGATGGCAGCATGAAAAATCAGCAAAGGTACAGTACATCACTGGGCCCAGTCATTATGACAGACTCTTATGTTGTGAGAGCTGCAAACATCTTGAGGATTATCCTCTTACTTAATGAAGGAGGTTTTTTTTACAATAAACCCGGAAGCTGCTAATCCAGCCTAGATGCTTGGCCCATAGTAGATACTCAGTAAACAGTGGTTATTATTTTAAGATTCAGTGACCTACCTATTTCTCTAATAGATGTGATTTTTATTAAAATGACAAAGTAAGCTACTCAGTGATTCACAATAAGAAAGTCACAATAGGGAGACATACTATAAAGAAAAGTTTATCCACTTGTGACTCATGGGACTTTCAGGTCTCTCTAATAGAAACCTCTATGGGATGAGATACTAGGCTTCTGGTCTGGCAGGACTGTTGATGCTCTGCCCATAGTAAAGCACCACATAGAAGGAGCTAAAAATTGGGTTAGGACTAGTGTATCAGTAAAGCTGCCTGCACAGAGAAAGACAGAAGTGCAGGAGTCCAAGCCACAGGATAAAAGAGACACGACCCCACTTAGGTGAAAGTCATATTTCTTCCTTGCCAAATAGAACTCTTATCCTTCACTACTTTATCAATCTTGACATTCTTTCACTCTTGGGAAATGTTAACTTTCTCCCCCTGCTCTGATAGCTCCTGGGCACTGAAAGACATTTTCTAGCTCATAGATTGAATAAAAGAGGCCCTCAGAGGGCTTCCACTTGTGGTCTGCATTCATTGCTTCTCTCTAATTTTTCTAAGGAGAAAATATTGTCCTTTCCTGTTCTGCGGATCTTGGAAACTGGACTCCCAACAAAGAGCCCTCTTTCTTCCATGTGGTTCTCTTTGCTCTAAATCCTAAAAAGTCATGCCGTGTGGCTGGAGGAGGAAGAAACCCCAAGCCAAGGCATCACGTGCACAAGCCCTCCCCACCCCGATCACCCCCACTTAACCCCCAATCCCGGGCAGCGAGACTTACCCTCTCTACTTCCACCGAATTTCTTCCAAAGTCTAGCCATTTCAAATCCACTTTGAAAAGGATTTATCTAACTGGTCTCTGCTGAGGACATAACCGCAGTCTTCGTTTTGTCTTCAGAATGATTTAAATACAGTTGGAACAAAATCAAATGATTTTTAAACAATGATGCAGTGATTTCCTCCCATGTCTCCTTCATAACCTAGAAAACTAAAACAAAGGAAGGGAGGGGAAGAAGAGATACCCTATATCCACCCTGCCTGACTGACCGCCCGAACCCCACACACCTCCTCCCGTTACCCAGCACGGAGCAGGTGGGAAATATGAGGGACGGCCAGCGCCTGCAGCCAGGTCCCCCGACTCGGGGCGCAGAAGCGACAGGTAACCAAGTCAGGCTTTTTCATGTTCAAACTTCTCTGAAGAAGAAGGTGTCTGGACCACATGAAGTGTACTAGTGTGGGGAGGTGGGGGTGGAAAGGAGACACACAGCACGGCAAAGCAGTTCTGTGGCTGAGAATCTATTCCCCAGTTGCAGGCAGGACCCTGCCACCCTCTGCCCTCTGAAAGAGACCTAGGACTGGGAGTAGAGTCCAGGTCCACTGAGGGCTGGGTTGGGTGTGTCTGGGGCGTGTTCAAGGTGAGGCCAAGTCGTGGCTGGCGGAGTCACCAGCGTGGGGTCAGTGATGGTTGGGGTCAACAGGAGATCAAGGTCGAGGTGAAGTCAGAGTTAGGTTGTAATCAGAGCTGAGATAAGGCAGAGTCACACTTGAATGAGGATATGGTCATGAGCATAGAGTTTGAGAGCTGGGTTAAGTTTGGGTGGAGCCGTGTTTCCATAAAGTCAGACTCTCCTTAAATCTCTAGCATGGAGTGTTCAACCCACGCCCTTGGGTGCTGTTTGCCCCTTAACTCCTTCAGGACCCAGGCTCACGCCAACCTTTGAGTGTTTTAGCACTTGTTCCTGTTCCCGTCTTGCTGTATTTCGTGTGCATTGCTTTTCCCCTAGGGATGGCACAACAATAAAAGCAGCTGAGTTGAATCCAGCTGATCTAGCCGCCTGCCTGACCCATCTGCAGATAGATGGTATGGGCGGAGGTGTGGGCACTGAAGCCCAGGTTCCCCAGGGAATGCAGTGATCGATGCCATCCCCATTTCCTGGAGCAGAGATAATTGGCTCCGTGTTGCGCATGCATGCACTCCCTCCTTTCCAGAAGAAACACCCCGTCTCACAGGGAGGCTATGCGAAATGGGAGCACCCTCCTCTTGCTGCCAGGCATTAGCTTATCATCTGCCTGGCATCCCTGGGCATGGGTTCCTCGAAATAGGGAGGCTGCCTGGAAGGGACTCAGTGTCGTTTCCTGGATCCTGCACGTGGCACACCATTCCCTGGGAACAGGTGCTGGGAGTCAGCAACAGAAGCATTTTCTCTCAGCCAGAGCCACTGAATAGAAGAATGAGCTGCTCTGTGAGGTACTGAGTTCTCCGGGACAGGAGATAATCAAACAAAGCAGGAACTCCTTATCAGAAATATGGTGTGGTGGATTCACACAGCAGTGAAGGATTGGATAAGCGGCCTGTTGAAGGCCCTTCCTGTAAGATGCTCTGGGAAGGATGTCTCAAGGTCAAGTGCTTGATTACAGGTATGCCTTGGTTTTCTGCATCCCCCTCCACTGTCCAGGTCCTTGCTTCTAGCCCTATGTCCTATCGTGTCCTCCACACCACGTTTCAGCTTTATCATCCCTTCTGCCCTAAGGAGAGCGTGATTCTTTCTAAATGACCACCGTTCTTTCCTGGTTCCAAGGCTCACTTTCTTCAGGGGAATGTCTGGGGCAGGGAAAAGAGAAGCGCCCACCTTCCAGAGCTGTGCTAACTCCAAAGAAAATCAAACATCACACCATCCCTGGGGCCCACAGGGACACCTGAGGCTCCTTGTCAGATGCCAGCCGCACTACAAGAGGCCTTCATATCTTCCCGTTTCCCTCCTGCAGTCTCTGTTCCTGCCTGCAGCTGCAAGGCAGGTGCATCACAGTGTCGCACTTCAGGTTTGGAAAAGGACAGAGACTTCGAGTTCCCCAAGGATTTTTTGGGATGCTGGCACTATCCGTGAAGAGGAGGACTTAGGCCCCGGGATGATGCCCTGTGAAGTCCTTCCCGGCAAGCACTGTGGCTGATGTCCTGCATCTCACATGACTCCGTGCACCACTCAGACGCCTGCGGGCACCTTGACAAAAGGAGCTCGTTATCTTGCTCTCAGTTGCTTTGAAGTTCTGCTCGGCATGGCAGCCAGTCAGAGGAAGCCACCCGCCATCAAAGCCTGGCTCCGTAAGATAAAAGCAGTTTATGATTCAAGACAAACTGTCATCGCAGATTAAAACATGTCTACACCCCTGATGACGATAGTTATTTTTCCTGAGAATGTCGAGTACATTGCTTACATTTCACAGGCAAGAAGGAAAGAAATCTAATTCCACCGGGCTGGATCATTTAAAGGCAATCTACGTTCTAGAAACACACTGAAGAGTAGCGTTCCCAAGGTGATACAAAATAAGTCACGCTTGTGTGATTCTTCTGTTGCCTTACTATTTGCTTTGCAGTGCTCCAGCCTGATTCTTCTTTACATGGAGAATTCCATGCCAGCCACATGTGATGACTTTTGATTTACTCAATATGTAAGCCTATGTCACACCTTCTGGCTTTGGTCCATGCAATTACTCTAACTAGAAGGAGAGTCTCACCTTTGTCCACCTGGCAAACTTCTCTTCATCCCTCAAAGCCCAACTGAGATGCCACCTCTCCTGTAAAGCCCTTCTTTACTCTCACCAAGACTAAGTTGTTGGGAGTCCCCTGAGCTGTGTGTCCGCGCCTCTATTGTATTACACTCGCCATTTAGGATGGAATTGTTTTGTCTCTTGTCCTATCTGTCTCCTCTTGGGCTAGGAACTCCCCAAGACCAGGGACTGTGTCTCTTCAGTGCTTAGTGCCCGGCATATAAGAGGTTCTCAATAAAAGTTTGCTTAAAGTGCTTTTTCTACTATATGCAAAGTAACCCACCCTCTTTCTTGTTTACTACTTTAAATGGGGATATTAAACACATAAAAGTGAAATGTTTGATGAAAATAACAGAAAAGACTATTCGCTAGTAGAGGGACCCTAGTATTCTTGTTCCTAGAAGATGTGTTTTATGTCCAGAACGTCAAAGGGGAACCTGGAGTGGTCCCTACTCAGCCTCCTCAAGCCTCACAAGAGGCAGCACAGTTAGGACTGGGGCCTGAGCCTTTAGAACAGAGAGCCAGGAACAGCCAGCCTGACCGTGCTGCCCAGCACCAAACCCTGCAGGGAGCTCACACTACCTGTGGAATCCACGCTTCGCCTCCCTGCCAAATCATTTATTTGCCACATTCAGGAGGCTGATCTGGGTTTGTGTGTTTATTTGTTCATTTCCCATTGAGGAGAAGAGTTATTTTCTCTGTACTCTGGACTCCCAGGCCTGGAATTTCTGAGGTCAAACACACCATGATTTCCCAATCCTCTTCAGGATTGCAAAGGATCCAGAAACACCCTTCCCCCTGACTGTAAGGGGTTTGGAGATCTGCAGTAGGTCAGGTAGAGGTCCTTTCAGAGAGCTGGACTTGTCTGCCCTGCTGTTTACATCCCAAGAACTTAATTTCATCAATTTAAGGGGGTGTGTGGGGGGGTTGTGGGTGGGTGTGGGTGTGTGTCTGAGTATGTCTGGGTGTGTTTTAAACTGGCTTCATGGAGGAATGTGGACAGCTCTCCAGTCCTGCAAATGGTCCCTTGAGTGTTTTGATAGAAACGAGAAAGAATTCGTGTGATGTGGGTGAGCTTCGTGCAGTCCCCTCCCGGAGACAGGAGAGAAGCACTCCTTCTTCTTTTCAAAAATCTTTTCTGGATCACGTTCTCTAGGCCAAGTTCAGTCCTAGACACCAGAGCTATAACTGAGGAAGCCGTGGGCACAGCCCTCAAGGAGCTTTTGATCTAGTCGGCGAGACAGACTAGGAAACACTGGAGTATGAGGGGAAGGCATCCAACCTAGTCTTTGGGGGATCAGCAAGGCTTCATAGCATTGCTGAGCCCCCAAAGGGAGAACTTTCTGAGACTTGAAATTAGGCATCAAACAAGCAAAAGTGAAGAAGGAGCTTAAGTGTACTGTGAAAACTTTAAGTGGCCTGAAAGCTTTGGTGTGTGGGATTCTGGGGCCCTACTGGTCATCTCTGAGACGAGCGTAGCCACCTTTACTCGCCTCCCCTGTCCACTTCCAGTCTGTGTTTTCCCATCTCTTAGAATACACACTAACTGATGGAAGGATCTTGCCGCAGGAAAGCTGTGAGGACATTATGCTGCTGTTCAAAACTGTCCCGCAGCTCCCTGTCACATGACAGCTTAAAACAAGGCAGCAGCCTCACAGCTTGCATCTTCCCTAATCAGACGCTATCTGCCCCCTCTGCTCACGACTGCCTTCCTGTGTCCTGTATCCGAAACCCATCTGGGTTCCTGCCCCAGCCTACCTTTAGCCATTAAAGAGTGGGGCGCTTATCCCCACTCCTCGCACGAATTCAGAGTTTATAGCTCTTTAGATCCGTAACTCAGTGGTATAAACTCATGACATGATTCCAATAGAGGGGGACGGGCAATAGATAGAACCAGAGCTGGACATGACCTATTCCAAGCCTATTTCGTGACCATTTAGCCAACTTGAGTCAAGGCACGATTAGCCTGGTGACAGCACAGATTTTCCTAGTGACATCAGAGCTGGGAATGACAAGCATATTTAAGAATGGAAATGGGTATGTGGAATCTTAAAAAAGGGTACAAATGAACTTATTCACAAAACAGAAATAGAGTCACAGATGTAGAAAACAAACTCACGGTTACTGGGGGTATGGGCGGGGAGGGATAAATTGGGAGATTGGGATTGACATATACACACTACTATATATAAAATAGATAACTAATAATAACCTGCTGTGTAGCACAGGGAACTCTACTCAGTACTCTGTTGTGACCTATATGGGAAAAGAATCTAAAAAAGAGGGGATATATGTTTATGTATAACTGATTCACTTTGCTGTACACCTGAAACTAACACAAAAGTGTAAATCAACAGTACTCCAAAAAGAATTAAAGAGGGGCTTCCCTGGTGGCGCACTGGTTGAGAGTCCGCCTGCCGATGCAGGGGACGCGGGTTCGTGCCGCGGTCCGGGAAGATCCCACATGCCGCGGAGCGGCTGGGCCCGTGAGCCATGGCCGCTGAGCCTGCGCGTCCGGAGCCTGTGCTCCGCAACGGGAGAGGCCACAACAGTGAGAGGCCTGCGTACTGCAAAAAGAAAAAAAAAAGAGAATGGAAATGAGATCCAAAAGCTGAAGTCTGGGGACTCTACCCAGGTACCAAATACAGTGAATCCCCAGGTGCTCATCATCATGGGTCTCATCTGGACTCTTTCTCTTTCCCCCTCCCATGCATCTGAATGAAGCAAGCCTCCGGAATAAATGGGATGATGACAGCAGCAAGTGATTCCAACTTGTGTTTTGGATGCTGGCCTTTATAACTGGGTTCTTGCTTTTCCTGTGTGACCAAGCCCCTGACCCCTGGTCCAGGTAGATAAGCTGTGTTCTCTGCTGGAGAGTCTTCTATTTGAGTTTTCAACTGTCGTTGGCTGTCAGCTTCCTAGGATGGGATTCATGCCGTACCTGCCCTAGGTACCAGCTGCAGACCTCAGCTGTGCCTTCCTGACACTGACAACAAGCTGGGACCTTTGCCCTTCAGCTGCTGCCAGGCTCCCCCGAGGCTACATATGCCTGATTCACCTTCTTCCTCCTCTCTGCTTCTGGGACCTTCCCACGCATCCAAGGCCAATGGGCATTTCTCACTTCAACTTCCATCCCTTCCCACAGGAGCTGCTACAGGGCCAACAGGATATTTTGGTTCTCACTTCCTGTCTTGTGCACCTGAGTTGAGAGCACAGGTACACGGCTTCCAATTTTATGTCTGTAAAGTGTCCCCTTGTTAGATTTGACCCATTCCTTCTTGTTAAAGGTTTTTTGGGGGGTTTGGGGGGTTTTTTTGGATCTATCACAATTCCCCCCACCCTCTTATCAGTGACAAATTTTGATGTGTACACCTTCTCTATCTAAGCTATCAAGAAAAAAATATATATATCTGAGATGGAGCTAAAGGCAGAGCTTTTCACCTGCTGCTAGAAACCCCTTTCATGTTGATGTTGAGCCATGAATCAATCCCTTTAGACATAGTTATTCAATTAGTGACTATTTCACTTGATTGTATTTCAAGCATCCAGTCCAGATGTTTCACAGTGGTGGCTTTCTGGCAAATGTTTTGTTTGGTCAGCACAGCATTGAAAAACTTTGAACTCGTATTAAAAATCAGGAGATTTCTCACCAAGATATCCAGATTTCCGGCTTCTCCTGAAAAATACTTAGTATTGATAATAGTCAGCTGGAATTGGGTAGCAGGTGCCTTTGTTAGACAAGACATGTAGTCTCTGGTTTGCTACCTTCCCTGATTACTTTACTCATTTATGTTTTGAGTTTACAACCTTTCCAAAGCATAGGAAGGGAGACTTTGTATTAGTTATCTACTGTATTTAAGTTATCACTGTATTAGTTATCTATTTCTACATGACAAATTACCCCAATCTTCACAGGTTAAAACTACAAACATTTATTATCACACACAATCTTTGAGGGTCAGGAACCCTGGCGCGTCTTAGCTGGGTGGTTCTGAATCATGAGGCCGTAGGCAAGGTGCTGGCTGGGGCTGCAGTCATCTGTAGGCTTGATTGTGGCTGGAGGGCCTGCATGGATCTTTCTTCCTGTCATGCCAGCTGGCTTCCCCCAGAAGGAGTGATCCAAGAGACAATGACCAAGCTGCGATGTTTCTCATGACTTAGGCTCTGAAGTGACACACTTCCACTTCTGCCGTATTCTGTTCATTAGGAGCAGGTTACTGAGTCCAGCCCACACTCAGGGGAAAGGAATCAATTTCCATTTCCTGAAAAGAGAAGTATCACAGACTTTGTGGACGTATTTTACTGATTTTTTTTAACATCTTTATTGGAGTATAATTGCTTTCAATGGTGTGTCAGTTTCTGCTGTATAACAGAGTGAATCAGCTATACATACACATACATCCCTGTATCTCCTCCCTCTTGCGTCTCCCTCCCACCCTCCCTATCCCACCCCTCTAGGTGGACACAAAGCACCGAGCTGATCTCCCTGTGCTGTGCGGCTGCTTCCCACTAGCTATCTATTTTACGTTTGGTAGTGTATATATGTCCATGCCACTCTCTCACTTTGTCCCAGCTTCCCCTTCCCCTTCCCCGTGTCCTCAAGTCCATTCGCTGTCTGCGTCTTTATTCCTGTCCTGCCCCTGGGTTCTTCAGAACCTTTTTTTTTAGATTCCATATGTATGTGTTAGCATACGGTATTTGTTTTTCTCTTTCTGACTTACTTCACTCTGTATGACAGTCTCTAGGTCCATCCACCTCACTACAAATAACTCAATTTCGTTTCTTTTTATGGCTGAGTAATATGCCATTGTATATATGTACCCCATCTTTTTTATCCATTCATCTGTCGATGGACACTTAGGTTGCTTCCATGTGTGGACATATTTTAATACCACCACAGTCCTTAAATTGGATAATGCATGTAAAATCTTTAGCACTATGTAGTTAATGCATAATAAATGCTCAATAAGTTACTAACAATAGTAATAATAGGTAACACTAAGTGTTGAATACCTGCCAGGCACTCTTCTAAAAGCTTTACATGCATTAACTCTTTAACCTCACAACAGCTCTGTAAGGTAGTTTTTATTATTATTTCCATTTTACACCTTAGACCGCATGTCCAGTGAGGTGGAACAAATATAGGCCATGTTCACACACTAGTAAGTGGGGAAACAGTACGCATGCACAGATCTGTCCACGTAACCATTATACTACACTTGCAGAATTTTGTATTGTTACTGTTTGTAGTCATTATTATTTATTATTATTATTACTATTTATGTTTCCCTGAATTTCCCTGACCTGAGGCACTAACAAGGCTTAATGGAAAGAAATGTGTTCCGTTTAGTGTTTTGTTCTGATAAACCTGTGTTGGGTCCTAGGAATCACCATTTCATGAGGTAAGCTCTCAAAACCCACCCTCTTCCAATCTTGCTCCTTGCTCTTTGGATCAAGACGAGCCTCTTAAGCATGATGTACAGGGTCTGCCCCTCCCTCCCTCTCACTCACTCCTTCTCACCCCCTCCACCCGGGCACCCTCTGCCCTGGCTGCGGGGGCTTCAGCCAATCTTAAGCACCATACTCCTTCCATTTTCAGGATACGTACACATGCTGGTTTTATGTGCCTGGAACATCTTTCTTCCTCTCTTAAAAAGGAAATCTTACCTGTGCTTGGTATTAAATCCAATTGCCTGCAATGTGACCAATCCTTTCCCTTTCCTTGGGTTGAAATCCCAAGTGTCCATCTGGTTTTCCAGCCCCTTTCTTCTGTATATTAGTTCAGTGATATGGTCTCTAGTGGATCTCAGTGCCCTGAGTTCTGGTGTTTTCGGCCGGGAAGCTGGAGTTCCCTGGGAGTAGTCAGGCACTCTCTTCACATCCATTTTTAGTAAACACCCAGAAAAGACCGAATGCCTGCTTTCAAAACTTAAGCTTGCCAATTATAAGCTGGTGACTTACCCTGATGCCTCTGTACTTCAGTTTTCTCATCTTTAAAATAGGGACAATAATTTAAAATAAACTTCCCTATCAGCTTGTTGTGAGGAATGAATGGGATAGTTGTGGGAAATGCCTAGGAAGTGCTCACTGGCCCACAATTGGTGTCTCCTGGGGTGACTATTTATTCCCTCCTGCACTTCCACCTACTGCCCAGGGAGCTCAGGCACAGCTGGCACAAGGTGGTAATGCCCAGGGCAGCGGTCCACGTCATGACCTCTAAGGTTTACAGAGGGGAGGCAGTGGGCATGGCAGAAACTCACTTGGGAGAAAGACATATACGGATTTGAATCCAGCCTCTGCTGCTTATTAAGTATGCAATCTTGGGCAAATGCTTAAAACCTCAGTCTTCTCATCTATAAAATGCAAATACCAATAGCTCCTTCAGGATTGTTTTGAAGATTAATTAATGCCTGTAATGTGTGGAGCAGTTTAGTGTGGGATCATAACAGTTATTTAATAAATGTTAATTTCCTTCTCTTCCCTTAAAATCAAGCATTATTCTCGAGGGCGCAGAGGTGAGCTGCAGAATGGAAGCTAAGGAGCCATGCTTTCTCTTGGACATCTCATACAAATGCCACTGGCCCCAATCACAGGCCCCTTCTTACTCATCTTCTTAGCTCTGCTCTTGAAGATCCCAGTCAACTGTGATTTTGGATCTCCTATTTTCTCTACACAGTCTTTTTTTTTTTAATTTATTATTCTTATTTATTTATTTTTGGCTCAGTAGTTGTGGCATGTGGGCTTAGTTGCTCCACAGCATGTGGGATCCTCCCTGACCAGGGCTCAAACCCGTGTCCCCTGTGTTGTCAGGTGGAGTCCCAACCACTGCGCCACCAGGGAAGCCCCCTACACAGTCTTTTAAAAATAAGAGCCCCCTGAAGGTTTCCCCAGGGTCTGATTTTTCTGGGATTGCTGTGTTCTTCCTGTTTGGATCATCACTTATTGTACAAGCAGAATTTTTGTTCCAAGGGCTTCTTTCCAAAGCTGTATTCCATGAAATCACAGCTCTTTTTCCCATCGACTCTTGGAAGTCTGTCTACTAAAACTCAGCCTTCAGGTATACCAGCCCTGCCCTCTCTACCAGGCGCTGGGAGAAGATACAGAACTTTCCACCAAGATTCCCAACACTCCACCAATTCCTCACAGTTGATAGGAATTGATAAGTCCAGAATAGCAAAGGTTTTTTAAAAAAATATTTATTGCTCCCCTACCAAGTATCAAGTACTGTCTCAGCACTAGAAGTTAGTAGAGAGAAAAATCCCATGCTTATATAGATCTGACATTTTAGTTGTAGACACAGACAACATTAAAATAACCAAATAAGGATTAATGTAATTTTTAGATAGTTAAAAATACTTCCAGAAAAACCATACAAGGTAGGCGATAGAACACATAGGGATGGAGGGGAGTGGATTGGAGGAGTGGTTTGATGAGGTGGTCAGGGGTTTTAATCAAAGCCCGTAGAGTCCTAGAAGAACCATGAATGGTCACTGGAGACTTCCTGACCCCCTTGAAATAGGCGGTGTCTATGTGTTTGCATGCATGCATGCGTGTGTGTGTGTATGCATTTTTTTTCAGGGGAAAAGACCTGTAGGTTTCATCAGACTCTGAGAAGATGCACAAAGGGTAAATAACCATGGCATCGTTCCCTCTGGCCACAGGGGCAGAGAATTATTAGCTAGTTGTCCAACATCCTGCTTTGAATGGGATGCAAGCCTTTCTTTGGTGTCTGGGCAGCCAAGGCCCTCCCTACCAATCCTGGGATCTGGGCCAGAAACAGCCTCCCTCCGGCTCCATCTGGTTGAAGCACCAATGGCAGATGAGAGAGCCAGAGCTCTCGCCTGCCTTCTTGCCTTTCAGCCTCACCAGACACTCGCACCCTTGGGTTAGGTGGTGCCAGGCGGGAGTTAATCCCTCCCGCCCCAGCAGCCCTGTTCCCTCAGCCTCAAGTCACGTGCACATCTCTGCACTCCCCGTGGGGTCATCGCCCCGTCTGGAGTTCTCTTTGCTCCTGACCAGGCTGTCCATATTGCTAAGCAGGCTTCGGAGACAGAAGCTTTGTTTTCAGCTCTACCGCGGTAGTCTCCTCCTCTGACTCACGGTCACCTCCCACACGTGCACCCTCTCTCCACCCTCCCTGCTGCTCTCCATAGTAACCGGTTCACTCATTTCTTCTCTGGCATCACTTCATCTCTGAGCAAACCCCCTCTCCCTCTCCTCACGCAATGTCGTCCTGCTCGATCCAGCTTTTGTGGATTCCAGGCCAGAATCAAAAAGCCAAACGATGCTTGTGAATACCATCAGCAGACCCAGCTGGTGTCCCGCCAGCTTTTTGCTCTTTCAGAGTCAGTGGGAAAAAAGCAATAAAAGTACCACTCAACTATCCTGGTTCCTCAGTGTCCCGCCCAGACTTTAGAGACATGCCTCTGGGCGGGGTTGTCCAGTCCCAGGTGGATTAGCAACAAAGGGAGGTGGCCACAGTTGGGGAAGACTCAGCTGTCCCCCGGGAAGGGGCATCTCTCCCACCTGGCTGTGCCCGCAGCAGTAAATAGCAATGCTGTCCTACCCGCGAGTGCTGGGGAGTGTCCTTGGAGTTGGCTGAGGTTCACATCAGGGTTAGGTGGACGTGTTTCGCCTACAGAAGGTTGAGGTTTCCTCTGACATTTTCTCAGTGTTCCAGCTCTCCCCTCTGGCAGGAGGACCCCAAACTCTCTGAGGTTCCTGAAGTTGCCCCCTCACCTTCCTCCTAGCCTCTGGGTGCCAGTTGGCCCATCTCATGGGATCACTGTGAAGATGAAATGAGATAATGTAGAGGAAGCACACAGTAGGTACTCAGACAGTCTAAGTTCTCTTCTCCTCCTTCCCTTCTCTCTGCTTCCCCCAGAGCCACCTCCTCCTCTTTTGGTCACAGTCACTTCACTATGACCGGGCTTCCGTGCGTGGCTCTCTGGGCTATGGGCATCTTAAACAGTCATAGGGATGCAGACTCCCATCCCTACCTGGAGTTCTGATACGACACCTTTCAGGGCCCGGCTTGACAGGGACTGAATCTTATCTGAGGATGGGTGTCTGACACTATGTCCTCCATATTTTCACTGAATGAGTGAATGAATGATTCGAGAAAGATGACAAAAAGCCCAGATGCTGAAGGTGGAGACCAACACAGGCTGCTGCTTACAGGACTGATTCTATGTGCTGAGTTCTCTGCAGAAGTCTGGGTACCAGGCCAGATCCTGCTCAGGGACCATGCTGGCCTCACACCTAGGTGACCCATGAGTTATTTCCATGTTGAGAGCATCAGGCCTGGCTGCTTTAACTCCAGATGTTCTGGGGGAACAAGGAACTCATCACGTGCCAGGCAAAGTCAGCATGTGGTCAGGATGGGTTTCAGTGGCCCTGGAGGAGGCCAGGCCCACCTTCGGGCCACCTCCTTCCATGTCCTGCTGGCTCAAGCAATGGTCCCCGGCCCTCTTTAGAGACCCTGGATAGGCCTAATTGAGGCTTGGGGCTGGATGAAGAACCCATAATAATAAATAATAGAATGACTTGTATTATTTGGGGGGAAAAACAGAAACCTCACTTGCTTGGCTTTCTGGAAGGGGGCAGTTCCTTTTGCTGCTACAGTACACTTTTAAATTAACAAATGGATAAAAGGCCCTTCCTGACATTTCAGCTCATTTCTCACAAGCTCAGAGACCTTCAGGTGAGAGGACACCAAGTAAAGCTTCCTTATGACTTCCTAATAGTTTTTGGCCCAGCCTTTAAGGCCCCTTGCAACCTGCCTACCACTCACATACCCAGTGACCTCTCCCCTCACTAAATCCACACCCCCATGCTCGGCCATCACCCACATTCGGCCGGCCTGCCATTCACCACTTGGCCAGATGTGCACGTTCATGCCTCTTGGCCTTTATGTATGCTGTTTTTCTTCCTGCGACACTTTTTTTCTGTCCCCTTTACCTTCCTATAGCAGAGCCCCCTCAAAGTCAAATGTCATCCCGTGACGCTGGTCCCATCCTGCACTGTATTATCAGAGCACCTCGTGACAACCACTTTTAGAACATATTTCAAGGCACGAAAGTGATCTGTTCGGTTATTTCCTCCCACTGCACTGTGAGCTTCTTGAGGATGGAGCTCTGACATGGTCCACATGCTCAGCCCCGGGCACCAGGCCTGCCGCGTGCCAAGCACTCTGGAAGCTTCTGCCAGTGGAACACGTGAATGAAAGGAACACGATGTGACATGAAGTGAGAAAGCGCGATGTGGTCAATATTGGGGGCCTATCAGGGAAGTAATATTTCTTGGGTTTTCTGAAGTAAGTCTCGCTAGAGGAATATGATGATATATTTGCTGAAATAAAGGGGTCTGAACAAAATCACTAATTCCGAGAGGCCTGCAGGAATCACACCGGCAGCTGCCAGCTGTGAAGGTTGCAGACTTTATAGGGGGCAGCTCTTCCGCAGGGCTGTTCACCGCCCGGTCCTGCAGTCTCCTGCCAGCGGTTGAGGCACCTGTACTTACCTACATCCTGCATTTTGATAGCATCCCCTCAGCTTGGCCTTTGGTAGCTTTAAAGGAAGAGGAAGGCCAGTGCAGGGTGGGCAGGGAAGCCCAGGAGCCGGCCGATGTTAGCCGTCCGTGTCAAGATGCTGGCAAGGGCCTAAGTCCTAGGCGCTAACTTAAAAACAAACAAACAAAAAACAATGCTTCCAGCAGCTAATTGTGTTTTTGTTTACACTTGCGATCCAGCACAGCCTCAGCAGACCGGAGCATTTAGCGAGTTTTATCAGATGGCTCCGGCCCACCCAGAACCCAGGCCTGAATTTGAGCCTCTTCCAGTCCCACTAGCACCTGAAGCATGGATGGAAAAGGCTTTGCCTGGGGCAAGAGAGGAGGGGGCACCACTGGGCTGGCCCTCCCCTTCTCAGGCCCCATCACTGCTCAGTTTCAGGGCTGAGGCCAGGCATTCCCTGGCTGAAAGGACCAATCTTCCTGGGAGGGATGGGTGGGGGGCAGTCCTACCTTCTAGGGGGCTGCCTGCTCTGTTTGTATGGTCGTGCCATCCCAGGCTGAACAAACACCTCACTCCACTTCTCAGCCCGGGGCCTTTCCCTGAAACCCAGCCCCTTGCTGAGACCAGCCCACAGGCCTAACCTTTGCTGGGTTTTCCCCCCGAGATCCACAACCGTGTCTCTGGCTTCGCAAATGCCCGCAGCTTCCTCCTTCATACTGGACAGATGACATCACTGCCCCTCCGTGGTTAATATTACCCCTGCCTGGAGATCACAGCTGCCAGGTCCCCTCTTCCATCACTGTTTGCCCCTCACTGTGCTTGCTTTTTTCACATACACAAACTCACTGCCTGACATCATAGAATAAATCCGTGTATGTATCTATGTATTGCGGGTCTCCACTAATAGTCTGTGAGTCCTTGAGGGAAGGGAGCTGGGTTTCCTCTCTGAGCTAACCCACTATCTAGGCAGTAGCTGGCCCAGAGGATGCTCTGTGAATGAGTGAATACTCAGGCAACACGACGTCTACCCCTTGAGCCAGAGTTCACTGTGTCCATTTTGCCCCAAGAAAGGTTTGTGTTCTAGGGGACTGGATACTGGCCCTGGACTTGAGTCAGAAAGATGGGATTTGGGTCCAGCCTTCACCACTAGGCATGTGATGTTGGGCAAGTTGAATCTGCTTTCTCAGCGGTGAAGTGGGCATTGTGCTAGTTCCTTCCTCCCAGGTCCGGATGAGGACTTAGTGTGACAAGTCAGGTGAAGGGCTGAAGACAGTGCCTGGTGCATGTACACAACAGCCGGGAAATGTTGGCTCTAAAATATTTCCCGACACCGTGGTCGGGACGGGGTCGGGGGGGCAGGGAGTGTGGTCTGCTCAGCTTTCTCTGACCCCCAGGAAGCAGCAGGAGGGCTGCTGGGGAAAGGATGACACATTTCCCAGGCTTATTTCATTTACCCTTGAGGGGACTGAGCAGGCAAAGTTTCTGAGGAAGGTCAACAGTGACTTTGAGGAAAAGTCACTGCCAATCCAGGATGTGGCAAATCCTGGATTCTGACCTGCCTCCTGCCCCTGGGATTGAGTCTGGGTCTTGCCATTCATAAGCTATAATGACTTGAGGAAAGAATCTTCATGTTGCTAAGCCTCGGTTTCCTTCTGTGAACGATGACCACAGTGCTGTTGACTGTGGGGGACTGACTGGGACGATGTGTATGAAACACACCAGCAAGCCCAGGAGCCCACCATCTGTCAGCAACTGTGTGGAAACTTCAGAAAGTGGGTTCCAGACAAAGAGTGGTTTTTTTAACTCCTAGGTAGGCTTAACAGAAGCACCACTGTGTTTTTCTGGGTATTTTCCAGAAAAATCTGCAAACCTTAGTCCAAAGACTTCTGTTCCAGGTACTATGCAGCCACCCAACAACCCTCCGGGCTGTGCTGGACTCTCTGGGGGCAACAGGGAAGAGGAAGACCCCCATCTTGCAATATTTCAAACCCTCACCAGCAAAAAGATTACGACTTGCTGAAGGCTCAGATGACAGCCTTTTTTTTAGCAATAAAGTATTTTTTAGCAATACTTTATTTTTTAGCAATACTTTATTTAGCAATAAAGTATTTTAGCAATAAAGTATTTAGCAATAAAGTATTTTTTAGCAAAAGTATTGCTATAAAAAAATAAAGTATTTTTTATAGCAATAAAGCAATAAACATACACATTTTTTAGACATAATGCTATTGCACACTTAATGGACTACAGTAGAATGTAAACATAACTTGTATGTGCATGAGAAACCAAACAAATTCATGTGACTCGCTTTATTGCAATATGTGTTTTGTTGCAGTGGTCTGGAACCAAACCCATGATATCTCAGAGGTATGCATGTATTTGAACTGGACAAGTTACTTAACTTCTTTGTGCCTCAGTTTCCTCACCTATAAAATGAGTTACTAGTAATCCTTACCTAATAGAGTTCTTTTAAGGGTTCAATGATTTAATAAAAATAAACCCTTGCATATAGAAATTGCCCCAAAAGGGGTTGTCCAGTAAATGGATGACACGTTAGGATAGGAAGGGAGTTGGGGATTGAATATGGAGTGGCCAGATGGTCAGTGGCCTCCAAAGGGGGACAGCGGTGTCCTATGCCTGGGGAAGTCCCAGGGCAATTTGCTGCAGGCCTGGCTTTCCCAAATGATGCAGGGGTCTCTGCTCCCAGCCTAGCCCCCTTCCTTCTGAAGGGAGGAAGGGAACAAAAGGGTTCAAGCTATTGAGCAAATAATAGGACCACTTATTAAGTATTTATAACATGCCAGGCATTACCTCACAGAACCCTACAGCAACCAGAGAGGTAGATAACATTATTCCCATCTCAAAGATGAGGAAACTGAGGCTCAGAGAGGTTAAGTCACATGCCCAAAGTCACACAGCTGATAAACGGCCACGCTAGGGATTAAATTGAGGTCTGCCTCTCCTCTGAGCCCCTGCTCTTTCAATAAAGAAATAAAAACTTAAAGGCTAAGGGCAGAGCGCTTGGGTTCTGCCTTGTCACCCACCCCTTCACGGGGTCCTTCCCTTTGAGAATAGATTGCCTGAAGGTGTTCTGGAGCTGAGGAAAAGAGCATCAAACCGCCTGATCTGACAGGCACCGACAGTGGGCTGGGATGTAAATATGTGTGTGAAGCCCGCTGGGTCTCCTGAGTCGTGAATCAGCCAGGCTGAGGCTGCCGGTCACACAGCCTGAGCAGCAGTGATTTGCACAAGTACAGAGCTGACTTAATGCCTGGAGGAGCCTTTGCTCTTCTCCTGGAGGATGCTCAGGGCTGCACCAGCAGGACTCGGACCATAAAGCCTGATGTCAGTCCTCACTGGTTGCCTGGAGCACATCAGTGTTTCTAGCACCCTGTGTCTGTTTTCCAAGGAGAAAAAAATCCCCTCCTTTCCCCTAGGCTTTCCTTCCAGTTGGAGAGCTACAGGCAGGGGAGGGAAGGCTTTCTGAAAAAACCGAGCTGGGTCAGATGAGGCAGAAAGACTGTTCCAAGCAGCGGGAGTAGTTTGTGCAAAGGTACTGTGGCACCACTGAGCTTGGCGTGTTTGGGAACACGACTTGTGCACAGTCTGGCAGAGGAGGCTGAGAAGCAAGGGACCCTGTATGCCAACACAATGGCAGGGGTCGCAGAGTGGGGGGTGAGGATAGGAGAGCTGTTACTGTAAGCATTTACAGAAGCTTAGATTCCTAGGATCTCAGGATCATGGGCGTTAGCATCTGAGAATCACAGACTCTAGAGATACTGGACTCATAATCATAAAGTCTTGGGCTCTCCTTCATGAGATTTTGATCATGAATTTTCTGAGCTAGGCAACACTCTTAACCTCTCCAAGTCTTGCAGAGAATAAGTTAGAAGTGAGCACCAAAATTCTGGTTGGCCTGTGACTTAACTGCTAATGGCAACTGTCCTTCCCCAGTGCCGGCACGTAGGCCTGGCCTTCCTGGGATCACCTTTGCCTTATGGGACACCAAGAGAGCCTGTTCTTAGCTTAGATTTAACCTGTGGTTAAAGGCTGGAGTCCAGCATTTCCAAGGCTTTGAGTTCTTGGTCACGTCCTCCCTAGAAGCTCACAGAGAGCTTACCTACCTAGTACTCCTGAGCTGGAGCAGCTGGGCTGGAGCAGTGTCTACTCTGCCTGGACACCTGGCATTAATCACTCATCATGGCATTTTTTAATAAGTCTTGGGATTCCTGCTGAAAACCATCAGAGCAGCAGGAGTATTTTATGCCCTTCAAGCAATTTCACAGCATCTGGGCTGCTTCCCACCTTTACTTTACAGGGGTTTCCTCCTCACATGGCCCCAGGGAGTGCAAAGGCAAGCTGGCCCCTTTCCAAGGTCATTTAGTCCATGAAGACAACTGAGTTCTGTTAGTCTATTTTTCTCATTTTCATTTGCTGAATCACTCACAGTGGATAAATAGAGAGCGGGGTAGACTAGAGAGCCTGGCACTCTGGCCCTGGGGGAAGAAGAGCTGGGTTCTCTTCCTGGCTGTGCTGATTTGGACAAGTCTGGGTGTGTCAGGAGCAAAGAGGGCATGAGCATTCAGAAGTTGCTGCCTGGAGCTGAAGACGGATTCAGGCAACCTTATGTCCCCGGCGCCACATTGGATTCCCTGGGCATGATTGCACTGTGAATCCAAAGGTAGGTAGCAAGCACCCAGACTTAGGCCCTCCTCCCTCATTTATTGATCTTGCTTGCTCCAGGATTTGTATCCCAGAGAAATTGGATTTTGTGTGTAAATACTCTATTGGCCCTCCCATTAAAAGGAAGCTGCGTTTGTCAGTCTAATTCCTTCCCTTGGGTTCTAAGCCTACATAGTTGTAAAAAGAGGACATTTTCCTCCATAAATGAATCTGTGATCATAGGATGCTGTTGAAGCCTGGGACATGTAGCTCCTTTGGCAGGCTGTGGGGCAGAGGGACAAATAGCAAAGTCTTTAGAATCAGGCAGATCTGAGTTTGAATCCCTGCTCATTCCTTACCGTCTGTGTCATTTTGGGCGTGTCAGTTCAAGTCTGATCCTCGAGTTTTCTCCTTTGTCATTTGGAGATAGTAATATGTGGGATTAAGGACATGGACTCAAGCCAGGGTGCCTGGGTTTGCATCCCAGCCCTACCCCTTCTAGCTCTGGGAAACTGACCGAATTCTTCCACCTCTGTGCTGTGGTTTCCAAATCTATGGAGTGGGCATAATAATACTGCCTACCTTGAGTAGTATTATGGTTGTTGAGAGGATTGAATGAGTCATATATAAACCCGGTTTGGAACAGTACCTGGAACATGGTGAGCACCAAATAAATCCCCATTAGCTATAAATGTCATTGTTTGTAGGGTGGTAGTGAGATTTCAGTATGATGAGAATCTAGAATAATGTACGGTACTTCATGTGTGCTTAATATATAATTGCTGAATGAATGAATAAAGAATGGGATGGACAGATGTAAGGCACTGAGCACGGTACCCATTATATAATAAGTGAAGGGAAGCACCCACAGAACCACAGCCTTTCTGCCTTGGCTACTAAAGCCAGTGTGCTGGGACTGACCTGGGCTGTTGCCAGCTGGTCATGCGCGTCCTTTCCCAGCTCTGCACATCTCTTCCCAACTTGAAGTCAGTGGCATCAGGTTAGTAGCCTGAAATCAGCTATGGTAGGAGGGCATTTACACTGTAGACACTGGCAAATGTTACAAATCAGGTTTTTGTTTGTTGAGAGAGAGAGAGAGAGAGAATGTTAAACATTGATTAGCACCCAACACACATCCCTGACTGTCCAAGGGACCATTTCTACATCATCTGCCACAATCATCTTTAGAAACCAGTTCTGACCATTTTGTTGCAGGTTATAGGATCTTTGGGAAAATAAGTCATTTGGGAGCAGATAAGAAGGTGTTAGTGGATGTTGAGAGCCTGGCTTTGGAGAGCCCACTAAATGAAGTGTGCATATTTCATGTGGGTTTTGGTGGTCACTAACGGCTGGCTATGACACGAAAGAGTACTCCCAGAAACAAATGGCTGGGTCTGTTAGGTGATAATTCTGGAACTTGGAATGGCTGAATTAATGCTTGGAACTTCCCAGGAAGATTGTGTCTTCCCAGGAAGACACTCCGCCTGGACCCTGTAGCCGTACTGTATATGCCATCTGTGCAGCTCCTAGGGGGAGCCTTTCTCCAAGTCCTGAGTAAGGAGAACTGTTTAGGTTCATTCCAGATCTACTTCAGTATGAATTGACTTTGAAGAAATGCAGCTATTAAAAGGGGCTGGCCAGAAGTGCAACTGTTAAGTATATGGGACAGAAGAAGGAGCTGGTTGGAAGGCATTTATAAACTCCCCAGGGTTTGAAAGCTTGTCTGGAGTGATCTTAAAGAAAGAGCAATCCACAAAACAAGGCTGCCCCTGGGCTGGGGTCTCAGGCTGGTCTATACTTCTGGGGTCACAGCTGTCCAAACCCAGCTCACCATCATTCATCAGTAGGACAAACTGAGTCCACAGTCGCCCTCCAGATTCTTCAGGAGGGCGGTGGGTGTGGGCTGGCATCTCTGTTTTATTTTTTTGATCCCCAAGTGAGTGGATGATCAGCTAGTTTTGACAACCATTACATCCTAATGAATAATCTCTCTTTTAAAGTGTGTTGACACATCATTTGTGTTTCAGTGGCCCTAAGTGGCTTTAGAGGAAAGCCAGTTAATCTTCTGATCTGAGGAAGACCAGCTACTATTCATTCTTAGAGGAATAAACAGAAATGTGCTGTGCTTTTAATCTTCAAATTAGCACCATTGGCGACTAGCAATTATCAGCACTTCTCAGCGGGGGTGTTTACCCTCTCCTCCCAGGCAACTGGAGGAAGGGGGTAGCAACTTTAATGCAGGCTGGGCTTTGGGGGACAGCATTGAGCTAGAGGCAGAGCTGGAGGGCTGAAAATGGGGGCGTGGGGAGAGGGGACAAAAGGCAGTGCCTTGTGCAGAGAACAGCTGGGGACCTACAAGGGACAGTCCAAACCAAAGATGGCCACGTAGAGAAACCAAGTGCTAAGTGAAGGGCTTCCAATGGAGGGCAGCAAGATGGAGCCCATGGGTTTGGGAGAATGAAGAGAAAAACTATCTGGCCAGGTAGTGGGGGAGCCTTTCTCAGAGTCTCTATTATGGGCTGAAACTACACATAATTGTAGAGGAGACTCCTTTCCCACCTGTTACGAAGCCGATCTTCATTTATTTCAGTTGTTACCAAGCTTGGCTGCCCCTCAGAATCTCACAGGGAGTTTATACCTATTACAGAATCCTTTTATAGGGGCAACCCCTACTCAGCTCCAGCCAGTTGTTTTCAAGCAGGATTGCCTTGCAAGCCAAAGAAATATGTCTCTGAGTAGATGCAGCCCCAGAGCTGCCAGTCTGAAAACTCATACGTGCTCAGATTTCCAGAATGGGACCTCCATTAACTAAGAGCTCTGCAGGGTTTCTTGGCACTGCTGATGCTTTTAACTGGATAACTTTTGATCATGGCGGTCTGTGCTGTGCATTGTAGGATGTTTAGCAGCAGACATGCCCAGGAGCACCGTGCCAGTTGTGACAATCAAAACTGTCTCCAGATATTGCCAGATATCCCCTCAAGGGATGAGAATGTGGCAAAATCGCCCCAGTTGAGAACCACTGGGCTAGGAAAGTAACAGAATGTAGGTCTTCTAGCTTCTGACTTCGGCTCATGCCGCTCTGTCTTCCCACCAACTGCACCAAGCACTGCTTCTCAGGCCCAGGAGGCCCAGTCATTTACGAGCCCTCAGTGTCAGGGAGCACTGAGTCAGTGCCTGAGATTCTTTTTCAAAAATCTCCCCCTCGGGCTTCCCTGGTGGCACAGTGGTTGAGAGTCCACCTGCTGATGCAGGGGACACGGGTTCGTGCCCCGGTCCGGGAAGATCCCACATGCCGTGGAGCGGCTGGGCCCGTGGGCCATCGCCGCTGAGCCTGTGCGTCCGGAGCCTGTGCTCCACAACGGGAGAGGCCACAACAGTGAGAGGCCCGCGTACCGCAAAAAAACAAAAAAAACAAAAAAACAAAAAATAACTCCCCCTTTCTTGCCCCTGTTCCCCATTCTGTCTCCCTGCATCCTTTTCCTCCTCCTTCCCTCCCTCTCCCTTTGTTTCGCTCTCTCTCCCCCCATCTCTACCCAGTCCCCTTTCTGTGTGGGGTACATCACATGCCGTTTAAACATCCAGTAGTAGGAACGCTCCATAAGTCCTGTCCTGTTCACAGCTACAGGCACAGCAGCTAGATCAGTACCTGGTACAGAGTGCGTGCTCAATGTTTGTTGAACGAATGAATGAGTGGCCTCTCCCTTCATTCCTACTCCCCCCAAACCTAGAGCAGACATGGGAAATGATCATCCGATCACTGAGAGGTTGAGAGACTGGACCTGGTTCTCCGTGGCACGGCTGAGCAGGCTGTTTTACAAGGATGCCTGTGCAGTCACTTTCCAAAGAATGAAGCCCCATCAGCTGTCAGTTTCCTGATCCTTTTTTTTTTTTTCCTTTATGCAAGAGATAAAGAGGATCTCATTAGGTGTTTAAATCAGATGAACAGCCATTGTTACCAGACTTCTGCTCAGCCTGCATTATGTTTCTTTTAGGGTAACCCCACAGAGCGCATTGCTTTTTATGGGAGGGGTACAAGGGGCACATATAGGGAGGGAAGAAAGGGCTCTGTTTGACCAGGCTGGTGAATTTTGCATTTTTACTTGGCGTCTAAGTCTGAAGGGGGAGAATAGCAGTCTGCACTTGGCTGGCTCTGAGGGGAGGCACCACCTGGCGATGGTGGGGAGTGGCCTGTGACCTCCTAAGAGAAGAATGGTGTTTCATCAGCATGGCTTCCGGGAGCCCCGATTTACAGAGGTCGTTCAGATGTCAGCAGAGCAGGGATTTGTGGGCAGCAGGAGATGACTGGAGGAACAACACAAACAGGATGACACCTGGCCCCACGCAGGGTGCAAATTGTATTTCTCTGTCAACATTGGCTAGTTACAGCTCTGCCATTGATGCTAAATCTGACAAAGTCACAGAGGGCAGAACCCCTACCTCCACTTTCCCCAACGCATTAAAACAAACATGAAATACAGCCTTCCCCTTCTTTCCACAATTATACTCTTGTCCAGCTCTTACCAAGACACTTTATTAAAAGTTATAGATATTTCAAAAAACAGTTTAGTGTAGCTACCAAAGGGGGAAAAAAAGGTAAAAGGCAATGCAGCTTTTAGACTAGAGCTTGAAAATCAAAGCTTTAGCAGAAGTAGACAAGCAAAATTGCTGATAGAACCCTGTCGTTTGTCATTATATTGGTCTCTGAGCTTCCTGGCAGCCTTGGCAAAAAGGTAAATATGACAGGTTATGTGTTTGTGTTTAGGTATAAAGAAAACCACAAGTTCTTTATACGTTTTTCTTGAGCTAAATTCTGAGAGGTATTTATCATATATATACTATGCAATAGGAAATATCTTACACAATGTTTTTCCAGCAAATGGAGAAGTCCTTTTGATATAGTTCTTTCTTGCTTTGGCAACTGGCAAAAGTTAAAGGAAAACATGAAAATCTAATTAAGTAAATGGACTTTGCAAAGACTGAGCCAGTGTTATCCAGGGTATTTCAGGCCTTAAAAAATTTTTTTTAATAGCAGTTGTTTGGTTAAGTCTAAGTGAATCCCTCTCTTCTAACCAGTAGCTAATATTTGGGATGCAGCTGGCTAAGAACAGAATTTTTTTTCCTGGCTGATCCACCAGAAAACTTTATTCTAGTTCACTATTAACAGAACTCAGAGGTACAAGGGGGCAGGCAGCTCCTACGAGAAGCAAAGCCTTTTCATCTCTCGCTACCACCTTCTAAGCTGGCTCTTCTGCGTCTGATTTCACTTCCTGCGCGTCAGGAGTTCACAATCTTATTTTAACCCCAGCACCGTTCCAGGACAATAGATCCTGTTTGGCTAGACTTTGTGTATAGCAAACCACCCCAGAAATTCATGGCTTAAAACAACACCCATTCCCTGGCTCACTGGCTGCCTCTGCAATAAGGGCAGCTTGTCTCTGTTCTACGATGCCAGCTAGGATATCATTCATATGTTTGCAACCTACTGGTGGTTGAAGGAGCCAAGATGGCCTCACATGCGTAGGGCCTCAGTGGGTGGCCTAAAGGACTGGGGACTCCCTGGACCACTCATCCTCTAGGAGGCTGGCTCCAGCTTCCTTAGTTAGGGTAGCAAGAGAGTGAAAGCAGAAGCTGCAAGAACTTCTAAAGCCTAGGCCTGGAATTTGCACAGGGTCCCGCTAGCTGCATCCTGTCGTCCCAGGGTCAGCTGAGATTCAGTGTGCAAAGCGGCCACCCAGGATGTGAACTCATTGAGGTGGGATTCGTGGGAGATCACTTGGTGGCAATGACCCACAGCCCTGTCCCATCAACACCTCAGTAACAGTGGTCCCCATGGGCAGTGATTCTCACCTGGGGGATGGGGAAGGAGACCAGGGAACAGGTCTGTCCTCCCCGGGGGCAGGGGGGGGGGGTCATTTGGTACTAGCCCAGTTCTCATTCCAAGTTCTGTGCACTCACCACTTAACGGCCACCATCAAAAGCCCAAATATCAGGCTTTATGAGCTCTACTTAAAATTTCAGAAAGGATATATGGAGAGTGGACCTTTGAAGTGATGAAACAGTAAGCATTTCCTCCTGGCAGCCACACTCGAAGACCTTGTAAGCGTGGGGTACGCTGAGCTACACCACTGTACTGCCAACTTCCTGCCATTTGTGAGACAGCGGCATCCCCAGGCCTCCCCAGTCAGGGGCGCCAACAGGAGAGCATGAAGTCGTTTTCTTATTGGCTAGAGTGAGATGCACTGCGTGTTGGTGGTGACCCAAAAGTCAGCTGAATTTTCTCCAAGCTGGATGAGAATGCCTGACAGCCCCCACTGAACCTAGCTTCAGACAAGGGTCACACTATTTAAAAGGGTGAATTGAATGACAGCAAAAGGCATGTGCACACCACTTCTGCAGAAGCTGAAAGCTGAAGGGCTCTATAACAAAGACACTGGATAACAGAATCAGGGGAAAAACATTTTTACTTTAGAGAAACATTGTAAATCTTTAAAAAGATTGGATTTAAGGGGAGTAAATGAAAGATCCTGTTTTGGCTCAGAGCACAGGAGTACATGCATGCACACACACAAGCATCCTTGAAGAGATGGGCTGGAGGAGGCCTGACTTAGCAGCACCGTGTGAAAAGAACCTGTTAAGTGTGTGTGTCTAGTAAGGTCAATTTGTGTCAAAAGTAGGCAGAGTTAATGTGACCTTAAGCTATTAAGATATTGATGGGTGTATGGATGCTAGATTAAGGGAGGTGATTAGTTCCCTCTATTCTATATAGCTCAGTTTACTCCAAAAAAAAAAAACCAGGCCAATTTCTAGCTTCATAATTTAAAAGTGTTAGAGAAAAACTAACATATTTAGGGAGAAGTGCAACACGATAAAAGAACTTGAACTCACGAGATAAGGAGGAAATACAAGGAGGAACTGAAGACATTTGACCTAGAGAAATTCTCAGCAAGGTCTTAAGGATGGTCTTCAGCTCTAAAGCGTTGCCAAGTGGAGAAGGGACTTGATCTGCCTTCTATGGCCCCCAAATAAGTCTTGGACCAATGAGTGGAAGGTTGAGGGACTGTGGCACTTGGAGGGTAAAAGAAAAACGAACATCTAATAGCTGGAATAGATGGCACAGAGTTCTCCGTCATCGCAGGGGCTGGATGATCCCTCGTCGGGATACACAGAGGGCATTCAAACCTTAGATGGGTAATTGGTTCAAAATGAACTTTCAAATCCTGTCTAACTCTGAGGTCTTGGGATTTACAGGAACTTGCCCAAGGTCACAGAGCGAGGTAGTAGCTGTCCAGCACAGAAGTTTCCTTCCTCCCTGTCAGCATGTTTCCCTCGGATTCACAGTCTCCTCATCTCCTTGATGATTAACTCAAGCAGTGGTGCACAAAGCAGCCTAGGGACCACAGCTTACACACCCATCCAGACTTATTTGTTTGGCCAGCATCACGTGGTAAAAGGCTTGAAATCAATATCTGTAGGAAGGCGCACCAACTCCGGCTCCACGCTCCATTGCCTTCCCTGGGCGTGAGGCCACTGCACACATTTGTGTCTCCTGGCCCCTGTGGCCTCGCTTCTTGCACACTTTGGACCTACGGGCAGGGCAGAGCAGGAAGAGGTGGTCCTGGACCAGAGCCTATGAAGAGGGCCTTGTCAGCCAGAGATGGATCCCCCAATTTCTAGGGACAGTCAGCTCCCCCATCTCTTACAACTCCCAGCATGGTAGAAACTACGAAAAGGAGAGAAAGTGCTATGCACTTTTCACACATGTCAGTCCCATTTCATCCTCATAACAACCATGTCAGTTTCCTAGGGCTGCAAAGCACAAAGTACCACAGACTGAGTGACTTAGCATAAATTTATTGCCTCACAGTCCTGGAGGCTAGAAGTCCAAAATCAAGGTGCTCCCACTAAAGGTGGTAGGGAGGGATCTGCTCCAGGCCCCTCCCAGCTACTGGTACCCTCAGATGTGGCTTGGCTGCGAGATGGCCATCTTCTCTTTGTGTCTCTCCACACTGTCTTCCTTCTGTGTATGTCTGTCTCTGTGTCCACATCTCCCCCTTTTATAAGAACACCAATCGTATTAGATTAGGACCTAATGACCTATCTTAACTTGGTTAAATCTGTAAAGATTCTATTTCCAAATAAGGTTGTATTCTGAGGTCTGGGGGTTATTAGACTTCAGCATATCCTTTGTGGGGAAACAATTCAATCCATAACAGTCCACCCTCTGATCCCCCCCTTTTCGTGTCCTTCCCACGTGCAAAATACATTCACTGCATCTGAACATCCCCATGGACATCAAGAACTAGTAACAGCTCACAATGATAATACATGGAAAGCAGAATTAAAATGCAGTGTTTGTGGTGGTTTTTTTTTTTGGTATAAATTTATTTATTTTTGGCTGCATTGGGTCTTCGTTGCTGCACATGGGCTTTCTCTAGTTGCGGCGATCGGAAGCTACTCTTCGTTGTGGTGTGCAGGGTTCTCATTACGGTGGCTTCTCTTGTTGCAGAGCACGGGCTCTAGGAACATGGGCTTCAGTAGTTGTGGCATGCAGGCTCTGTAGTTGTGGCTCGCGTGCTCTAGAGCGCAGACTCAGGTGTTGTGGCGCACGGGCATAGTTGCTCTGCGGCATGTGGGATCTTCCCGGACCAGGGCTCGAACCCATGTCCCCTGTGTTGGCAGGCAGATTCTTAACCACTGCACCACCAGGGAAGTCCAAAATGCAGTGTTGTTGACTCCGAAAGCTGTCCTCTTTCTACTACACTGTGCTCCTGCCATGAGGTGCACCTACCATGTGCCAGGACCTGTGCCAGCTGCCTCATGCCCTTTTCTCACTCCTAGTGGGCTGCCTGTCTGGTAAGGCCCCAGACTGGGCACCAGGGGACACGCAGGGCTCAGCCCAGGTGGGTCTGTCCCAGGGCCTGGGAGTGGGCACGCTGGGAAGATGGGGGGAGGGGCGATTGGAAATTAAGTCCTGGGGAGGTGCTGTGGTTGGAGGTGGGTGAATGTGGCCCACTCAGGCCATCATCTGGGGAGAAGGGGGGCACACAGGGTGTTGCCTGAGCTGCTAAGGAAAACACAATGAATGTGGCTGCTCAGGCCCTGTTCGGCTGCTCAGGCCCCATATGCAGTTATGAAGAGGCAGGGGAATCAGATGCTTAGCCAGGTCCAGAGACAGCCAGCAACAAACCAATGCCAGCCACTTTCATAGACACAGCTCTTGGTCATCCACTTCCTGGAAAGGTGATGTCCAGGCGAGGAGTGGGTCCTGGGCTATGGTCTTTGCAGATGGAGCTTTCTCAGGGGATTAGAGGAGGACTGGTGGAGAGCACTGAGGAAGAAGGAAGTCCCTCAATAGATGAGAAGAAAGGGGCTTTTGAGCTCATTAGACCTGGCTTGAACTGAACTCCCACTCACAAGCTGCATGGCATTGGACACATTGATCAACCCTTCTGAGCTGCGTTTTCCCAGGGGCTTGTTGTGAAGATTAAATGCCCATTCTAACTGTGTGTGAGGCACGTGACCCTCTTCGTGTTGCTGGACTCAGTAAATACTGTTTTTGCCTCTATTTTTTTGTTTTTTTACATCTAGAAAGTTCTCAGCTATGATTTTGTTTTTTGGGTTTTTTTGAATTTTATTTTATTTATTTTTTTATACAGCAGGTCCTTATTAGTCATCAATTTTATACACATCAGTGTATACATGTCAATCCCAATCGCCCAATTCATCACACCACCATCCCCACCCACTGCCGCTTTCCCCCCTTGGTGTCCATACATTTGTTCTCTACATCTGTGTCTCAATTTCTGCCCTGCAAACTGGTTCATCTGTACCATTTTTCTAGGTTCCACATATATGTGTTAATATACGATATTTGTTTTTCTCTTTCTGACTTACTTCACTCTGTATGACAGTCTCTAGATCCATCCACGTCTCAACGAATGACCCACTTTCGTTTCTTTTTTATGGCTGAGTAATATTCCATTATATGTATGTACCACATCTTCTTTATCAATGGACATTTAGGTTGCTTCCATGACCTGGCTATTGTAAATAGTGCTGCAATGAACATTGGGGTGCATGTGTCTTTTTGAATTACGGTTTTCTCTGGGTATATGCCCAGTAGTGGGATTGCTGGATCATATGGTAATTCTATTTTTAGTTTTTTAAGGAACCTCCGTACTGTTCTCCGTAGTGGCTGTATCAACTTACATTCCCACCAACAGTGCAAGAGGGTTCCCTTTGCTCCACACCCTCTCCAGCATTTGTTGTTTGTAGATTTTCTGATGATGCCCATTCTAACTGGTGTGAGGTGATACCTCATTGTAGTTTTGATTTGCATTTCTCTAATAATTAGTGATGTTGAGCAGCTTTTCATGTGCCTCTTGGCCATCTGTATGTCTTCTTTGGAGAAATGTCTATTTAGGTCTTCTGCCCATTTTTGGATTGGGTTGTTTGCTTTTTTAATATTGAACTGCATGAGCTGTTTATATATTTTGGAGATTAATCCTTTGTCCATTGATTCGTTTGCAAATATTTTCTCCCATTCTGAGGGTTGTCTTTTCATCTTGTGTATGGTCTCCTTTGCTGTGCAAAAGCTTTCAGGTTTCATTAGGTCCCATTTGTTTATTTTTGTTTTTATTTCCATTACTCTAGGAGGTGGATCAAAAAAGATCTTGCTGTGATTTATGGCAAACAGTGTCCTTCCAATGTTTTCCTCTAAGAGTTTTATAGTGTCCGGTCTTACATTTAGGTCTCTAATCCATTTTGAGTTTATTTTTGTGTATGGTGTTAGGGAGTGTTCTAATTTCATTCCTTTACATGTAGCTGTCCAGTTTTCCCAGCACCACTTATTGAAGAGACTGTCTTTTTCCATTGTATATCCTTGCCTCCTTTGTCATAGATTAGTTGACCATAGGTGCTTGGGTTTACCTCTGGGCTTTCTATCTTGTTCCATTGATCTATCTTTCTGTTTTTGTGCCAGTACCATATTGTCTTGATTACTGTAGCTTTGTAGTATACTCTGAAGTCAGGGAGTCTGATTCCTCCAGCTCTGTTTTTTCCCCTCACGACTGCTGTGGCTATTCGGGGTCTTCTGTGTCTCCACAGAAATTTTAAGATTTTTTGTTCTAGTTCCGTAAAAAATGCCATTGGTAATTTGATAGGGATTGCATGGAATCTGTAGATTGCTTTGGGTAGTATAGTCATTTTCACAATATTGATTCTTCCAATCCAAGAACATGGTATATCTCTCCATCTGTTGGTATCACCTTTAATTTCTTTCATCAGTGTCTTATAGTTTTCTGCATACAGGTCTTTTGTCTCCCTAGGTAGGTTTATTCCTAGGTATGTTATTCTTTTTGTTGCAATGGTAAATGGGAGTGTTTCCTTAATTTCTCTTTCAGATTTTTCATTATTAGTGTACAGGAATGCAAGAGATTTCTGTGCATTAACTTTGTATCAGCTTTCTTCTGATTTCCATTTGCATGGAATATCTTTTTCCATCCCCTCGCTTTCAGTCTGTATGTGTCCCTAGGTCTGAAGTGGGTCTCTTGTAGACAGCATATATATGGGTCTTGTTTTTGTATCCATTCAGCAAGCCTGTGTCTTTTGGTTGGAGCATTTAATCCATTCACGTTTAAGGTAATTATTGCTATGTATGTTCCTATGACCATTTTCTTAATTGTTTTTCGGTTTGTTTTTGTAGGTCCTTTTATTCTCTTGTGTTTCCCACTTAGAGAAGTTCCTTTAGCATTTGTTGTAGAGCTGGTTTGGTGGTGCTAAATTCTCTTAGCTTTTGCTTGTCTGTAAAGCTTTTGATTTCTCCATCGAATCTGAATGAGATCCTTGCCAGGTAGAGTAATCTTGGCTGTAGTTTCTTCCGTTTCATCACTTTAAGTATATCATGCCACTCCCTTCTGGCTTGTAGAGTTTCTGCTGAGAAATCAGCTGTTAACCTTATGGGAGTTCCCTTGTATGTTATTTGTTGTCTTTCCCTTGCTGCTTTCAATAATTTTTCTCTGTCTTTAATTTTTGCCAATTTGATTACTATGTGTCTCGGCATGTTTCTCCTTGGGTTTATCCTGTATGGGACTCACTGCACTTCCTGGACTTGGGTGGCTCTTTCCTTTCCCATGTTAGGGAAGTTTTCGACTATAATCTTTTCAAATATTTTCTCAGGTGCTCTCTCTCTCTCTTCTCCTTCTGGGACCCCTATAATGTGAATGTTGTTGCGTTTAATGTTGTCCCAGAGGTCTCTTAGGCTGTCTTCATTTCTTTTCATTCTTTTTCCTGTATTCTGTTCTGTAGCAGTGAATTCCACCATTCTGTCTTCCAGGTCACTTATCCGTTCTTCTGCCTCAGTTATTCTGCTATTGATTCCTTCTAGTGTAGTTTTCATTTCAGTTATTGTATTCTTCGTCTCTGTTTGTTTGTTCCTTAATTCTTCTAGGTCTTTGTTAAACATTTCTTGCATCTTCTCAATCTTTGCCTCCATTCTTTTTCCAAGGTCCTGGATCATCTTCACTATCATTATTCTGAATTCTTTTTCTGGAAGGTTGCCTATCTCCACTTCATTTAGTTGTTTTTCTGGGTTTTTATCTTGTTCCTTCATCTGGTACATAGCCCTCTGTCTTTTCATCTTGTCTATCTTTCTGTGAATGTGGTTCTTGTTCCACAGGCTGCAGGACTGTAGTTCTTCTTGCTTCTGCTGTCTGCCCTCTGGTGGATGAGGCTATCTAAGAGGCGTGTGCAAGCTTCCTGATGGGAGGGACTGGTGGTGGGTAGAGCTGACTGTTGCTCTGGTGGGCAGAGCTCAGTAAAACTTTAATCCGCTTGTCTGCTGATGGTGGGGCTTAGTTTCCTCCCTGTTGGTTGTTTAGCCTGAGGCAACCCAACACTGGAGCCTACGGGCTCTTTGGTGGGGCTCATGGCAGACTCTGGGAGGGCTCACGCCACGGAGTACTTCCCAGAACTTCTGCTGCCAGTGTCCTTGTGTGCACGGTGAGCCACAGCCACCCCCTGCCTCTGCAGGAGACGCTCCAACACTAGCAAGTAGGTCTGGTTCAGTCTCCCCTGGGGTCACTGCTCCTTCCCCTGGGTCCTAATGCTCACACTAGTTTGTGTGTGCCCTCCAAGAGTGGAATCTCTGTTTCCTCCAGTCCTGTTGAAGTCCTGCATCAAATCCCACTAGGCTTCAAAGTCTGATTCTCTAGGAATTCCTCCTCCCATTGCCCCACCCCCAGGTTGGGAAGCCTGACGTGGGGCTCAGAACCTTCACTCCAGTGGGTGGACTTCTGTGGTATAAGTGTTCTCCAGTCTGTGAGTCACCCACCCAGCAGTTATGGGATTCGATTTTACTGTGATTGCGCCCCTCCTACCGTCTCAGTGTGGCTTCTCCTTTGTCTTTGGGGTATCTTTTTTGGTGAGTTCCAGTGTCTTCCTGTCGATGATTGTCCAGCAGCTAGTTGTGATTCTGGTGTTCTCACAAGAGGGAGTGAGAGCACGTCCTTCTACTCCGCCATCTTGGTTCAGGTCCTTTGCCTCTATTTTTCCCTTCAAAGCTGAGCTCGGAAATGCCAAGGAAGACCTGGGGCAGGGACTGGCTCCTCTTGCCTGTCTCTGGGGGTCAGCTCACCCTGAGAGTGTGAATGTGTTGATTGCCCCAGCCCTCAGTGTGCTAACGGTGCATTTTCTCCCTCACAGAGGAGCTGAAGGAGAAGCTGTCAGAGTATGTGGACAAGGTGAACGGCCAGAAGCCAGGCTTCATCAAGGTCGTGCGGCACAGCAAGCAGGAAGGCCTTATCCGCTCCAGGGTCAGTGGTTGGAGGGCCGCCACTGCCCCCGTAGTGGCACTCTTTGATGCCCATGTGGAGTTCAACGTGGGCTGGTAAGTGCCCATCGGGAGCTGAGGAGGATGAGTCCCAATGTGTTCCAGGGGCTGTGGCTCAAATGGGTGCAAAGCCTGCTGAGATCGCAGTCACGATGGGGGAGAGGAGAGATCTGGGTGTACGGGTGACCAGGCCACAGGGCTGGCCCTTCAAGGTAGGGGAGGGTCAGGGATCAACAGGTCAACACACAGTGTCTCAAGTGTTGGTGGCATCAGGTGTGACTCACGCTGGTGTGGTCCTCTAGGAGACGTGATGGGAGAGAGGGATAAATGCTAAGGACAAAGCGAGAGTTCCAGCCCAGCTAAGGACCAGGATGCGACCTCCGGGAAATGGAGAGCTGGACCAGACACAAGGCAGAAGCCCAATCCCAAAGACAGGAACAGGACCGAGGGGGCAAAGGGAGCCAGGGTGACTTGACGTTGTCACAGGTGCCCTGGGATCCCCCAGATGCCAGGCCAGAGGTAGCACAGAACCTCAGATTCTTTCTACTGGTAAAACTAGGTCTAGAAAATCTTTCCTTCTCTGTCCAGGGCTGCTCAGTGGCTTCAGCCAGGCAGGTACAGGGTACCTGACACCAGCATCCCTGCAGGCTGGAGGGCCTTCTATGGCCCACTGTGTGTGGCTTTGCAGAGAGCCTGGGCTTAGGGGGTCCCAGGTGCTGGGGATGGCCGAGGGTACCACCGTAACCACTATGCATGATGGTCCTGGGGTCTGCTGTCCCCCACCCTAGACTCCAGGTGCCACCCTCTGCCTCCCTGGAGTGGGGTGAGGTGGGCCCTTTAGCAGGAAGGGGCAGCGAGCATGCACACAGCAGGACTGGGTGGAGGCATACTTTTCCATAGCAGGCCCGAATTAAGGCTGTAATGCAGCCATTTTTTATAGGTGAAGTCACTGCTTGCCATTTGTGACTATTTAAAAAGCATTTTCACTGGATTTATGGCCAGAAGAGGAGAGGGACACTTGCTATTTCAAGCTGATTTGGATAAACAGTTGTGCAACAAATGCATTTTTAATGAGAAGCTTATCATTCCTGTCTGCAAACATTTTACTCGCCTCGTGCCCCCAGGGGTTCCGGGCTGCGTGGAAGCCCGACCCCCCCACCTCTCCTTGGGCAGTGGGGACGCGTGGGGTGCGGGTGGCATGTCTGGAAGGACCGAAGCAGCGTCACACAACCGGTGGAAGTAGGTTTGTTCTCACCTCCGTGTCTCTGCCGTCCTCACCTGCCTTTTCCTCCTGGTTGATGCGCTGCATTTTAGCAAAATCAAAGCCCAAGTTGAAAGCTTCCCGTGGAACCTCAGATCTGTTCCTTTCTTCTTTCTTAAGTCTTGATTTCTTTTTTTTCTAATGGAAAAAAGGAAATCAAGCAGACACCGGGATCTGAGGCACTAAGAATCTGTCAGCTCAGCCTGGGACATGCTGAAGGAGGGGTCAGGCCTCTTGCTAGCCCGGAAGCATGGGGGTGGGAGATGGAATAGGGACTCTTTCCCAGGAGGCAGAGCAGCTCTGCCCTGGAGGAGACGGCCAGGAGTTCCTTCCTTCTTCTGTGGGGGAAGGAGCTTTAGAAGGTGCCAGTTTCCCCTCTCTCCCTCTCCCCTGCCCAGGGCTGAACCCGTGCTCACCCGCATTAAGGAGAACCGGAAACGGATCATCTCGCCATCCTTTGACAACATCAAATACGACAACTTTGAGATAGAAGAGTACCCGCTGGCCGCTCAGGGCTTTGACTGGGAGCTGTGGTGCCGCTACCTAAACCCCCCTAAGGCCTGGTGGAAACTGGAGAACTCCACGGCCCCAATCAGGTAAAGAATTCTTACCTGGGGGTCTCTCTGTCTTGTCTTCCAGGCAAGGGCTCCCCTCCCAGCCTGACCCTTGTTTCCCAAACTCCAGCTGCATCGGCAAGTGACCTTCAGTCACAGCTTACAGCCTTTGACGATCCCTTTTAAAAGAGCTGTGGCACCCAGAATCCATTCAGAGCCTCAGGGTTACTCATTTCAGCACATCGCTCTGGGACACTTGCTGGGCGCCAACTGCTGTGCTGGGGATACAGAGTGATCAAGACTCCATTCCTGCCCCCAAAAGCCTGGAGTATAGTGAAAGCAGAGAAAACAATTGGAATAAAATAAGTGGGATCACAAATTATTCCCCATGCTGGTGGAAAGTGCATGAAAATTGGGGAGAATCCTTTTCGGAGCCTGTAGCATTCGCATTTGTTTTTTCTTAAGGGCAAGTAGGAGATTGCAAGGTTGGGTCAGGGACACTCCTATTCAAAGGAGCAGAGTGAGTTCATGGACACAGAGGAAGTTCAAAGGGACTGGAAGGAAGGAGGACAGTGAGGGGGGAGCCCCAGGCAATGAGGCCGGAGGGGTGGAGAGGTCTACGTGGCCTCTATTTTATGGGTCAGGACTCCTGAAACAGCCATCCCTGCCAGCCTTTATTTCTATCTGGCTAATCACAGATCAGGTGCCTTCATGCTCCCTTCTGATGCCACACAGATGGCATCAGAAGGTGGCCTAGGGGAGAGTTCCTGGAATGAAAGAAGAGATTAGAAACTGTTGTTGCTTTGTGTTACGTGAGGGAGAAAGATTACGAAAAATTTAATTGAAAGTGAGAGATTACTATCTGAGATGGCATTTTTCCTTGCCAGAAGGAAAAAACTGTATTCATGTTTAAAACAGGATAGAAGGGCTTCCCTGGTGGCGCAGTGGTTGAGAATCTGCCTGCTAATGCAGGGGACATGGGTTCGAGCCCTGGTCTGGGAGGATCCCACATGCCGCAGAGCAACTGGGCCTGTGAGTCACAACTACTGAGCCCGCGCGTCTGGAGCCTGTGCTCCGCAACAAGAGAGGCTGCGATGGTGAGAGGCCCACGCACCGCGATGAAGAGTGGCCTCTGCTTGCCACAACTAGAGAAAGCCGTCACACAGAAATGAAGACCCAACACAGCAAAAATAAAAAAAATAAATTAATAAACTCCTATCCCCAACATCTTCTTTAAAAACAAAAAAACAGGATGGAAGAGAACCCCACCTAGCTGTCCTGCGGTTGTCTCTGTCACCTGTCTGTTAGGCCTCTGCCACACTTACGTGGTTAAATATTTGCTGGGAGGTCGCTGTGTACAAGGGCCTTTTACACACATTGTCTCATCTGCTCTTCATCATAACCCGATGATAGCTCACTCATTGTGTCATTCCAGTTTTACAAGTTGAGGAAAGAAAGACTGACAAAGGGGAATGACCCTGCCAAAGGCTCCAGCCAGTGCAGCCAGGATCCAAACCCAGAGCAGCTAGATTCCGTACCTAGTGTCATCCTCCTAGGCACCCACTGTTGAGCTCGGAACTGTTGTGGCTGAATTCTACCCCCAGGTCTGTTGACTGCTATTGGAGGGAAATATGCCATAACACAATGAGCGGTCTTGCAGTAGACTGCACTGGTATTAGCTGCTTCTGTTCCGGGCATCACTAAATGTATCAGCCTAGACTTAGTCAGTAGACCCACATTCTAGGTCCTTGGCAGAGAATATCATCTCAGCCTCAAATATTCCATGACCTAATTTTTATCAAAAATCCTAACTGAGAGAAATTATATTAATGGAAGATTTTGAAAGAACATTCTTGGTTTATACCTGGATGAAGACAGCCCACAGAAAGCTGTGGGTTATACAAGTGTATCTTGCCCACCTTGGAGCTGCGCTTTAGTGCTTTACCCCCACATGATGTAAGCTGTAAAAGGAGCCCAGAGATATCTTCTGTTACGTTCTAAAGGGATGGCTTTAAGATTGTTGTCTGCTACATTCCAAAGTGACCCCTTTAAGAAGACTGACATGAGAAATTTCTTTCAAACTGAAAGGACTGCTATTCCTGAGGAATTAGTATGACATTTCTACATGGGAACTATAAATCTTACTTCTAAGACCATATGTGTTCATTTTCACCTTGGCCACCAGGAAGCTCAGGGTCAACTTTGTGGGTCCACTTTAAGAATCATGAAAGAAGACACATGCATTCTAACCAGCCTCTAATTTTTGGTGGAATTTTAGTCTTTTCAGACATTTATCTATTTTTTTCAATGTATTTTACATTCTCTTGCAAGCTATTTCTAACCCTTTTGGGAATCAGAAGATATAAATCAGAAACACTTTCAGGCTGAGTAGGTCCACTTAATACCCTAGGCAGTTAATAAATAATGAAGACTGAGGGGACCTGTGCTCTTCTCAGAGTACTGTTTTAGATTCTGTTCTTTCCCTGACTGGGTCTGGCCGTTTAGGGAAGGCCCCCTACTCTGTATCCCAGAATGCCCTGCCCTGCTCAACATTTGAGATATGGGGATATATGTTTATGTATAACTGATTCACTTTGTTATAAAGCAGAAACTAACACACCACTGTAAAGCAATTATACTCCAATAAAGATGTTAAACAAAACAAAACACATTTCAGTAACATCAAGGAAAAGGCGGAGAGTCCACTCTGCAGCGCTGATGTTTTAAAACCACCATGCATTTAGAGGGGGGATTGTCTGGGCTTCTTCAATGTGCAAGTGCATCTTTTAAAATGATCTTTTGAGTACCAGTTATGTCCCAGAGGTTTTCAAGTGCTTTACATTATTTAATTTAACCCTTGTGAGGTTATAGTTGACTCTGTTTCATAGATCTGGAATCAGAGGCTCAGAGAGTCTAGGGAACTTCTTTCAGAGATGCACAGGCAGAATGGGGAACCTTTCCCCTAGCACTCACCTCTAAAGCCAGGTCACACGTCCCCCCCACCAGAGTAGGAACTCAGCCTAAAGGAACAGTGGCTTGAGGTGGATTGACTGTCCTGGATGCCTGCGGTCTGTGGAAACTGAGCCCATTCAGAATAAAAGGCTGTAATTTGAAAGCAGGAGGGGCAGGGACCCCAAGGCACCAGTCTCTGCCCAAGCAGCCTCCTGCATCAGCATTCTCCAAAGAAATGGCCTGCAAAATGGCTGTTTCTCCACCTTGATGAGATTACAATTTCAAAGATGGGTCCATTTGCATTTGAGTGACAGTTTTCTCATCACTAAGGATTCTTCATTTCTCCTTTTCTTTCCCTCCAATTCCTCAGCCACCAGCTGATAAAATGCTACGCAGGGGCTAGAAGCGGTAGCAGCGTGCAGTGGAACAATTCAAAGTAATTTGTGTAAGATGATGCTTTCAGCAGAGAAGCGGCCCACATGTGCTCGTGCTGATTCACCTAATGTTAATCTCTCCTCGTGACGTTCTGCATCGGATGTCTGTACACAGCCATGAGTCCCGCGCTTACACTTGCTAAGGAAAGGCCTTCCAGCTTCTGGACCCACAAGCTGTTGACGTGTTGCTCCAGCCTAAGATCCCTGCTGAATTCCAATCCAGACCAGCTAGCTAGGCCCTGCCGGTTAGATATCTCCCCCTAGTGACTCACAGTCACTTTAAGATCAGTTTTCCCAGCATGGACTCCCTCTTCCTTCTGAAACCAGCTTCTTCTCTATCCCCCCTATTGATGGGTGGTCCCCACTCCACCATCACCCAAGCAGAACACCAGCTGGCATCCAGATTCCTCCCCTTCTCTCATCTTCATCGTTCATATGTTTCAAAGTTCTGCTGCTTTTACCTCAAAATATGTCTTTAAATAATCTCTGTCTCCGGTCCTGGTACTCTGGTCCAGGTCTTCATCATTGCCCATCTGGATATAGCAACAAGCTTCCCAACTGGATTCCTCGATTTCTACCCAATCTCCTCCAATCTCAATCACCCCACAGCTGCCTGAGTATTCTTTTTCCAAACACAGATCTGCTTATACCACTGTCTGCTTAAAATTCTTCTTTGACGCTCATTTACCTACAGATAAAATCCAAATGATTTACCATGCTATCCAAAGCCCCAACTCGTCTCTCTAAAGGGACCAAGGTGAAGGGTGGGAAAGTTGGTGTGGGTGCCCGGGTAGAAACAAAAACTGGCTATGCAGTTCAGAGTGCAGGGGTCAGGGCAGCCAGAGATACAGTCATGCAGTGTAGACTGGTAGGCTGAGCACTACTTCTCTGGGCTGACATACATGCAAGCACCACCAGAAGTGATGGCTGGTCCCAGGACACAAGCTGTCTCCCACTGCCCTGCTGAAACAACCTCCCTGGAATAGCTGGTGAGGGTGGACCCAGGAGGGCCACTCGGAGAGCAAGGCCCACACCAGTTCTGGCAGCAAACGAAGGGAGAGGACCAGATCCTCCTGGCAGGAAGGCAGCACTGCTCTTACTGCTCTGGCGGCCCCCATGAGACAGCCCCTCTGCTAACCACTGGCCATGTCCCCATGCCCTGCAGGAGCCCTGCACTCATTGGCTGCTTCATTGTGGACCGGCAATACTTCCAGGAGATCGGCTTACTGGATGAAGGCATGGAGGTCTACGGAGGCGAGAACGTGGAGCTCGGGATCAGGGTGAGCAGGGTTTCCCACCCATAGGGCGTGGCTCAGCTCCCCAGAGGGTGAATGAGTCCAGGAGTGGAGAAATGCGGCTCAGGGTTGAAGGTGGTGGACTGATTCTGGACGTCCAGTGCCTAACCTTGGTCCATGTGTATGTGATCAGGGCTGGTGGGGATGGGATAGAGACACAGGTAGGGAACTATAGAATTTTCAGGAAGAAAAGAACATCAGAAACTACTTTGGCTGGGGTGGGGACATGGGAGATTTGAGCTCCCAAATCAAGGGTGACATCTTGGCTAAAATCAAACACAGACTTCTCAGGGATGAACAAAGGGGTGCTCCAGGAAGGGGCTGCTGAGCAGGAGGGACCCTCAGAGTCACTTTCTTATACTGTCACCTCCCTTTGGGATTTCTCACTCTGTTATTCTCCATCTCCTCCACAGTGGCCAACAGAGCCTTCCTAAAGACTTTGTCAAGAGAGGGCTCCAGAGAAATAAACCCACGGGGAATAAACAGCAAAACACAGCCAGGCTCACTCCATGTGGGTTTCTGACCCACCACGTGTTGGTCAGACCCTCAGGCCCGTACATGCCTCATACTACTTTCCAGAGACATCTGCCGTCCTGCCCCAAGGTACAGGGCCCTTTGCAGTTATCAACGTGCGGTGTGAATCCACACCAGGTACAATTTAATCTCTCATCCTACAGGAACATTTCCAAGGCTCTGGCCCCTTTCCCTCGGCCCATGCAAAGATAACTCCAAAAGGAACCCCATCCCTATGACTGAGGGACACATTAGGTCCCTTGGCAGGTGACAGAAATGTGATCATGGATACGAGGAAGGACCTCGTCCACTACAGGGAAGCCCACCCCTCTGTCTAGGCTGTGGTCCTAGCCTCATGAAGAAACCAACATGCAAGCTGTGCTTGTCCTCACAATGGCCCCCACGGTCCTCTCCACAGGGCTCTTTAAGCAGCCTGGCACACCATGCACTACAGGCTCGCCAGCCCCTGGCCAGCCCTTGTACCTGCTGGTGTTCATGGCAATCATCTGAGATGTTCCCCCTCGCTGCCTGCCCCCCATGCAGTCCACCCAGTATCTGCCTGGTTCCCACTAGTGACCCCATTCTTGCCCCTTTGGCCTTAGTGTCTGTATCTGGCATCTCTTGTTCCTAATCTTTGGTGTCCTCTCAAGGACTCCAGCTCGAGTACACCCTCCTTACCTCCTATCTCCAACCCACTGGGCAGTCAGCTGGCCCTGGACAGTCCTCGCCCTGCCCTGAGGGGAGACTGGGCACCTCCAATGAGCATCTCACAATACCTCCAATAGCCTGGCAGGCAGTGTGGGCCTGACTTGTCACCCAGACTTAATACTAGGGCTTTGAGGTCTGGCGGCAGGAGCAGGCTGCCTGAAGCCGAGCTTAGGAAACGCTTCCAGACACCTGTTTTCACTGAAACCCAGAGAAATCTCTTTGGAGACAGTCAAGATGCATGGGCTTATTGGGGAACTAATATATTCATAGAGGACAGAGGCTGCATTATCACCCTGGCTTCTCCGCTCTCCCTACACTGGTCATTTATTCACCATTTGCATCCTCACCATCTCATTTCCGCGCGTTCCTGGATAAATGCTTGCCCCCAAACATAATATTTTTTACTAGGAGCCGCTGCTGGGAATTGGCTGAGCGGGCAGGACCGCCTCCAGTCACTTATGTTCTCTGGGTAAAAATGTCTAGGAATGGAGAAAGGAATTAGATTTGTGAACTGTGCTTCCAGCACGTATGTGAGTCGATCACGGAGTGGTGGGAGGCTCCTGGGTTTTCCTTGCCTAGATTATAAAGCTGCTCTGGAGTGTGGGCCTGGGTGAGGCTTTCAAATACTTGTTTAAAATTTGGGGGTTTGCTGCTTGGGGTGTCAAATACAGTATAAAATGTTGCCTGGCTTTTTTTTCTCTGTCTCTTCCCTCCCCTTTGACAGAGGTGAAGTATCATGGAGTTGAAGGAAAGGTGGCTCTTAAAGCAGGGACCCAACAACTTGTTGGCTGGCAGAGCTGAGGACAGAGGGAGGGGCTAGTTAATTTGAATTTCAATTCCAGGTCCCCGCTAAAGGGATACAGAACCTCCAGCCATCTTCAAAATAGATGTTCACATTTTGTGTGGTTATTAGTGTTTCTCTTTCATGTTTATGAGTTAACATCTCAGTGCCTCACTTTCTCCATCTAGGATCTCCCTTCGGTGACTCCCCAGGATTATATGTAAAAATGAGAGACATTGCTTTCCTCCCCTCATTTATTTAGAGGCAACTTATTCAAAGTCCTTACCCATTTGGAACACAGAAATAGAGCTGTTTGCACAATTATTCATTACCTGCTCTGGCACTGTACTTATATAATCCATCTACAAAACACCCTAAAAAGTAGCTGTTATCATAACACTCCTTTTTTCAGATGAGAAAATTGTGAAATAAAGAGCTTACATAATATGTTCTCAAGGTCATATGACTTATAAGAGGTAGAGAAAAGATTCAACCCCAGATCTTTATGATTCAAAAGCCTTGCTAGCTAGATATACCACAGTGACCTAGGGATAAAAGTCCTTTGAGCATTCCCAAAAGAGTATTACAATGTCCATGCAGTAATTTTCTTCTACTTTACTCACAGTTGTGTCTACTGAGTCCTCATTTAAAGCCTTATTCTTATTTTGCACTCAATTCTAGTAAGCCTTTTTTTTCCCCCCAGTTTATAAGTCCACAACTCAGTGGGGAAAAGAAGAACTGCTGTGGGCAAGCAGAATGAAAAGCGTGAGAAGTAAGAGCTGACATTGAATAGGAGACAGATTATACAGATGATGGCTATAAAATACTAGAATATATAAGAAAGTATTCAAGAGCTGGCAAGGAATTAAGAAGTTGTTAGAAACTGTTATCTGTTCAGTTGAGTTCCCTTTAAAATATGTTGAAATTCTAACCCCCTGTACCTGTGAATATGATCTTATTTGGAAATAGGATCTTTGCAGATATAATCAGGTTAAGATGAGGTCATACTGCATTAGGGTGGGCCCTAATCCAATATAACTAGTGTCCTTATAAGAGAAGGAAAATCTGGGCACAGACAGACACAGAGGGAAGATAATCATGTGAAGATGGAGACAGAGATTGGAGTTATGATGCCACAAACCACAGAATGCCTGGGGCTACCAGAAGCTGGAAGAGGCAAGGAAGGATCCTCCCCTAGAGGCTCTGGGGAGAGCATGGCCTACAAATACTTGATTTCAGACTTCTAGCCTTCAGAACTGTGAGCGAATACATTTTTTGTAGTTTTAGGTGATCCAGTTTGCTGTGCTTTGTATAACAACCCAAGGAAATCAATACAGACACCAAAACCTAAGTGAAAGTAGGAATCAGAGAAAGCCTGAGTCCATTATATTTGAAGAACGTGATGATTTGAAGTTTGTGATTTCCCAGTTTCATGGAGTATACAGAGGACAGGATACAAAGCCTAAAGCTTGACCAGCATTAAGAATCTAGTAGAATATTCCCTACCCTTTACCTCCCATAAAGCTGGAACTGCAAAGGCCCATTATCTGAGTATAAAGATGGGCTAGAAATACTCCCACCCACATTTTCATCATTAGAGTGAAAATTGCCTGTCTCAATCTTGTGCTAGGAGGAAAGGAAAAATTCTCTTCTGTGAATCCCTCCCTTGGATCTATCATTCAAAATCAAAATACTTCGTGGTTCAGAAAATCTTGAGAGGAGAATTTAACTTAAAGCTGTTAGAAGTTCTTAGGCATCTGCAAAAGTGTACATGAATCCTCTCTGGGAAAAACCCCTTTAACCCAAGCCACAAAACTTCTCACAGCTACAGTTCCAAGGAATGTGAGTTCAGTTTTTTTTTTTTTTTAAATCATGAACCAGACAAGGGAAAAAGAAAGAACCAAGAGCAAACACCAGCAAAAGCATTAGATAGCCAAATGTGATCTACAAAGTCTTCAAGTATTGAATCTATCAGAAGTAGGATATCAAATAATTTGTATAATATATTTAAATAAATAAAAAGAGATTGAAATTATGAGTAAGAAGCAAGGGACTATAAAAAGACCAGTCATATTAGTATAAAAATAGAATTTCAAACATGAGAAATATAAAAATGTGAATTGAAAGCTTAATGGATGAATTAAACAGCTAGATGGATATTGTTAAAGGAAAAAAAATTGAGTAAACTGGAAAACAGAGCTGAAGAAATTATTCAACATTACCCCAGGAAGGCAAAGACAAAAATATGAAAGAAAGAGGTTGAGAGACATGTAAAAATGAGAGGGAGTGTCTTAATATCTTAGAATTCCAAATGGAGATGATAGAAAGAGGATTAGACAAAAGCAATATTTGAATATATAATGACTGAAAATGTTCCCATACTGATGAAAGACACCAATCCTCAGATTTAGGAAGTCAACCTATCCAAAGCAGGATAAATACAAAAATATTCACATTTAGACATATCATAGTGGAACCACAGAAAGCCAAAGACAAAGGAGATCTTACGGCAGTCAGAGAGAAAAGATAGACTACCTAAAATTTAATGATAATTAGAATAACAGTGGATTTTCCAATGGCAATAATGGAATCCAGAAGACCATGAAATAATATCTTCAATATCTGAGAGAAAATATCAACTTTTATATGTATACTCAATTTAAAAAATCCTTCAAAAATAGGGAAGAAGAAAGCCATTTTCTGACACACAAAAACTGAGTGTGCTACTAACAGATCCTCAATAAAATAAATTTTAAAAGACATACTTCAGGTATAAGGAAAATGAGCCAAGAAGGAAATCTGAGATAAAAAGAGAATAATTAGCTCATATATGAGTAAATCTAAAGAAATATTCATGGTAAATAATGTATTGCAAAGTTATAAAAACAAATTAAAACTACAGTGTATGATGACAATTGCAAATAAGTTGGGAGGGGTGATTGTAAATAAAGTGCCCTAAAATGCCTATATTATTAATGAAGATGGAAAAGATTCTGGTTGACTTTAAATTCTGATAAATTAACCATATTAAAATTTCTTGGGGGGCCATGAAAATCATATGTATAAAAAGTATAACTTCCAAAGTAGTAGAGGGGAAAAATGAAATATGAAAATGGTAAGAAAGAGAAATAAAACAGGTGATACAAGAAAAAAACATATAAAATGGTAGAAATAAATCCAAATATATCAGTAAATATGGTAAATTTACATGGGCCAAATTAAAAGACTAACATTTTTAGACTAGATTTTAAAAAATATCTGTAGGCTCTTTATCAATATAAACCTGAAATATAATAATATAGAAAAGTTAAGATATAAACGAATGGAAGAAGTCATAACAGGTAAATACCAATCAGAAGAAAGTTGCTGTAGTTATGTTAATATTAGAAGAAATACCATTACAAAATACTTTAGGATAAATAAGGAAGATTTCTACAAGATGATAATATGTTAAGCCCATCAGGAATATATAACAGTTGTAAGTTTTTATGTGCCTAATTGCACAGCTTTAACTTATATGAAGTAAAAATGGATAGAATTTCAAGGAGACATCAACATCACCACTAATGTAGTTGAGGATTTTAATAAATTTTCCCAGTAATTGATAGACCAACATAATTAATAGTTTGAATCAAATGGGCATATATATAACACTGCATCTAACAACTACAAAATTGAACAATTTCAAGGGAGTAACATCACATAAAACATGTTATCCGACCACGATGGAATTAAATTAAAAATCCATAACTAAAAAGTATAGGCAGAAGCCATATTTTTGGAAATTGTGAAACATTTCTGAATAACTCGTAGGTCAAAGAAGAAATTATACTAGAAATTTGAAAATATTTTGAACTGAATGATAGCAAATATACTACATATTACGTTATGTGAAATGCAACCAAAATAGCACTTAAGAAAAATTGTAAATCAAAACAGTATGGTATTGGCATAAAATCAGACACATAGATCAATGGAACAGAATAGAGATCCCAGAAATAAACTCATGCATAAATGGTCAATTAATTTACAACTAATGAGCCAAGAATATACAACAGAGAAAAGATGATCTCTTCAATAAATAGTATTGGAAAAACTGGACAGCCATACGCAAAATAATGAAACTGGACCGTTATCTAACACCATACACAAAAATTAACCCAAAATGGATTAAAGACCTGAGCGTAAGACCTGAAATCATAAAACTCCTAGAAGAAAACATAGGCGGTAAGCTTCTTGACATCTGTATTTTCAAAGCTCTTTCCCTACAGTTATCCTGGTTAATGTACACAGCAATCAAGTGCTATAGGCAAGCCAGATATTATTACCCTAATAGTGTTATACAATTTAAAATGTTTATATTGGCCAAAAAAGTTAATTCATTCTATGGTTTATTATCTTATTATTAAAATCATTATTTTAGCAACAAAGTTAACAAGAAATCAATTTAAGTACTCTGTCATCTATAAAGTGCTCTATACTAAACATGATCATATCTATTACTATTATACATGTAGATGTATATATTGCATAAATATATAACCATACGTTTCATATAGTGCTTTATTTTTTTAAGCATGCTTTAATTTGTAAGGAGTATTGTAGTCCTACTATAAGCAAGTCCCATTGCTTGGGGCTTGGTGACAGTCACCAAAATTCAGAGTACTGCATTAGAGCATACAGTTGGCTAAACCTAGATTATAGGCCCATGCTTAGTTGCCAGGGGTCAGGGACACTTTCAGGTTCCATGGGCCCAAGTATTACACATGATGTGGTCCCTCATATAGGAAGGGAATTTAGAACCTTAGAATTTAGGTACAAATGTCCTCTAAAACATGTAATATAGTATCTAGGATATTGTACTCCATATCCCAAATATTTTATCATAAATAGGATTTTTTAAAAAAACTCTTTATTATGAACAACTTCAAACATATCCAAAAATAGAGAGAATAGTATAATAAATCCCCTTGCATCCGTCACCCAGTATCAACATTATCAACTCATGGACAATTTGGTTTTAATCTCTGTCCCTACCCAATCCTCCCCAACTCCAGTTATTTTGAAGCAAATCTCAGACATTATATCATCAAAAAAAATTTCATTATGCATTTAAAATAGAGAAGAACTTTTTAAAAGAAACATGATCACAATACTATTTCCGTCCTAAAAGTACTGAAAAGAATTCCTTAATACCATCAAATATTCAATCAGTGTTCAAATTTCCCCCAATTCTCTCATAACATTTTTTTACTTTGTTTTACAATTGTTTCTTGAATCAAGATCCAGTTGATTAATATATCTTGCAAGTCTCTAATAATCTACTGGATTTCTTTCTCCATCTCTTTTTTCTCCTTGTAATTTATTTTTAAAGACATCAGGTTATTTGTCCTGTGGAGACTCCCACAGTCTAGATTTTCCTGATTGCTTTCCCCTGATGTCATCTAACATGTCCTTCTGTTCCATATATTTCTTCTACATTGCTAGTTAGACCTAGAGATGTAGGTTTGATTTTGTAGCAAGAATGTTTCATAGGCAGTACGCGTGTACTTTTATCACAAGGTACTTAATGTCTTGCTGTCTCTTTATCCTGTTTCATTGCTACCTCTAACATAAACATTTTGCTTTACTTTACACTTTAAAAAAATAAAAGGGAATATGTATATATTTACATCTCCTCTTTCTTAGATAAATGGTAGTATGCTATGCACACTTTTCACTATTTTATTATATAAATTTTTTTCTGAAGACTACTTTCTAATAGTATATAGGGGTATTCCTTATTGTTTTTTCATAGCTGCATGGTATTCCAATGAATGCACATTCCATGGTTTATTCTACCAGTTTCTTGTTGAGGGCATAGTGCTACAATGAATTGTCTTGTGCATACAGTTTTTCATATTTTTCTGGATTATTGTTTGAATAGGTTCCTAAAAGTGAAATTGTGAGGTCCAAGGGCAAATGCATGTGTAATTTTGCTAGACATCATCAAATATCCTTGCAGAGAGGTAGTATTTTTCCCACCAGGAATGATGAAGGTGCCTGTTTCCTCACAGTCAACCAACAAAGTATGTTGTGGAATATTTGGGGTGTTGCCAATCTGACAGATGAGAAGTGGCTTTCAGAGTAGTTTTAATTTGCATTTCGCTTATTAAGACCTAGGCTGAACAGCTTTTCACATGATTAAGGCCATTTGCATTTCTTTTTTCCATGGGCTTTTCATATCTTTGGCCCATTTTCCTGCAGGATCGTTAATCTTTATTTTTAGAGTCTCTTTACACATTAGGGATGGTAATACTTTACCTATCATATACATTGCAAATATTTTCTCTCAGTGTGTTACTTGTTTTTTGTTACTTGTCTTTTAATTTTTCTTCTGGTGTTTTTTTGCCATGCAAGTTTTTGTTTGTTTGTTTTAATGTAAGCAAAAGTCTTTTTCCTTCTTGCTTCCAGAGTTTAGACAGAGTAAAGTTTACCCACTACAAGGAAAGAAAAATTCACCTATGTTTTTTTCTAATACTTGTAGGGTTGTATTTTTTACATTTTAATCTCTGACTCATTCAGAATTGATCCTGATGTATGGTGTGAGGAATGGACCCAATGTCTTATTTTTCTATATGGCCATCCAGTTATCCTAACACCTTCTATTTAAAATTACATCTTTTCCTCACTGGTTTGCAATACTACCTTTATCATAGACTAAATTGCCGTACATATTTGGGTCTGTTTCTGGATTTTCTATTCTAGCTCCATTAATCTGTGAGTGTATTCATATACTAATATCACACAATTTTAATTATGTAGCCTTTATATTGTTTGTAAGTTCAAACTTAAAAATGTTTGTAAGTTATATTAAGTTTGTAAGTTGGATTCTGGCTTGCCAACTGTGTATCGTGGAGATCTTAGATTCAAAGGAAGAGAAGATCTGTGAGAGACAGAAATATCACCTTTCCCACTTCCTTCCTATCTAGACTTTAAAATACTTAATGTCAAGATGACTACTTAATTTTCACACTGATGCTTGGAACCTAGTATGTGCTCAATGAACAGGTTTCAAATTTGAAGGCCAGTCAAGTGTAAGAGAATTTTATTCTATATATCTCAGAAAGTTAGAGCCATGAACAGTGGGGTGGAAGCTGTAATGGATGTAGTTATCAATTCAATATGAGAAACAAATATTAGAATCATAAAAAGGAAGGGATGCCTAATGGAATCGTGAGCTCCCTATAATAGGACATGAACATGACCACCCCTCGGTATTACTAGAAAGAGATGAGATTTATGACCAAAATACTAATAGTTAATAGTAGTGTAGCAGTAATTATATGTGAGCTACTGTCCTAAGTGCTTTACATGTATTAACTCCCTTAATCCTTGCAGCAACCTTGTAATGTAGAATCTTTTATTACCCCCACTTCCAGGAGGGTATACTGAAGCACAGAGAAGTGATATAACTTGCCCTAGGAAAATGGTAGGACATATATACACTGCCAAATGTAAATAGCTAGCTAGTCGGAAGCAGCTGCACAGCACAGGGAGATCAGCTCGGTGCTTTGTGTCCACCTAGAGGGGTGGGATAGGGAGGGTGGGAGGGAGAGGCAAGAAAGAGGAGATATCGGGATATATGTATATGTATAGCTGATTCACTTTGTTATAAAGCAGACACTAACACACCATTGTAAAGCAATTATACTCCAATAAAGATGTTAAAAGAAAATGGTAAAGCTGAGATTTCAACCCAGGAAGAGTGGCTTCAGAAACCATTATGCCTTATATAGATAGGCATAGTGTAGTGGCTTTCAGTAAGAAATCAGATCAGATTTCTCATGATCTCCTTGTGGGTTCATTTATGTGTGTATTCATTCATTCATTCTTGCCAGTGCTGGGAAACTGAAGGTGAATGACATAGACCCTGTCTTTGAGTGGCCCTCAGTCTAGCGGGAGAGACAACCACCTCCCCATCTTCTAAGTATCAATACTAATCTAACAGATTATAGAAAATGTCATGAGCTTAAACAGGACGTTTTGACCCCTTCCTCCATTGTGACTTTAAGGACTTCTGTGTTTTTTGATCTACCAATGGCGACTGTAGTAAGTATACAACTCAGAGAAACGGCTGACACTATTTCTTGTGAGAGTTCTAAAAAAAAAAAAAAAAAAATGCAAACTATTATTCTTTTTCCAAATTATGAGTAGTAGTAAAGATCATCAACACGAACTAAAGCAACAAACAAAAATGAACACAGTAAAAAAAATTTTAAAAGCTAAAAAATTGATTGAAGAAATGAATAGTAATATAATTTACATCTGCAAAATTTGATTCAGGAAAACTAAACTTGGTTGAAATCATGACCACAAAAGAAAACCCTGTGATGGAGGCCATAATTGTAAAAAAGATGTAGATTTAAAAATTGCTGATAGATAAGTCATATCTTAGTTGTAAAATCAATGCAAAAAAGTATTAACCCCATGAAAATAAGTCTAGTAAAATAAAATTCGAAAATTAGCATAAAAGGAAATATATTTTAATTACATTATATAGAAAATTGACCAAGAGAATTAAAGTCCCTTAATGACATTTATTCCAGAAAATACTTCCTGGATGAAAATTCATCATTGTGAATATAATTCGGATTGAAGCACTAAGTAAGGCATAACCCAGTGCTATGGACCAAAATGGCAAGGATGAAAGATGCTGTGTGCTTTACAGTAGCACCCAAGAGGGAGTGACCCCTCTACCCCTGGGAGCTGGCTGAGGCTTCACAAAGGGGGCAGCATTTAGGCTGGGCCTAAGCAATGAAGGTGTGTTATTCAGGTGGGAAGAGGAGGACAGGTGTTCCAGAGAGTTGAGGTGACACGTGCAAAGTGACAGCTGAGAAAGAGCATGACTGTGGCTGAACTCTAAGGCTGGGAACTGGGGATCTGTAACATGGGGCTAAAACAGAGGGCCAGTGACAGACAAGGTAGAGCAGTCAGATGGAGGAAAAGAGTGGTCATTGGCAATCCAGCGGGTGGCCTTCGGTGGGCTCTTTGCTCATCCTGGCTTGTCCAACATTTTAATCAATGACTTAAGTAAAAGGAAAAGGTGAACTTATGGTGGATGACCTATTACTGGGAGAGTCCAGACAGACATTTCCTTGGTTTCTAACATTGGCCTTTCTAGGTCTGAAATGTCTAAGAGTTGGTTTAGTGACAGCAACTCTTGGGCAACAGAAGATTATTATTTCATGAAGCAGATACACGCTCCACAGTTGGTAGCGGTATTAGGCCACAAGTCTGGAAGGCGATGATAAAATTATTAATCATAACAATAACGAGTGGAGGAACTTCCATTTATTGGATGCTATTGACCTATCACTTTGTTTATATTATCTTGTTAATTTTTATGTAAGTCCCATGAGGCCCGTGTTGTTATCCCCATTTTGTAAGTCAGGAAGCTGGAAGTAATAGGATAAAATGCCTCCCCAAATCACTCAAGATAAGAACCAGCCTGAGTGGTTTCAAGGTTCATACCTTATCACTGTGTCACGATGCTCATCCACCTCTGCCTTCAGGGTTTAAAATTGTCCACGGCATAAAGTTTAATTTCAGGAGCTAACCTGGGTCAGCATCGCTTTGGAAAAGGACCACAGTACTGTTTCAGTGCTTGAGGTTTCAGCCCAAATCCCTCATGGGAGACGGGGCCTGGTTCAGACAGTACCGCGCAATGTCTTCACCTGAGGTCGCAGGAGACATCAAAACTGGAGGGGGTGACAGAGACAAGAGCTGAGCTGAAAGCCAGAGTCCAGAGTGTCAGAAAGGAGGTAGATTGAGGAACTGCCAAATGAGAAGAGCTGGTAACAGGAGGTCAGAAACCTGCGTTCAGGGAGCCAGAGACACAGAGGAGGAAGAGAAAGCAAAGTAGGGGATATAGCAACTGCCCAGAACAGGCATCGCCGTTATTTGAAACTTTTACAAAATATATCTAGGGTTAAAGGGCTAGAGACTTTGCTAGAATTACTAGTGAAAGAGGCCCAAGCAAATGTATGTGTGCTTGTTAACCCTGCAGGATACTGAAGCGCCCGAGGGACCACACGGTTCTCCCCAGAGGGCTTAGAAGGCTGAGTGAGCTCATTGCTGACATCACCCAGCCTTGGGTGAGAACAAGGATGCTAATTAAGAACACTTGGATACAATGATTTTAGGTACATCAACTAGTCTCTGCCAGCACAGTGACAGAGACGTGAAAGGGAAGAGAAGGGGTGTGGGCACCAGTGTGCTCGCTCAGCTGGAAAGGTCTCAGGAGACCCCCAGAAGCAACATCTCATAGAAAGCCTACATGCAGATTCTCTGACCCACCCCCCGTCCCTGGAGACAGAGAAAATTAAACACCTTAAATTGGATTTTAGTCTGTTGCTTCTAAATGTTATGGTTGGTCCAAGACAGCTGGAGCTAGAGTTCAGAATAACCCGCAAGCTTAGAGCAACACGTCCTTCGGGGGGGGGGGGGGGCGGGGATGGAGGGTGTCATGGGCTGCCACCGTTTTGTATCATTCTTTTGTGAACTGGGATCTGCCGTGGCATTGTCCTTCAGCTGCTGTCATGGGGTAAATAAAGTCCACAGGAGGCTGCAAACCGTACAATGGAATAACTGTTCCATCTATGCCATCTTCTGAGGCCAAGGATTTCAAGACATGAGACGCAGGTTTCAAGGTTGGGGGCTTTTGTTCTTCCTAAGGGCATTTTCCCAGTGACTCAAAACTTTTTTTTTTTTTTTTGGTACGCGGGCCTCTCACTGTTGTGGCCTCTCCCGTTGCGGAGCACAGGCTCCGGACGCGCAGGCTCAGCGGCCATGGCTCACGGGCCCAGCCGCTCTGCGGCATGTGGGATCTTCCCGGACCGGGACACGAACCTGTGTCCCCTGCATCGGCAGGCGGACTCTCAACCACTGCGCCACCAGGGAAGCCCGACTCAAAACTTTTGCTAAGGCATTGTCCATGTGTTCCCTTAGCGCTGTGTTAGATGCTAATAGTGGTCTGAGTGCTCATTGGAGGTCAAGACGTAGCCTTTCATGGTCCTTATAAATGAGTTATTAAAGTTTGACAAAGATGGCATTGAGATTTCAAGCCCAGATGCTGAGAGATTTGGGGGTACCATTGACTAAGAAAGGGGTCTTTGGTGTAGAGAGTTGGTTTGTGGGGAAAAATGGGGCAAGTTTGATATTAGAAATAACAATGGAAATAACCAGAAAGCTCGCATTGTTCGTCCATCTGTTTATTTACACAGTAAACATTTATTATGCTGCTTGTGTTCTGCACTTGGCATTAGGGGAGAAAGGTAATACCCAGATCTTGACTTCAGCAAGAAGCCAGAACTAAAGGTAAAGAGAAGATGTGGAGGTGAGACAGGGGATCAGGTGCCCTCTGTGTGCCCACGGAAGGTACGAGGATGGAGGAGCCCAGAGAGGATGAAAGTCTGAACTAGGAAGAGATTTTAGAATTGAGCATGGGCAAAGGAAATGGGGCAGGTGGCAGGGTGGTGCCCATAGTTACAGAGAAGAATTGACTAGAAAAATAAGAGCTGAGTTGGTGGAAAACCACAGATGTCATGGGAAGCATTTCAGGATTGCACTAGTCATGGTAAGATGACCACATGATAATAGCTACCATTTATTCATTGTTTACTTTGTGCTCGGTGCTTTTGTTTATTTGATACTAGACACTGTGCTGAGCGCTGGGCATACAGTGATGAACAGGATTGTCTACATTGTACCCTCTTAGAGCTTACATCCTGGTGAGATTTATGCTGTATGTCATTTCGTCCTGAGAACCACAAGAGGCTAGAATTATTATCCTCATTTTACAGACGAGAAGACTGAGGCTCAGAGAGGTTGAGTCAGTTGCCCAGGTCCCACATAGAAAGAGTTTGGTGGAGCTGGGATTTGAACACGGTTCTGTCTGATGCCTAAGCCTCTAAAGCCCTGTACTGTGAGAATGTGAGTAGAGAAAGGGCATCCCGATGCGAGTGGAAGAAGCCTTTGAGGGGACAGTTGGGGTCAAGGGGTGGTGATAGAATACAGATTTCAAAGGAGGGATTGAGGGGGCAAGGAGTTTAGAGATTTTATTTGACCAAGAATGGAGGGAGGGCTTCCCTGGTGGCGCAGTGCTTGAGAGTCTGCCTGCCGATGCAGGGGGCACGGGTTCGTGCCCCGGTCCGGGAGGATCCCGTGTGCCGCGGAGCGGCTGGGCCCGTGAGCCATGGCCGCTGAGCCTGCGCGTCCGGAGCCTGTGCTTCGCAACGGGAGAGGCCACAGCGGTGGGGGGCCCGCATACCGCAAAAAGAAAAAAAAAAAAAAAGAATGGAGGGAGAGGGATTCCTTGAAAACTGCTTGCAGGCACAGGCCAAGTGCAAGGGCCCTGGGAAAATATGGACTTGACCTTAAGAGAGGAGTTAACATTGTCTTTCTAGGTGGTCAGCTGTAGCCAGCCCTGCTCTGTTGGAGTGTGTGCCACTAGGCGTGGCCTCCTGGGACCGTGGGGCCTGAAATTCCCAGGGCCCTTGAGATCTGAGCATCCTGGGGCCTACGAAGCCTAAACCTCCAGGATCGGGGTCTTCTCTGCTTGCGATCGCTATATGGAAGGGGAGCTTAGCGCCCCAGGCAGCCCAGAACCAATTATTCTGCCATGCTGGGTAGGCAGAAGGTATCTGAAAACATTGAGAGGAAGGTTCTTTGCCATAGCACATTATCTTTAGCTCACCAGCCACGCAGTGACTCTGCAATTACAAAGCAGCCGTGGAACAGACACAGCTTAACAGTACGTTGTAAGTTTTACGGTTAGTAAAGATAAGTGCAAAATTTATCCCCAAAGAACAAAGCAATTAAAAAAGTACATAATGAAGCAATTACCTAGAAATGGTGGGGAGCAGAAGGAGAGGACCCATGGACAATTGTATTCTGGAAGGGTCTTCACACTTACGTTTCTTTAATTGTGTTCAATGAGAGAGCCATAGCAAAGTAAGATTAATAAACTGCACAGAAGAGGTAACAATTGATAAAGGGGTTTGAGAGCCAAGCTGAAGAAAATGTTACCTTGTTAAAAAGTTAGGACCAAGGTGGAAAATAGCTATAAAGGCCATTATTGGGACCATTAATGAAATTTGATTATAGGCTGTGGATTAGGTAATAGTAATGTCTCAATGTATAATTTCCAGATTTGGGGAAAAAAGCAAGAGCAAAAGTGTAAAAAACCTGGGAGCCAGCAATGGATGTTAAAGCTCCAGAGAGTCAGTTTCTCACTCCTTTTCTTATTCGTTTTTTGTTTTGTATTTTGTCTTTCTTTAATTGAGTCTGCCTGCTGCTTTGTGTTGTGCCCTTGGAAGGTAACTTCTTTGCCACCATTACATCGTGTTTCCAATTTTCCAGGAAGGGACCACCAGGCAAGGCCAGAATCAGCTCCTCAGAATGACTGATAGAAACTAAGCAGGGACTGCCCCCCACTTCCTTCTCCCGCCCCTCCTCCTCTTTCTCCTCCCCTTCCTCCCCCTCCTCTCCCCTTCCTCTCCCTCCCCTCCCCCTCTCTTCCTCCCCTCCCCCTCTCTTCCTCCTCTCCCTTCTCCTCCCCTCCTCCTCCCCCCTCCTCCTCCCCTTCCTCCCCTTCCTCCTCCCCTTCCTCCTCCTCCTCCCCCTCCTCCTCCCCTTCCTCTCCCTCTCCCCTCTCTTCCTCCTCTCCCTCCTCCTCCCCTCCTCCTCTCCCTCCTCCTCCCCTCCTCCTCCCCTTCCTCCCCCTCCTCCTCCCCTTCCTCCCCCTCCTCCTCCCCTTCCTCCCCCTCCTTCTCCCTTTCCTCCCCCTCCTCCTTCCCTTCTTCTCCCTCTCCTCCCCCTCCCCCTCTCTTCCTCCTCTCCCTCCTCCTCCCCCTCCTCCTGCCCTTCCTCCTCCCCCTCCTCCTCCCCCTCCTCCTCCTCTTCCTCTCCCTCTCCTCCCCCTCCTCCTCCTCTTCCTCCTCTTCTCCCTCCTCCCCCTCGTCCTCTTCAGCATCAGCATCTGTCTCATCATGATCACCATCCAAACAGTGTTGTGGTTTGCTTTTGAAAAATCCTCCTACTCACAAATCTGAAATTGCAGCAGGGGAATTAAGAGACATCTACTCCCACTGCAAATGCTCTTCACTTTGTAAAGCGATGCAAGGGGCAAGATCCTGATGAGTAAAATTTCCCAGTGCTTACCAATGATGGTTTACAGAAATTATCCCTACACACAAGTTTTTCCATCAAGCGGGCTTACCTGCACATAAAGTCAGCCCTGAAGATAGTCACCCCAGTAACACCCCCAGGAGACATTTACTCCCCAAGGTCCTGTCTCTCTCTGTGTCTGGGCTCTCTCTCTAGTTTTGGATAGTCTAATGAACGGGACCTCTTTCCTTGCTTAGTGCTGGCCACACTCAATGCAGTGTGTCTGGCTTTATTCATTATGCCTACTTCAAATGCTGCTCATCAGTGAGTGAGGTCTTGACGGCGTGTGTCATTTTCACTGCCTTAGAATTGGTAGTCCTATAAAGAAATCATGGCGTAGGGGAGAGAAAATATTAGTAATACTGTGATTTCAAGGCAGATGCTTATCTTGGGTTTCAGTGTTTCTAAAATCAGGTTGTGCCTGATAAATTTGGCATATATAGATAAATAATAAATATATAAATAAATTACAATTTATTATCCAAATCAGAACACTTTTGAGAGTAAAAGAGGATACCACTAACTGTTACACTGGACCAGCAGGCATGAACCAATGTTGTCATGGGCAAACCAGGACACGATCACTTCACTTATAATTTTATGTACATTTAATGCAATTTCATTCATTTGACGTTATTTGGTAGGCGCCTGCCATAGGTGACATTGGGCATACAATGTTTAACATTGAGCATGTAATGCTTAAAATTACATGCTTAATATTTGGCATACAATGTTTAAAAAGTAAACACAGCCCCTTCCCTCTTGGAGCTGATGGTATAATGGGACAGACAGCTGATAAAAGGGAACAAAGAATAGATGTATAGTTACAAATTGTAATGAGTGCTGTATTAGTCAATTCCGGCTGCCATAACAAAATACCATAGACTGGATGGCTTAAACAACAGAAGTTTATTTTCTCACAGTTCTGAAGGCTGAAAGTCTGAGATCAGGGAACCAGCATGGTCAGATTCTGGTGAGAGCTCTCTTCCTGGCTTCCAGACAGCCACCATCCTGCTGTGCCCTACATGGTGGAGAGAGAGCTCTACAGTTCCTTCCTCTTCTTATAAGGACACCAGTTGTGTCTGGTCAGGATTCAGTCCTTACAAACTTATTGGACCTTCATCACATCCTTAAAGGCTCTGTCTCCAATACAGTCACATGGTGGAGGGCTGGTGATAAGGCTTCAACATATGAATTTTCGGAGTCGGAGGGACACAATGAAAAGCACAGAATGTAAGTTCCAAAAAGTCATGGGCTTTGTAGGTTTCGTTCAGTGACAAAATTCCCATCTCATATTACAGCCCCCAGCACAAAGGAAGGAAATACTAAATAAATAATGGTTGAATTGAATTAAAGCGGAGAAGGGACATGATCTGATTTATAATTTTAGAAGGTGAATTGGACGGCAACAAACTTGCAAACAAGCAAAAAAACTTGTTAGAAGGCTATTGATAGGCGGAGGGAGGGGACGCGGGCTCATTGCTGTGTGTGCCCTGCAGTCTGTCCCTCACTCACCGCTGACGGCCTGTCTCGTCGCCTGCAAGCCGTGCCGCCGCCCCACAGAAACGTTTCGATTACCCTCAGTCCTTCGCCAGATGAGGCCAGTGTCCAGGGCACTGGCTTCTCATCTCACTCGGGCTTATGCCAAAGATGTAAAATTTGGTGCGGATGCCCGAGCCTTAATGCTTCAAGGTGTAGACCTTTTAGCTGATGCCGTAGCCGTTACTATGGAGCCAAAGGCAAGGACAGTGATTATTGAACAGAGTTGGGGAAGTCCCAGAGTGACAAAAGATGGTGTGCCTGTTGCAACGTCCATTGACTTAAAAGATAAATATAAAAATATTGGCGCTAAACTTGTTCAAGATGTTGCCAATAACACAAGAGGGTGGGGATGGTACCACTACTGCTACTGTACTGGCTCTATCGCCAAGGAAGGCTTCGAGAAGCTTAGCAAAGGTGCTAATCCAGTGGAAATCAGGGGAGGTGTGATGTTAGCTGTTGATGCTATAATTGCTGAACTTAAGAAGCAGTCTAAACCTGTGGCAACCCCAGAAGAGATAGCCCAGGTTACTACGATTCCTGCCAATGGAGACAAAGAAATTGGCAACGTCATTTCTGATGCGATGAAAAAGGTTGGAAGAAAGTGCGTTATCACAGTAAAGGATGGAAAAACACTGAATGACGAAATTAGAAATTATTGAAGGCATGAAGTTTGATAGAGGGTATATCTCTGCATACTTTATTAATACATCAAAAGGTCAGAAATGTGAATTCCAAGATGCGTATGTTCTGTTGAGTGAAAAGAAAATTTTGGTGTCCAGTCCATTGTTCCTGCTCTTGAAATTGCCAACGCTCACCATAAGCCCTTGGTCATAATTGCTGAAGATGTGGATGGAGAAGCTCTAAGTACACTTGTTTTGAATAGGCTGAAAGTTGGTCTTCAGGTTGTAGCAGTCAAAGGTCCAGGTTTTGGTGACAATAGAAAGAACCAGCTTAAAGACATGGCTATTGCTACTGGTGGTACAGTATTTGGAGAAGAAGGGCTAACTCTAAATCTTGAAAATGTTCAGCCTCATGACTTAGGAAAAGTTGGAGAGATCATTGTGACCAAAGATGATGCCATGCTCTTGAAAGGAAAAGGTGACAAGGCTCAAATTGAAAAGCGTATTCAAGAAATCATCGAGCAGTTAGATATTACATCTAGTGAATATGAAAAGGAAAAACTGAATGAACGTCTGGCAAAACTCTCAGATGGTGTTGCTGTGCTAAAGGTTGGTGGGACAAGTGACGTTGAAGTGAATGGAAAGAAAGACAGAGTTACAGATGCCCTTAATGCTATGTGAGCTGCTGTTGAAGAAGGCATTGTTTTGGGAAGGGGCTGTGCCCTGCTTCAGTGCCTTCCAGCCTTGGATTCAAAACTCCAGCTAATGAAGATCAAAAAATTAGTATAGAAATTATTTTTAAAACACTCAAAATTCCTGCAGTGACCATTGCTAAGAATGCAGGTGTTGAAGTTGAGAAAATTTTGCAAAGTTCTTCAGAAGTTGGTTATGATGCTATGCTTGGAGATTTTGTGAATATGGTGGAAAAAGGAATCACCGATCCAGCTAAGGTTGTAAGAAGTGCATTACTGGATGCTGCTGGAGTGGCCTCTCTGTTAACTACAGTAGAAGTCATAGTCACAGAAATTCCTAAAGAAGAGAAGGATCCTGGAATGGGCGGAATGGGTGGGATGGGAGGTGGGATGGGAGGTGGCATGTCCTAATTCCTAGAATAGTGCTTTACCATCATTAATGAGATGTGAAAGGAAGCTCAAGGCAGCGTTCCTCACCAATAACTTTAAGAGAGGTCAGTTGAAGGAGATGACTGAAGAAAAGGCTGGCTGATGTTTAAGAAAATCACTATAACCATCAGTTACTGGTTTCAGTTGACAACATAGAATGGTTTACTGCTATCATTGTCCATACCTACAGATAATTTATTTTGTATTTTTGAATAAGGACATTTGTACATTCCTGGTTTAAAAAAAAAAAAGGCTATTGATAGAGTTGTCCACACAAAAATGATTGGAGCAGAATGTTGTCTGTGCATATTGAGAGATGTGATTAAATTTAAGCTATATTTAGGAGGTAGAACTGACTGCATTTGCTGATGCATTACTGGCTGTGAAGGGGGAGGAAGAGGACATAATTACAGATGAGTTACATAATTATTTATGTAGGTTTCAGGCATGGGCTATTAGACGGATGAGGGGAAGATGAAGGGACATCTGGGGAGGCAGGGAAGGAAATCATGAACTTGGTTTTGGACAAGGTAAGCTTGCGATGCCTGAGAGACACACACGTGGAGGTGACATGTAGGCAGGTGGATATATAAATGTCAAGCTCAGCAGAATGTGGTGTTTCCTCCTGCCCTGAAAAGTTCTTATTACTGCGGTGGTGAATCTTATCATCAGTGGAGTCTTACACTGGTAATAGTTATCCCTCACACTTAGTGGGCTCTAAACTTGGGCTGGGTGTTGAAATTCTCTCGTTTGATCCTCACATCTACTTTTGCAATGTGTCATTTTTGTGACACGTTGCACAGACAAGAAAACTGAATATCAGAAAGTGAAATGAAATGTCTGAAGTCACCAATCTAGCAAATGGGAAATGTAGGATTTGACAGCAAAACTGTTTAACCTCTGTTCTCTGACCACAATGTCCTCCCGTCTCACAAGAGGCAGAGGTCTTGGAAACATTTCCTACTGTGCTTCTATATTATCATGTGACCTTGAACCTCAGGTGGGAAATGAAAGGTAATCTGTTAGTTCCCCTGCAGTTCTGCTATACTGCAATGCTGATCTCTTTTGTAAATCCCATTGTTTTTTCTTTTCTTTTTTTTTTTTGCGGTACGCGGGCCTCTCACTGCTATGGCCTCTCCCGCCGCGGAGCACAGGCTCCAGACGTGCAGGCCCAGTGGCCATGGCCCACGGGCCCAGCCGCTGCGCGGCACGTGGGATCCTCCCGGACCGGGGCACGAACCTGCGTCCCCTGCATTGGCAGGTGGACTCTCAACCACTGTGCCACCAGGGAAGCCCGTAAATCCCATTTTTAATGTGAGTTTGCTGTAGGTACCTATCAGAGATGAAACCCAAGCTGACAATTCCTTTTGATGTGTATGAAAAGGGCAAATCTCTTTAAGTGAAAACCCAGCACACTAGCTTTCTTAATCTGAATTCCAGTGGAGTAAGAGGAAAACTCTTTAGAACAAATACTTCTGCGTGAGAAAATGTTCAGCATCTCAGATTTGTTTTATCATCTGAACGATAACCTCGAGCGTTCCTCTGAGCCGAATGTGGGTGTGATGCTTGGGCCAGACACACAGCTTTTCCTCTAATGTTTGCACCCAGGGTCTGCCAAACTTCCCCACCTGTGCTGTCCCAGTGACACATGGGTCACCTGTCATCTGGCTCCACCAGGCTGGGAGGTGACAGATTGTATTATACTTTCCTCTAGTGATTCTGATTGCCCTGCATTTCAGAAAGGACCCTCCTAACGTATCCTCCTGCCTTATCCTTTGAACCAGGGTCACTCTTTTTGTATGTGTGTGGGAGGGGCATCTGGTATGGACAGTCAATTTGAATTTGATTGGAACACGCTAACGAGCCGTTCATATGGGGAGTAGGGGCTGTTTCTGATTAGATTAAGCTTCTGAGAGAGGAAAGAAACAGCCACTGATTAAAGACATAAAAAAGGAAACACATTAAATGAGTCAGTGGTTCATCTTCATATAGCAAAGTATAAATTAAACATAGTCCTGGGGATCAGCTTTGAATAGCAGCTGGGTAGAGCGAGCTTTTCTGGATACATCCACGGGAGAAGGCGCTTACAGCAACTCAGAGGGGCTTAACCCACCAGAGAGGGCTCTGAGAACTCCTGAGTAAATGGATGGGCTGAGTTATCTGATAAAAATGACTCTCACACTAGGGACGGGAAGGGTTTTATTTGGATTTCAGAAAATTGTTCCCTGAGTCCCTGTGACATTCAAGCTCATTATTATTCTCTACAGCATCAGTGATGGTAATGGAGCCAGAGATCTTAGTTCAAAACAAAAGATGCAATTAGAGTAGAGAGCACGCGTGTCAATGGGACCCTGATTTGGAACGTGGCCAATACTTCTGTCTCAGAGCTTGGGGCTTCTGTAGTTTTGGTTCTATAGAAACGCCTGGGCTGGAACTAGCCTTCTCGGCTTCATGCACGGGGAAGCTGTGAGGGTCAGCCCTGCTAGACTGTGTCACCTGACCAGGGCTGGCGGTGTGGCTGCAGCCCCGCCTCCTGCTGGCTCACACTAGGATCTGTGGAGCTGCCATGGGGCTGCTACCTGTGGCCGTCGGAGGAGCCCCGAGTCATGCGTGGTCTCCAAGCCCCTGGCTTCTCCTCTTTCAGCCTGCTGGCTTCTCCCTTGGTTTTCTGACTGCTGCTCTGGTTCTGAACTGGAACCGGACTCTCCCCTACAGCCTGTTTTGCAGGAGTCCTAATACCTGCCTACCCCTGGCAGCTCCCTCTCTCCCCCACTGGGGACTAAATCTCCTCTCTGTATCTTCAGTCCCTAGTGGGGACCTGCTCTGAGTGGACTCATCATCTGGACCTGGACAGTCTCTCCCCATGCCTGGAAACTTCTGCTGCAAAGTCTCACCCAATAGATTGAACCCCTTGTTATCCATGCTGCAGGGCCCAAGCCTCTCTGGTCACTTTGCCTCTCCACATGCCGGCAGCTTGTGTGAATCAGGGAAATGTTCACAGTCTGCAACAGCAGCCCCCAAACCCCAAAGGCTGAATCCAGGACAAGTTTATTTCTCACTCACTTCACAATCCTCTAAATGTTGGGGGGCTCTCCTGGCCAGCTCTTCTCCAAGTGGTAACTTGAGGACTCAGGTTGCTTAGGGGTTCCCCTTCTTTGAACTTCAAGGTCATCTTGGCGTAAACATCCAGCGGATTGGGAGGAGAAGTGGTAGAAGTGTTCATGGGTTTCCCACACAGGATACTTACCCACCTGGGCCTGAAAGTGACAGCTGTAATTTCCTCTCTTATTTCATTGGCCTGAGCTGCTCACACAATCCCTTCCGACTTCAAAGAAGGCTGGGAGATATAGAGGAACACACAGATTTGTGTTAGGAGTCAGCCACATTCTTGGAGACCACCCTTCTCCTGGCTTCACTTCCCCAACCCCAGGTAGGACCAGGCCTGTCTTCTTCCTTTTCTTCCGTTCTGTCTTGAGTCCACCCTAGCCTGCATTTAGACAATAGTAATCAGGGCTGTTGGCTGCTATGAGTTTTAAGGTAACCATGTATAAGTTCACCTTGTTTGGAACCACTGAAAGAGGGCTTCTAATCTCAATGACCACGTGTTTGCTAAGCGATCCTCCTGGAATTTCCCATAAGGAAATGAACTTTCATGGTCCCAATCTTTAGAGTCAGAGCATTAGAGTCCAAGGAAAGCTGGGGCCCCTGTCTGTAATGGGCTGGTTTGCTGAGCTTGGCACCATGGCTGCCCCTGGGTTTCCTATAGGTAAACAGCTATTTCAGCAAATCTCAAGTCCCTGCAGAACAGCCTTTTAACTTTTTCTTCATGAAAAGTTTCCAGACATTCCAGCCCAGCTGGTCTCTTCTTGGATTCCTACCAGAGGAATCCTCCTGCTGCCTTCTGATCGTTATGAAGGATCCCTTTCAAACAGGGAAACTGCTTCAAGGGCTTCTTATGGCTGACCCAAAATCAGACCCCTTCAGGGACATCTTCCAAGAAAAAGCATCATTTTTTTTTTCCCCCCGAGCAGCAATTCTGTCCAAAAGACCTTTCGGCAGTGTTTTATTGTAAGAATAGGGCTTGGGAAACTGGATCCCCAGGGAGTGTTTTTCTGTGGAGTCTGATGGAAGAATAAGCATTGTCAGACTTTAAAAAATGTTTCCTTACACTTGAAAAGAATGAAATGTCTGCCTTTGGAAACCTGGGAGAGCACCGAGGAAAGTGCACAGGGGGATGACTCAGAACTAAGGCTCAACTCTCAATCCTTCATTCATGCAACTTATCGAGTATCTATCATGTGCCAGGCCCTGTTCAGGCTCTTGAGATTCCTTAAGGAGAGCAAGGTGGCCATGGGTCTTCTCTCACAGGCTGGTGTTTTGGGCCCATAAATAGGAAAAAATGCTCCACCTCACTGGTACTCAGGGAAATGCAAATTAAAACTACAGTGAGAGTGAATTTCACACCCATCTATGAACGATGCCAAACGTTGGCAAGATTGTAAAGCAACATGAGTGCTCATCTGTTCTGGTGGGACTGGAACATGGGATTCTCACTTTGGAAGAGTTTCACTCTCCCTGGGAGAGTTGAACGCGTGTTCTAACCTATGGCTCAGAAATTCCACTATGTGCAGATACACAGAGAGGTGCTCTCTCTTGGGTGCCAAGAGACATGTACAAGAATATTCGAAGGAGCACTGTTCATAATCCTGAAAACAACCAGACTGTGGGCCACCAGGAGAATGCGTAAATAAATGTCTGTACATTTATATGATGGAGCACAATGGTGATGAAAATAAATGAAGCAAGAGGCAAGTTGAAGAATGCAGAAAATACACTTCCATGTATACAGCATTTAAAACCAGGTAAAACTAAGTACGTAGTTGAGCTGGATGGCAAGGAAATTATTAACAAGATTCAGGGTAATGGGTTACCTTTGTGGGTAAGGAGCAGCACACAGAGATTTCTAAGTTGCTGCCGATACTGTTTCTTAAGTGGGCGGTAGGTAAACAGTTGTCCCTTGTGTTATGTGTCTTTAAACTGTACATATACGAGGTACCCAGGCACCCAGCTGGAGGAGGTATGGGTGACACGGGAATGCAGAGCAGAGGCATTTACCAAATTCAGGGCAGACAGGGAAAGTAGGTAGGAATTAGCCAGGCAAATAAATATATGTGACAGGGGGAAGAGGCTGACAGCCTCTGGCTTTTGACTTAGCTTTGCCCAGGTTTGACCTCTCTTTCCTTCTCATTCCCGTGCACGCTGCTACTAGAGTGAGACGCATGTGGTGTCTAGGTGATGCCCTAGTCAGTGTCTTTGTTTGCCTGCATTTCTGACCCTACAGCCACTCTGCAAACACGTTGCTGGTCTTCTGCCAGCCATTCTCAGGCCTCAGCCTCCATCTTCCTTGTCTTCCTCCCCCCAGCCTGCCTGGGTTGGCTTTTGACTCTTGTCTCAGCATTTCACAGCCAAGTTAGGCGAGACAGCTACACATAAAAAGGTAATTAACAAGATGAGCCAAGAAATAAGGACCACTTGAGTGGTGCGAATCGTATTTCAGGACTTTGGAGGAACAGGGCTAGGCTGGCTTTGGTTGGACGGAGAGCAGGAAGGAGGATGTCTGGGCTAAGGGAACAGTGGGAAGATTTTGCCAAGAGAGAAGAGCTCATTAAATGTCATAAGGAGATAAAAGCTGGACAGGATTTGGGATCTTATCCTGTGGACTGTGCTTATGAAGTACAAGACTAAAGTGCCACTGCCCTCCAATCACTTACCCTCGGTAGATATTACTAATAAATGGTGGCATGCTTTTCCACTAAGCCCAGATGGAGCCTCAGAATCCTTCTTAACCCAGTGCTTCAAAAGGACATTAACCAGTGAACGGATTTAACATGGCAGTGTTATCTGCTGTTCCTACCAAAGACTACAGAGTGATCACCAGACTCTGAGTAGGAGAAATGGTCACACTGTATCCTGATGTCTTGCCTCCAGTGTCTCCCTATTTTATAACTCCCAATTCACAACTCTACCGGTTGTCTCAAATACTGGGTAATATTTGAGGTATTGGCAAGAACACTTAGAACCACAGAATGCAAAAAGTAGAAGGTATCTAACATGTCACTGAGTCCAGCTCCTCCATTTGGCAGCTGGGAGAAACTGAGGCTTGGGAAGGAAGCAGGTTTATTTATGTAAGTGGCAAACATAGGACATAAACTCAGTCTTCTGACCCTGACCTTGTACCAGCAGCTCCCAGCCCTGGGAAGGGAAAGGAACCTGATCCTTCCTAAGAACCTACTAGATGCCTGTCTTTGCTAGAGGGAGCTTTTCATACAGCATCTCTTTTAAACCTGCCAGTTGCCCCAATTAAAAGGCAACTGACATCCAAGAACAGGTCCAAGTGAAAGGCTAATGTGGGACAGAGGCAGGATTCACACTCTGTCTACCAGCCCGCAAGACCTGCATGCTTTCTTGTAGTTCCCAGATGGAGGCACCAAGTTTCTTCAGAAACAGTCACAGGATTAGGGCTCCCTGGGAAGGGCTGTTGGTGAGTGTGACTCGCCCTTCTGTTTACAGCAGTTCAGGTTCTCAGTCACGTCTGGGGGCAGCCCAGCAGCTCCTCCGTGGGCGTCTGGAAGCGTTGGCTAGGTGGGGGGCTTTCTCTACAGTGAGTTCATGGTTCCATAAGATGAAACCGCCTGCAATCGCCCAGGTTCATTTGATAACTTCCCGAGTTTTATAACGGTAATTCAAGTCTGCAGCCAAAGTAACTCTTCTCGTTTGTAGCAGCATGCACTTAAATGTCAGAGCTTTGCTGAAAAACCACTTGGGTCTGAAGGAAGTCATTGTGTTCAGTAAAATCTGGCCCATTTTATGTTTATGGCCTTTAGTAGAGGAGCCAGCTAAGCGAGTTAAGCCGCCTCTCTCTATGGTGAATGAAAGCCCAGGGCTCTGGGATTGCTGGAATCACTCATTCAGATCACAGCTATTGAACATGTCCTGAGTGCCTGGTGTTGGTATATGCAACGTGCACCTTGTCTTCCTGGAGCTTATACTTTAGCAGGGCAATGGAGGTGGAGGGCAGACATTGAACGAAGAAATACGTAAATAGAAGTATTGTGAATAAGCGTTAATAAGAAAAAGGGTGGGGTGCTAAAGGTATTCAGAGGGGATCTAATTTAGACTGAGTGGGTGAAAGAAGGTAAGATTTGAGGTGGGTAACAAGTGGGGGATTTATTCCAGAAAGATGGAATAGCAGGTGAAAAGGCACAGAGACAGGAAAAAAATTGGTGTGGTCAGGAAACATGTTGCCCAGTGCCCATCCAGAAGCCACGAGGTGCAGCCTTGGGCTGACGTGCCACCAGGCATCCCCAGGGCCTGTAAGACTAGCACACGCCTCACTCGTTATGAGCCTGGTTCACAAGCGCACTAGGTAGAAATTAAGTTCTGCCTTGGTAGTGGCTTCCTGTGCCCTGCGACCCCTGCGACCTCATCTGCCATCTTGGTTGCTGACCCTTGGTCTTCATCTCTCAGCCACCCCTTTGGCAGCCAACCCTTGCCCTTCCTCCTCTTGGCACCTCCACCCCCTAGAACTTGCAATGCTAAGCCATCATTCTGTCCCGCATCTTTGCCCTCCCTCCAGCGGCCCTGCTTCTCTGGCACAATGCCTCCCGTCTGTAGCCTCTATCTGGTTTGGGTCTTGCCAAATCATGCCAGCTAAGACCTGTGTCCGAGGCCTGGATCCATTTTACTTCCTCATCCTCCCAAACCTCCATGGAAGCTTCATGATGTCATCTTTCGTGAGGTCCAAATGCCAATGATTTTCTTTCCTATCCTTTGTCTGCCATCCACGAGAGGGCCTCTGAGATCAGCTGTGGGTAAGACTTCTGAGATTCTCTCTGGAGCAAGCCATTGGTCAGCGGAGCTGCTCATCGTGCGGGGATCGTGGAGCACAGGCTCTCTCTTGTTTATTTCAGGGTCATTGGTCAGGGTCCGGAAGTGAAGGGGCAAACACGCCAAATACACATCTTCTGCTCCAACCAGAAGCTGCCAGGAACCCAAAGGCTATATCCGAGGCAGATGCTCACGATAGATGAGTTTCTTTTCACAGAAGAGAGGAGAGCGGAGACAAGCTCTAGGTGAACAGGTGCTTCCAGTCTCTGGAGAGGAGCCTCTCCCTGCCGGGCCAGGCACTCTGGAGGGCAGCACGTCTGTTGTCTGTTGGGCTTCAGCCAGACACGTGACTCCTCTGCAATCATTTGTCCCCTGAAGGTGGCTGTACAGGAGAAGCCACTAGCAGCAGTCATAATGGTTATTACAAAATAATAATAACAAGTGCAGGCTAATAAGGGCTTACAATATTCCGAGCACTACGACAGGGGCTTCCAGAGCCCACTGCTCAGTGTAGCAATCACTGTCATTTGAGTTTCATAGATGGGATGTGAAGTACCCCAGTGTTGCCGCTCAGCCAGCACATGGTGGGGTCAGAATAGACCCAGATGTCCTGATCCCACCTCGGCTGCCACGCATACAGAGCTCACCCGGAGGCAGGCTCGGGGTCAAACACCTACCTGCACTCCATCCCCTTCTTCTACCGGGCGAAATTGAGACTTGGGAGGAGAAATATCCTGCCAAAGGTGACACAGCAGCAGGTGGCAGAGGTAGAGACTGGAATCCACTTCTCGCTGGCTCCAAAGCTGTGCTTTTATAAACTATGCGCTACTCCCACCCAGCTCAGCCATCCCACCTCTGCTGGAAACCCGTGATCTGTTCTAGGCACCATTTAGCACATGTCTAAAGGAGAATGTGGTGAAGAGCTCGGAGAACATTTTGAAAGAGGGAAGGAGATTAGTAAACCAGTACCAGTGTCATGGTCGGGAAAGACAGGGCTGGGACCACAGAGCATGACAGGCTCACCTAGTTGAAGGGGATACAGAACTGTGACGCTGAACTGACACCCCAAGGATGTCAGGTGAAGCAGGGCGGGGTGGGTATGCAATTGCATGTGCAGAAATCCAGAGGTGAGAGGAAACCCAGCATGCTGGAGGAAGTAAAAACTGTCAGCATGACTGCAGCACGGAGTATGTTAGGAAGCAAGCACGAGGCTGGAGGGGTGGGCAGGGGCCAGACCCCCGGAGCCTCAGGGGCTGTGCTGGGGAGGGCGCCGTGCAGGCGGGACGGGATCCAATGTACACCTTCAAAAGATCACTCTGGCTGCTGGGTGGAGAAGAGACTGGACGAGGAAGGCAGGAGGGAGGGCAGTTGTTTGGAGGCTGTTGCAGAGTCCAGATGGGACATGGCAGTGATCTGGATGAGGGCAGTGGCTACAGGATGGGGAAAGGGGAGTAGCTTCAAGAGGTCAGCAGTGAATTCACACGGCTCCTTTCACTGTGCAGCTAAGGGCAGAATGGGAGGTGCTGCCACCACCCTTCTGATTAGAACCAAGGCAGAGGCTCCCACTCTAAGATGAAATGGCGACTGACTCTTTGAGAGACAGGTCTTGGAATAAAAGAGCTTTGTTACAAATCATGTACTGTGTTGGGTCGCTGAAATATGTCAATTAGTAGCCTCCGTTCCAGTGGCACAAAGAATAATTACCCTGACTCCGTGTGTCATCAGTAACATATTCACAGGCTTTCCTTGAAAATCTGAGCAAAGTGAGTTGGAAATCAGCACAGTCCCCAGAATATATGGGTCATGGACATAAAGGTGCACACCCTAGAGCCTTCCATGGCTTCCTTTCCTGGTCCTCGGAACCACCCCTGGGTGTGGAAACTTCCTTCAAAGCATGGTCACCTGGGGAAACACTGGCTCTTCCTTGAGCTTCGGTCAGGCTCATACTCATCCTTTTTTTTTTTTTTTTTTTTGCGGTACGCAGGCCTCTCGCTGTTGTGGCCTGTCCCGTTGCGGAGCACAGGCTCCGGACGCGCAGGCTCAGTGGCCATGGCTCACGGGCCCAGCCGCTCCGCGGCATGTGGGATCTTCCCGGACCGGGGCACGAACCCGCGTCCCCTGCATCGGCAGGTGGACTCTCAACCACTGCGCCACCAGGGAAGCCCCAGACTCATCCTTTTGCCTTCGTACTGGCTGTGTGGTCCTGGGCAAGGGACAGCCTTGGTCTCAGTCTCCTCGTTTGGCATTGGAGACAATAATCACTACCTCACAGTGTTATTCTGAAGATTCTGCTGTGTATCATTTGTTCAGTAATAGCCGAGGCTGACTGAGCGCTAATTATGTGCCAGGCCTCTTTCTAAGCACTTTGTCTATGAGCACTTTAATCTCCTCAGCAACCTCTTGAGATGGGAACTCTTAGGATCCCCATCGGAGATGAGGAAACTGAGGCACCCTGAGATCAAGTGAATAACCCAAGGTCACACAGCTACTGTGTGTGATTTGTGCCGGTGCCTGCCACATAGTGGACGCTCAGTGGGGATGCTTGCTTCCTTTCCATTGGCCCTAAATATTAATAATATACTAAATGCAAGACAGGCTTAGGAAGTCAGTCCATTGCCTTCCAACTTCCAACAGGACCAACTGGTGTGAAATAGCTTGGTGGAAGAGAAGACATTCTCTTCCTAACTAGCACGAGGTGGGGAGGGGAATTAAGCTAAATTTGAAGCTGACCTTTCCTTGGAGGAAGACCTATGGTTGTCGATGGGTACACGTTATACGCGCAAGTGTCACCCGCCAAGTTGTCCAGTTGACAATACCTAATAAGTGACCCCCGCTGTCCATCAAGAGATCCTGATTGCTTTCCACCAGAAGCCTCACTCATCCTCTCTGACCAGGTGTTTCAGATTCATCCCACTTTTCTAAGCACCAACCATTTACTGATTGATTGTCTGGTTAGGCATCAATCATTTATATATTTATTCAACAAGTACTTACAAAGTACCTGTACGTACCAGGCCTTGTGTTCTGTGCTGGAGATGAGAAACGAATGAGATATGGGTTCTGCCCTCTAGCAACACAGTTAAGGCGAGGCTGACCTATTAGCAGGTAAGTTGTGGTATCAAGAGCTTTGAGGGCCAGAGGAGGAAGCTCTGCCCCAAGAATGAAGCAAAGAGCCCACAATAGTGTGGCTGGGTGGCCAAGATCTTGAGAGATGATATTTTTTTTCAGCTGGAGAAGGAGTAGGGAGGACATTCCAAAATTACAAATAGAATGGGCAAAGGCCTAAAGACACAAAAGGATGTGCACATTCCAGAACATTGAACTCCCACAGTGTCTGGAATGATTGTGGCAAGGGCTCCAAGACACTGTCCCTCAACGCTCAGGTTACAAGGTCATTTTTATTTTTCAAAATCAAATTGCATCCTGTCCAAGCTCCTACTCACCAAGGTCAGGGAGAAGTTTCATATTATTCCCTTCTTTTTTTTTTTATTCCCTTATTTATAGCTCCCCCCCCCCCCCACTTGGGTTCTGACAGAACTCAGAGCCCAGGAAAGATGGAGCTGCTGCAGGGCGCCTAGCTCTCCCTGTGGAGATCACTCATCTGTGTCCAGGCCCAGGTGGTCCATTTTAAGGTGATGTCTCTGTTGGGAGGCTCCGCTGGTCCCTCCATGTCAAGCACTGCTGCAGAGACCGTTATCAAGGATTTTGTTAACTTCTCCCCCGGGGCAAGAAGAACCCAGATAGCTGGTCACAAAATGTCTAGTCTCTTCTTTGGGGGAGGGAGGGTGGAAAGACTGGAGAGGGAGGGTGCATTACTTCTTTGCTGGTAAATCCACAGCAACTGGAGACAAGACACAAATTAATGACTCAATAACCTTCCTGTTCTAGGAGTAGAAATAAGGTACAGCTGGCTCCCTTTGCAGGCAGGAGAGGAAGGTGAGAGCTGGATGTCTGAGCTCGCGTTCATGGTCACCTATGGTCTGGGTTCCAGGCTCAGGGTCAGGTCTGGGCACTGATGCGTGGCCCGTGTCTTCCGCAGGTGTGGCAGTGTGGCGGGAGCGTGGAGGTCCTGCCCTGCTCGCGGATTGCCCACATTGAGCGAGCCCACAAGCCCTACACCGAGGACCTCACCGCCCACGTCCGCAGGAACGCCCTCAGGGTGGCTGAAGTCTGGATGGACGAATTTAAAAGCCACGTGTACATGGCATGGAACATACCCCAAGAGGTAGGAAGCCCCCGTGGGGGTGGGTTTCTTGGAGGTTGATGGGGGAAAAAAAAACAAACAAAACAAACCTGAGATTCAACCCTTCTTCCCAGGGGACAGCCAGAGTCTTGTTTGCCATGCTGGAGTGAATTCTCAAACCCTAAGATACAAGATGTTGAAGAAAAGGGGCTGACTATAGGGTGCTAAGGCATCTTACCCACCCCGTCCCTGGTTACCTCCTCCTTGGAGGAGGGCTCCTTCCCTCCAGACAGCAGTGTCCTCATTCTATGTGAGAAGGTTGGACCAAGTGTCTCCAAGGTTCCAACATGCTCCCAGGTTCTCAGCTTCTCTGACAATAGATATTTCATGGTCCTAGATTACAAATATCCCAGTAATTACCAAAATTCTCAAAATGCACCTTAATTTCCCTGTAGACTGGATTCAAACTTCTCCATCGAACCTTTGACCAGACCAAGAAGGAATATTCCTATGCCTTTGGGATTGCTTGAGCCACATGGATGGGGCTGGGCTACATTCCCACATTTTTTAGGCTACTTTTAACCCTCACAGAACCTCATCATCACCTGCCACTGTCCTCTAGCCCTCTAGTCACCCACACTTAAGAAGTGTGAGAGAGAAAGCAATGTTTCTTTGGTAGTTCTGTTCAGGCTTGCTGTGTGTCATATGGAAGTAACCTTGGACCGCTGGGTTGGGAGAACCCAACAGATGCCAGCCACGGGATCCCCACCTGCTTGCCAGCTGGTCTGCCTAGAGATCATTGCTTATGTTGCATTTTATGTGAAACGGAGCTGTTGACTGCAGGACCTCTTGCTTTCCTCCCAAGGCCATGGCTTCCCCTCATGAGTCCTTTAGAAAGCCTCTGCTGTCTCTTCCTAATAGGGCAATGATTGATCTTTGCTTAAAGTTTCCATATGAAGGCCTTCTTCCCCGACATGTCCACCAAGCTCATGTTTTGCTCAGGCGGAGTGATTGAGAAAGTAGGCTGGGTCATGGGTGGGAGCTTTCAGGCAACCCCCTCACTACCACGACCAGGGGGAGGGGTCTTAGGTTGATTGCATCCTCCTACAATCAGTGAGATTTCAGCAGTTGGGAAGAAGAATGAGGAACCAAGCAGTACCAGCGGGAGTGCAGCCAGCCCTGATGAACCAGCCCCGAATGCAGCTCTGACAGTGGGAGTGTTTCTAGGGAAACGGTGGTGCCTTCTAGCCCCATCTGCGGCTGTGGGCGTTGGATCACAGCATTCTGGGCAGGATGCTGAGCCCTGCTGTGGGTGTCCTCTGATAGCAAAATGTTAAGCACACTTGGAAACTCCCAGGAGCTCACCAGCGAAGAGCAGTGTGGATTCCCGGCTTCTGCAAAGGACTGGGATCCTGTCCGTTACTGTTGTCCCCCGTCTCTCTGCACCCCAAAGCTGCAAACTTGGTAGCCCTCTCCCCCCGATTGCAGCTGCCAGATGTTGAAATAGACAGCAAATCCAAAGAATAGTAGAGAAGTGAGTGAGTAGAAGTAATTGGAAAATGATGAAACTCAGTGTCTGCCTGTGACTCCTAGAAGAGTTCAAACCAAGTCAAGTGGGTGGGGCTGGGGGGTAACACAAGAAAGGCAGATGAGGGGTGGAAATGTCCAGGATGAAGCCTTAGGAGGAGAAGGAAGGGGTCAGCGTGTTTCCTCTTGACCCCCCTGTTCGCTTCTATGTCCAGACTCCCTCTTCTGCCTCTTTCAGGCTTGTGCAAAGAGTCAACACTTTTCCACCTCCCGTCCACTTTTCAAGTCACATCCCAATACGACCTCGAAGCTGCTTTTGGCAAAGTCATCATGGGCCTCCTAACGGCTGGATTTAATGGCTGTTTTCGAGTCTTTCACTTACAGGATCCCACCTTTTCCTTGAAACTCTTCACTCTCTTAGCTCCAGGATTCCACACCCCAGAACATCCTCATCTCTCCGACTGCTCCTAACTCTGTGTGGGCAAGGCTTACTTCCAGTGGTCGCTTAAGTGCTCCCCAGGGACCCGTCCTTGGCCACCTGCTCTCATGATACGCATCCCAGGGTAATCCCATCTGCTCTTGGGTTCTGCAGCACCTATACATTGAGGGCTTCCTAGTTACTCTCTCTAGCCTGACTTTTGCCTTTAGCTTCAGACTTTCAGCCACACATCTCCTGGGTGTTCCCACAGGCACTTCAGACTGAATCTGACTGAAACTGTGTACATCTTTTCCCCCCCGCCCCGAGTCTGCTTCTGTTCTTATTCTCTGTCTAAAGTCATGATACCACCATCTGACCAGACATGTGAGCTTAAACCTGAGTGTCTTCCTTTAATCGTCTTCCATTCCCAGTCCATCAACGAGCCCACCTTTCCATTCCTCTCACTTCTGAGTTCAGGCCTCGTCTCTTCCTTTGCAACAGCCTCTGGTTGGTTTCCTGGCTCAAGTCTTACCCCTCAAGTTTATACTCCCCACTGCCCAAAGTCATCTTTTTAAAAAACTCACCGCGACCATGTCATTGTCCTACTTGAAATCTTTAAACGACTCTCCATGTGCACAAGATCAGGCATAAAGTCCGGTGTTAGACATGGATCTAAGCTTTCTCCTCCACCCACGTCTCCAGCCCCACTGCCCACCATCCTTGTTTTGGAGGCTCTGTAAACAGCGTGGACTTAGGGGAACTGCCCTGAGCTCCCTGTTCACACCAGGCTGTTTCTCGTCTCTGTGTGTTGGCCCATTTTGTCCTCTCTGCTTGGAATTCCTCCCAAAACCTCTTCCCCAGCCTCTACCCTTACCATTTCTTCTCCGTCGTTTTAGACTCAGCTCCAGTGACCTCTTTTCTAGAAGCCAGCCCCAGCTGGGAAGAAAGCCCCTTTTTGCCCGCGTGTCTCTGTCATTGCATCATCACCCTGTAAGAGAATGTTCCGTTGTCTGAAAGTCTCTCTCTCATTAGACCAGTGTGTCTCAAATCTGGCTGAACTTTGAAATCACTTGGCCTCCACCCCAGAGATTATGATTTAATTGGTTTGGAAGGGGACTTTTTTTTTTTTTTAAGAAAGCTCTTTGGGGATTTTAATGTCCATCCAGGGCTGAGAAGCACTTCACTAGACCATGGGCTCTCTGAGGACAGATTTTATTATTCATATCTGTGTCACCAGGCCTAGCACAAGGTGGGGCACGTGGTCAGGGCTCAGTAAAACCTCACTAATTCTTGTTAACAAATGAATCTGCTGGCCATACGTGTGATCCCTTTTTCCCTTGATCAGTGGCTCCTAAAAGCAGATCTACAGACCAATTGCATCAGAATCACTTGGAGACCTTTTAAAAAATACTGATTCTGGGTCTCATCCTCAGAGATTTTGATGAGGAGGTGTATAGTGGTAGCAGAATCTGTAAAAAGCTCCCCAGGTGCTGGTTTGGGGAAACCAGGTTTGGGTGACACTAGTTTAGCTAATCCTGCTTATCTTTCCAAACTCACCCTTAGCATCACCTACTCCAGGAAGCCTTCCTTGACTGCTCTCCTCCCTTTCCCTTTCATCCTCGCTGCCCCACACCAGGGGATGGACTAAGGGCCCCTCTTCCATTGTCCCTCAGCACTCTCTGCTTCCCGCCGTGCTTCACACTGTGTGCAGAGAGTCTGTTTACTTGTCTGGACCTTCCAGACTCTGCTTTCAGGCAGACTGTGACTTCTTCCTGTTTGTATGCATGATGTTTGGGACAGCTCCTGACCCAGTCTAGGCACTCAATAAAGATGAGTTGAAAAAGAAAGAAGAGGGAGGAAATGTGGGTGCTGCATTCCTCCATGTTTTCCCCAGTAATTTTCCCAGCTGCCCTTGATGTGGCGGCATCTCGATACATTCTCTTCAGTCACAGGCACGTGTGTTCCCAATTTACTTAACTTTTCGTCTACAGCATCCCAACTGCAGATGTAGAGCTGGAACCCTTCACCCCTGCCTAGTGGCTCCTTGGAGAATTAAATAAGTTAATATGTGGAAAGACTTTGATCAGTGCTTGGCAAATGGAAAGCACTAGAGAAGTGTTAACTCTTGTTGTCGACGTGATCACCTGCACCCTCTGCATTCCTGCCCCGGCTTTAAAATGCCCTTGCTGGGCAGTCATCCTCCCTCGCTTCCTTCTATGCAGAGTCCTTCCAGGGCCTTGCACTGGACAGAACCAGCTCTCTCACTCACTCCGTAATCACATTCAGTCCCAAGCTTTCGGAAATCCAGAGGAGCCTTCCACTCATGCAGCCTCTACTTTAATTGAAAATCAGTTTGCTTATCAACAAACAAAGTCAGTCTGCAGCAAAGCATCAATATTTCCTTACACAGGGTTCAGGAACTCTAGACGCGCCCCTGCTTCCTCTTGCCCAAAGACAGGCTGAGTGCCAAGGATGACTCACCACGGTTCTTAGGCAACAGCCCTTCTTTGGGTTTGGCTACAAGGAATTTTGTGTCCGGCTGCACACACAGGCAGGAATACTGGACAGCTTTTTGTGTGGCTAAGTACATTAGTGTCCTAGGGCTGCCAGAACAAATTACCACAACCTGGTGGCTTACAACAACAGAAATGCGTTCTGTCACAGTTCTGGAGGCCAGAAGCCCCAAATCAAGGTGCGATCAGGGCCGTGCTCCCTCCACAGGCTCTGGGGGAGGATCCTTCCTTGCCTTTTCCAGCTTGTGGTGGCTCTAGGGGTTCCTTGGCCTGTAGGTGTATCTTTCCATTCTCTGCCTCTGTCTCTGTGTGTTCAAGCCTCCCTCTCCTTTCTCTTATGAAGATGTAGGCTCATCCTAAATCCAGAATGATTTCATCTCAAGATCTCTAGTTAATTACATCCGTAAGATCCTATTTCCAAATAAGGTCACGTTTGGAGGTTCTGGGCGGACGTGATACTGGGGAGGGACACTATTCAACCCTGTACACTAAGTATTTGGCAAAGTGGGGAGATACATTTATTGTTTTCTAATAATAAAGGTCAAGGTGACCTTCTCTGAGAATGTTTGCTTATTTCTCAATTTCCTCCCCCTGCTCTGAAAAAGAGTTTGATGCAGTTTACAGTAAACACACAGTACAGATGTGCTGAACCGTTAAAATGGAAAGGCAAAAGTCCATGAATAAACAGGAAGAGGAAAGGGACGTGATATCCAGACACGTAAGCTGAACAAAACTCTGGTTCTTGAGTCTCCTAGAAGTTAAAGTAGAGACGGATTGTCTCTCTCCCACTTTTGATTAGATTGTAAGTAGGGAGGGAAACCTTCCTTTGATCCTGAATGTGGAAAGGAAGTTTTCCCATGGGAACCTAAATTTTTAGGAAAATACAGAGGCCTTGCTGAAGTAGGTTCTTCTAGTTGCTTTCCCTAAAAGCTGAGACAGTGTTAATTTGTCATCACATAAAGGCAAGTATAGCATGAAGTGAGAAGACCTGGGTCCAGGCAAGTAGCTTTGTGATGTGAGAATAAAGTGCAGAGAAGTTTAAAGAGTTAATACTTCACAGATGTCTTGGGGTAGGGGAGGGGTGAGCAGGATACATTTATTGTCAGTTGCTAAGTTCACTATTTCATAAATATTTTTTCACCTCAGTCTCATCAATATAGTTCAGGTGAAGCGCTAGACTGTGGGTACAGAGATCAGCAGAACATGTTTCCTGATCGTCAGGGAGCCGGGGTCCAGCAGAGAAAGGCCAAGTAGCAGTTGCTGGGAGGGCTCCCGGCAGGAGCCAGGGAGCAGACCCATCAGAGAAAAGGTCATCAAGAAATATTCAAAAGGTATATCCTCTCTGAAATTGCACCCTAGGAGTCTGGAACTTAAACATTCAGGCTGTGGCAGGTTCAAATTTTTACATGACCTGAACTCTGGTGGGCAAAAATAAATGTATTTCTTCTATATCTACATTTTTTTTGACTCAAGCCCCTGTTGACTGATATCAAAAATGTGTTCTGATCATGTCCAGATACATGCAGCAGCCATCTTTGTGATTTTTCCCAGACATTTCAGAGTTAAACTGTCAATTTCATTATTTTCCAAACCCCCGTAACTTGATCCCGGAGTTGATGGCAGAACCAGATGGGGTAACACTGCCAGCACGTGGACTGCAGTGTCGGTGGGAGAGAGCTGTATGTGCTTCCCCATCCTCCTCTGTCTCTGCTGTGGGCTTATGTCTCATGAGATACCACGTGCCCCTCTGATCCCTGGCTCCATGGTGTCGTCCTCTGAGATGTCACCCGTCGCCATCTGATCCCCCACTGGAGGGACCCCTTTGCATCCTCTGCTGTGGCATCAGCTCTTTCTCAGCTGCTTCTGTGCCCCGTTCAACAGCTGGGGTGCAAGCCCAGGGCTTCCCCTCTGCTCTGGGACCACAAGAAACATAGGGGCTTCTCTCTCGCTCTCACTCAAGGACACATCCATGTCTCCATGTCTACTCCTTGTCTGCTGCATGTCGATGGCTCAAGGGCCACCTCTCTGGTACACCTGGGAAGTGAAAGACACAGTGCTGTCTATGCTAAGCCCCCAGGCCTAAAGAGATAGGCTGCTTCTCCCATAGGGACTTGGTCTTAAGAGGCAGAAGGGCAGGCTCCTAAAAATGCGCTGGGTAAATTTTAATGCACAAACTCCAGACCCAGGTTGATTGGGTTCAACTCTCAGGTCCACCACTTATTAGCTGTGGGACTCTGGGCAAGTCACCCAGGAGGTCACTGAACCTCCCTTTGTCTCAACACTTCATCTGTAAAATGAGGATTATATGGTACTCCCTCATAGGTTTAAATGGGACCATGTACATAAATTTAATATAAGTAAAATATAAATATATGTGCCTGTCTCATGCAGAGCACAGCCTGACACATTGTGTTATGTAAGACTTAGCTGCCATGATCCTTAGGAATAGTAATGTAATTAGCATTATTCCATCTTCAACTCTTTCCCTTCCCTCTTCCTCTCCCCTAGCAGTTCAGAATCTCTCATCTTATCTCTTGACAGAAAACCTTAATCAGACTGTATTCTTCCCATTTCTTTCACTTATACAAAGACTACAGCTTTTTTTTCTTTTAGTAATTTTTAAGGATTTGCATCTTTATTTTCAATGGCCTTTGATGACGGTCCCCATCAGTGCTGGTCTGATGTTTCACAGACCAAATGGGGACGGTTATGGGGCCAAGGCACACGTTGGGAAGTGCATGAGTTATATTCCCAGGTTGTCCCTTCACCAGACAGTCTCCAGAACCATGGTTGGGGAGGTTCAGGGAAAAGCTGTGGCCTGGTGGTGGCTGAATCTCTGTGTTTGCATCCTGTGTAGGACTCAGGAATCGACATCGGGGACATCACTGCAAGGAAGGCTCTGAGAAAACAGCTGCAGTGCAAGACCTTCCGGTGGTACCTGGTCAGCGTGTACCCAGAGATGAGGATGTACTCAGACATCATTGCCTATGGGGTGGTAAGGAGCTCGCCCCTCGGGGTTTCGCCCAGACGCAGACAGAGAGCAGAACCAGAGAGAGGTGTGGAGAGTCAGGGAGGGGAAGAGCCTCTTGTCCCCCAGTATGGGACGTGTGGTAGACCTGTGGACAAGAGGCTGATTTCTGGAGCTGAGTGTGAGGCAGCCTATGCTTTCATAGCCCAAACCTCTCCATTCCCTTGAGAGAGGTGCTTAGTCTCTCCTTTACAGTCCTAAGCAATTCAGCTCTGGCCCCAAACCTGCATACCCCACTTAATAAAACAAAAACCTGAAGTCAGGTTAAGATTGCAAGACAACGTAACAAACTCCACTGTTCCTCAAGCATGGGTGCCTGAAGTTCTACCAACCAGCCTTCATGCCTCCCCCACACACGGGGCTATGTCTTTCACTCACACAGAGCCTCCTGGTAAGGCATTCTGGGAAATATAACCTTCCTGAGTTGCTGTATTTTGAGGGATGTTTTAGTACCACTTATCGATTGGCAGCGAGCAGTTCTCCCAGCAGAGGCAGCAAGATGGAGGGACAGAGCAGAGGGTTTGGACCTGGTTCCTATCTTGACCCAGCCACTTCCTGGGCAAGTGTCTTAATGTCTTTTGGCCTTAGTTTCTTTATACGTTAAGTGTGGTAAAATAATACTGTCCTCGTGGGTAGAAGAAAGTCTCAGATACATAAATGTATTTTGTGTCTAAGGTTAAAATACTTTGAACATTATAAACTCTCCCATTCTTCCAATATCCCCAGGACCATACAACTCTTAAGGTATTTTCAATACCTGATTGATTTTTGGATATCTCACCTGGTTTTTGCTGACTGAACACATAAAGATTTTCTATGACAGTTAAGCCCTCAAAACTATCCCCTGGGGCCACCTGCCTTACCCCCACCCCCTGCTGTGTTACAGATGGGGAAACAGAGAGGCAAAGTGACTTGCCCATATTCACGCAGTTAATCAACAGTGAAACTGAATCTGAAACATCAGCTTCTGATATCACTGTCATTCCTCCCTTTGCAGTGTCCCCTCAGACCTTTTAGATATCCCAGGATGAAAATTTGAAGGAAGAACTGAGGCCTCTTCCTCTGATGACCTGTGCTCAGAACTGAGTTCAAGGCCTGCCTCGGCAGGAACATTATGGGTACAACGTCAGCCTGGGAGGAGAAGAATCCTTGCTGAAGCTTTGGCCTCAGTGTTCCCTGGGGGCCTCCCAACTCTCACATCCTAGGATTCTAAAGGAGACAGAGCCAAGGTCCCAGGAACTCCCCCCTTCCCACCCTCCTGCAGGGCCTCTGTTGTCCCCGGAGGCCAACCTGTAGGAGGGGGTCATATCTTCCCACAAGAGTCCCCATGGCATGGCTGACATGTCCTGAGAGAACCGCCCAGTAGCCTCTTGCCTCTCCACTTCCCAGGCTGGTATAATTCAGATGTCAGAAAACTCCTCAGCTGGCGCCACCCAGCTGTTACCTGAGGCTCCAGATCCTGTCATCACCGTGGAAACACACTGGACTGTGAGGTGCCCATCAGTCCCATCTACCTCCCCAGAACCATCCTGAGGATGCGGCAGTTACTGGTACCCCTACACTCAGCCCATAGCAAGTTGTGTGTGCTGCTTGGCCACTGTTGAACCCAGCCCAGACAGAATAGTTATGCTACTGTGGCTCCAGAGAAACTATTGGCCCAGACCTCTGGGAGCCAGGGCAAGCTTCTGGATTCATGGTCTCACCAAGCTATCAGCTGTAGCTAAAGAATGTTAGCCAAACTCAGCCAGAGAAGCGGGGAAAGCAATACGGTGGAGGTGTATGCACGCAGCCATTGCAATTCTGGGTCTTGGCCCAGGGCGTTCTTGTCTTCCAAGCAAAAGGGTCTCATCTTATGAGCACATACAGCAGGTTTACCATGTAGTCTCCTCACCACCGCACCCAGAAACCTTTGGTTGGTCAAATAGTGAGTGGCACATACGGGCTTGTGATCCAGATCCGTCTGAGTCCACAGCTGGGGCTGTGTTCACTCTGTTGTGCTGAAAAACCTCCACTTGCCACCCCAGAGGGCTGAGCTGTGGCAGCCGTTCCTGGGCCTGGCGGGGGTCTCTGACCCCCTGCATGTTCATCTGCCAGCTTCTGTTCAGGGCCCAGCCAGCCCCCCTCCCTCCTGCCTCCTCAACAGGCTGGGTTCTTACGTGAGCAGAGATATGCTTGCTCGTCCAGGAGCATAATGAACTCTTAATGGGGGCAGTAAGGTGACAATGGGCAGGGCAGGATGCAGCACAAGAGCAAGAGGATTTCTGGGGCTGAATCTTTCTTCCTGGTGATTACTTTTATTCTGAAATGGAAAGACCAGATGTCTTCTCAGGGGCACGTTGTTTTTTTTTTTTTTTTTTTTCTTTTTCCCTTCCAACTCATGCCTAAACTGCATTGCTCAGGTCAAATAACCCCCTGGGATTCTCAGGCCATTGTCAAGTCTATATAACCCTGCCCATTAATCCAGTAATAGGTCCCACTGATGCCTCCTGCAGGCTGAAGGGCCTGTGGGCCCCGTTGTGTGGGCATGGGCATCCGCCTGGATCACCGAGCTCCGGGCCTGGGGGATGGCATGGCTCTGCATAATCCCAGCTCTGGTGCTGACCGTAGAGATAGAGCAGCATCTGGAAACAGACATGCCTGCTTCTGAACATTAGCTTTGCTACTTAATCACTACGTGACCTTGACAGTTTGCAAAACCTGAAAGGTTATAGTCACATCACTTCATGGGGCGTCTTTCACAGTCTCAGGGATCGTCTCCATTTGCATGATGGAAAGAGCTTGGACTTTGGAGATCGACAGACTCCAGCTCTGCCATTTGTCCAGCTATGATGCCATTCATTCACTGTTCATTTTCTTCATTCATTCACACATACTTACTGTGTAATATGTGCCAGGGCTGACCCACGTCGCAGGCAGTTAGAAAGCCTGAGAGCTAGTCTGGTGACTGATAGAGGAGACGGGCAAGTGGAGAAGTGACAAGAATACAGCGTGTTAAGTGCTGCAATCAGAGAAATGGAGGTGTTGGCCTCACACCCAGATGTGGGTCAGGAAAGGCTTCCAGAGTGACAGAGAAGCTGAGGACCACAGGAAGAGGAGGATTCAGTCAGGGAAAAGAGAAGGCCAGGGCAGAGGGTCCATGCAGTGGGAACAGCATGACAGACCGAGAGGTGTGCAGAGCTTCCTACGGTAACACACTTCTTGCACCCTTAAAAGAGATAGTATTACCGATCTGGCTATGTTATTTTGAGAATTAGGTGGGATAACGCATGGAAAGCACTTCACCTGGGCCCTGGCACATAGATGCAGTCATAAAAGCTAGTTTCCCTGAACGGCCTTCAGAAAGGTTATAGCGGTGATAATAGTAGCTAACAATTATTGCACATTTGCTACTTGTCAGGCCCTGTGCTGAGTACTTGTAGATATTGTTTCAGTTAATCCACAAACCTATGAGGTTGGCACTAGTATCATCCCTATTTGAGAGTGAAGGAAACAGACGAGGAATTATGTTGCTTTGTCCAAGGCCACACAGCTGGAGCCAGGATTCTATCTCAGCCCTCTCTCCCAGCTTCCTCAACAGACCACCTACTTAATGGGGGGTGGATGACACAGAGCCAAGGAGGACTTTATCAAAAGGCACCACCCACCCCTCATTCAGAGGCCAGCTTTGGGGATCCAGGGGAGATCCAAGTCTGACTTCAGGGCTTTCTGGAACTTTCTCTTTGCAGTAGAAGTTAGCAGGTCTCACTGATGGATTACAGTGTTCGGCTTCAAATGTGACACCCACCCCTCCATGGGCTGTGGGAGAAGTCCAGAGAGTATTTGCATATGCTCCTCCCACACAGGCCAGCCACGTAATTGGTTTATGATAGAGGATTTGCTGCATCTATGCTTCTGGGGCCCTGCCTAGGGAGCTGACACATGCTCATATTTCTGCAGAACCCCTAAACTTCAAGTTTGAGATTGAGCTGCTCTCACCCAGTAAAGGAAAGGGAGCTCGAGAGAAAACGATTTGCCTCTGTTCCTTGTCCCCTGTCAAGAACAGGGGTCGCATAGAGCACACGTGGGCCTCTGGTTATCTGTTCCATTTCGCACCCCTTAACTGGGTTCACTGCACTCCTGCCACGTCCATCAGGACTACGAAAACTTAGCTGCTGTCTGCCTCTGGCCTTCCCCAGATAGATGACCCACCTGTGGCCCATTGCCCTGGTCTCCCCTGGACTCTGATCTCCAGCCTCCTGTTGTGAACAGAGTGCTTTGATTGCTAAGAAGAGCTATTGAAGCTAGCTCGAGTTTAGGTGGGTAAAGATACCACAAACTCTCATGGGCTTAGGAACTAAGCCTGGACATGAGCACTTGAGCTGGGAAGCCACTCAAACTGGAGTGGGGGCAGGATGATCTCTCTTGTCTCTAAATCTATCTGCCTCCTGCCTCATCTCCTTGATCACACTGGATTCCTCTGCTTGCACATGGCCCAGCAGATCCACCACACCCAGTCCAAATGGCCTCACCATCCTAGTGGCCAGCACCCACTGACCACAGTGTCTGGTCTCTCATCTGGACTCCTAGGACAGAATAAGAGGATCATGAGATAGTCACATTTCAGAAAGAGAAGGACCAGGAGAGGGGAGGAAAGAAAGACAACTGTTAATTCATTCTAAGCTATTTGTTGGTGCCTGCCACGGTCTACTCAGCTATGGCATGCGAGCAGGACCACGTGGACCGTAAGCTGCCCTTTCCAAAGGCTGAGAGTGAGCTTAAGCCGGAAGGGGACATTGAATACCTGCTTTCCTACCTAGATGTGGTAAGACATTGGTTCATGGTACCCAGACATTTGTTCTGTTGATTGCCATGTGCTTGTAGGTGAGGATAAGAGATACCTCTCTCTTCCCCTGCTCCCACTCTGGCCCCTTTCTCTCTTATTCTCCCACCAGACCTCCCACTCTGGAGAGCCCTCATCAGCTGGGCCTCCTCTGGGGCCTGGCCAACCACTGCTGGATTTGCAGGAAGCAGAGAAGGCCTGGTCCTAGAGGATATCCCAGGCCCCCAAACAGCTGACATGTTGCCCACTTCCCCCAACCCTCAAGAACAAAGACTTCTATCCACGGACTTCTGAAGGCCATTATGCCACCCTTGTGCAAAAGGAGGGAGTGAAAAATCTAGTAGCGTCTCGTGTGTGTGCACGCGTATCTTTTCTTTTTACCTAGACTATCCCAGCGCCGCAAACCCAGCTTGCTGTGTAACAGCATCCTAACGCTTCCCCTCCAGAGGAGGCTGGTCTTTCCTCAGCACCTTGATGCAAGGCAAAAGCTGGTGCTTGTTGGTTTCCATAGTATTCAGAGGGCCTCGGATTGCTTATGGAAGCAGAGCCTGTCTCAGTGGAATGCTTGTTTCTCCTGATTTAATGCACCTGTTTCTCTGTTCCTTTCTCTTCGGTGTGGCCGCCTCTCCTCTGGTGTTCAGCTGCAGAACTCTCTGAAGACTGATTTGTGTCTTGATCAGGGTCCAGACACAGAGAATATTCCTATCGTGTACATCTGCCACGGGATGACGCCCCAGGTGAGTGCTCTGAGAGATCCCCGTGCACGCGTGTGTCTGGTGTGGGGAAGGAAAAGCTAAACCCTGTCATGGCTACTCTGGGCCCAGAGGCCTTGGGAGCTTTTCATTAGGAAGTATCCTCATGAGCAAAAAAGCGAGTCATACCTGCCATGCCTGGAAGGAGTCTGAAGGAGCAGATGCTGGGTTGCCAGGACCCCCTGGGGTGGGGCACAAGGAAGGCGATACATCTCTAAAGAGGAACACCTGCCTCCGTTGGGGAGACTGTGCGTAAATTACAGCCCTGGCTCTTGCAACCATGCCTTTCCCTAGCAGGAGGGAACCCAAAGTTCCCCAGGCTCCCTGATGTCTCAGAGTCCCTTCGGAGTGCCACTTCACAGCCTCAGGCTCTGCCCTTTAGTAGATCATAGCTGGGACCAAAATTTATAGCCATGAGATCCTTTCTAGCTCCTCTGACTTTCTGGTGGAGAATAAAGGGAAGCTACCAGGAAAGTAAGTTATCCCCCCAAAATTCTCCATTTATAGCCTAGGCTTCAGATATCTGAAGAGGTTGTTGAGACACTGGCAAGAGAAATGGTTTATTCAACAGAGTACAGTGGGGAATTCTTGACCAAGAGTGCCGTAGACTGACCTGTTATGACTTGACATTTTCAGAGTTTACTTACCTTACCTCCAGAAGTGTACAATGATTTTTAAAAGGTATCTTAGTATAGAAGATGCGTATATTCGTGCAATTGCAATTTAGTGCTTAAAAGAGTTGTTACCTGCCTAAACACACAGCTAAAGGAGATTGCGATGTGTGTGTACCCGGTGTACGATGCCGAGACTTCCCAGCAGCTGTCCACCGTGATCTCCACCACCTTGTCCTTTCTGTGGGCCAAGCTGCTGTGACACCACTGAGTGGTCAGTCACAGGTCAGCAGATCGCACTGCCTTCACACCACACAGTATAGCAACTCATTCTCCATTATTACAATGGTGTGACATTTTTAATGAGTGACTATTTTTATGTAAACTTTTTATTGACATAGAACATATATACAGAAAATAGACAAATGATAAGTGTACAGGATTAATGAATTTTCAGGGCAAACACACTCATGTAACCAGCACCCAGGTCAAGAAAAAACATTATTGCTTGATTTTGAATTTTATGTAAATGGCATCATAGGGTATATGCTTTCTCATGTTGGCATCTTTCTTCCATCGTATCTGTAAAGTACTTCCTTACTGTTACGTGTAGTTGTAATCCACTCATTTTTGTTACTATGTAGTATTGCATCTTGTGGATATACCATTTTCACTATATAGTCTACTGTTGATGGACAGTTGGACTATTGCCAGGTTGGGAGAATTACGAATACTGCTGCTGTGAACATCTTGTCCATGTCTTTTGGTGCACATATGTACTAATTTCTTTTGGATTTATACCTAGGAGTCGAATCACTGAGCCATAGGGTTGACATATGTTCCTTTTCTTTTTATTAGTTATCTATTTTATACATATTAGTGTATATATGTCAATCCCAATCTCCCAGTTCATCCCACCCCACCCCCCAGCTTTCCACCCTTGGTGTCCATATGTTTGTTCTCTACATCTGTGTCTCTATTTCTGCCTTGCAAACCAGTATATGTTCATTTTCTGTAGACAGTACCTACATTAGTCTGCTAGGGCTGCCATAATAGAATGCCATAGGCTGGGTAGCTTAAACCATAGAAATTTATTTTCTCAGTTATGAGGCTTAAAGTTCAAGATCAAAGTGCCAGCTGAGGGGCTTCCCTGGTGGCGCAGTGGTTGAGAGTCCGCCTGCCGATGCAGGGGACACGGGTTCGTGCCCCGGTCCGGGAAGATTCCACATGCCGCGGAGCGGCTGGGCCCGTGAGCCATGGCCGCTGAGCCTGCGCGTCCGGAGCCTGTGCTCCGCAACGGGAGAGGCCACACAGTGAGAGGCCCGCGTACCGCAAAAAAAAAAAAAAAAAAAAAAGTGCCAGCTTTCTGCTGAGAGCTCTCTTTCTAGCCTGCAGATTGTCGCCTTCACGCTGTGTCCTCACGTGACGGGGAGAATAAGCAAGCTCTCTGGTGTCTTTTTTTTTTTGTGGTATGCGGGCCTCTCACTGTTGTGGCCTCTCCCGTTGCGGAGCACAGGCTCTGGACGCGCAGGCTCAGTGGCCATGGCTCACAGGCGTAGCCGCTCCGCGGCATGTGGGATCTTCCCGGACCGGGGCACGAACCCGTGTCCCCTGCATCGGCAGGCAGACTCTCAACCACTGTGCCAACAGGGAAGCCCTGGTGTCTCTTCTTAAAGGAACACTAACCCAATTGGATCAGAGCTGTACCCTTATGACCTCATTTAACCTTAACTTGAAGATTTGGGAAATTCTTAGCCTGTTCACTTTGCAAAAAAATGAGAAAGCTTCTTCTGGAGAGAATATCAAGAGTGTGACTGAACAACCATTTGATTAAGAGATCATGGGTGGGATTCATGACTTAATTAGTCATCTCACAGCAGAAGGCATCAGTAGAGATGGGCTTATACCAGCAGAGACACTGCCAGTTTGAACTAGAGAAAAAGTGGGGCAGAGTGAAGGAACGCTATTGGACTTCTTGGATTCTATAAGATGGGACCACATAGCTATTCAGTTGTGAACATGCACTATTCCTCAAGAAAAGGGAAGAATAGTACTGAAGGTGATGTAGAGATCATCAGGGCTGCCACTCCCAGCACAGGCCCAGGGGTAAGGCCATTCCCTCAAAGGATAGGCCTGCTGCTCTGGTTTCAGTGGGCAAGGATGACCCAGTACCAGAGGGGTAGGGCCAAAGCAGCGAGCACCTTGGGTGGGACCACTCCAGAGAGCTGAAGGGGCAGGTGGCCCTGCAGAGACATGAGGGTGATGCTGCCACCCCAGTGGGCCTGGAGGGCAGAGTATCGAGACAAAAGATGGTTATTCTTGAGCCTTAAGATCGAGTGGAATTTGCCTTGCTGTGGTTTGGGCTTGTTGGGGCCCATCGACCCTTTCTTCCTTTCAACTTCTCCCTTTTGGAACACGATCATCTATCCTATGCCTGTCCCACCATCACATTTTGAAAGCACATAACTTGTCTGATTTCACAGTGTCTTAGCTGGAGAGAAATTTTGCCTCAGGATGAATCACACCTTGTGTCTCACACATATCTGATTTAGATGATATTTAGATGATATTTGGACTTTAGACGAGTTGATGCTGGAATGAGTTAAGACTTTCGGGGCTGGCGGGATGAAATGAATGTATGTTGACTTAGAGAAGGAAAGGAATTCGGGGGGCCAAGAGCAGAATGCTATTGACTGAAATTGTGTCACCCCAAAATCCACGTGTTGCAGTGCTAATCCTGACTATATTCGGTGTAAGGAAGTAATTAGGTTAAATAAGGCCATAAAGTGGAGCCCTGATGTGAGAGGATTGGTGTCCTTCTAAGAAGAGCCACCAGAGAGCTCCTCATTCCCTGTCTGTCTCTCTCTGCCACGTGAGGACACACCAAGGAGGGAGTCGTTTGCAAGCCAGGAAGAGAACTCCCTCACAAGAAACGGAATGCCAGCACCTTGGTCTTGCACTTCCAGACTCCAAAACTGTGTGAAAATAAGCTTCCGTTGTTTAAGCCGCCCAGCCTGCGGCATTTTGTTATGGTGGCCAGAGTCATCAAAAATACTGTCAGTTTTCCAAAGTCGTTGTGTTAATTTTTACCCCCACCAGCCATATATTAGAGTCCTAGTTATTCCCTGGTCTTGCCAGCATTTGGTACTGTCTGTCTTTTTAAACTTCTAGACATCACGGTGGGTGTATAGAGCTATCACATGGTAGTTTTAATTTGCATTTCTCTGATTATAAATGCATCCAGGCACCTCAGTCTTCAGTTGTTCTTGAGTGTGAGTCAAGATGGCCAGGTCAGAGGTAGTTGGGTCTTTGTGTAAATTCCCTCTCTGCTTTGTAATGCCTACGACCAAGGACACAACAGGTAAACTTTCTTTTAACAAATCTGTGTGGAAACGTGCAGGGTTGGTGCTTATCTAGGTCCCTGACCGAGCGTCAGGTGTTTCCTCCGTGGGGTGATGGCTGTCTGTTCAAGCAGAGGCTGCCGGTCTGCCAGGTGCAGATGATTCAATACGGGGCAGCCTGTGTTGTCAGGAGTGTGGATTCTGGAGCCAGCTCGCCTGAGTCCAGATGTCAGCTTTGGAACTTTCTAGTTGGGAACCTTCGGGCAGGTTTTTCCATCTGGGCCTATTTTTTTAATCTGTAACTTGTGGATTAATAACGGTATATACCATAACGGTTGTTGAAAGGATGGAATACATTTAAATAGTGCTCAATAAATGTTAGCTATTAGTATTGCTATCATGATAATATTATTATTATCACTGCCCATTGAGCCTTGCTCAGTATAAATACCCTCCAGTTTCTAACTCCAGCCCACATTGGACTGACTTTCCTTGGCCTCACGTGCCATGTGCCGTAGGTGCCTGCTCTGGTCAGAGCCGGCCCATAGACTACGAGAGCATTTTGCTACAGCAGCAGAAAATGCAGGGGTGTAGGGGCGAGGGCAGTGAATGGGGCGTGAGGAAGCCTGAGTCCTGGGCCTGGTCTTGCCACACATTTGCAATGTCACCTTAACCCTCCCTGGACCTTTATTTTGTTTTATTCTTTTATTGAGGTGTACTTTCACACTAAAGTACACACATCTTAGGTGTGCAGTTCAATGAGTTTCCACAAGTGTAGACGCTGTACAGGCACCACCCAGATCAAACTCATCGCCCCAGTGGGCCTCCTCATTGCGCCTCTTGGTCAATACCTCTACACAGAGGTAATGACAATTCTGATCTCTAGCACCACTGATTAGGTTTGTCTGGGTCTGTATTCTTATCTGCAAGCCAGGAAGTTGGACTGGCCATCTCCAGGCCCAGCTCGGCCAGCTCTGACAATCTGCTTACCTCGAATTCTTTTGTTCTGAAATTCAGTTGGCCTGGGAAGCTGTGAGTTTGTGCTGTGCTTGCCAGGAATTCTGGGAGCTGCCTTCCCTTGAGGCTTTGTAAATCAGCTTCTCGATGTGGAGCTGCAGCAAGCAGACTTGGGTCCCCCTCCCCGTTCCTCACAGAACCCTCGTATAAGTGGGCTGTATGTGGAACAACCCCAACTGGGCCCAGTCGCCCTCTCCTAGCAGGCCTGCAGCTGAGGTGCACAGCCCAGAGGTAAGGAGGCTTGAGACGAGCCTCAGATCACACACACTTCCCAGAACAGAGAGGTGTAGGTACTCTGCCGTGGCAGGAGTTTGTTGAGTATGGCCTTCCCAGTGAGTTGGGAGAGCTGGGGAGAACTGGGTCATCCTGGAGATGGGCTGTGTATCCTTGGCGGGAGTTCATGCATCCACTAGGGGTGGACATGGGTACAGGGGTAAGCGATGGGTGAGGAGGCAGGGCCTCTGGCTCTCAAGGCTTCCCAAAGGCATCCACTAGCCCTTAAGAATTTCATTGGCTCATGGAAGAGACGAGAAAAGGAGGAGCTCAGGGATATCACCTTAGTACAAGGTCAGGGTACATCTCAGAAGGGGACTGTGGACAGATACAGGCCTCAGGGATACTCTGAATCTCCCAGAATTGATCCAAATTAAGTGCTCAATATTCATTTCCAGGAACATTTTCCCCTCCTACTAACAGCTCTCAGCAAATCTCTTGGTACCATGGCCACAGAGGTCAAGGAGAAGCCAGGGAAGTTCACAGATGGGACTGCCACGTCCAATTATGCAGGTTGTGCACTGTACAACTCCAGAGGAGGGATGTGGTACCTCACGTTGTCTGGGGAACAGAGACCTGCCCTAGGTGACAGTCTTTCTGGGCTCTGTTATGAAACCTCACATGTTCCTCCCCGAGCATCACACTTGATAGGAAGAGTAAAAATGTTGAAAGGCAAATGATGAGGTATAGAGTGGTCAAGAACCAGACTACCTGGGTTCAAATCCCAGCCCTACCACTTACTAACCCGGTTCCCTGGATAGGTGTCATAACTTCTTTGTGTCAATTTCATAACCTATAAAGTAGAGATTATAGTAGTGTCTACATTTTAGGATTGTTATAAGAATTAAATAAATTGATGCACGTAAAACACTTAGACAACAAACCTGGTACACAGTCATTGCTTACTAAATATTGGATAATTATTACCAGATTGGTAAAGAGATTCAAGACCACGTCCTTACGAATGAGAATTGTTTAGCCTGGAGAGGAGCAGATTTAAGAGAGACATGAAACTTCCAAAATTATAAGGACACAGATTTTTTGACTGAGTGTAAAGGAAACTTTTTCCAGTCATTGGCTCAGGCAGTCGTGGCCTCTCCGTCATCAGAGGTGGCGGGCTCCAGGGGCATTGTGCAGGGTTCCTATGTCATGTGGATGCTTAAGCTGAGAAATCCCTAAGGGCACCCCCACCCTGAAGTTCTATGGCTTTTTAATTCATTACCTTTTTAAATTTTTCTTTAACGAATGAGAGTCCATAATTTGCCAGATACTGCTCTTGGCCTTGCGAGACAGTGATGAGCCATATGGAAGTCGCTGCCCTCACGAAGTTGCCATTCTAGTGCTGGAAACAGACTTTTCTATATTATTTCATCCTCAGTCTTCAACCCAGCCAGGGCTTGAACTCTTTTCTTTCTTGGGAATTGTGTATATGGCCACAGTTGAGCTGCATGCCTTGGATTTCAGCCAGGCAAGAATGGTGAAGGAGGAAGAGGACAAGAAAGCAGGACTGCGACCTGGTCAAGTTCATCTTGCCGACTTTGAGGATGAACTTCCCTTTGTTGCTTCCTTCATCCAAATTTCTAAGGTTTTTTCATTTGGGGTTTTAAAACCAGAGAGAACCTGTATCAGCCAGGTAATAATCAATCCCCAAACCTCACTGACATTAACCAAACAAGTTAATTTTGTCAATTCAAAAAAGTAAAACATTTTACATTAAACATTAAACAAGTTAAAATGAACAAGGGATAAAAACGTATTTAACTCATTAATAAGGGAAACAGTAAGCAGGTACTGAAAGTATTTGAGGAACTCAGTATCTGTAAGCATTTTCTAAAAAAGAGTGTTAGAATAAGATTATAGATTAGATACAAAAGTCGTTAATGTCCTACAGGGAAATAAAATCATAGCCTTTAATGTGATCTTTTCTACCCAGACAGGAATCTAGAAGTTAACGTTTAACTTCATAGTGTCTGGGTACTAATCAAAAGGTAAATAACAAAGTCAAACACAGGTATATTCTCTTGGAAAATTACATACTCTTGGGTGGGCTTGTTAGACGACGCTCCAGTTATGATATTTAAAGGATAGGTAACCTCCCGTCCTTTTTTGCCTTATTTCCAGGTTTTAGGTAGTTCTCTTAGTCTTTTCACAAAGTTGGCTAAAGGTGGGGTGACTCTCCAGGCCCTTAGTGACTTGGGTACCCTTGTGGATTCACAATCGAAGCACGTGGACTTTTCCCCCAATTATTTCCTAGAGCAGCCGTAACAAAGGAGTGCAGACTGGGTGGCTTAGAGAACAGAAATTTATCATCTCACAGTTCTGAAGGCTAGAAGTCCAAGACCAAGATGCCGGCAGGGCCGTGCTCTCTCCAAAGGCGCTAGGAAAGGATCAATCCCAGGCCTCTCTCCTTAGCTTCTGGTAGTTCCTTGGCTGGGGGCAGCATAACTCCATCATCACATGGTGTTCTCCCCGTGTGCTTGTCTGTGTCCAAATTCCCCCTCTTTATGAGGATGCCAGTCATATTGGATTAGGGACCACCACTCCAGAATGACCTCATCCTAACTTAAATAATTACATCTGCAGTGTAATTGTTTATTATACTTATTTCCAAATAAGGTCACATTCTGAGGTACTAGATGTTAGGACTTCAACATACGAATTTTTGAGGTACACAATTCAACCCCCAACACCCTCAAAGAGGAAAAGTGTGACTAGAAACCTGACTTCCGTGCCTCAGACGAAAAGTGCCTCACATCACTTCCTGTCACATTCGATTCACCAGAGCTATCACGTGGCCCTGCCTCACTAGAAGTTAGAGTTTTCTGGGTGCCCAGGAAGCCTTGTCTCTGCCACACAAAGTTAGGTATTTTCTAAATCACTTCCTCCTCTGACAAATAAGAAAACAAGAAAATGGCAACTGGGGATGGGAACTACTTGCCTGGGGTCACAGCACAATCTACTGGCCAAGACAGGTCTAGGAAGGATGCCTGTATTTTGTGTTCCATTTTCTCCTCCAGTTTCATTCATTCATTCATCCATCAAACACATGCTAGGTTGTCTTTCAGGAAGTCCTCATAGTTTGAAAAGTTTCATTTCCCTTGAAGAACAAATTTGGTCTAGTGATAGAGTGGTATTGTAGAGTAACTTATAGTGGGGCCCAAAGACATCAGAGACCCAAAGGCAGCTTGGACGAGGAAGAGGGTTGGGGTTCACCTGTTTCAACCCTTTGAGAGATTCTGCTTAAACGTTGTTTAAAAAGTTCACTCTGATAGCATTGTGATATTCCCGGGTCTTGGAGAAGGCCTTGGGTGGGAGAAAGCCTAGTGTAACTAATCAAATTAGTGAGGTGAAGTTGCTGCTAAGCATGCTAATTGGTTAATGAGTAAATGTAACCATTTTATTTAAATTAGCAGCAAATTTCAAGCAATCCTCAAAATAACTGAGAATATTAGCCCTAATTAGTGTAACAGCCTGGAAAATTTCTTCTGCTGGGAAAAGTGCAACAATGGGGTCTCCCCACAGGCTCTGTTTATTCAGTCGATCACTCATTCACTCACTCATTCCTTCATTTGCTCATTCAACAAACATGCATTGAGTATTATGTTAGGCCAAGAACTGTGAGAGGCAGAGGCAGCTTTACCCAGGTCCCTGACCTGGAAGAGCCCCGATCTAGAGAGGGAGTTGGACACTTAGAAATTACCGTTTATACGGTGCAACCTACGGCCCCAAGCCACTTTCTCATTAGGCCATCAGAGGAGAAACGGGACAAGAAAAGGTCTGAAGACCTCTCCCATTCTTTCTGCCTGAATCTTCTAGACTGTAAAAGACACAGGGGGGAAAAAGTGCTTTTTCCACAGGAAGGTAAATTTTTGGCTGTAGAAGAAGGAAGATGAAAGGAACTTAAATTCTTTCTAAAGTTTTTGAAATACTGAAGCTGCCACGTTTATGCTTCAGGAAGTACTTTTTGACTCAAGGTATAAACATTAGAATTGAGTTGAAAGAAGTCTTCTATTTACCCCGGAGATGAATTCCCTGTTAGATCAGGTAATGTGTTTAAGAGAAGTGTGGAATTGTAGATGGAATCTGTTGCCTCTGCTTTTTGGAATTTCTAGAATTTCTTCATTTTTTTCTCACTTGGCTCTCCATGCATATCCACACACATGCAGAGAGAGAGAGAGAGAGAGAGAGAGAGAGAGAGAGAGAGAAATGAGTGGGAAAACTAGCTTATTTCTCTGTCTGCTAATCACTGTCTAGAAACTGCCACTCCCACGTGGGGTCATGACAAAGCCATCACTCCTGGCCTGGCCGGCAATGCTCCCGAGGCCAACGCATGCGGCCTCAGAGGCCCTTCCTGAACTGTGCTTGCACCCCCAGAGCTTTCGAGTAACGTCTGAGAGACAGCTGAAAAGTTCTACTTTGTGGGACGAGAATTTAACTCGCCAGCCACTTCTCTGCGACCTTTGGCAGACTTCTTCACTTCTCTGTGATTTATACCTATAAATAAATGAGAATGCCAGGCACCAAGGGGTTGTGAGGTTTTGAAAAACTTCCCTGAGTTTGTTTCTCGGCTTCTCGTGTGTGGTTTTATGGCCCAGGCATCAGCTGAGGACTGTTAGTGCAGGGCCCCCGACTGGATTACGGTCCTGGGGGAGCCTTACCCTGTCCTGAAACTCTGGCTGGCCACCTCCAGCTCTGCATTATTCGGGGACTAATCCAAATAGGATTATTTGGATCTCTTCATTTTCTTAGTACATCCTCTGCATTTAATATTTTATTTTATATTTCTTAGAGCTTCCGAATGCTGATTTGGTCATATTTTTTTGTAATTCTATAAATTGTTAACTCTTCCACTAAAGTAGGGATTGACTATGGTAAGATACAGAGCAAAATAGTCCCTTGTCTCTGACCCAAGAATCTTGTGTTTTCTACCAGCATCTGTTAGGTTAGCTTGTTAGTAGGGTGAAGTCTCAGATCCTTCACAATTCTTTATTTTAAATTGAAGTATAGTTGCTGTACAATATTATATGTTACAGGTGTACAATATAGCGATTCACAATTTTTAAAGGTTATACTTCATTTATAGTTATTATAAAATATTCGTTATATTCCCCATGTTGTACAATATATCCCTGTAGCTTATTTTATGCCTAATAGTCTATGCTTCTTAATCCCCTACCCCTATATTGCCCCTTCTCCCATCCCTCTCCCCACTAGTAACCACTAGCTTGTTCTTTATATCTGTGAGTCTGTTTCTTTATGTTATATTCACTAGTTTGTATTATTTTTTAGATTCCACATATAAGTGATATCACACAGTATTTGTCTTTGTCTGACTTAGCATAATACCCTGCAGGTCCATCCATGTTGCTGCAAATGGCAAAATTTCATTCTTTTTTATGGTTGAGTAATATTCCATTGTGTGTGTGTATAATGTATGTGTATAAAATATATATATTATATACATATGTATGTGTGTGTGTGTGTATATATATATATATATATATATATATATATATATATATATACTGCATCTTCTTTATCCATTCACCTGTTGATGGGCACGTACGTTGCTTCCGTATCTTGGCAATTGTAATTAGTGCTGTTATGAACATTGTGGTGTGTTCTATCTTTTCTAATTAGTGTTTTTACTTTTACTTTGTTTGATAAATACCCAAAAGTGGAATTGCTGGGTCGTATGGTGGGTCTCTATTTATTAGCCTCTGAGCTGTACCCTCACACGTTTCCAGGGGCCCCATTCCTGTGGGACACAGAGTAAGTGGGGTCTCTGGGGTGACGCAGTGTCTAGCCCTGGGATGCCCTGCTTCTTGCACATCCTCTGGACAGCCGTCCCTCAGCTCCTCCCCTCGGCCCTCTCACTTCTGCAGTGTAGGCTGCTTGTTTGAGGGGGTAGCTTTTGCTCCAGAGGGCCCAGGGCAGTGATTGATGCCCTCACAACCTTGGGGTCAGGGGAGGCTGGGATCTAGGCCCAGTTCTGCCCATAGCACATGTGTGATTGCGGCCAGTGACGCAGTCTTTCCAACGCCAGTTATAATCCATGAATTGGGGCTTCACTAAATAATTATGAGGGCTCTGTTGGCCCATATGTGACAACACCTAGCCCAGTGCCTAGAACATGATGTTCGGTGTGATTATGTCACGCTCGAGGGCAGCCTCCCACCACTCATCTGCCATTCTTGGAGAGATTTGCCTCTCAGGCCTCGGGCCCTGGGGATAGGTCACTGAGCCAGCATCCAAGGAGCTGAATTTGGAACCCGACTTGGCTTTGTGGCCTCTTACAAGTCACTTCACCTCCCTGAGCCTCAGCTTCCTGATCAGGAAAGCGGGGCTGGGTGCTGAGATTTAAATCAAGCAACCAACTCCCATGTGCCTGGCACCAAGCCTGGCATGGAATGGGGCTCAGTAACGTTGGCTTCTTATTCTAATTAGGGCAGTCATCTCTCAACAGTTTTGGGGAGCTTGCTAGGCTGCCTAGAGATAATGCTAACGACAGCTTACATTTATTGTTTACTGTTTCTAGGCATTTTTCTAAATGCTTTGTGTGTATAATCTCGGTGAAAACCCTCAAGAGCCCTGGGAAGTAGGTACTGCCATTACCCCATTTGTACAGGGGAGAAACTGGTCACATAATGACCAAGAGGTAGCACCTGGCTTGAAACCCTGGTTGCCTAACTGGGAACCCACGCTCCAAGCCGTGGCTCAGGACTGCCTCCCTGGTTTCAGTAGATGTGTGGCCTCCACTCTCAGGAAGTTCTCTGGACAGAGACAGGACAATAAGCCCCTGTTGTGTGGTGTGATGAAGGCTTGGCACCGAAGAGATGTTCAGGGCACACTTGCTGGATGAATAAAGGCTGCAGTGAGAATACAGGGAGGGAGTAGCCAATCTAGCCAACCACCAGGCATGTTCTTCTTCTTGGGTTCTAAAGGAAAACCGAGTTTAATTTGCAGTTTCCTCCCTGAGAGGACTTACGGCAGGGTCCAGGGACTGGGCTGAAGGAGAATTGAAAATACTACCCAGTCAACTCTGTCCTTCCCACCCACCGTGGGCCAGGCCGCGGAACACAGGCGAGTCAGCTCTCTGGACTCATGAGGGCTCTCTGCGCGTGCCCTTGCCTGTGGAGCTCCTGCTTTGCCCTGAGGAACTAGGATGACCATCTCCCCGTAGGATGCGGACCCCGAGGATGCTCCAGCTGTACTGTGCCATTTATATAAGGGACTCGAGCATCCGTGGATTTTGGTATCCGCGGGGGTCCTGGAATCAATTCCCCACAGATCCTGAGGGATAGCTGTCTGTATAAATGTAATTGTCAGCACAGTTGATGGATATATACGTGAATTGGTGTACTTGTTAGTGGTCTCTCTCCACCACTATATCGTAAGCTCCTTGAGGGCAGTCACTTTGCTCTGTTCTCCAGTGTATCCCTGGTGCCTAGCACACTGCCTAGCACAGAGTAGGGTTCAGTGCACCTCTGATTAGCAAATGGATCTGTTCATAAAGTTGTTCATAAAGACTTTTTAGTGAATGAAGGTAGTCTTCATAACACGACCTCCTAGCAGCCTGCCCAGACACACTGGCTTTGCCACTTACCAGCCTTAACCCAGAAGCCAGACCCTTCATCTGTAAACTGGAGTTAAACTCACCTATCTGATAGACTCTATCAGATAGAGGTTTTGTGAGGGTTAAATGCTCGGCGCTAGGCATGGCACACAGTAAGTCCTCAATTAATACATCATCACTGCTGTTACCTTTATTGGTAGTATGAGTTATTATCAGTCAGGATAGGCTCTGGCAGGATCTGTACTTCCTTTAGACCTGGTATCTTTTCATGGAGACCCAGGGATGGGAGCTTGAGAGATGTGCCCTCCCCCACTGGGATGGAAGCCAGATCCTTGTCACTTTTCTCGATGAGGGCCAGTTGCTATGGGTACAGGTTGGACAGGAGCGGGGGCTTCTCCTGCCACCAACACTTGTTGACACACAGAGCGGGCCTGCCTTTCCGTTTGACCCCAGCCCCATGCAAGAGAGACTCTCAGACCCTAAGGGTTGTCCTACTGGCAGGGCTGTACTAACACCCTCCCCGCCGCCCCCGGAGCTTTCTGTAACTCACTCCCCCACTCAAGCTGGTTTTGCACAGCTGCATCCAGGAGAGCCCGGGATAAGAACAGCAAGCCAATGACAGAATGTAAGTCACAAGCATTTCATCTCAGGAGAGAGACTGCTCCCTTTCGTTCATCCATTTGGAGCAGGAAGTGGGGAGGTTTCCCCAGAGTCTATACCAGTGCTCTGCAGCCCTTTGCACAAAGCGCCGGCCATTAGGAAGTGGGCTGCTCCTTGCTGCGTTTCTAAGTAGGGTGTCGGTGGCATTTTGGGTAGGGCAGTTCTTCGTTCTGTGGGACTGTCCTACTCAGTGCAGGATGTTTAGCATCCCTGGATCCTGACCACCATCAACGTTGATGTGGAGCCAGAACATCCCCCGCTCATTTCCAAAGGTCCCCCGGAGGAGGTGTTACCAGCCCTAGCTAAGAGTGTGACGAAGAAGGAGTATAAGAAATAGGCTTGGGACTTCCCTGGTGGCACAGTGGTTAAGAATCTGCCTGCCAATGCAGGGGACACTGGTGTGGGCCCTGGGGTTGGAGAGGAACTTCTGCCTCTGAGGCTCAAGGGCAGGATGGAGGAAGGTTCAGGAGGAACACGTTTGCAGCTGTCTTGCAAGTAAAGCAGGGGGGATCTGGATGCATTAGAGAGTAGAGGAGATTTAGGAGCCCTGCTCAGGGGAAGTGGTTGTTTTTTTTTTTTTTTTTGCGGTACACGGGCCTCTCACTGTTGTGGCCAATCCCGTTGCGGAGCACAGGCTCCAGATGCGCAGGCCCAGCCGCTCCGCGGCATGTGGAATCTTCCCGAACCGGGGCACAAACCCGCGTCCCCTGCATCGGCAGGCGGACTCTCAGCCACTGCGCCACCAGGGAAGCAGGGGACAGGGGTTCAAGCCCCGGTCCAGGAAGATCCTACATGCCGTGGAGCAACTAATCCCGTCGTGCGCCACAACTACTGAGCCTGCGCTCTAGAGCCCACAAGCCACAACTACTGAGCCTGTGCTCTAGAGCCCACGAGCCACAACTACTGAAGCCTGTGCGCCTAGAGCCCCGTGCTCCACAACAAGAGAGGCCACTGCAGTGAGAATCCCGTGCACCGCAACGAAGAGTAGCACCCACTCACCACAACTAGAGAAAACCCGCGTGTAGCAACAAAGGCCCAATGCAGCCAAAAATAAATAAATAAATTTATTTTTTTTAAAAAAAGAAAGAAAATATCTTAGAAAAAGAAAGAAAGAAATAGGCTTGGGGATTTGGGAATGGCTGGTGGCACTGAGTGGGGATGTCTGAATTGTGTTTATATCAGGGAAGCTTAAGGATATGCTTGTCTATTTCAAGAAAGTGCCTCTAAGTAGATGTGTTCAGAATATATCATGGGCCGAAATGGATTCTTATATTTGATTTTCCCGACTAACTCCATTGTCACTACACTGCCTTTGTCCGAGCTGCTTTTCCTGAAATCTATTCATTGCTGCACGTTAGTCCTGCCAGCGTCGAGTTTTAGTGGAATCCTTGAGGTTAGCACTGTTAATATACTGGGAATTTCAGCAGAGCTGTGCTCTCTAAATCAATCACCAAAACAGCTTTTTTTTTTTTCTTGCTCAAAAATACACTACGAAGTGCAGGAACATGTGTGGGAGTGGAGGTTGACTTGGGTGAAGGACACACGTAAAAGGAAAATTTCATAACATTTTTTTTCTGCAGGAAAAAGGTCTTAATTCTTGTAGAACTGGGCTACAGAACACATTTATGTCTCTGCCGTATCTTTAGCTCCTCAGAACATCCTGGGCTACTCAGAAGTCACTCAGTAATGTTTGCCTGGGGCATTATAGGTACTTAACAAACACGTGTTGGATACAGGAATGACTAAATTCATGGAAAATTTAAGCCTTTTAAGTGATGACCGTGGTATGGACTGATCAGTATTTACCTTCTCAATCCCCCTGGGGGTTTCTAGGGTGTCAAGGTTCGCCACGGGAGTGTAGACTTCTCTTCCCCAGAGTTTGCTCTGAAGGGAGGGAGAGAAAGGGGCTGCCTATTAGAAGTGGGTGGGGTTGAGATAAGATAGGTGTGTATTAAGATTTGCTTCTTAAGGAAAGCAATAAGGGAGCATGTTTTGAGATTGATGGAAAGAAGTCTATAGAGAACAAGCTCTGATAGATGGGGAGGGAATGAAGCAACATTCTCAGGGTGGGGACAGGGCAAGATGGGAGAGGATGGGGTCCAAGGCCATTGGGGTGGGCCCTGGGATTGGAGAGGAACTTCTGCCTCTGAGGCTCAAGGGCAGGATGGAGGAAGGTTCAGGAGGAACAGGTTTGCAGCTGTCTTGCAAGTAAAGCAGGGGGGATCTGGATGCATTAGAGAGTAGAGGAGATTTAGGAGCCCTGCTCAGGGGAAGTGGTTCAGAGGCTGGGCAGGCACTCGAAGAAGGTATACCAGGTAATGCTGCGGGGCACCCTTGACGTTGAAAGCTCCACCTCCAGGGAACGGGTGTGGAGAAGGTGTATGAGGCTGCAGAGGTGAGGTTTACAGGGTGTCAAAAGGCAAAAAGGATGAGGAAGTAAAGACTTGAAGGTGCTGGCGACGTGTTGACGGCGGGAATGCGAATATAGCCTTTCTAGGGATCTGGAGAGGCCAGGAGGGAGAGGAAGGCAGAAAAGGTTATTATTCCGAAGGTCTCAGTTAGCTTGGTGAGCAGGCATTTGGGAAGTAAGAGAGGGCATAATCCAGATTGAGATTTCAGGGGTATAGCAGTTCGGGCACTGAGAGCTGGGGTCTGGATGTGAATGGCCCTCCCTGGAATTGAGGCCATGGCGCAGGTTGGGTCATTCGTTGATTGGGACTCTGAAGTCTTGCTGGTGGGATGTGGAGGAAGCTGTGGGCCTGATGCCAAAGACCTTGACGGATGCGGTGGGCTACCTGGTGAGAACAAAGTTGGCAGAGCGTGGTGGTGTCTAACGTCTGTGCTTAAAGAGGAGATGCTTTTATACCAGAACGTAGGAGCTGAGTGTGGAAGGAGCGCTACAGGGAGAAGAGAGTGTCAGCTCCATCTCATGTCCCTGATGAGAGAATCAGCAGGTTCGAAAGCACACAAGAGTGGCGGTACCCTCCAGGAAGAGCTATTTGGGAAGGGACAATGTGGGACTGCATCCTGCAGGCCTGTAAGCCTTGTAGTTGCCCAGCCTCGAGACCAAAGAAAAAGCCCAGAGACAGCAACAGAGACCTCAGTGGTTCATTGGGCAGGGGGATCTTACACAAAGTGTCCTGGAGCAACACCCCAGGGTGTGTAGCAAAGGGTGGACAGGACATGGCAGCAGTCTTCGCTACTCAGAGGAGAAGGAGGCTACCATTTATAGGGCAAATTGATGTCAGGTACGCTCATCAGTTCGAGGGGTTAATTAAGCCCTATAATTAAGAGGATTGGATAGTCATGTGAGTGAAGCAGGGACTGGTCGAGCAGGGGATGTACAGAGAGCAAGAGAACAGCCATCTTTAAGGACCTAACCGTACACGCAGGCAAAGGCCCCGTCTTTGAAAGACGCTGGGATTTTGATAGGTGTTTTCAGAAGACTCAAGGTGAGGCTTAGGAGGGAGGCAAACAAGGGAAGATTAACCAGGAAAAGAAGCACAGAGCATATCAGGGGGTGAGAGGGGGTGAGAAAGCCCCATACAGACAACACAGATTAAACCTTAGGTGCACACTTAGGTCCCCATGGGAACTGGGAGGGTGGGAGGAAAGGGATGGCAGAATCAAACTGGGGGAACCACCTCCCCTTTACTGCAGCCACTGCAGTCACCCTCGGTCCCCAGCTTCTGCGCTCAGGACAAAGCACCCCCTCCCAAAGCTCTCTCCATCCCCACGGCAACAGAGCTCTGTCCGCATCACGTCACACGGCTTTCAGTCCAGGATCAGCAGGGCCCCATGGAGCCTCTGCTCTGCCACAGAAAAGGGGTCAGAGTTCCAGCTGCCAAGAGGAAAAGAGGGCCAGGTCTTGGAGACCTTGAGAGGTCAGGGAAGCCTTCCTGGAGGAGGAGCTGCACCTGGACTTTAAAGAAAGAGTAGGATGGTGGAGCAAAAGCAGAGCAGGAAGAGGGCTTCAGGAGTGGGGCACAGGTGGAAAGGGATGGAATCGAACCTTCCTTTCTTTCTTTAGTAAAGAGCAGGGTATCATAGTGGTTGAGAGCTGGGCTTTAGAGCCAGGTGACCCGAGTTCAACTCTCAGCTCTGCCACTTGCTGTCCGTTCATTTACCTCTAATTCTGTTTCCTCACCTAAAAATGGAGATGATAATACACCCACTTATGCCGGGTTATTTTGAGGATGAAATAAGTGAGTTTGTATAACAGCATCCCTGATACACCTGTGAAATGAGCTACCTGGATCAGTACACTTTTGCCACATAGCAAACCACCCCAAGATTTAGTGGCTTAAGACACATCCATTTATTTAGCTCAAGATTCTGAGGGTCGATAATTTGGGCTGGAATGTGCTGGCCCTGTCTTCTGCTGGTCTCAGCTGGGCTCAATCAGGCAACTGTGGCCAACTGCTGGTCAGCTAGTTGAGTCAGCTTCTGGAGGTGAGCTGACTGTCAGCTGAAGTGAGGGAGCTTCTGGGCCATGTGTGGGTCATCATCCCAGCTGCTTCACATGATGGTGGTGACAGGGGTTTCTAAGAGCAGCAAGAAAGGGCAAGCGCAACCGCATGAGTGTTTCTCGGATCTCCGCTTGCATCACGTTTGCTATGGAAATGTTGTCAGGGGTCAAAGAAGTTACACGGCCAAATGCAAACTCACAGAGAAATAGACTCCATCTTTGAAAGGAGGAGTGACGAAGTCACATTGCAAAGTGGTTCATGTGCAAGGATGGGGAAAATCTGTAACTATTTTTATTATATATCACAATGCCCTATTGTGTTCACTTTGTATTATTTCATTCATTCACTCATTCATTTGTTCACTCATTCATGTAAAAATAATTAGTGAGTACCTATCTTGTGGGATGGCAAGAAAAGGAATCCCCAAAAGAATGGCCTCAGTTTCCTAGTCATAGTGCAATCCATCTGGCATTGCTGTCTGAGGTCTGTGACATCCAGTAAAGACATGAGCTGGACCTTTTTCCCCAGTAAATCAGGTTATACTCTTTCCAGAGAAGAGGGAGATGAAGTGGGGGATGGTGTTAGAGCAGGTGAAATAGAAAGATTTATATTTGCAAATTAAAATGAGATACCAGTATTTCATCCCCAGGAAGTCCATTTTTCTGGGCTAACTTCTCCCTGCTGGAGCTTAACCCACACGTTTTATTACTGTGATCTTTCCTCCATCTTCCAGATCACTGAGGTTGCTGGTGACTCCAGATCTCTATTGACCGCAGGTTAAAAACTGTTAAACACACACACACACACACACACACACACACACACACACACACACTCCCCTGGGAACATTCTAAGATTTTTCTCAATTCAGTGCAGGATAACAGCTGTGGTATGCCAGCAAGGGACTAAGCCCCTCATTGCTCATGGGGGCCAGGTAAGAATTAGACTGTGTCCTGGGGGGAAAATATTGAGAATCTTATCCTGGAGAGAGCATCCTATTCTACCCAAAATATTAATCTACAAGGCTACATGGAGGGTGTTGTCCAAGGTACTGGTCCAAAACTAAGCAGAGAGAAGCTTAGAGAACACTTAGAGTAAGGAATATGAAACAGGCACCAGGGAGGGAGCCTGGATGGATGTCTGAGCTGGAGCTCAGTGTCCCTGGAATAGTTTAGTAACACATTCATTTAATCAACTAATATGTTTTTGAGTATATGTTTCATACCAAGCAGTGAGTTGGATAACAGAGACAATAGTTAGCAAGACAAGCACGGTCCCAGCCCTCAGGGATCTTGGAATCTGATGGGGAGAGACTGATGTTACAAGAGCATGACTAACGGCTAACTGGACAGTCCCCCATTAACCCTATGCTGTGGGTACCATTATTATCTCTTGCTTTTACAGATGAATAAATTGAAAGAATGAATGGCCAAGTAAATCGTCTACAGTCACACAGCTAATGAATGATGAGACTGGGGACGTAAATCCAGAGTCAGTCTTTCTTGAACCATTCTCCTTCCCCTGCCCCACTAGATCGAGTCCTCCTGGTATATCTTTTGCAAGCCCCTTTTACTTGTCTTTAAGCGCACGCATCACATTTTGTGATTCTGTCTGTGTGTGATTGTTTGGTGAGGGACCATAGCAAAATAGGTGTGTCAGCCAGTTCAAGCCTTGTTATGCTCTAGTAACAGGTGACCTCGAAATCTGAGTGGCTTACAGTAACAAACATTTCTTGGTCTCGCTACATATCCAAGTCTTTCTCGACCTTATCTTCCTTTTGCAGTGCTTGTCAAAAAACAGCCAGCAGTAACAAAGGCGTGCTCTTCATCGAAAGCACAAGCTCATTTGCCATGTTTTGTCTACCAACTTATTGCAGGTAACAGCTTTGCCAAATATTTCATCGCTGCATGAAAGAGATCACCATCTTTCCAGCCTCCAGGGATGGTTCCTCACCACCCACTTTCTGGCCCCAAAGTCAATGTCTCACGTTCTAGGGTTTGGCACACACCCGCTCATCTAGAACCGATTTCTTTATCATTCAGCTTAGGCTGATGATGCGCAAATCTCAGGGGCTTAAACCAAGGACTGCTTATTTCTTGTTCGTGCCACGTGGTCATTACAGTTCAGCTGCAGCTCTGTGTCACTTCACCTTTTCTGGGACCAAAGGAGAAGCTCCCCTCTGGGACGCTACCGGTCCGATGGCAGAGAGCAAAGAGAGACATGGCAGATGTCACGAGTGCTCTTAAAGCTTCTGATTGGAAATGACGCGCGTCTTTCCTACTGATGTTCCATTGGTTAAGGACACATGGCCAGGTCTGACACTAATGATGCAGGGATGTGTCAGAGCTCAGTCTGGAGGGAAGCACAGGAGTGGCCTCACAGGACAGGGCAGTGAATCCATCTGTTAGAGGCGTTAAGGAGCGTGCATTGACCGTCGCAGGCAGATGCAGAGTTGGCAGACGTTGTATTTTGCAAAGAGGAATGTCAGGGCACATTTTCCTAGGTGCACGTGACGCGCTCCATCTTAGCCGTTTGTCAGTAAGTGGATGGAGGTGGTGGGAGATGAGCAGACACAGCTATAAAGAGTTTTGAGCAGCGCATACGTGGGACCAGCAGTCAAATAGCAGGTGTGTGAGCTTTCTTGAAGATGGAGAATGTACAGATGAACAAGAGAACTGTATTTGTACTTGGACACTTGGACTTGATGGGAAGGAGTAACAACCGTCAACAACAACTAAAATAAATACAGGTAGTTTAAGCTAAAAGCAAAGGGTTGGTGCTATTAGAGCAACCCTGGGGTGATTCATTTATAGACTTGAAGGGAGGGTTGCCTGGCGAAAGGCAGGAGCAGGGCAGCTCTCAGCAGTACAGGTTCACAGATCTTCTCTAGAGAGTTGCCCTAAATGTGTCTTAGCTACAGTACTGCCAATCTCTGTGTCTCTCCGTTTCATGTTTTAAATTCCTGGGAGGAGGGAGCCTTCTCGGCCCCTTAACAGCCCTGTTCTCGCCAATGGGCAGGTGGTAGAGTCACAGAATACAGGCTATTCTCAGAGGAGATGGGTCATTGTTAGACATTGCAGGCTCCGTCCTGCCTCTTCACGGCTGCCAGCCCCAGTCCCTGGCTCTGCCCCCTCCCGCCTTGTTCTGATAGCAGCACACATCCCATGCGCATCCTTCCTCTCCGTGACAAGCCCAGGTCTGCAGCCTCCGGGGCCTGACCCACCACACTGACCGTCTCTATTAATGGGGCCTCCTCTGTGCCCCGGCCCTCGGCAGCCTGTCTCTGCCTGAAGTGGCCTTCATCTGCAGCCTCCATCCATGTCAGAGGGCTCTGCTGGAGAGAGCTTCCCAGGCAGGCATCTGTGTCAGGTGTGGGGTGCAGGTTGAGAGCAGGGGCAATGAGGGAGGAACGGCAGCAGGAGAACCTGGATGCGAGGCTAAGGTCCAGGCCGGGGCGGTTGACAAGCACTGCTCCCTCAAGACAGACACCAGAGGCTGCAGAAAATGAGGGGCTCGGCCAGCAACCCCAGTCCAGGGCACCTGTTCACTGTCTTATCCTGGACCGATGCTGACCTTACTTCCCCATAACTTGAGCTCCCTCTGCAGCTCTCAACTTCTCCACTTATACCCACATGATTGATAATGTTCAGATACTCAGCCCACTCCCAGGGACTTACTAGGGCTGTGTGAACCTCCAGGCTCACTAGCTTCTCACCCCCTGAAGAAAGAATACTGGCATGCAAACGAGTGAGATATTTCCTTACCTTGTAAAAAAAAAAAAGTCAGACATTCACAAACTTCAGTACTTTATTATTAAAACAAATGACTTGCTTTATTATAAGAAAGAATAAACCTTATACACACATGATATCTACATTCACCCTGTGCCTAAGGACCACTGGGCTACATGACTCCATGATCTTTTTGCCTCATCCCCTTTGGTAATCTGGAAAGGTCTTCTGTATCTTCCGTATTAGCCAAGACTCTTGGTTGCAAGTGACAGAAACGCAACTCAATCCACCTTAAATGCAAAAGAAATTTTATCATCTCATGTAACTGACAAATTCATGTCTGTTCTGGCTTCAGGCAGGGCTGGATCCAGGGGCTTCAATGACACTTTCGTTACTCTCTCTCTCTCTCTCTCTCTCTCTCTCTCACACACACACACACACACACACTCTCTCTCTCTCACCACCATTTGACTCTGGTTCCTTTTATGTGTAAACTTTGTCTCTCCTATACTAACAGGGGAAGGGGCTTCTGTGATTTACCTCAGGAAAAAAGGCAGCAGGTGACTCTGGACTTAGACCCTACAAATCCAGGGGGGACTTTTATTGGCCCAGACTGGGTCATATGCCTGTCCTGAAACCAACCCTGGGCCAAGGCAATGGGTTACTCTGATTGGCCAGCCTGTGATTCAGGCGTACCCCCCTGACCAGGGTGAGGCAAGGTGCTGTTACAAGAAAGCAGATAAAACTCTCAGCATCGAGAGTCCTGCAGCCGTCTTTTCTAGTTCGTCTCTGGTTTCTCACTGGTTTCCATGCAGAAGCCCAGGGTGACCCCTGTCACCTGGCTCTCTCCTGAAGCCGAGGGGCTCACAAGGACACACTGGGCCCAGGAGATACAAGCAAACACAGGAAGAGCAAAGAGCGCAAGGTGGGGGATTAGAATCGCCGACGGGGCTGGCTGGGCTGCACACAGCCCCATAGGTAGTGGTACAGAGGTGACACCTGTTCTGCAGGCACAAAGTCTGGAATGAAACAGGAAAACAGACAGCTGGGAATCGAAGGCAGACTTTCTGAGCCTGGCAACAGTGCCCACGCTACTTCTGCCACTTCCTGGTTCAGGTGCACAGTGGGAGGACCTAGCTTAGCCTTTTCTGTTCGGTCTTATGTTCAGAGACCACACCTCAGTCCAAAGCTCTACTCTTCTCCCAGCTTCCCTGCAGGCTTACAACTGAACTCTTCCAGACAGGCCTGCCGAGCGGCCTGAGTCACCTCTAATCCCAGCTCACTTCCAAGCCCCCTGAATGTTAATGTCTCAGAAGACTCAGAATCCCTCAGATGGGCTAGCAAGTGGAGGGCCCATTAATCTGAAGTCACAGCTCCCCACAGCCTGCAGGGTGCTGTCCAAACTCTGCAGCCCCCAAGCTGCTTCCCCAGCCTCACCTCGCCACCCCGCATCGGCACTCTCTTTTCCCAAATGGCAATGCAGTGCCGAGCCTCTGTGACTTTGCTTATCCTGTCCCCTCTGCCAGAGGTCCCTTGTCCTGGTCAGTTATCTTGACAAACTGCTCTCTTCCTAAGCTGTTCTCAAAACTCATCACCCACAGACCAGCTCCGGGTAGCGTTCATCACTCCAGCTCTGGCCCCCGGCACTTTGCCTGCTCCTGGTCTGTGCTAAGCCTGGCCAGGAGGCTATTCTCTCTGCCCTGTTCAGCATGGCTGTCTCCCCTCCAGGCTGAGAGCTCCCAAGGGAGGCCCTGCCTGGTCCCTCTCTGCTCCCCAGTGCCCGCTCAGGCCCACACCCTAGACGGCACCAAGGAGTGTTTGCTGAATTAAACCGAGTGGACTGCTGTCTAGGGGCTGAGTGCCAGTTACAAACCTGGGGGTTTTGTGTGCTTAGCCTCACCTGTTGCCCCTCCCCAGGGAAATGGGCTCACAAGGGGAGGGGGTTTCTGAGCTAGGGACCTTGCTTTCCACAGTTATGAATGTTTACAAATGTTTCCATTGCCTATAGGTACCTGGTCCTGTGGTTAGTGAACATAAGATCATTTTGGAAATGACTCCCCTTCGTTCCTGATTTAGCATCAGTGCCCTGCAGCCCTCAGCACGGTAACCTCTGTGTCGAGGGGTTAATGACCAGTAACCAAACCCTTAAATCAGCCTGCCCTGTCTGCAGCGGGGCCAGAAGCTCATACTTGGTAAAGAGGACAAGGACCATTTCTAGCACACATTGTGGATGTCACAGTCACCACGCAAAATTGAAATTTAAGAAAGCAAGGCTCTGCTCCTTCTCTGCCCCGCCCCGCCATGCCCACACCCTGCCTGCTGTTTCCGTGAATCCTTACCCGCAGGCCTACTGGCCAGGCAGAATCAGGGAGGGGAGCCCAGAGATGAGGGGCACTGAGGCAGGGAAGCTGGACCAGCAGCACCCCATACACACGCACTGGGTCTCTTCTCGCCCTCCATCCCTGCCTGCCTGTTCCTGCCCTGCAGTGCCTGTGGCCAGACTAGAGCCTCGATGAGCATTTTAACCCTCACAACTACATTCTACAGGTCAGGAAACTGAGTGGCTCCCAGCTAGGCAGTGAGGGTGGAGACTTGACTTGGAAGCCCACCAGACCACCCTTTTCCTAGACCAGCAGTTCTCAAATGTTCACATATATCAGACTTAATTGGAGGACTTGTGAAAACACAGATTCCTGAATCCTACTCTCAGAGTTTCTGTTTCAGCAGGTTTGAGACGGCTCCAAAATGTGCTTTTCTAACAAGTTCCCAGATGATGCTGGGACCACACTTTGAAACTGTTGTCCTAGACAGCGGTGCATCCCAACCTCTCGCCACCCTCCTCAGAGTTTTACAAACAACGCCCTGAAGATAGATCCTGCTTACCCCCCACAATGAGAAGGTTTGGAATCCAGGTTCTGCCCTATGTTTCCTCCCTAGGCTGCCAGAGTCCCCTCGATACACCTACTTTTCCACCTTGGCCGCACACTGGAATCACCTGGCCTAAAACCCCAAGCCTAGGCCCCACCCCTAAGACTGTGATTTATAGTTTTTAAAGCTCCCCAGGTGATTCTAAAATGCAGCCAAGGTGGCAAGCACCGCCTGAGTCTGATCGCATTTAGGGCTGTGTCCTTTTCACGCCTCTATCCTCCTCCGTTTCATTTGCTCACAGGTCTTTCTCCTCTCCCGGTGCACACCCCCTCCTCCAGGAAGCCCACCCTTCAGGCCACAGGTTGGTTCTCCTTTCAATGATCTTTGCCAACGCCCCCCCCATTCTGATACTTTGCAATCACCCTATTATGTGTAATTTTCAACCCCTAGACTGTCACTCCCCTGGTGTGACCCCCAACCCCACAGAGAGCTGGGCTCTTAATTCTTGGTTGGGCTACAGCCGTCCTCCAGGGTACAGATCCCCTCTAAGTATCCAAAGAAATGACTGCAAGGACCCCACTTCGCCCTGGGTCACTTTTCCCATGAAAGCACCCTGAGAATAGAGTTGTTTTCTCCCTGTTTCTGAACCTCTTGTAAAGAGTGTCCGCCTATGGCTCTCCCCCTTTCACCCCCTCACCACTCACCAGGCTAAGGAAGGTTTTAGCCAAATACCACCACTGCCGCCCCATCTCCTGACGAGAGAGTGTCTCTGTCTCTAAGATACCTCATTTTTCAAGGGCACTTACTCAATAGGCCGGCAGTGTTGCCAAGGAAACATTGCTTAATGGAAGAAATAAAGCCACTCAAAATCCACATGCCATTGTTTGGAAGAGAGCGATACTTCTGTCGTACCTTGAAAATGTATTATTAAGTCATCTAACAGCCCCATTTAGCTCCGCGTTCCTGATTTGCTGGGAGGCCCTCTCTACCACCACCCCTCCCCCTGCCCATCCTATGATTCCCTGGGGAGGGCTCCAGAATTTCCATAGCAGCTAAGGTCTGGTGAAGTAGGGAGGCGAGTCTGGACAGAAGAGGAGACTGGATGATTGGAACATATGTAAATTGGCCATAGTATAGAATGCAAGGGACTAGGGGCCTGGAGGCGGTTGTAGAAAGGAAGTTAAAGCTATTCACCAAATGTTCACAAACTCCAGCTGGTGGCTTTTAAGCTGATGAAGATTTACTAGGCGTTAGTGTCCTCTTCCCGAGTGAAGCCCTCATGGTTGACAGCAGTGGTTTTCAAACTTTTTTTGTGAATTCTTCATAACATTTTGTTCAAGTTGAATGTTATGTGAAAGCCAAATAAAAGAAGGAAAGCCCAGGTTGGGCTGGGAGAGGGGCCCTAGAACCCCACCCACCAGGCTGTCCTCCCACACCTGGCTCAGGAGCCCATGAGACCCCTTCTGGGAGTCCGCGGGACTCAGGGTGAACAATCTGGTGGAAATGACCTGGCAGTTCCCTTGCTGGTTCCGAGGGATGAGGCCCTTGGGGAGCCTCACTCCTGTGGGACTCGGGGAGGTGGTGCCCCGGCTCCAGCCCAGGCTGAGGGGAGGCCCATCTGGGCTGGATGAAGGCCCTGAACTGTCAGGATCTCAGCCTTCCCTGGAAACTCCCCCTAGTCAGGGAGGGGAGAGAGCAGCCATCTGCCTGTGCACCTGGCAAGGTCTTCAAAACTATCTTAGCCTCGGTTTCCTCATCCTTACAGCTGAAGGTGACCGCAGGTGTGGAAGGTACCTGGGCGTACAGGTGTACAAAACTATGTTGGTTTTCTTCCCACCCTTCTCTTCCTGAGGTGTTTCTCCCCCCAGCAGCCGTTTCTGGCAGGGAGGTAATATTTCATACAGTGAGGGCTGGAGCCTGTAGAAGGCTGTACTCAGTCTCTGACAGGGGCAGGTCCCGCCTCCAAGCCTGCCAGGTAGAGAAGGGATGCTGAGCACACCTGGCAGGGCACCCACTCACATCCTAGAGGGCGGGGGCCCTCGCTTGTCTGGGAAATGAGGTAAGAGAGCAAGCCGAACCTGCAGCCCTGGGGGTCTTTGCCTGGCCTTCGTTCTGTGGCCCTGAAGACAGGAGTGTGCACCCGGGGGCACTCCAGGCTCCCTGGCTGGCTGTCCAGCTCAGCTATTAGTCCTTACTCCTGACCCCGGCCTGAGGGAGAGGAAAATGCCCCTGGCGTGAGACCTGAGATACCCATGTGTTTGTCCTTTTCCCTTGTTGGTGATTTTTCTCTTTCAAGCATCAGATTGGGTTTGTAGCCCTGCTGAGCTGTATGGGCTGAGTGGTGAGCGGAAGCACTCATCTGCAGCTGAGAAGGAGCCGAGGGGTCAGGGATGTCATTTCTATGCCCCGGGAGGCTGGGGGGTTTGTGAAACATCCACATACAGGATGACCGCTCGCCCTCCGACTCTGACGTGAGTTACAGGAGGGCTGTCGCCGTCTTAGCACTTCGTAGCATCTTGTATTCTAGGCCTTTTAGTCAAGGATCCTCCAGCCCTCGGCTGCTCCCTTAGTCCAGACCCCCTCCTGGCTCGAAGGGATCACAGTGGAAGCTTCCAAGCCAGCCTCTCCCCCTCCAGCCTGGCTGCTGGAGCGGGAGTGACCGGAGGGAGGTAGGCGAGTGAGGTGAGAGGTTACAGGTGCAGCTCTGGTGTCAAACTGCCTCAGTTTAAATCTCAACCACTGTTCTCCAACTGTGTGACTTTGGACAAGTTCTTAAACTCTCCATGCCTCAGTTTCCTCATCCACAAGATGGGGATGATGGTAACAACTGCCTCATAGTGCTGTTAGGATTCACTGGGCTGAAGCGTGGCAGCACTCCTGACATCTGGGGCTGGATAATTCTTTGCTGTGGAGGCTGTCTGTGCATTGTAGGATGTGGAACAGCATCCCTGGTCTCTACCCACTGGGTGCCCATAGCAGCCTTTCTCACCCCTGTCATGTCAACCAGAAATGTCTCCAGACATTGCCCAATATCGTCTGGTTGGCAAAGCCAGCCCCCACCCACCCGCCATGGTGAACCACAATTCTAGGTCATTTCTTATTAAACCTCCAGCTTCCCTGTTGCTCAGAAAACATAGCTGGGCCTGCTGGGCCTGCAGGCACTAAAAGTGGGGTGTCTTGTACAAAACTGTTTCCCTCTTTTGTGTTCAGGCCACTTACTGATTCAGTCCACTGCTGGCTGGGCTTCTGAGGTGTCCAGGTGACAGCTTAAGAGAATCCTCTTTGCTGAATCTCCCTGTGATCTGACCAGCTTCGTGGTTACCCCACTCAAGATGCGCTCTGTTGTTTGCCTTTTAAATAACAGACAACTGTCTGTCCTTATTATGATTTTCCCAGACTCTGGAGCAATAAACAGCTCTGATGACAGCTGTACTAGGTAGTAAGTAAGTGCACACATGTCTCTCAGAGCATCTCCTTGAAGCATTTCAGAACAGCTAAGTGGATAAAACTGATTTCAGCTATTACCTAGGCAGCCGCTTGTGTCTGTGGAGCCCGCCCTGGAGGTGAGAGGCAGGCCCTGATGACAGGGATGAAGGAAGGGGTGGCAGTGACCGGCTTCCTGGCTGTCCTTGTCTGGCAGCCCACGCTCTGGAGCTTCAGGAGATCCGGGTCCTGGCCTGCCAGGTGCCTAAGAGCTACGCCGTCCTGAGGAGAGAGCATGGTGCGTTCAACCCAAGGACATGAACAGCTGTGCATCTTTGCAGAGAGACTCAGGTGGCAGGCCCGTGCTTTTGCACATTGAGGGAAGGCTTTCTGGAGGTGGTGAGTTTTTATATCTATTTTCAAAGTAGCAAGAGTCGGGGTAAGCGAGTGGAGGAAGCAGAGACAGTTCCCATATCAGTGTGATTAGGACCATTATTTCCTGATATGTTAGTTTCCCCAACTTGGCTGTTGGATCATCCAGGACAGGGAACCACGGTTTTCTCACCCTCAGGACCCAACAGCGATTACTTGTTGGATGGGTGGATGGGTGGATGGATGGATGAGATGCCCACCTGCATCTATTTAATTTCCAAAATCCTACCAGTCATCAAATTCTCCCTCAGTGCCAATAAACTGGAAGCCACAGCAGGTCATCAGCTTTCCTTGGTGATGAACTAAAAACCCAGGTCACACAATGGACAGTCTCGGGATTCTGATGAGAAGCCCAGTTTAGGCGATGAATAGGTTCTCCTTGCCTCTGTGTTCTGGTCACATTTCCACATTGAAGCCAGGCATTCTACATTTGGCCTCCACTCAGAACTTTGGTCACTATGATACTTCACCTCTTTTAGGGGAAGAATCAGCCACCTTGGTAGTTTTGATGTCCATTTCCGTGGATTCACCAAACCTGATAACTTGTAAGGTTACCTTGGAGAGCAGATCCTAGCTGTAGTGAGTGTCTTCCATTTGTCTTTCCATCCTTTTTCTCCTACTTTGCAAAGCTGACTTTATGGAATGTTTCCATGGGCTCCTGTGTTGTCTGACTTCCATCTGGGTCTGCCAGTGGGCCGACCCAGCAGAAGAATGGAGTGAGGAAGGGAGGGTGATGTTGGGGTGTTTATTAGCTGCCACTCACCATCACCCCCAAACGTCTCCCTCTCTGAACCCTTCTCAGAGGTCTCTCTATGTAACTTTTCTCTTACAAGTTCTGGTACCAGCTCTCTCCTCTCATCCCTTTGGGCCTGGTGGTGGCAACAGCTCCATGTTAATATCCCAAGGAACTATACTATCCCCATGGCTCCCTTACCCTATACCCACGCCGTTGAGAACTGGGCCTTTATCACACCCTCCTTGGATCCCCCTACCTTGAGTGTGCCATTTGTTTCCTGTTGGGGCCGTGAGTGATACACTGGCCTGAAGTTCTTATGTCTGAAGGGTGATCCTGCCTGCCTCTCCACCCCTCCCCTGGACTTCTGAGGGCCAGAGAGAATACGGCCCTGAAGGACCACCCTTACTTACCCTCCTCGCTGGCCCTGCCCTTCTCACTACACAGTCCATTTTATTCCCTGTACCATGCTTTTAAAGTCCTTGTCAACCATCCTCTTTTACTAAAGCAAAAAATACTTCCTTTTACCATTTGAAATTAATCAAAAATATTTACCAGTGAGAATTTTTGTATAGATCAAGACCCCAAGAGGGCCTACCCTGAATTCTAATCTAAAGCAGAGAAGTGTGGAATCTTGGTTTCCCCATGCAACCTCATCGTAGGTGGGGCTGTTAATGTCTTTAGTAATAGAGGACAAGAGCTCACAGACCCTGTGACTGCCCACTCAGAGCCCTTGTTGGGAACCACTGCCTGAGGTTGGGGGAAGTGACTGAAAACTTTGAAGGCCGAGGGTCACATGACTTTCCTCTAGACCAGAGCCGGCCCTGATCTTTGTAACCAAAGTCATTCATTTGTATCGTCTATGGCTGTGTTTGCACTACAACTGCAGAGTTAATTGTCCAGACTGTCTGGCCCTTGGTGCAAAAAAAAAAAGGTTAAAACAGCAGCCTGACTTCTCTCCTTTGAAAGGCGTGGTTGGCCCCTGGCTGGCGTCTTGGAACTTGGATTGCAGGAAGGTTCCCACCATTCCCACAGATGGTAAGAGTGGCTCACTGTGCCCACACTGATTATACAAATAATATGGTTTATGCTGGACACCTGCCTTCCTTCTGGAAGTCTGGGGTTTCAGTATATAAAAGCCTGGGTGCTGAGCCTCTAAGGGCTTCCCTGGGAGATAACCCCTCACAGGCATTAGCTCAACACCTTCCTGCTTGTGAAGGGCCATTCTCTGCGACTGCTGCGAGAGGACCCTTGGAAGCTTGTGCCTGGTTTCCTCCAGACTTTGCCCCACGTGCCTTTTCCCTTTGCTGATTTGATTTGTACCCTTTCCTGTAATAAATCACAGCTATGGTGCAACCAAACGCTGAGTCTCCTGAGTCCTAGTGAATCATCGAACACACTGCAAAACCCCAAATATTTGCCACCTGGCCCTTTAAGAAGAAGTTTGCCAACTCCTGCTCTATACAGTCTTAGGACAGATGGAAATTACATATCCACCATGACGCAAGACTCTGAGCTCCCTAAGGTGCGGCCCGTGTCCTTTGCTCTTTAGCTACCAGCCAAGCACAGCATCTTATACAAAATACTTAAGGAGGGGGGAAGTTGGCAAGCCTGCAAATAATGGATTCAGGCAGTGTTTTTTTAAACTGTGGGCGGTGAAATCAAGTTAAAAGGTTATGGCCAAAGTTTTTCAATGAAAGAATAGAACAGAAAATTGAGTACGCTGCATATAGTAAGGCTAAGTTTGATTTCTTGAACATTTTGTTTCAGTTGTACGTGCGGACCAGACACTGTATCGAATCATAATGTAAAAGGGTCTCTTCTTGTCCGTTGCGATGGAAAATCATTTGAAGGCCACTGAATTGTGGTCTCTTTGCCAGCTGCCTGGGGAGATGTCCTACAAACCCGCCCCATCTCTCTGGTCGTTAGCGTTTGACCTCGTTCTCCCCCTGCCCCCAGAACGTGTACTACACGAGCAGTCAGCAGATCCACGTGGGCATCCTGAGCCCCACGGTGGACGACGACGACAACCGGTGCCTGGTGGACGTCAACAGCCGGCCGCGGCTCATCGAATGCAGCTATGCCAAAGCCAAGAGGATGAAGCTCCACTGGCAGTTCTCTCAGGTAGCAGCCCCACCCGGAGAAGCAGCAGCGTAGAGAAACAGGGGAAGGGGCCGGGGCAGGGAGGAATAGGAGGGATGGAGGAGGAGAGGTACCAGTTCTCGGGGTTTAGTGAGCACCTACTACGTGCCAGGTGTTTGGTATACATTAGCTCATTGACTCATTGATACTGGCTCTGAGGGAGGTTATTATTATTGTTGTTGTTGTTGTTTTAGTGGCATTTTATTTAACTTTTAGATATAAGGAAACAGCCTCAGAGGTGGGAGTCCCCTGCCTGAAGTCACACAGTGAGGGGCAGGGCTGGGATTTTAAACTCAGATCTCTGACTTTAAAGCTCACATTTCTTCTGACAAGCGCCTTCTCACAAGCACAGCCCCAGTCTCTCAGGTATAGACAGTGCTGGGTCGTCTCTGGTCTGTGAGCCGCTCTGCCTTCCTTCTCATTCTGTAGGGAATGAGGTTTTCTCGAAGGGCAGTGTCTGGGAGCCATTTTGTGAAGGGCAGTCCACACACTGGTGACCATGAAACATTCCTTTATTAAGTTTCCATCAATTCTGAGGACGATATTTATCTTCCTGCTCTGCATTGGCCTAGTTATAAAATGATGCCCCGGGGGCTTCCCTGGTGGCGCAGTGTTGAGAGTCCGCCTGCCGATGCAGGGGACGCGGGTTCGTGCCCCGGTCCGGGAGGATCCCACATGCCGCGGAGCGGCTGGGCCCGTGAGCCATGGCCGCTGAGCCTGCGCGTCCGGAGCCTGTGCTCCGCAACTGGATAGGCCACAACAGTGAGAGGCCCGCGTACCACAAAAAAAATAAATAAATTAAAAAAAAATAATAGTGATGCCCCGGATCAGGACGCCAGCTGGAGATGGCCCGCAGTGACCCAGCTTTGAAGAAAACCAGTGCCTTGGCCCAGAGGCCTCTAGCCCCTGAGGAATCTGCTAAATAAGGATCAGTTTCTGCCCACAGATAGGGACGCCCACCTCCCGGGTAGTGCAGGGAAAGCACTCAGAACAGGAAGTGATGGAGCTCGTGGGGTTTTAGGGCATCAGGACTGCTGGGGGCTGCACATGGTGGATGCTTCTGGGGAAGTCGGGAGCAGAATGTCTATATTCATGGGACGAAGAGGCAGGGACCCCGACTCAAGCCTCCCAGCAAGCTGCTTCTGCCCTGAGAGGAGGCTGACAGGCACAGGATGGAGGTGTGCGGTTGGCCTGACCTTGATTCCAATCCTCATGTCCAGTTACTCGCCCCTGTAGTGGAGGTCCCAGCTACGTCAAGCTCTATGGGCACGGGGCGCCTTTGACCTGTGGTCTGGGGGTGCGGAACCTGAGGGCTGAGAGAGACCCTCGGTTGGGTCCTAAATGGATGGTGAGGGTCAACCCCGAGCAGCAAGTTCAACACACGTCATAGATTTAGGGGCTCGTTGGAAAGCAGGAGCGAGAGCCCAGACTAGGACTGTGGGACCCCAGGAAACCAGATGCTGGGAAGCAGCACAGGGAGCCAATGACAGCACATCTGAGGGTGGGTAGAGGGTGCACGTGGCAGCTCTGAGCCCAGGCTGGGCCTGCGGACTGCGTGGGGTTCAATGAAAGAGAGTGGTGCCCGGGGACTCCTGCCCTGCCCCTTTCTGTCCATGTGACCTTTGACACGTGTTGTAAACTGTAAAGGTCTGTCCGGTAAGAAGAATTAGCTAAGGTTCATACAGTGCTTAACGTGTGCTGCCCTTCCTAGGCGCCTGGCGTACACCAGCTCATTTAATCCTCACAGCACCTGTGTGTGATTAGATGCGGACCATTAGCCCGAGTTCATAGATGAGGAAACTGCGGCAGGAAGATGTTAAATAACATACCCACTGCTTGTTATTATTATTCCTGAACTACTTCAGATTCTCTGTTTTACTTCTAATCGTGGGAGGATGTTGGAAGTGGCCCCTGGAAGAAGGTCAGGGGCAGGGCCGAGGCTTAGAATATAGAGAACTTCTTCCTACCACCTCCCTCTCTCCTGGTGGAGCCCAGATGCCCCAGCTGTGACCTGTTCTGACCGTGCCCAGCAGAAGCCTTTGTCACTTTCCCCAGCCAGGCTTCTGGCCCAGAGTGACACAGGACAGGGCTACATTTTCCCTCTGTCCTCCTTTAAATTACGAGGCAGAGGGAGCCCTGGAGTTGTGTGGTCAGGGAGGAAGGCTGGCCATGGGCTGGGTGGTAAAGTGGCTGCTGCCTCCTGGCTCGGATTAGATGCAAAACAGGCTCACAGGCTGGAGGCAGCAGAGAGAGGAATGGGTACCTCGGCCCGCGGAGGTGAGTGGGCTGACTTGGCTGGGTGAGACAGGGACCGTACCATCTGGAGGGGCTCACGTCAGGCTGCTCTCTGCTGCCGTCAGCCCTACCTCCTGCTGCCCTGAGTTCAGCTTCCTCCTGGGAGCCGACTGACACCGTGCAGGAAGACGGGGGTGGCAGGTTGGGGCAGGGCTGGTGGCTTTCCAGAACAGAGAGTACATAGCTTGGCCCTCGAAGAAGGCATAGGAGTTTGCTCCATATAGAAGTAGTGAGGGGCATTCCAGGGAGAGGCAACGGCACGGGCGCGAGCTGCGGACATGAAACCCAGGCCACGTGCGGGGAGCTGCGGAGGGTCGGGTGTGGCTGGATCCTCATGGACCCCATGGGGCGCAGCCAGAGATGCGCCTGCAGGGGCAGCTGGACCTGGACCTGGTCCTGTGGGAGGTGAGGCTGTGTGCGGGGGACTGGGGCGTTTAGGTCTGGGTTTTGGCAGCCCCCAGTGGCCGGGATTGTGGAGCTGAATGGGGAAGAGAGATTCTAGAAGCGGGGAGGGGCAGGTAGAAGAGTTACGGGGAGGCTCAGATGCAGTTTGAAAGTTGAGCTGTTCCCTCCTCCTTCTCCTCCATGACCCTGGGGTCTTCTGGACTCCAAGATCTCCTCTCAGGGCAGGGTCCGAGGTTGCCCCTCACCAGGGGAAGAGAGCTCGGTCTGTCTGTGGGGTCTCAGCCTCTCCGTGCCCAGCTTCATGCAGTTTGAATCCAAACCCAGGCTGCTTTGACATCCCAGCCCCGCATACAGGCACATCCGACTCCTTTCCAGCCCTCGTAGACAGATGGCCTTCCCACACATGCCCCGATCCAGAGGCCTTGGTGCCCCCAACCGGCTCTCATCTCATCTGCCCGTTCCCAACTGGGGCAGAGAAAGGAACATTCCTCCAAAATCCAGCTCCTTCCTTCACTCATCTCAGTGCATGGCCTTGAACAGGCAGCCGGACAGATTCCTGCTTGAAGGGACACAGTGACCAACCAAGCAGGCCACATTGGCATGTGCAGCCCTGAGGTCTGGGCAGTTTTCAGCTACTTATACGTACATCTAATTAAAACTCCCAGGGCACTCTGGCAGTCACCTCTCTGATCCTTCTACCAAGGGGAACTGTTTGGAAATAATATTTTTAAATCCCTAATTTGCAAGCCCAGAGCAGCTGCTCCCACTTGATATTTAAAAATTAATGTATGTGAAATTTTTGTTTAATGCAAAATGATCAGTGTTTATCAAGCATCCTGGAATCTGTCCCCAAGCCCTCACTGGTGAGGAGCTACTGTTGATGAGGCCAGAGGAAGCTGGGAGCCTCTTAAATGATTAAAGTCATTGCTTGGGCTAATTTTCTTGCAACAGGTTTAATCTTTGCAAATTACAGGGGGATCCTACCAACTAAAATGTTCTGGTGGAGAAGTTGGGCTGAAAGATTTTACTGGTGCATTTCAAATCTCCTTTTCACTTTCACATTTTGCATTATTTACTCTCCTGAGGGCTACATTTAAACTCCATTCAGGCTGAATTAATTTCAAAATAATCTAGTGTGATTCTCCCAGGTTCTCCTACAAAGAAGATAGACATTTGCATATCTTGGTGTTCCATCTCATAGCCTGATTTTCTGTTTAACAAATAAAATGCCTTTCTTCTAACCCCTGGAAGCTCTTCTGAATTTTCCCTGCTTCAGGATGAATCAGGACAGCGTCAGATACTGACACTGAGAAACCACATTTGATGAAAACATCTCTCAGCAATGCTGATGTACAGGGCTCTGATGAGCAGTTTTCCAATGATGAACATTCTTTCCTTCCATCATTCATCAAGCATTTATTGAGCATGGTGGTTGGGCAGGAGGGATGAAGATATGAATCAGACACGGCCTCTGCCCCTGGAGGAGTTCATGGGTGTATAAACACATAGCAAAACTGGATGATGAGAGCTGAAATGAGGCGGGTACGGTATTCCAGTAGCCCAGGGTGATGGGCTCTGTCTGCACAACTCAGGGATGGCTTCACGTTCAAGGCATGTTTGATCTGGATCTTGAAAATCGTAGGATAGTTCCCAGGCATAGAAAGGGAGAACATCCCATGTTAGAGGCTCAGCATGGGCAAAGGCAAGAAGAAGCAGAGCGTATTCAGTGTTGGTGTGGATGGAATTTAGAATTTTCAATGGGACGTGAGAGAGATCAGACGTAAGCGTCAGTTTGGGGCAGATAATGGTCACCGAAAATCATGCTGAGAAGTTCGGACTTCACCTTAAAAGCAAAGGGAGGGACTAGGGGAGGTTCTTAAACTGTGGATTACCGTGATGGGGTCTGAATCCCTCTAGCAGCAGACTGCAAGGTGTATTGGAAGACAGAGAAGAAAGTAGTGGGCTGTACCATCTTCCCTGTGAGAAAAGGGGTAGACTTGGTTGCCATGGAGACGTGGGGCCAGGCAGCTGTTGGGGAGGACTTGGAGAGACAGTTCAGCGGTCTATTGGAAGTAGTGATGGATTAAATGGAGGTGGTTGTGAGGGGAGATTATGAATCCAGGGCCACCCCAGGCTCTGGGTTTGAAGAAGTCAGTGGATACCCGTCTCTAAACAGCCAACATCTCCCACATCAACACATGATGAGACTTCATTAACATTAGAAGTGGTAGTTGTGACTCCTCCCGGATTAGAGAATTTCCTAAACTGACTGTGTACTGGGATTATAAATTCATATGTGTTAAGTATAAAACTTTAATCTTCCCAGAGTACCCCACCTACTGAGATCTGGGGGATTCTGGGATTAGGTGATGCAGTGTTAGTGAAAGAGGCATCTAGTCAGTGACCCCTGGACCAGTAGAAGGAGAGGGAAGCAGCAGATATCAGGTCACTACACAGGAGAACTTTGTGGCAGGACATCTGTCATGTGAAGCAACAGACTACCTCTCAGGGGTAATGAGATGCCCACCCTCCCCACCATCCCCCTATCACCATTACTTTGAATGGTTAAGCAAATGCCGAGGCCTCTCTTCAAGATGTTATTGAAGGGACTCACGCCCTAGGAAGGCTGTTACGATGTGTGTTCTTTAAGGTCCAACTTCCTTAAAGTCCATCTATTTGTGTGCATGGTTGAAGCCAGAAAGAGCTCAGGAGTGCCTGATCTCTGCCCTCAAATATCTGAAAGGCTTCTCTAGGCAAAAGAGAGCAGGATTGTCCTATGTAGCTCTGAGGGAGGACCAGCTGGAGGGAGATTCAAGGACAATTTACAGAGCAGCTTTCTCATAGTCAGAGATGCCCGGGCATGAGATTGGCCATTCAAGGAAGAGGTGGGCTCAGACGACCACTCAGCAGGCCATCAAACATGCTACAGCTCTAAGTGGAGTTAGACCGGATGGTTTTAAGGGCTTACCAGCCCTGAAATTCTGTAATTCTAAGCTCCTGAAGTTAGCATGCCCTGAAAAGGGCTTATTCCACCTAGAAGCCCAGACGGGGCCTGCCTTACTAAAAAGCACCATGAACTTGAAAATGAGCTGCACTCCTGGTATAAGGGTCATCGTTATCCCACTTCATGGAATTGTTTATCTGTTATTTTCTCCATGACTCTTTCTCCCATCAACCAACAGATGGGAGGGCAGGGCTGTCTTACACGTTCAGTGTCTCCAGCACCTAACAGAAAGCCTGAAACAGAAGAGGCACACCGGGTGCTGTCAATTAAATTAAGGAGTCCTTTCTAAAAATTCACAAATATTAACACAAATACCCTGTGTGCCAGGTCTCAAGCTAAGTTTGTGGGAGACCCAAAGATGAACAAACCCTACCCTTGATAACTCTTCCTTGCATGCATGCATGCTGATAAAAAACTAATTGTACTAGAGTATTTCAAGGACATTTGAATGTAATAGTCAAAGGGCCTCGCTTAGTTAGAAAATCCCTATAAGAACATTTTTAGGTGGTAGTGCATCCCTGCCGCAATACACAGACGTGCGTGGAGAGGGGTACTCCAGTTTACTCTTCCTATAGCTTCAGATTTGGGGGAGGAAGGTGGAAATGATTTTTACTAAAACAATTATGCATACTGTATGAAGGGGAGTAGCAATTTCTATGAATATTTGTTAAAACAGGGGGCTTTGATGAAATGTTGAGGTGTTCTGGCCGTATTTCACGCTGCCTCAGACTCTGGCATGTGCTCTCACTCCCGTTGGCCACTGGGTTCTTTGGTGGAAACGCTGGCAAGGCCCATTCGGGAGTCCAAGGGCACCCAGGGCAGCGTTCCCGCTGGTGGGCGGTCCTGCCATCCCACCCCCATGCTTGCCTCATTCTCAGTTCAGCGTTAATGCATTTTCCAAATGGAGAACATCAAGGATAACAGCAGAGGTGACCATTAAGGCCAGGAGACAAGAGATTTTCAAGAGCATGAGGAGACTGCCTGGAAGAGAGCTGAGGGCAGAGCTGAGCCTGGCCAGGGACCACTGGCTCTTACTTGTGGGACCTAATTTGATAATTTGATGCAAGATGAGTAACCCACTCAAAGAAGAACTTATTTGCAGAGAGCATTTCCCAGGGAGCACCACTGATTCTGCCAAAGAATTTCCCAGCACGCAAGGAGGAGGAGTCCTTGACTTTCTCCTGCTCCACCCCCCAGGCTCTGGCAGGAAGTCCAACTTCGAGAACCTTTTGTGCTGAGAAGAAAAGGCTGTAATCGGGTGTTTCCTTATGGCTCTGGAATAAAGCAGCTTTTCATTTCCATGTCACATGAAGGGGCAAGTGTGGGATCATCCAGTTTTCAAGGACTGACAAAGCCTTGTTTAGGCCCTGAATATTTTCTTAGTTATTTTTAGTTTACGGCAGTCAGCACTTTAGACCAGGAGCCAGGACCAGGTGTGACAGCTCAGTGCCTCACTACTCACACCTGGGTGAGATTTTTTTTTTTTTTTTGCGGTACGCGGGCCTCTCACTGTTGTGGCCAATCCCGTTGCGGAGCACAGGCTCCGGATGCGCAGGCTCAGCGTCCATGGCTCACGGGCCCAGCCGCTCCGCGGCATGTGGGATCTTCCCGGACCGGGGCACGAAACCGTGTCCCCTGCATCGGCAGGCGGACTCTCAACCACTGCGCCACCAGCAGAGCCTGGGTGAGATTTTTAAATTTATTTATCAAACTTTTATATAGTGCTTACTGTGCGCCACATACTACTGTAACTGCTGTCTAAATATTACTTAATCCTCATGACCTTGCTGTCAGGTACTTTACCATCCCCATTCTACGGTTGAGGAAACTGAGGCACAGAGAGATTATGTAATTTGTCCAAGGTCAAATCAGGCTTCTGCCTCTAGGGCCCACACTTTAAACCACCATGCTGTGGAGCCTTTGTCTTGCCTCTACAAAGCCCATGGATTGCTGCAGTGGGAATTTGGGGCTGCGGTCTCCCTGCCAAACCTTGTAGGTGTGTGTGAACTGGCTGGATTCCTGCTTCCTCAGCAAACTCCCTCCAGTCATCCTGCTGTCTCCATACCCCCCTTCACCTTTCCTTTTGCACTTGACGTTGCCATTACCCCATTTTCAGCCCAACGGCCGTCACAGCAAATCCCAGGCAGACTCTCACTCTGGCACAGGTGCGTCTCCTTTAAGAAAGACAAACACCAAAGCACTTTTTGAATAGACTGTTGAATATTCATAATACAGAAAGACCACTTTCCTCTACAAAAAGACTTAATCTCGGGGTTTCTTTAACTAGCACTAACATTCCACCCATGCTTTGAATTATCTGATTACTAATCATTAACTACTTAACCTGGGAACTCCCGAGCCCACTGTGCTTAAAGCCACAGACCCACTGGGCTACTTGCCCGTAGAAAATTAATTAGAACGGAGAGTGGAACGGGAGCTCTGAAATAAGCAGAGTCTTATTCAGTCCACACACAGCCTCCTCATAAACACCGTGACTGCAAACGTGAGCTCAGCCCAGCTGCTTCATATCCTCTACCTCAAGGTGGTGAGTGCGAGTGACAGCCAGGCCTCATCCTTTCCCCAGAGAGGGTGACGGTTTGCTTGTGGTCCCCCGACTGTGATCCCTGGACCAGTACCACCAGCAGCTGAGACACTCGGGAGCTTAAAAAGGCACATCTTGGGCCCCATCGCAGACCCGTAGGGTCAGAAGGTGGGCCCCAGTGATCTGTGGTATCACAAGTCCTCCAGGGACTGTCTAATCCATTTACCCAACCCACATCCCCAGGAGGAACCGGGAAGGTTGGTCTGGTGCTTGAGGTCCCACCTCTAGCTGCTACAGACACGCCTTGGGGAAACAGGAAGAGAGGAGGTGCATGGCTGTGTAACCTGGGGTGCCTCAGCCCAAGGCGCTCATGGACCACGGCTCCACATGCCCGCCAGGCATATAGTCAGCGCTCTGTGTCTGAGTGCCCCACAGTGCTCCGGTGCCTTTTGCAAATGAGAAGACTGAAGCCCATGGTGGCTCAGCCCCTTACCAGGGTCACGGCCGGGGAGAGCCGCCAGAGACAAGGCTGGAGCAGAGTCCCGTGTTCGCTGCTTCCGCTCATCCCACCTCTGATGCCGTTTCTAGTCTCCAGAGAGGCTCGGAAGGAGAAGGACCTAGGCTGGGGGCTGGGAACCGAGCTCTCGGAATTATTATTAGCCTTCTTAATTTCATACATTCAGCTTTCCATTTTTTTTTTAATGGAAAGTATACCGATTTCACTTTATTAGCCTAATTTCAGAATGGGATCAGGACTATGGGGTTGAGGTCAGGTGTGAAGGAAGAGGGTTAAAATTTGTGACAGCAAAGATCCCTTCAAAATTCTGGTGCAGTCCTCAGTCACTGCAGCCTAATGGTCAGTCAATAGAGTTGAAATCCAGAATACTGAAAGCAGACTCCTGTGCTCCATTTCTGTCCAGGTACTCGTCAGTCACAGTGTGATGAGGTCCACCAGGTTGCCTTTAGGAGGAGTCATGCTGTCAGGAAAGAAATTTACTAAGGTGTCAAACAGCTGAGTTCTTTGAGCACAGGTGTGATCCACATTGGAAAAGCCTAGAGCTGTGAAATCTGAACCAGATTTAAACAGAGCTGAAGCTAGCAGCTGAAACTCTTTTGTCTCTTCTGGGTCTGAATGATCCACATTTATATAAAGATCATTTTGTAGATATTTCAGAGCACTAAGGGGATCCATTTGGGCCTTCTCTTCAAACCCGTGTTTTCTTATGAGGTACTTGCAATGCTCAGTAAGTAATCTTTTGAAGGCCTACACAATTTCAGTGACAAGAAGTCATCTAATCTCATCTTTGGGGACCAAGATTTTCCTGGATTCCCACCAAATAAATAATGAACCTTGTGTAGCTCATCGTATACAAGCTGATGGGCAGATCTTGGACATGGTTCTTCCTCCTGAAGACTTTTACTTGGAGTATCCTTTGCAGCTTGATCATTCTTAGAGACGCAAGACCAACTATTCCTTACAATGTCATAAATCCAGAATGAATTTCTGACATTCTCTTCCCTCTTTTGCTTGTCTTTGCTGAGTCCAGATAAGACATGTATTTCATCCAGTTCTGGATCAAGGGTTGCTCTCTGTGTGAATCCTGTCATTGGAACTGATGATCAAACACCAGTTTCGGTCCTCCATCAGCAGTATCCTCCCTGAGTAACATCCATGTGTTTGTGTCAATGTCGTAACGATAGAAATCACTTTTCAGAGATTTGCTGTTCTTCACAGAGGAATCCGAATAACGCCCTGGCGTGTAGACTTGCCTTCGTTGAATGTCAATGCACATTTTATGACACGATCTAGCACTAGGACCATTCTCTTTCTCAGTGTCTCTAGAGATACCTGTCCATTGGTTCCCTTTCACACTGTATGCCCAGAAGTCGGCAAGATCTTGTGTTCCATCCCAGCCACCAAACAAATAAACAGTCTCTGTTTGAACATCAATAACCATCTGATGGCCTCCTCTCATTCCTGGTCGGTTATCTTCTCCATCACCTTTGGTACTTTTGGGAATGATTTGACTCCATCGTGGCTTATATTCCTGTTGACTGATACACTGATTGAACAAGCCATCATTTACAGCTTTTTCAATCAGTTCTTCACAAGCATCAAAATCACCCTTCAGTACCAATTTATCGTGCAGATCTGTTAACATGGGATGTTCCAGGGCAATCTTGGTTTTCTTTTGCAGTGATTCAAAGGCCTCTGTATAGTTATGTTGTCTGAAGTGTTTTAGGCAAAGGCGAATAGCTTCCTGTTCACGGTACTACTTACTATACCAGTTGAGACAGGGTTGTACTACATGGGGATCATCAATGCCACTAAGTTCAGCATACCAGATGCTAAGGTTAAAGCTGGGGCCCCATGATAAGAGTGGAACTATTTAATGAATCGACAAGGAAACATCTGTTCATCAATTTTATGCTTCAAGGTAAATGTTTCTTTGTTATAATCATTCTTTAAGCCACTGGACAATAGCTTTGTCATGTTTTCTTCATTCATTCCACCAAAGACTTTAAATTTCTTCAAACTGCAGACATGCGTTTTCTCGTATTTTCCAAATGTGATATTCTGGACTATAGCAGGCCTTTCAAGCTTCAGAATCAAGTACTGGGGAGGGTAGCTGCTCTCTGTAGACCACCGTGAAGGCTGGTCATTTGGCTTATCCACTAAAATGTTCATTACCCCCAAGTACCTTCCTTCTGAACAATGCCTTCACATAAGTATTCCCGTGAAAGTTTCAGGAAGGTAGGTGGAGGAGAAGGAGCTCCACTTGTGTAGCGCGCAGGGCAGAAGCCGGCACTCGGGCCCCGCCAGCCGCCATCTTGTCAGCACCGTAGCGACCGCTGCACATTTTCTTTTTTTTTTTTTGATGCTGTTTCCATACTTAACTTGGTTTCCATTCCAGTTAAGCTCTCTGTGTGCTGTGGTATCCCTCCTGCCAGGTTTAATTGCCCTTATTTAAATTCTTTAATTAAAAGTATTGTGTTTCCAGATCCTATAGTTTTAAGTATTACACGAATCATTTAGACGACTGGACTAATAAACCAAGCCACTGTGCCCTTCACCGAGGGCGGGGCCAGCCAGGGCCCCTGCATCCAGCCCCCGCCCACTTGTGTGAGGACCAGAGCCTGCTGACAGGTGGCCCTGCTTCCTTCCTTCCTCCCAGGCTCTGCGTTGCACACAGCAGCCAGGGGGACCCGGTTAGCATGTCAGTCCGACCCTGCAGCGGCCCGTTCTGTCACCAGGTGAACAGCCGAAGTCCGTTCGCACAAGATGCCCCTCCCTCCCCTCTTGGGCCTCATCTCCCACCCCCGCCCCGTGCTGTTCCCTGTGCACACCAGGCCTCTGCTGGTGCAGGAACTGCACTCTGGGGCACAGGACTCCCCCAGATACACCTGGGCTCCTCCTCGTTCATGTCCTTGCCCAGCTCTCATCTTCTCAGGGGGGATCACCGCAACAGCCTCCTGCTCTCAGCACCACTCCGGTACCCTCACAACCTCCCGGTCTTAGTCCATCCATGCTGCTATAACAAGAAAGGACCAGAGACTGGGAAGCTTGAACAACAGACATTTATCTCCCACAGTTCTGGAGACTGGAAAGTACAAGATCATGGTGCCAGCAGATCTGGCGTCTCACACCTTCTCACTGTGTCCTCACGAGGCAGAGGGAAAGAGGTCATCCCTCCTGTGACTCTTCTTGTAAGGGTACTAATTCCATCATGAGGGCTCCACCCCATGACCTAATTACCTCCCAAAGGCCCCACCTCTCATCACACTGGTGATCAGGGCTTCAACATATGAATTTTAAGCAGAAACATTGTCCACAGCACTGCTCTACATTTTTGTGCACAATCTTAGCACCTCTAACACACTATAGAATTTACCATTTGCTCCCCCTCCTGGAATATAGTCTCCACAAAGACAAAGATCTTCGCCTGTTTAGTCACTGATGTATCTCAGTGGGTGGGAACTGCTCCTGGCATGTGGTAGGCACTCATTAAATATTGGATGGATGGATAGATGGATAAATCATGTCTTTGCAGAGAGCTCTCAAAAGAACTAGACCAACCTGACTCCCCAGAGCCCTTGAAGCTCTTCAGATGACCTTCCACCCCAGGCAATGGGACACCAGCAGCTCTCGGTCTAGTCTACTACCTTGAGGCAGGTGTGAGGTGGGATAAATGGAGGGGAGGGTGTGGCCACTCATCCTAGTGAGGAACAGCGAACGGGGCAGACCCAGGTTCTCAGCCTGGCTCTACCACTGACTGACCATGTGACCCCCACCTCTCTGAGCCTCAGTCTCCAGTTCTACAAAATGGGGATAATTATCATCTCCACCGCTCAGGGTTATTGTGAAGAACACTTGAGATTGAGTGTGTGAAGCATCTGACACACTGCTGGGGACATGGTAAATAAGCCTTGACTGTAACTACTTTTACCTCAGGGCCAGAGCCCGCAGGTAGAGGTAAGGATGGTAATACCACTAGGCTGCTCCCAAAGGCGCTGAGCTCACCAGGAAGGGACTGAATCGAGAACAGGAAGGCTCCTTTGCAATTTTGGTGAATGGCATTTGGCCGGAGAGCGGGTGAGAGCCCAGAGTTTGCTCAGTGAGAGAGGCTGAGGTCCAGGAAGGAAGACGGGAGGGAGACTGGCCAGTGGCTCCAGCACCAAAAGGTGGGATGGCTCCTCTCTCCGTATCCCACATACGTCCCAAGACGTATTCCAGGCCTCCAAGGTGGTCTTACTACTCTATTCTAGAAGATTCTCCTCTCAGAGCCTTTGGGGAGGGTGCTTTCTTGACCTCATTCTCCACCCTCCCTACAGGCCCAGATGCCCTCACTGAGGTTGTGTCTCCTTCACAGCCCTGCTCTTGGCCTCACTCCGTTTCCTCCAGCGCCTTCCCGGAGGACACAGCCTGTTTCTGCCTCAGGGTCCCTGTGCTTCCTGTCTCTAGGGTGCTGAGGGCACAGCTGGGCCAGGATAGGGCCTGGAAAGTGCCATATTTTTTTTTTCTGTTTTATTATTTATTTTTTTTACATCTTTATTGGGGTATAATTGCTTTACAATGGTGTGTTAGTTTCTGCTTTATAACAAAGTGAATCAGTTATACATATACATATGTTCCCATATCTCTTCCCGCTTGCGTCTCCCTCCCTCCCACCCTCCCTATCCCACCCCTCTAGGTGGACACAAAGCGCCGAGCTGATCTCCCTGTGCTACGCGGCTGCTTCCCACTAGCTATCTACCTTACTTTTGGTAGTGTATATATGTCCATGACTCTCTCTCGCTTTCTCCCAGCTTACCCTTCCCCCTCCCCATATCCTCAAGTCCATTCTCTAGTATGTCTGTGTCTTTATTCCTGTTTTACCCCTAGGTTCTTCATGACATTTTTTTTTCTTAAATTCCATATATATGTGTTAGCATACGGTATTTGTCTTTTTCTTTCTGACTTACTTCACTCTGTATGACAGACTCTAGGTCTATCCACCTCGTTACAAATAGCTCAATTTCGTTTCTTTTTATGGCTGAGTAATATTCCATTGTGTATATGTGCCACATCTTCTTTATCCATTCATCTGATGATGGACACTTAGTTTGTTTCCATCTCTGGGCTATTGGAAATAGAGCTGCAATGAACATTTTGGTACATGACTCTTTTTGAATTATGGTTTTCTCAGGGTATATGCCCAGTAGTGGGATTGCTGGGTCATATGGTAGTTCTATTTGTAGTTTTTTTTTTTTTTTTTTTTTTTTTTTTTTTTTTTTTTTTTTAACATCTTTATTGGGGTATAATTGCTTTACAATGGTGTGTTAGTTTCTGCTTTATAACAAAGTGAATCAGTCATACATAAACATATGTTCCCATATGTCTTCCCTGTTGTGTCTCCCTCCCTCCCACCCTCCCCATCCCACCCCTCCAGGCTGTCACAAAGCACCGAGCCAATATCCCTGTGCCATGCGGCTGCTTCCCACTAGCTATCTACCTTACTACGTTTGTTAGCGTGTATATGCCCATGACTCTCTCTCGCCCTGTCACAGCTCACCCTTCCCCCTCCCCATAACCTCAAGTCCGTTCTCTAAGAGGTCTGCGTCTTTATTCCTGCTTTACCCCTAGGTTCTTCATGACATTTTTTTCTTAAATTCCATATATATGTGTTAGCATACGGTATTTGTCTTTTTCTTTCTGACTTACTTCACTCTGTATGACAGACTCTAGGTCTATCCACCTCATTACAAATAGGTCAATTTCGTTTCTTTTTATGGCTGAGTAATATTCCATTGTATATATGTGCCACATCTTCTTTATCCATTCATCCGATGACGGGCACTTAGGTTGTTTCCATCTCCGGGCTATTGTAAATAGAGCTGCAATGAACATTTTGGTACATGACTCTTTTTGAATTTTGGTTTTCTCAGGGTATATGCCCAGTAGTGGGATTGCTGGGTCATATGGTAGTTCTATTTGTAGTTTTTTAAGGAACCTCCATACTGTTCTCCACAGTGGCTGTATCAATTTACATTCCCACCAACAGTGTAAGAGGGTTCCCTTTTCTCCACACCCTCTCCAGCATTTATTGTTTCTAGATTTTTTGATGATGGCCATTCTGACTGGTGTGAGATGATATTTCATTGTAGTTTTGATTTGCATTTCTCTAATGATTAGCGATGTTGAGCATTCTTTCATGTGTTTGTTGGCAGTCTGTATATCTTCTTTGGAGAAATGTCTATTTAGGTCTTCTGCCCATTTTTGGATTGGGTTGTTTGTTTTTTTGTTACTAAGCTGCATGAGCTGCTTATAAATTTCGGAGATTAATCCTTTGTCGGTTGCTTCATTTGCAAATATTTTCTCCCATTCTGAGGGTTGTCTTTTGGTCTTCTTTATGGTTTCCTTTGCTGTGAAAAAGCTTTGAAGTTTCATTAGGTCCCATTTGTTTATTTTTCTTTTTATTTCCATTCCTCTAGGAGGTGGGTCAAAAAGGACCTTGCTGTGATTTATGTCATAGAGTGTCTTGCCTAAGTTTTCCTCTAAGAGTTTGATACCTTCTGGCCTTACACTTAGGTCTTTAATCCATTTTGAGCTTATTTTTGTGTATGGTGTTAGGGAGTGATCTAATCTCATACTTTTACATGTAGCTGTCCAGTTTTCCCAGCACCACTTATTGAATAGGCTGTCCTTTCTCCACTGTACATTCCTGCCTCCTTTATCAAAGATAAGGTGACCATATGTGCTTGGGTTTATCTCTGGGCTTTCTATCCTGTTCCATTGATCTATCTTTCTGTTTTTGTGCCAGTACCATATTGTCTTTTTTTTTTTTTTCATTTTAACATCTTTATTGGAGTATAATTGCTTTACAATGGTATGTTAGTTTCAGCTTCACAACAAAATGAATCAGTTATATATATACATATGTTCCCATATCTCTTCCCGCTTGCGTCTCCCTCCCTCCCATCCTCCCTATCCCACCCCTCCAGGCGGTCACAAAGCACCGAGCTGATCTCCCTGTGCTATGCAGCTGCTTCCCACTAGCTATCTACCTTACGTTTGGTAGTGTGTATATGTCCATGCCTCTTTCTCGCTTCGTCACCGTTTACCCTTCCCCCTCCCCATAGCCTCAAGTCCATCCTCTAGTAAGTCTGTGTCTTTATTCCTGCCTTACCCCTAGGTTCTTCATGACATTTTTTTTCCCCTTAAATTCCATATATATGTGTTAGCATACGGTATTTTCTTTTTCTTTCTGACTTACTTCACTCTGTATGACATACTCTAGGTCTATCCACCTCATTACAAATAGCTCAATATCGTTTCTTTTTATGGCTGAATAATATTCCATTGTATATATGTGCCACATCTTCTTTATCCATTCATCCGATGATGGGCACTTAGGTTGTTTCCATCTCCGGGCTATTGTAAATAGAGCTGCAATGAACATTTTGGTACATGATTCTTTTTGAATTTCGGTTTTCTCAGGGTATATGCCCAGTAGTGGGATTGCTGGGTCATATGGTAGTTCTATTTGTAGTTTTTTAAGGAACCTCCATACTGTTCTCCATAGTGGCTGAACTAATTCACATTCCCACCAGCAGTGCAAGGGTGTTCCCTTTTCTCCACACCCTCTCCAGCATTTATTGTTTCTAGATTTTTTGATGATGGCCATTCTGACTGGTGTGAGATGATATCTCGTAGTTTTGATTTGCATTTCTCTAATGATTAATGATGTTGAGCATTCTTTCATGTGTTTGTTGGCAGTCTGTATATCTTCTTTGGAGAAATGTCTATTTAGGTCTTCTGCCCATTTTTGGATTGGGTTGTTTGTTTTCTTGTTATTGAGCTGCATGAGCTGCTTGTAAATTTTGGAGATTAATCCTTTGTCGGTTGCTTCATTTGCAAATATTTTCTCCCATTCTGAGGGTTGTCTTTTGGTCTTGTTTATGGTTTCCTTTGCTGTGCAAAAGCTTTGAAGTTTCATTAGGTCCCATTTGTTTATTTTTGTTTTTATTTCCATTACTCTAGGAGGTGGGTCAGAAAGGCTCTTGCTGTGATTTATGTCATAGAGTGTTCTGCCTATGTTTTCCTCTAAGAGTTTGATAGTTTCTGGCCTTACATTTAGGTCTTTAATCCATTTTGAGCTTATTTTTGTGTATGGTGTTAGGGAGTGATCTAATCTCATACTTTTACATGTACCTGTCCAGTTTTCCCAGCACCACTTATTGAAGAGGCTGTCCTTTCTCCACTGTACATTACTGCCACCTTTATCAAAGATAAGGTGTCCATATGTCCATGGGTTTATCTCTGGGCTTTCTATCCTGTTCCATTGATCTATCTTTCTGTTTTTGTGCCAGTACCATACTGTCTTGATAACTGTAGCTTTGTAGTATAGTCTGAAGTCAGGGAGCCTGATTCCTCCAGTTCCTTCTTTCGTTCTCAAGATTGCTTTGGCTATTCGGGGTCTTTTGTGTTTCCATACAAATTGCAAAATTTTTTGTTCTATTTCTGTGAAAAATGCCCGTGGTAGTTTGATAGGGATTGCATTGAATCTATAGATTGCTTTGTGTAGTAGAGTCATTTTCACAATGTTGATTCTTCCAATCCAAGAACATGGTATATCTCTCCATCTATTTGTATCATCTTTAATTTCTTTCATCAGTGTCTTTTAATTTTCTGCATACAGGTCTTTTGTCTCCTTAGGTAGGTTTATTCCTAGATATTTTATTCTTTTTGTTGCAATGGTAAATGGGAGTGTTTTCTTGATTTCACTTTCAGATTTTTCATCATTAGTATATAGGAATGCCAGAGATTTCTGTGCATTAATTTTGTATCCTGCCACTTTACCAAATTCATTGATTAGCTCTAGTAGTTTTCTGGTAGCATCTTTAGGGTTCTCTATGTATAGGATCATGTCATCTGCAAACAGTGACAGCTTTACTTCTTTTCCGATTTGGATTCCTTTTATTTCCTTTTCTTCTCTGATTGCTGTGGCTAAAACTTCCAAAACTATGTTGAATAAGAGTGGTGAGAGTGGGCAACCTTGTCTTGTTCCTGATCTTAGTGGAAATGCTTTCAGTTCCTCACCATTGAGGACGATATTGGCTGTGGGTTTGTCATATATGGCCTTTATTATGTTGAGGAAAGTTCCCTCTGTGCCTACTTTCTGCAGGGTTTTTATCATAAATGGGTGTTGAATTTTGTCAAAAGCTTTCTCTGCATCTATTGAGATGATCATATGGTTTTTCTCCTTCAATTTGTTAATATGGTGTATCACGTTGATTGATTTGCGTATATTGAAGAATCCTTGCATTCCTGGAATAAACCCCACTTGATCATGGTGTATGATCTGTTTAATGTGCTGTTGGATTCTGTTTGCTAGTATTTTGTTGAGGATTTTTGCATCTATGTTCATCAGTGATATTGGCCAGTAGTTTTCTTTCTTTGTGACATCCTTGTCTGGTTTTGGTATCAGGGTGATGGTGGCCTCGTAGAATGAGTTGGGGAGTGTTCCTCCCTCTGCTGTATTTTGGAAGAGTCTGAGAAGGATAGGTGATAGCTCTTCTCTAAATGTTTGATAGAATTCGCCTGTGAAGCCATCTGGTCCTGGGCTTTTGCTTGTTGGAAGATTTTTAATCACAGTTTCAATTTCAGTTGTTGTGATTGGTCTGTTCATATTTTCTATTTCTTCCTGATTCAGTCTTGGCAGATTGTGCCTTTCTAAGAATTTGTCCATTTCTTCCAGGTTGTCCATTTTATTGGCATAGAGTTGCTTGTAGTAATCTCTCATGATCTTTTGTATTTCTGCAGTGTCAGTTGTTACTTCTCCTTTTTCATTTCTAATTCTATTGATTTGAGTCTTCTCCCTTTTTTTCTTGATGAGTCTGGCTAATGGTTTATGAATTTTGTTTATCCTTTCAAAGAACCAGCTTTTAGTTTTATTGATCTTTGCTATCGTTTCCTTCATTTCTTTTTCATTTATTTCTGATCTGATTTTTATGATTTCTTTCCTTCTGCTAACCTTGGGGTTTTTTTGTTCTTCTTTCTCTAATTGCTTTAGGTGCAAGGTTAGGTTGTTTATTCGAGATGTTTCCTGTTTCTTAAGGTAGGATTGTATTGCTATAAACTTCCCTCTTAGAACTGCTTTTGCTGCATCCCATAGATTTTGAGTCGTCTTGTCTCCATTGTCATTTGTTTCTAGGTATTTTTTGATTTCCTCTTTGATTTCTTCAGTGATCCCTTCGTTATTAAATAGTGTATTGTTTAGCTTCCATGTGTTTGTATTTTTTACAGATCTTTTCCTGTAATTGATATCGAGCCTCATAGCGTTGTGGTCGGAAAAGATACTTGATACAATTTCAATTTTCTTAAATTTACCAAGGCTTGATTTGTGACCCAAGATATGATCTATCCTGGAGAATGTTCCATGAGCACTTGAGAAAAATGTGTATTCTGTTGTTTTTGGATGGAATGTCCTATAAATATCAATTAACTCCATCTCGTTTAATGTATCATTTAAAGCTTGTGTTTCCTTATTTATTTTCATTTTGGATGATCTGTCCATTGGTGAAAGTGGGGTGTTAAAGTCCCCTACTATGAATGTGTTACTGTCGATTTCCCCTTTTATGACTGTCAGTATTTGCCTTATGTATTGAGGTGCTCCTATGTTGGGTGCATAAATATTTACAATTGTTATATCTTCTTCTTGGATCGATCCCTTGATCATTATGTAGTGTCCTTCTCTGTCTCTTCTAATAGTCTTTGTTTTAAAGTATATTTTGGCTGATATGAGAATTGCTACTCCAGCTTTCTTTTGGTTTCCATTTGCATGAAATACCTTTTTCCATCCCCTTACTTTCAGTCTGTATGTGTCTCTAGGTCTGAAGTGGGTCTCTTGTAGACAGCAAATATATGCGTCTTGTTTTTGTATCCATTTAGCCAATCTGTGTCTTTTGGTGGGAGCATTTAGTCCATTTACATTTAAGGTAATTATTGATATGTGTGTTCCCATTCCCATTTTCTTAATTGTTTTGGGTTCGTTATTGTAGGTCTTTTCCTTCTCTTGTGTTTCTTGCCTAGAGAAGTTCCTTTAGCAGTTGTTGTAGAGCTGGTTTGGTGGTGCTGAACTCTCTCAGCTTTTGCTTGTCTGTAAAGGTTTTAATTTCTCCATCAAATTTGAATGAGATCCTAGGTGGGTAGAGTAATCTTGGTTGCAGGTTTTTCTCCTTCAACACTTTCAATATGTCCTGCCACTCCCTTCTGGCTTGCAGAGTTTCTGCTGAAAGATCAGCTGTTAACCTTATGGGGATTCCCTTGTGTGTTATTTGTTGTTTTTCCCTTGCTGCTTTTAATATGTTTTCTTTGTATTTAATTTTTGACAGTTTGATTAATATGTGTCTTGGTGTATTTCTCCTTGGATTTATCCTGTATGGGACTCTCTGTGCTTCCTGGACTTGATTAACTATTTCCTTTCCCATATTAGGGAAGTTTTCAACTATAAATCTCTTTAAATATTTTCTCAGTCCCTTTCTTTTTTTCTTCTTCTTCTGGAACCCCTATAATTCGAATGTTGGTGCGTTTAATGTTGTCCCAGAGGTCTCTAAGACTGTCCTCTGTTCTTTTCATTTTTTTTTCTTTATTCTGCTCTGCAGTAGTTATTTCCACTATTTTATCTTCCAGGTCACTTATCCGTTCTTCTGCCTCAGTTATTCTGCTATTGATCCCATCTAGAGTATTTTTCATTTCATTTATTGTGTTGTTCATCATTGTTTGTTCATCCTTAGTTCATCTAGGTCCTTGTTAACTGAAGCTTGCATTTTGTCTATTCTATTTCCAAGATTTTGGATCATCTTTACTATCATTATTCTGAATTCTTTTTCAGGTAGACTGCCTATTTCCTCTTCATTTGTTAGGTGTGGTGGGTTTTTATCTTGCTCCTTCATCTGCTGTGTGTTTTTCTGTCTTTTCATTTTGCTTATCTTACTGTGTTTGGGGTCTCCTTTTTGCAGGCTGAAGGTTCGTAGTTCCTGTTGTTTTTAGTGTCTGTCCCCAGTGGCTAAGGTTGGTTCAGTGGGTTGTGTAGACTTCCTGGTGGAGGGAACTAGTGCCTGTGTTGTGGTGGATGAGGCTGGATCTTGTCTTTCGGTGGGCAGGTCCATGTCTGGTGGTGTGTTTTGGGGTGTCTGTAGACTTATTATGATTTTGGGCAGCCTCTCTGCTAATGGGTGGGGTTGTGTTCCTGTCTTGCTAGTTGTTTGGCATAGGATGTCCAGCACTGTAGCTTGCTGGTTATTGAGTGAAGCTGGGTGCTAGCATTGAGATGGAGATCTCTGGGAGATTTTCGCCGTTTGATATTATGTGCAGCTGGGAGGCCTCTTGTGGACCAGTGTCCTGAAGTTGGCTCTCCCACTTCAGAGGCACAGCACTGACTCCTGGCTGCAGCACCAAGAGCCTTTCATCCACAGGGCTCCTTAATTTGGGATGATTCGTTGTCTATTCAGGTATTCCACAGATGCAGGGTACATCAAGTTGATTGTGGAGCTTTAATCCGCTGCTTCTGAGGCTGCTGGGAGAGATTTCCCTTTCTCTTCTTTGTTCTCACAGCTCCCAGGGGCTCAGCTTTGGATTTGGCCCCGCCTGTGCGCGCAGGTCGCCGGAGGGCGTCTGTTCTTTGCTCAGACAGGACGGGGCCAAAGGAGCCGCTGATTCGGAGGCTCTGGCTCACTCAGGCCGGGGGGCAGGGAGGGCCACGGAGCGTGGGGCAGGCCTGCGGCGGCAGAGGCCGACGTGACGTTGCTAGCCTGAGATGCGCCGTGCGCTCCCCCGGGGGAGCTGTCCCTGGATCCCGGGACCCTGGCAGTGGCGGGCTGCACAGGCTCCCCGCAAGGGGACGTGGATAGCGACCTGTGTTTGCACACAGGCCTCCTGGTGGTGGCAGCAGCAGCCCTAGCGTCCCATGTCTGTCTCTGGGCTCCGCACTCCCAGCCGCGGCTCATGCCCGTCTCCGGAGCCCTCCCAAGCAGAGTTCCCAATCCCCTCCCCTCGTGCACCAGGAAACAAAGAGGGAAGAAAAAGTCTCCTGCCTACTTGGCAGGTCCAGACCTTTCCCCGGACTCCCTTCCGGCCAGCTGCGGTGCACCAACGCCGCGCAGGCTGTGTTCATGCCACCAACCCCGGTCCTCTCCCGGTGCTCCGACAGAAGCCGGAGCCTCAGCTCCCAGCCCCGCCTGCCCCGGCGGGCGAGCAGACAAGCCCCTCGGCCGGTGAGCGCCGGTCGGCCCGATCCTCTGCGCTGTAATCTCTCCGCCCTGCCCTCCGCACCCCTGCCGCCGCGCTCCCCTCCGCGGCTCCCAAGCTCCCCCATTCCGCCACCCGAAGTCTCCGCCCGCGAAGGGGCCCCTAGTGCGTGGACACCTCTCCCCCCTCACAGCTCCCCCTCGCTTGCGCAGGACCCGTCCCTATCCCTCTGTCTCTGTTTAGTGTTTTCTTTTGCCCTAACCAGGTACGTGGGGGGTTCCCTGCCCTTTGGGAGGTCCGAGGTCCTCTGCCAGCGCTCAGCAGGTGCTCCGCAGGAGTTGTTCCACGCGTAGATGCACCTCCGGTGCATCTGTGGGGAGGAAGGTGATCTCCGCGTCCCACTCCTCCGCCATCCTCCCGGAAGTCCTCCATATTGTCTTGATTACTGTAGCTTTGTAGTATAGTCTGAAGTCAGGGAGCCTGATACCTCCAGCTCCGTTTTTCATTCTCAAGATTGCTTCAGCTATTCGGGGTCTTTTGTGTTTCCATAAATTGTGAAATTTTTTGTTCTAGTTCTGTGAAAAATGCCAGTGGTAGTTTGATGGGGATTGCATTGAATCTGTAGATTGCTTTGTGTAGTAGAGTCATTTTCACAATGTTGATTCTTCCAATCCAAGAACATGGTATATCTCTCCATCTATTTGTATCATCTTTAATTTCTTTCATCAGTGTCTTTTAATTTTCTGCATACAGGTCTTTTGTCTCCTTAGGTAGGTTTATTCCTAGACATTTTATTCTTTTTGTTGCAATGGTAAATGGGAGTGTTTTCTTGATTTCACTTTCAGATTTTTCATCATTAGTATATAGGAATGCCAGAGATTTCTGTGCATTAATTTTGTATCCTGCCACTTTACCAAATTCATTGATTAGCTCTAGTAGTTTTCTGGTAGCATCTTTAGGGTTCTCTATGTATAGGATCATGTCATCTGCAAACAGTGACAGCTTTACTTCTTTTCCGATTTGGATTCCTTTTATTTCCTTTTCTTCTCTGATTGCTGTGGCTAAAACTTCCAAAACTATGTTGAATAAGAGTGGTGAGAGTGGGCAACTTTGTCTTGTTCCTGATCTTAGTGGAAATGCTTTCAGTTTTTCACCATTGAGGATGATGTTGGCTGTGGGTTTGTCATATATGGCCTTTATTATGTTGAGGAAAGTTCTCTCTATGCCTACTTTCTACAGGATTTTTATCATAAATGGGTGTTGGATTTTGTCAAAAGCTTTTTCTGCATCTATTGAGATGATCATATGGTTTTTCTCCTTCAATTTGTTAATATGGTGTATCACGTTGATTGATTTGCGTATATTGAAGAATCCTTGCATTCCTGGAATAAACCCCACTTGATCATGGTGTATGACCCTTTTAATGTGCTGTTGGATTCTGTTTGCTAGTATTTTGTTGAGGATTTTTGCATCTATGTTCATCAGTGATATTCGCCTGTAGTTTTCTTTCTTTGTGACATCCTTGTCTGGTTTTGGTATCAAGGTGATGGTGGCCTCATAGAAGGAATTTGGGAGTGTTCCTCCCTCTGCTATATTTTGGAAGAGTTTAAGAAGGATAGGTGTTAGCACTTCTCTAAATGTTTGATAGAAATCACCTGTGAAGCCATCTGGTCCTGGGCTTTTGTTTGCTGGAAGATTTTTAATCACAGTTTCAATTTCAGTGCTTGTGATTGGTCTGTTCATATTTTCTATTTCTTCCTGATTCAGTCTTGGCAGGTTGTGCATTCCTAAGAATTTGTCCATTTCTTCCAGATTGTCCATTTTATTGGCATAGAGTTGCTTGTAGTAATCTCTCATGATCTTTTGTATTTCTGCAGTGTCAGTTGTTACTTCTCCTTTTTCATTTCTAATTCTATTGATTTGAGTCTTCTCCCTTTTTTTCTTGATGAGTCTGGCTAATGGTTTATCTATTTTGTTTATCTTCTCAAAGAACCAGCTTTTAGTTTTATTGATCTTTGCTATTGTTTCCTTCATTTCTTTTTCATTTATTTCTGATCAGATTTTTATGATTTCTTTCCTTCTGCTAGCTTTGGGTTTTTTTTTGTTCTTCTTTCTCTAATTGCTTGAGGTGCAAGGTTAGGTTGTTTATTCGAGATGTTTCCTGCTTCTTAAGGTGGGCTTGTATTGCTATAAACTTCCCTCTTAGAACTGCTTTTGCTGCATCCCATAGGTTTGGGTCGTCGTGTCTCCATTGTCATTTGTTTCTAGGTATTTTTTGATTTCCTCTTTGATTTCTTCAGTGATCACTTCGTTATTAAGTAGTGTATTGTTTAGCTTCCATGTGTTTGTATTTTTTACAGATCTTTTCCTGTAATTGATATCTAGTCTCATAGCGTTGTGGTCGGAAAAGATACTTGATACAATTTCAATTTTCTTGTATTTACCAAGGCTTGATTTGTGACCCAAGATATGATCTATCCTGGAGAATGTTCCATGAGCACTTGAGAAAAATGTGTATCCTGTTGTTTTTGGATGGAGTGTCCTATAAATATCAATTAACTCCATCTTGTTTAATGTATCATTTAAAGCTTGTGTTTCCTTATTTATTTTCATTTTGGATGATCTGTCCATTGGTGAAAGTGGGTGTTAAAGTCCCCTACTATGAATGTGTTACTGTCGATTTCCTTTTTTATGGCTGTTAGTATTTGCCTTATGTATTGAGGTGCTTCTATGTTGGATGCATAAATATTTACAATTGTTATATCTTTTTCTTGGATTGATCCCTTGATCATTATGTAGTGTCCTTCTCTGTCTCTTCTAATAGTCTTTATTTTAAAGTCTATTTTGTCTGATATGAGAATTGCTACTCCAGCTTTCTTTTGGTTTCCATTTGCCTGGAATGTCTTTTTCCATCCCCTTTCTTTCAGTCTGTATGTGTCTCTACGTCTGAAGTGGGTCTCTTGTAGACAGCATATATAAGCGTCTTGTTTTTGTATCCATTTAGCCAATCTGTGTCTTTTGGTGGGAGCATTTAGTCCATTTACATTTAAGGTAATTATCGATATGTATGTTCCTATCCCCATTTTCTAAATTGTTTTGGGTTCGTTATTATAGGTCTTTTCCTTCTCTTGTGTTTCTTGTCTAGAGAAGTTCCTTTAGCAGTTGTTGTAGAGCTGGTTTGGTGGTGCTGAACTCTCTCAGCTTTTGCTTGTCTGTAAAGGTTTTAATTTCTCCATCAAATTTGAATGAGATCCTAGGTGGGTAGAGTAATCTTGGTTGCAGGTTTTTCTCCTTCATCACTTTCAATGTGTCCTGCCACTCCCTTCTGGCTTGCAGAGTTTCTGCTGAAAGATCAGCTGTTAACCTTATGGGGATTCCCTTGTGTGTTATTTTTCCCTTGCTGCTTTTAATATGTTTTCTTTGTATTTAATTTTTGACAGTTTGATTAATATGTGTCTTGGTGTATTTCTCCTTGGATTTATCCTGTATGGGACTCTCTGTGCTTCCTGGACTTGATTAACTATTTCCTTTCCCATATTAGGGAAGTTTTCAACTATAAATCTCTTCAAATATTTTCTCAGTCCCTTTCTTTTTTTCTTCTTCTTCTGGAACCCCTATAATTCGAATGTTCGTGTGTTTAATGTTGTCCCAGAGGTCTCTGTGACTGTCCTCAGTTCTTTTCATTCTTTTTGCTTTAGTCTACTCTCCAGTAGTTATTTCCACTATTTTATCTTCCAGGTCACTTATCCGTTCTTCTGCCTCAGTTATTCTGCTATTGATCCCATCTAGAGTACTTTTAATTTCATTTATTGTGTTGTTCATCATTGCTTGTTTCATCTTTATTTCTTCTAGGTCCTTGTTAAATGTTTCTTGCATTTTGTCCATTCTATTTCCAAGATTTTGGATCATCCTTACTATCATTATTCTGAATTCTTTTTCAGGTAGACTGCCTATTTCCTCTTCATTTGTTAGGTGTGGTGCATTTTTATCTTGCTTCTTCATCTGCTGTGTGTTTTTCTGTCTTCTCATTTTGCTTGTCTTACTGTGTTTGGGTTCTCCTTTTTGCAGGCTGCAGGTTCGTAGTTCCCGTTGTTTTTGATGTCTGTCTCCAGTGGCTAAGGTTGGTTCAGTGGGTTGTGTAGGCTTCCTGGTGGAGGGGACTAGTGCCTGTGTTGTGGTGGATGAGGCTGGATCTTGTCTCTCTAGTGGGCAGGTCCACATCTGGTGGTGTGTTTTGGGTTGTCTGTGGACTTATTATTATTTTAGGTAGCCTCTCTGCTAATGGATGGGGTTGTTTTCCTGTTTTGCTATTGTTTGGCATAGGTTGTCCAGCACCGTAGCTTGCTGGTCATTGAGTGAAGCTGGGTGCTGGTGTTAAGATGGAGGTCTCTGGGAGATTTTCGCCGTTTGATATTATGTGGAGCTGGGAGGTCTCTTGTTGACCAGTGTCCTGAAGTTGGCTCTCCCACCTCAGAGGCAGAGCCCTGACTCCTGGCTGGAGCACCAAGAGCCTTTCATCCACACGGCTCAGAAGAAAAAGGAGAAAAAGTAGAGAGAATTAGTAGAAGTATGAAGAAAGAAAGAAAGAAAGAAGGAAGGAAAGAAAGAAAGGAAGGAAGGAAGGAAGGAAGGAAGGAGAAAAGAAGGAAAGGAGGGAGGGAAGGAGGAAGGAAAGAAGGAGGGAAGGATGGAAAAAAGACAGAAAGAAGATACAGTAAAATAAAATAAAGTAAAGTATGATAAAGTTATTGAATTAAAAAATAATTATTTAGAAAAAAAAGGGACGGATAGAACCTTAGGACAAATGTTGGAAGCAAAGCTATACAGACAAGATCTCACACAGAAGCATTCACATACACACTCACAAAAAGAGGAAAAGGGGGGCTTCCCTGGTGGCACAGTGGTTGGGAGTCCGCCTGCCAATGCAGGGGACACGGGTTCGGGCCCCGGTCCGGGAAGATCCCACATGCCGCGGAGCGGCTGGGCCCGTGAGCCATGGCCGCTGAGCCTGCGCGTCCGGAGGCTGTGCTCCGCAACGGGAGAGGCCACAGCGGTGAGAGGCCCGCGTACCGCAAAAAAAAAAAAAAAAAAAAGAGGAAAAGGGGAAAAAATCATAGATCTTGCTCTCGAAGTCCACCTCCTCAATTTGGGATGATTCGTTGTCTATTCATGTATTCCACAGATGCAGGTACACCAAGTTGATTGTGGAGATTTAATCCTCTGCTCCTGAGGCTGCTGGGAGAGATTTCCCTTGCTCTTCTTTGTTCTCACAGCTCCCAGGGGCTCAGCTTTGGATTTGGCCCCGCCTCTGCGTGTAGGTCGCCGGAGGGCGTCTGTTCTTTGCTCAGACAGGACGGGGTTAAAGGAGCCGCTGATTCGGGGGCTCTGGCACACTCAGGCCGGGGGGAGGAAGGGGTATGGAGAGTGGGGCGGGCCTGCGGTGGCAGAGGCCAGCATGACGTTGCACCAGCCTGAGGCGCGCCGTACGTTCTCCCAGGGAAGTTGTCCCTGGATCCCGAAACTCTGGCAGTGGCGGGCTGCACAGGCTCCCCGGAAGTGGGGTGTGGGTAGTGACCTGTGCTCCCACACAGGCTTCTTGGTGGCGGCAGGAGCAGCCTTAGCGTCTCATGTCTGTCTCTGGGGTCCGTGCTTTTAGCCGCGGCTCGTGCCTGTCTCTGGAGCGCCTTTAAGCAGCGTTCTTAATCCCCTCTCCTCGTGCACCAGGAAACTAAGAGGGAAGAAAAAGTCTCTTGCCTCTTCGACAGGTGCAGACTTTTCTCTGGACTCCTTCCCGGCTAGTCGTGGTGCACTAACCCTCTGCAGGCTGTGTTTGCGCCGCCAACTCGACCGAAACCCGAGCCTCAGCTCCCAGCCCCGCCCTCCCCAGCAGGTTAGCAGACAAGCCTCTCGGGCTTGTGAGTGACGGTCGGCACCAATCCTCTGGGCAGGAATCTCCCCGCTTTGCCCTCCGCACCCCTGTTGCTGTGTTCTCCTCCGCGGCCCCGAAGCTTCCCCCCTCCGCCACCCGCAGTCTCCGCCCGTGAATGGGCTTCCTAGTGTGTGGAAACCTTTCCTCTTTCACAGCTCCCTCCCGCTGGTGCAGGTCCCGTCCCTATCCTTTTGTCTCTGTTTATTCTTTTTTCTTTTGCCCTACCCAGGTAGGTGAGGGGTTTCTTGCGTTTTGGGAGGTCTGAGGTCTTCTGCCAGCGTTCAGTAGGTGTTCTGTAGGAGTTGTTCCACGTGTAGATGTGTTTGTGGTGTATCTGTGGGGAGGAAGGCGATCTCTGCGTCTTGCTCTTCCGCCATCTTTGGAAAGTGCCTTATTTGAGTCTCTGAAGGAACACTTTACTTCTCAGAGATCTCTGCCCCCGCCTCTCTCTCTCGGCCTTGGCACGGTGCCCAAGTGCCTGGCGGGGAAGGAGGGGCTGTGGCCTCCCTGTCTTGGACAGGTTTCTCCAAGCCTCAGTGGTCCGGGGCCGCTGAAGCAGCCTCGCTGTTGGCAAGGCGTGGCCTGGCCTTGAGGCCACGCCGAGCAGTCAGAATCCTGGTCTGGCCCCTCTTTCTGCCTGTTGTGCACTTTTTCTGGAGTCCAGATATCCTGACACTGTGAATAGCCTCATAGCCATTCGTTGTTCTGTAGCGGTAAAGGGGTTGCCCATCAGTCCTTCTGCTCAACCTTCAGTCATCAGGGCAGAAATTACGATCTGGCCCTAGAGACGATGGAATCAGGAGGGCAGAGCGGCTTTGCCCCAGGCCACACAGTCGGCAACCAGAAAAGCATCCTCATCCGGCCTTCTCCCCTTTCTGTCTCACCACCAGAATCACCAGCAGACCCTGTGAGTTAGAGAGCTGGGCTGGTTGCATTCCCACCCTGCCTGAACTCTACTCCAGCGTCGTAGGGTAGAACACACGACCAGGCTGCCAGGGGTATGGGAGGGTCAGGGGCGGCTGGCCCCAGGCCCACAGAGGAAGCACCAGTGACACGGCCCAGCCTGGGTGTGGGCGGCAGAGTGCTCAGGCCACAGAAACCTGGGCCTGGCAAAGTGACAGGCTGGCCTTGCTGAGAGCAAGCGTCACAAGGGATGCCTCTGGGTTCAAAAGTCCAGGCTTTGAGGGACAGAGTGAGGACCCAAGGAGGACCACAGCTTCTGAGGGGACGACTTGAAGCTGGCCTCCGCAGTCATCCCATCGGGGTTCCGGAGCGTGATGCGGCCACCAAAAGTGCAGATCCCTTGGCTACGCTGAAGGAGTCTCTTGTCCAGTGGAGATGAGGTGGTGGTCAGTTCTGAGTGACACAAAAACAACTGGAGTTTGTCCAAAGGAGGGCAACCAGGATGGAAAAATGAAACCAGATTGTCCCACAAGGAACTGGGAATGTTTCACCTGATAGAGCATGGAACCGGGTGGCCATGGGCCTCACCTTCCCCTAGGGGAAGGGACGAGGTGGAGAGGCAGGATCTGATCCCCATGTGGAAACCCGAGGGCACAGTCTGGAACCCCTTGCGGGTTGCCCCCCAGACAAGGATTTTAGTGAAGGCCAATGCTCTAAAGATGCTGCGGCCCAGGAAAGGGTGCTTGGCCAGGAGGGCTCGGTCAGCGGGTAGGCGAGAACGAGAGGGTCGGCCTCCCGTGTCTCTTCCAACATGGGGGCCTTTGTGAGCCCTTGCCCAGCGGCCAGTCGTCCCTCTGTCCCCTCTGGGCCTGAGCCTGCAGGCTTCTCTCTGGCTGCACCTGTGGCCCCAGGTGAGCTGCCTTTGCTGTGCTGTGTCTCTGCTCTTGTGTTCTCCTCAGGGGAGGTGCTGGGGTCGGGGCACAGCAGGAGGCCCTGCTTTACTCACTCGAATGCTTCTGAGGCGCTCTGCGGTCCCCCGGGCCGTGTCGCACACATGGGAAATGAGGAACCGCACCCCCGCTCCCCGACGCACACATCTATACGCTGAGCCCTCTGCCACTCCTTCTGAGGGAGCTGGATTTCTGTTTTCAATTTTTTTAGCTGAAGAATAACCCATACACATATAGGAACATGCAAACATACGTACCAAAATAATTTTAAACAATAATAACTCAGTCATTGAAAACAAAGCCAACACCCATGTACCCACCACCCAGGTCAGGAAATAGCACACTCCCAACCCCCGAGAAGCACCCCTTTGCCTCCTGTCAGTCATTTTCCACTCCCTCCTGCCCAAGATACCCACCCCGACTCCCGACTCCAAGTCTATGGTCTTACTTTGCCTGTTTGGAAAGCTTATGTAAGTAGACCCGTGTATGTGCTCTTTCGCTTCTTTGGCTAACATTGTATTTGTGGGATTTCTGCTTACTGAGCAGAGCTCTAGTTTGCTCATTTTTAGTGCTGAGTAGTATCCCATTATGTGAATAACCACAAGTTTATCCATTCTACTGTTGATGGCCGTGTGCGTTGTTTCCAGGTTGGAGCTTTTACAAATTCTGTTTCACAACCGGTGCAAACAGTTCTGCCGGATACCCACTGGGGCATGGGGTCGGTGGGTCGCAGGGCTCAGCGGCGGGAGATGCTGCCAGTTTCCCAGGCAGCTGTGGGAATTGAGTCTCAATGTTCTCTTGAGGTGTCAGTGGTCGCCATGGGGACAGCTGTGGCCGACTGGGGATGACTTCCTTACAGAGGAGGTGTGCGTCCCCCTCTCTCACAGAGTGCTGTTCGCTGGGATGGGCACGGGGGGCAGCTGGAGGGTGGACTGCAGGGTTCTGCTTCTGGAGGGGAAAGGGGGGGTCAGCTAGGAGGCTGGTGCCGTTGTGCAGGTGACAGAAGACAGTGGGCCAAATCAGGGCAGGTGTGATGGGATGGGGATGAAGGGACAGGCACAAGGCACGAGGGAGGTGGAACTGGCAGGACTTGGTGCCTAATCAGATGCTGAGGAGAAGGCGGAGGCATCGGTGGAAATGCCTGGTTATTGCTGAGATGGGAAACACAGGAGGAGCAGATTCTGGGGAGAAGGTGAGTTTGACCATACACTCAAGGACCATTAAGCTACAGGGGGCCCACTTATAAGAACCTGCCTGCTTGGGAGGCCAAAGCCCAGTTGAGCAGCACATCTTTGGTGGAACTCAGAGACGCACAGTCTGAGCTGATGCCCAGGTGACAACCAGTAGCCCCGGAGCGTCTAAGGCCTGCAAGGATCTCGTGTCTAAGGCCTGCAAGGATCTCACTAAAAGCAAAAATTGGGGGTTTCTTCTTTGCTGCTGTGGGGCTGCTTTGAGAAGCAGAACCTCCCTTCTTTCAAGGGGCTTTGAGCATAAACTGAGTATGCATGGCTACAGAACCTTCTGGGACATCAGTAGCATGGAGGGAAACCATGACCATCCAGGGCTAAGGGAGCCCAGTGCCCTAAGGTAGTATCTAGGAGCCTGGGTCTGGTTGAGGCCAGCACTGATGACTCCAGAGGTCCAGCTGGGGGCAAGGACCCTAAAACCAGGAGGTCCTGGGCCTCTGGCAATGCTCAAATTCAGGCCAGTCATGGAGTGGTCCCAAGGAACTAGGCTTTTCAGAACGGGACCCCAGCCCATGCTTATGGGGAGCAGGCCCCAGCCCCTGGGGTGGGAGCTGTAGGAGCAGACCAGCATGCCACACCCCAGCCAGGTAGACGGAAGCAGGGGCGGAGCATCTCTGTCCTCTGTCCTAGCAAAGAACTAGGGGCCTGTGAAGAAAACGGAGGCACAAGTTCAGTCTCAGGGAGGAGACCAGCACTTCGAGACAGGGATCCTCGGGCTTCGTGGGAATGCTGACCCCAGACCTCCCGCAGCCTCACAGGATCCCAGACACCTGCACCTACAAGTAATCCCCACCAGCCAGTAGGCCTGAGGCTCCCCCATGCCCTCTGACCCCACTTTCCGCCCCGGCTCCTAGGGAGGCCCCATCCAGAACCGCAAGTCCAAGCGCTGTCTGGAGCTGCAGGAGAACAGCGGCGCAGAGTTTGGCTTCCAGCTGGTGCTGCAGAGGTGCTCGGGCCAGCACTGGAGCATCACCAATGTCCTGAGGAGCCTGGCGTCCTGACCCCGCCGGGAGTCGTCTCACACCCCGCCCCTTTGCTACTGTGTAGCACCCGCTGCAACGTTGCCTGCTGTCCGTGTGGGGTTGTTTGGAGTCTGGGGAACCAGGTTGGTGGGCCCCCAAAAGAGCTTTTTATTTCCTATTCAATGTTCATGGAGTTTATAGAAAGAGGCTGAACGGTGGGTGAGGGTATAATATCATAAACTATTTTGCAACTGTAAATAGGGGACACATGGAAAATATTTATAACTGACAATAAAATACTATTGGTTAAGAAAAGGGATGTTGCAGTTATTTGGTGCTCGGTGGAGATTCAGGCCTGGCTCCTCTGAACTTGGAGTGCTTGTAGCCCAAGATGTGTCCCAGTGTGCTCTCCCTACTCTACATCCCTGAGAAAGGAGGCTTTAAGCCCCTGCAGACAGTGGGAGCTCGTTGTGCAAGCTGCCGGCTTTCTCTAGGAGGCCCAGGGCAGCAAGAAGGGCGCCTCGACCTCAGGGCCACCTCCAGAGAGGAGGTTCCCTCTGCCTCTGCGCAGCACTTACCGCCTCCGGAAGACAGCCTCAGTCCTCCATCCCGAGAAACCAGGATGGCTCGTTGGCCACTGGAGCGTCATCTGCTGGGCTTCAGACACTTGCCTACAACAACTGCCCCATCCAGTTTCTAAGACAGTTCTCTTCCTCCATGAATCACGGTGCATTAGTTTCCTGGGGCAACAAAGTGCCGCAAACTGGGTGGCTTAAACAACTGCCGTCTCACAGTTCTGGAGGCTAGGAGTCCAAAATCAGGGAGTCAGCTGGGTCGGCTCCTTCTGAGAGCTGTAAGGGAGAATCGGTTCCAGGCCTCTCCCCGAGCTGAGCTTCTAGTAGCCTCAGGTGTTCCTTGGCTTGTAGATGGCTGTCTTCTCCCTCCCCGTGTCATCGCCCCCCCTCCCTCTCAGGGCTCGACCCAGTCACCTCCTGAACACTAGTCTCTAGTCCTGCTCCTGGGAGAAGCAGCTCACACCCAGTCCTCCTGTACAAGGGCCCCCAGCCATTGACACAGTGCCACTTGGACAGTGATACTCAAAACCTACGTCTCTGCCTGGACCTCTCCTCTGCGCCCCAGGCCCAGACGCCCTCTGCTGATGGGCCCCGGGCAAATGGGTCGCTGTCCTTTGGACAGTGCTGATCTGATGTGCAGAGAACAGACCTGTCTCTCATCCTCCCAGGCCCACCCTGGTGACCAGCACCACCCGCCTGCAGGTGCTCAGGCCGGAGTCCTCCTCTCGTCTCTAACCTCCCCACACCCCTCACCCCCATATCTTGTCAGTACATCATGACAGTGATACCCGCTAAACAGCTCTGGAATCCCCTCCCCAGGCCTCTTCATTGCTCACAAGGACCTGCCTCCCCACCTCCCGTCTCCCCTCTCCCACCTCACCTGTCCTCCTCACTGCAATTCTCAAGGGGTCTTTCTCAGATGCGAACATCATCAGATTTCTTCTGACCGAAAGCCTTCAGTGGGTCTCATCAGAGATGGTAAACGCCGAGCTCAGGCACCAGCCTCAGAGCTTCCTCCTGTGCTGAGTCCAGAGGCCAAGTGTCAGAAGAACCCGGGTCAGGGGCCTTAGACGCGGGGGGTGGGGGGCATGGGTGCAAGGAGGCCTGGCTTCCCGGCTGTCCCTCCCACTGGACGTCTATAGCCCCAGTCCACCCCCTAGGGATGTTGGTGTCCTGTGGCTTCTTTCCTTCTTTCCAAGAAGTTTTTCTTGGGGGTGATATTAGTTTGCTAGAGCTCTGACAACAAAGGACCATAGACTGGGTGACTTAAACAACAGAAGTGTGTTGTCTCACAGTCCTGGAGCCCAGAAGTCCAAGATCAAGGTGTTGGTAAGGTTGGTTCCCCTGAGGGCTGTGAGGGAAGGTCGTGTGCCAGGCCTCTCTCCTTGCCTGGTAAATAACTGTTTTCTCCCTGTGTCTCTTCCCATCCTCTTCCCTCTGTGTGTGTCTTGTTTCCAAATTTCTCCTTCTTATAAGGATACCAGTCATATTGGATTAGGGCCCATCCTAATGACCTCATTTTAGCTTCAGGACCTCTGTAAAGACCCCATCTCCAAACAAGGTCACATTCTGAGGTACGGGAGGTCAGGACTTCAACATATGAGTGTGGGGGGGGGCACAAATCAACCCATAACAGGAGAGCAGAGGAGGGAGATGAGCAGACCCCAGGTCCCAAAAGGCTGCCTCCACTAGCCCACGTTGCCCGGCAAGTCCTGCCTGTGGGGCAGTCCCAGCTGTCCCGGCCTCCTCTGGGAGAGGGGTGGGCCCTGAGCTGGTGACGGGGGCTCTGCATAAGGACCTGGGATGTTCATCATGGCCCTCTGTGTCCACATCCTTAAGGAAAACTGTCCCAGCCCCAGCCCCAGCAGTGACCCCTCTTATACCCTGATCATGCTTACCCCCTCCATAGCCGATCCAACCTGACCCGAGGGCAGGTGTCCAGAGGCTGGTCAGCAATTGATGACAACACAAGAAGCTGAGCTGGGCCAACTACATTCTGCCTGCAAACTGGCACCATGGCACATGGAAAGCATCAGCCAGCTGGTGAAGAAGGCCAGGAGCCATTGCCGTACATAGAGATGAGCCCCGGAGGGCCAACAAGCCAGGGTCTGTGTGCGCTGAGGTCAAGAGGGGGAAACCAGGGCGAGAAGAGGAGAAAAAGGTGCTGGTGAGCAGAGGCAGTGGACCCACCATGCAGGAGCTCTAATGTGGCCATGACACAGATGGAGACAACAGACAGCCCCCCTCACCCCAGACCCAACCTGCACACGTGCTGCTGGTTCCTTCCCCTGCTCTTTACAACAAACAAGACTGACCGAAGCAGGATGTAAAGATTTTAGACACCAGAATCTGCTCATGCACAGAGCCTCACGCGTGTGTGAACGCGTTCACAATCCCTACCACTGCTGTGTACACAAGAAAAAATGGGCAGGCACAGGCTTACATAGCCCCGCACACACCCCCACCTGTGTGCACACGCGTGCAGTATGTCACACACACACACACACACGCACACTCACATGCATATGCACTGACCCCAAAGAGGAGAGTTATTTCTGCCCACTCTCCAAAAGTCTGTTTTATAGGAACAAGGCTGCCATCATTTAATGTTATTTAATATGATCCTTGTGAAGCAGAGGCTATTGGAAATCAGAGCCCTTTTTGTCTCACCATTTCTTTCCAATTACAGACAAGAGATCCAAGGGAGTTCTGAGGCAAGACAGAGATTATATGGCCTTAAGAGTCTATATCTGTTTGCTTTCTTCATGATCACGACAGTCTAAACCAGGAAAAAAACACGAGACACAGACACCCAAAACTGTGCTCAGCCGTGTTCCTTCTCCCGCCCCGCGCCCCAGTCTCTGAGTGCCTCCTCGCTGAAATGAACCATACCTCGTGCTTTCCCATTTCATGATTCCTTTCATCGATGTGAGAGAGCAAGGAGAAGGAGAGAGGGCTCCTCACTCGCAGGTGGAGTCCCTGGAGGATGTCATCAGCCTTGGTTCCTCCTGTCCATTCCTCTAGGGTCATCAAGACTCAGGCCTCCTCCCGTAGCCTCAGTCCCTCCTACCAGCGTGTGGGGGCCTGGAGTAGGTCTCAATCAATGCGCTGCAAGAGCCTACATGGGCCTTTGACCTAGTAGTGCTGGGCTAGCAAACAGATCCGGTCCATGGGAGTGCGTCTGGTTGTCATGGCTGCCTGAAGTGATGTGTTAGGAAAGAGTCTGAGGCTCTGGCTTCCATAAGCGAGAGCACCAGGGTGGAGGACCGGAGAGAGGGGAAGCGCGCACGTGTGTTACATATTTAACCTTTCCATCCTGCCTTTCCACCCCCCACGCCCCTGTGCTGCTCCAGAAGTCCCACTCCCAGCTGGGACTGAGTCTCTCCGCGAACCCCAGCCCACTGGGTTGGTGCTCTGGAGGCCCTCATTGTCTGGGGTGCTAGTGCCCAGAGACCACCTACTCACCAGTGCCGTGCCCTGCCTCAGAAACCCAAATCCCTGGTCGTTCCGTCACCTGCCCAAACCGCATGGACCCTCCAGCTGCACTGTGGCACCAGCCTTTGCTGTGGGCACACTTCCTCAGCCCTGCCCGCTTGGGGGTCTGACCACCTCCCCATCCTTGCCAGGGAAGGGGGCTGAAGCTCAGTGCGTGTCTCACCTGCTGTGCTCCCATGGACCATGCTCAGTGTCTGGGGGAAAATCACAGGCCAGGAAGTCCTAAAATGATTATAATAACAAAAAAACCTGATTACTTCTATGGCCAGGCACTGAGGTAAGTACTTCCCATTTATTTTCTCACTTCATATCCATTATAACCAAATCAAGCAGCACTGTTATCATGCCCATTTTAAAGTTAAGAAAACTGAGGCACAGAGAGGTCAAATCATTCTGTAAGGACATATAACTAGCAAGAGACAGAGGCTAGATTTGAACCCAAGGAGGCTGACTGCAGAGCCTGTCCTCTTAGCCTCACCTACACGATTCTGCTTCCCTTGGGGCTGTGGGAACCCCACAGTAACCTTATGCTCCAAGCTCCACTCATTCCAGAGTACTCCACCCTGAGGCTCTGCCTGGACCAAAGGAGTAAATACAACTAACACCCATAGCTGCCCCAAGCCTGACCTACCTGCAGTAGTGCTTTGCCAAAGCGCTTAAACTCACGGTACCCGACAAGGTAGGTACCATTCCTAGCATCATCTTGTAGGTGAAGAAACCAAGGCATAAACAGCTTGCCCAAGGTCATACAGCTAGCAAATGCAGTAGCCAGAATTTGAACCCAGGCCCCCTGTTGCCAGTCTGTGGCCCTAACCACTCTGCCATACCACCTCCCGGCTACCTGCCTTCGTGCGACACCAGGGCCCTTAGGAGACAGCCTCATGGGGGCTCCACATGCTGCCAGGGCTATAAACACCACCCCATTTCATTTCCCTGTGAGCCTGACCTTCCAAACGTGACCACGGCGAGAGTGTGATTAATGAGCCAATTACTTCTATGGAAGACACCGTGCAAAATAAATAGCCCATTTCCCTTCAATTTACTGTTTTAATAAGTAAATAGTGCTCCATGCTCTGGTGCTGTTTATGGCCTCTCATACCTGAAAGTTTGTGATGAATCTTCACGGTGTTCATTTCCAAAATTAATCATATCTGCCAGATGGCTCTGAAATATAGGACCGCATTTGTCCTTCCGTGTTAACAGCAACATAGGCAGGTGGGGCCCTGGGGAAAGCTGGGCCGAGGGCGGGATGCTTGGAGCTCAGGACCCGTGGCCCTGGAGGCCTAGTGCCCACACGCGGGAACCACGGTCAGGGAGGCTCAGAATGTAGCTTGGTGATTAATGGTTCAAGGAAAACCACCAGGAAGGACAAGGGCAGAGGCGGGGAAGAAACTTCTTTCCTCTGCTTCAAACTTGGGTAGATTGGCCAAACTGGGGAAAACAAGAACAGGGTGTCCAAACTCCACCGAATGGGCAAACTCAAAAAGACCTTCACCTCCTCTCCAGGGGTCACGAGTGTTTGCAGAGTCATGTACTCAGCTGGCTATGTTTTCTAGATCCCTCTGTGCAGGCACAGAGCAAAAGGGCAGAAGGCCAGGTGTCTCCTGCGGGGCACTCACCATCTGAAAAATTGTCTTAGGTGGGATGGTAGATCGTCAGGGTTCAATGTGATCAGAAGTAAAAGAAATTCAACAATCAAACATTCATGAGGTGCATTTACATTCTACACACTTTGACATATATCTAGTTAAGTCTCAGAGTAGTCCATGAGGTCAATATTAAGCACCCATTTTACAGATGAGGAAAGGAAGAGGTTCAGATGGCATCAATAACTTGCACAAGGTCTCAGAGCTATTAAGTGAAAGAGAAAAAGTTCAGATTCATATCTAGGTCTTCAGACTCCAGGAGCGGTGTTGTTATTTTTCATATAGCTATGATATGCTCTGTGTGTGTGTGTATACAAGTTATTTTTTTTGACATTGGTGTGACTGGGCCTGTTTATATTCCTTTCTATGTGCATTTTATCCCCATCAAACAATTCTTCGGAGGGTCTCCACAGATCCCTTGAAATCATCAATCTACCTGCTCTGTCCCTCCTACTAGGCTAAGAGAACCTTGCAGCAGCAGCACTTGATCTGTCTTTGTATCCCTCACTCCTGGCACAGTACCTGACATGCATGTGTGTATTTATTCAGCACCTATGTATCAATCGTCTGCTGGGTGCTGTGTGCTGGGGACACAACAGTGAATGAAAAGAGACACAGTCACAGAGCTTACAGACGAGTTGAAAAGACATATTAATCACATAATTAAACAAATAATGTAAAATTGAACTGTAGTAAGTACTAAGAAAGAGACACATAGAATTCTGACACTATAAAAGGCAGATGAAACTAGTCAGCGAAATGAGAGACAGATGCTGAGGAAGTGACATCTGAGCTGAGCTGTGTTGAGAAGCGTTAACTGGAAGATAGAGGCATGTCCTTCCATCCTGGGGACGAGTACATGGAGAGGCAGGCAAGGGGGCCTGTTAGACAGCTCATGTAGGAGAGGCAGAAAGAATGAAAGGCAAAATATGAGGGTGGAGTAGGTGGTACCCTACCATGAGGGCCTTCATAAGTTTTGTTAAGGATGGAGCCTTTATCCTCAGGGTGAGGGAAGCCACTGAAAAGTTTTAAGCAGGGAGGTGACATGATCAGAGTTGTGTTTGGTTAGAGGGAGGCAAACCCTTCCCCAGGTAGATCAAGGAGGAGGTAGGGATGACGGTAGCTTGGACCAGGGTCATGGCAGTGAAGATGGAGAGAAGAAGAAATTCCAGAGGCATGGAACAGGTAAAGTAGACGGATAACAGCAGTGGCTTGAATATGGAACGTGAGGAAGAGAGGAGTTGAGGGCAGAAGAGGCGCCACTCCCTGGGATGAGAACACATCATGAGGACCCATTTGGGAAGCAAGATCTGAACTCAGTCTTAAACCTGAGCTTGACGGCCCTTCGAGCTCTCCAGAATGATATGTCAGGAGAATCTGACAATCTGACAGTAGGATATGTGGGTGTGGGGTTGTGCTCACGGCAGGGGATTAATCATGTGTCCTAAATTGATGTTCTCAGCTTCTCTCTCTCTCCCACCATTTCTTTTCATCAAGAGATAATGATGGTTCTTAGAAAATTTGGAAATAGACATGACTCACCTTGGATGGAGGCTTCGGAAGGAGAAGGCTCCATAAACCCAAGTCGCTACCAACTGCTAGGTGCACAGTTTTATAGCTCACACGGGGCTCTAACTCATTTGAGCTTCACAGTAACCTGGGATTATTAACTCCAATTTGAAGTTACATGGTTTGTCCTGAGAAATCATGTGTTGGATCAAGTGTAAACTACTTTCTTATTATCATCTGCCTTCTGGAAGAATCGAAACAGCAAAAAGCTTCCCTATGAGACACGTGTGTTCAATCCACTTTACACATATCCCTGAGCACAAATTTAAAAGGCAAGGACAAGGCTACAAAGACACGTAAGAAGAAGTCTCTGCCCTTGAGGAGATCACAGTCCAGAAAACAAGAGTCCCAGTTGATTATAATATACAAAACAATGCGGGAGAATACTATATAAGACCCTTGTTTTTTGTTTTTTGTTTGTTTTTGTTTTTGCGGTACGCGGGCCTCTCACTGTTGTGGCCTCTCCCGTTGTGGAGCAACAGGCTCCGGACGCGCAGGCTCAGCGGCCATGGCTCACGGGCCCAGCCGCTCCGCGGCATGTGGGATCTTCCTGGACCGGGGCACGAACCCGCGTCCCCTGCATCAGCAGGCGGACTCTCAACCACAGCGCCACCAGGGAAGCCCTAAGACACTTTTAAATAAAGTTTCTCTGATTATAAAATAATCAATGTCTAGTATAAACAAATACAAATTTTACAACTGAAAAAGGAAAAGAAAAAGTATCCAAGATCCATCCAGAGGTACCACGTCACTGTTTTGTTTGTTTAATTTTGGCACGTGCTTTTGATTGGAGTTTTCAGTTACATAAGTCAGTACATTGCCTGTAATGTTTAAGCTGGTTTTAGTTGGAGTTTCTGTGACTTGCAATCCAGAGAATCTTGACTAACAAGGTTATTTTGAGAATTCAATCAATTAAAGCATGTAAAGTGCTTAACACAGTACCTCGAATGCAGTAAGTAGTCAGTAAACATTAACTGCTATTATTCCTAAGGTTCCATCTATTGGATTGGGGGGCCAGGCACGCAGAAGGCTGTTTACATGAAATACTGAGGAGATTCCTGGCAGAAAACTAATCCTAAGGGAAGAGGAGTCCCAACACCTAGGATTCAGTAAGAAAGCCTGGGACTTCCCTGGCGGTCCAGAGGTTAAGACTCCACACTTCCACTGCAGGGGGCCCAGGTACCATCCCTGGTCGGGGAACTAAGATCCCACATGCCGCACGGCCAAACCTATGCCTGTGGTGATAGTTACACAACTCTGTAAATATACCGAAAGTCATTGAATTGTGCAAGTAAAGCAAGTGAATTGTATGGTATGTAAATTATAACTCAATAAAAATTAAAAAAGAAAGAAAACAAACCTTAGTCAGCAGGCCACGGGGCCATTCTGAGGACAGCCTGGTGTCTGCCAGTCGGAAGTGTCCCCCGGTTCAGCTCTCCCGGAAGCGCAGGTGCACACCCTGTGGAAGGGTGGCTGGGATGGAACAGCGGAGCCTTGAAGTGAGGCCAGAAGTTTCTATTCCACCGCGTGCTCTCTTGAGGTTGGCTGCTAACACGGCTCAGCACAGGAAGAAGAGGGGCGCTCTCTCCTGCTTTGCAATAGAGCACAGGAACCTCTGTCACTTTGAGCCACTGGAAGGTCAGTTAAAGCTGGTTTGCTGAGTCTCTTTGAGACATTGTTTCTAAGCATTCAACACAAGCAGGCTAAGGGGGTTGCGCGGGGAGAATAAAATACAGGTTCTGCCTCAGGGGTTAATCATCTAAAGAAAAAATGTATGGGGGCTTCCCTGGTGGCGCAGTGGTTAAGAATCCTCCTGACAATGCAGGGGACACGGGTTCGATCCCTGGTCCGGGAAGATCCCACATGCCGCAGAGCAACTAAGCCTGTGCGCCACAACTACTGAGCCTGCGTGCCGCAACTACCGCAGTCCGCATGCCTAGAGCCCGTGCTCTGCAACAAGAGAAGCCACCACAGTGAGAAGGCCGCGCACCGCAACGAAGAGTAGCCCCCGCTCACCACAGCTAGAAAAAGCCTGCGTGCAGCAACGAAGACCCAACGCAGCCAAAAATAAATAAATAAATGTACTTTAAAAAAATAATAAAGAAAAAAGTGTGTGTGTGTATTTGTGTGTGTATGTATGTGTGTGTATGTATATGTATTACTCATCAAAATACACCAATAACAGCTGTGGTTTGCTCATACAAAGCTAATGATCTTCATAAAATTTTAACCATAACTTTGAGCTCATACACCCCATCCGTTACCCTACTGAGTTAACCAGTGTCTCTGTGACATGCTGAGAATTGCCATTTCAGGAAGAACTAAATGCTCGGGGTGAGATGGCAGTCGCCCTTTTTCTAGGACCCTGCCACTTCTTCGGAGTCCCATTTACTGGGCTGGGGGGAGCGTATAGACCACCCCTTGTCCCCGGCCACCCCCCAGACAAGGGAAAGGGGAAGCTGCAGCACTCTGCCCCTGTGTTAACCCTTCACAGCCTCAAAGACCACTTACCTCCTGCTTTTGTAGCCCAGTAGTGTGTGAATGGTGCCCTCACGGGGAGGCATCAGGTGGTCTCGTCTGGAAACGTGGGAACACATAGCACCTATTGATTTCAACTTTGGGTTTTACTTCCAATTCCAAGAAAACAGATGAAGTCCCATTCAACATCCTATCACCAAAGAAAACAGATCCTCAGCCCTAGATACTGAACTGCGGGTTCTCTAAGAATCTGGCATCTTGGTCCAATCCCAGAAACTCCAGACACAGGGAATGTGTATGTCAGTTGAGGAGATATCTGAGCTACTCCACACTCCCTGTACACCTGTAATAACCCCCATCACTGCATCTTGTCCGTGCATGTCTCCTCTTGAGACCTCACGAAGCCTGACTCAACCAGGCTCCCTATACCTGCAGGTGCCTTGCCTCACGCAGATATCCAAGGGCCCTGGGAGGTCAGCTTGGGTTTCATGGCATCTGAGGGTCTCTGCACTTTGCTGGTCCTTGTAAACTACGGCTTGAGGAGCCTTGGAGGCAGCTGTCCTTGGTACTAGACATGACCCTCCAATCTTGGACTCTCTCTGCCCTCTCAGCACACGAGCTGCCTCAGGCACCCACCAGTCTCCAAAGCAGAAGGCCACACATCATTAAGAATGGACAGGGCCTGCCAGGTGCATAGCCAGCTCTGCTTCGGGGAGACCCTGCCAGACCTGGGGTTTCTCATCTGTCACCATGGCCGCGCGGATGGTGCATCTTCCAATTGCAGCTCCCCTAAATGAAGAGATGGCTGTTTAGCTGCAATCCGCAAACCCAACTTGGGAACCCAAATGACATGGCTCCAGTCTTATCAGCAGGAATTATGGCTCTTGAATCAGGCACTATCGCAGAATAAGTGAAATTGTCGACACAGAAAAATGTGTTTGAAAACATGACATGATGTACAGTTAAAGTCTGCGGATTCTGCATCCACCTCAGAAATATTACACTTCCAGAACAATTTCCTCACTAACTGGCTCTCTCTTGAATGGACCACATGTCTTTTCCTTACTATGTCAGCCCTGCCTCCACTGGCAGCCGTTCCCAGCTGCTTGGCTCACTGATTCCCCAACCACACACCCAAACCTGCCCAGGTCCTGGGCCATGATTCACAGAGACTCATGACGCCCACTCTCTGTGCCCATCTTGGTCCCTGATGCAAACTCCCATCCCAGTAACTTTGAGTGCTGGTGTCTTGGCTTGCGTTATTTACAACACTGTGCCCTGCTGCCTGCCAGCTACCTGCCATGTGGACTTCTGAGCACCACCTGCTTGGATTTCCCATCACTGTCCTGTGTTGAGATTCATTCATTAGTTCATGCATTCATCCATTTACTCAACAAATAATTATAAAGCATCTGCTAAGGCCACGTAATTTCCTGTGCGCTAGAGACACAGTGGTAAACAAGATGACCTACTCAGGGGTGCTGGGCCAGGACAGCCCCACGAGGCCCAGCTCAAGACAAGCATGGTGACCTCACTTCCCTCATGTGCAGAATGGGGTGGTCATGAAGCAAACATTTGTGGCCTGACAGCCTTCAGCCCCAGATGAGGGAAGTGGCTGCCACTGGGAGTCCCATACGAGGTTGGGTCTCCTGTGACTCATGCCCACAGCCATCTATTTGGCCCTGGAATGAAATTTATCACACTACATGGCTACTCTTGTTAAATACTGGGTTGGCCCAAAAGTTCCTTTGGATTTTTCCATAAGAAGTTATGGAAAATCCCAAACAAACTTTTTGGCCAACCCAATGTTTAGTCTGCCCCACTCCCAGCCGACCGTTTCAGGAGGCTGAAGTGGTATCTGGATCACCCAGTCTGTCTAGCCCACAGACACGGGTCACTTGGTCATTCTCTCCAGGTGGGAACAGCTATTGCACTATATGCCTTACTTTGGTTGTGGTCTCACCCTGAGGTGGGCGCCCTTGTTTCACCCACTGCAGACCCTGGTCTGGGTCCAGCATCCCAGGCTCCCACAGCTAATTTCCCGAGTCCAGTTCCAGGAGATCCTTGTATGTGTGATTGGACAAAAGAGTTTGGCTGTACCAGCCCACAATCCCTGGGCTCTCCACACACAGGACTTTCCAATGCTGGCCCCCTCCACTCACTTTCCTGCTGCCCTCCCCCATGGTCACTTCCACAGGCCGGGTGGCATCTGTCCACAGCCACTTCTGGGCCTGCAGCAAGGAGAGAAGAAAACTGAGCCTTGGACCAGTAGAGCCACGCTCCAGAGTTTAGGGTACAAAGCTGGGCCACAGAATTGGCCTGGGGGTCCTGAGTGTGGCAGGTGTGATCACAGCCACCCCTGGAATAGATACCACTATGGTACCAGGCCCAGAGAGCTGGTCCAGAAGCGAGTGAGACCGGATGGTGCCCAAGCAGGAAATTCTCTGCAGCAAACCCGAAATTTGTGATAATGTTGTTCAGTTTTAAAGAGACATGGGATGAGACTTTCTTTGTACACCTTTGGAGTGTGCCAGAGACATGGCAAAGGCCCTTGAAGAGTCATGCAAGATCTAGTTGAAAGGTTATGTCGGAGCTGATACCAATTACTGTAACAACGGACTTTGGAAAAGGCATTTTATAAGTAAGATGCTTAATAACAACAATGGTAGCTGCCCCATACATGCCTGTGTGCCAGACACTTAACTACTAACTTATGTACGTTAGTTCATTTAAGTCTTGAACCTATAATGTCAGTGCTATCATTATGATGCCTATTTCACTGATGAGAAAACTGAGGCACATGCGGTCAAAGGAGAGAACCTCATATTCACCAGTGCTGCCATTGTTTGTAGTAAGAAAACCATCTAGGAAAACAGATATATCAGAACTCTGCAGTGAAATTAAGGAGGCCAAGGTCTCCAGGTCCTAGTAGGCTGTCACACGAGGAAGTAAGAATTGGAGGATGAGATGTGACTTTTCGGAAATGCTTCTGCTTTCAGTCACGTTGTATTCTTTACCTCTCTTCTCAGAAAGACGCTCTACAGCCCACCTAACCAGGATTCCCTGCCTTGGCTGCACAGACCAACTGAATCAGAATCTCTGGGGGGGTGGATGCAGGTATCAGCATTATTTAAAGACCCCACTGATTTAAGGCAAGACTGGATCCCTTCCGCAAAAAGCATTTATGGTTCGAAGTGAGGTGAATGTGGCAGTTCCAACCCCGATCAGCAAAACGTGAGCGGCTAATCACAGGTCACCTCCTCCAAGGCAAGCCGCCTGGGAAAGGAAGGCACAGACAGCATGCTGATGAGAATTGTGAGGTTGCCAACGGGGTCATGGAACACCCGACCAGAGTCCCGTCAAGCATGACGGGATTTCAGCATGGCTTGAAAACCTCAAAGGCAATATTTGCAGATAGGGAGCTCAAGGTGTTTGATCCACAGAAAGGTGAAGCAATTTAGAAGACCACAGATGACATGGTAAATGTCTCCGTGGGTAGAACAGAAGCACTGCAGAAAGAAGCATGCACGGCCCCTGGAGCAATCAGCCCGTTGATGCCTGATGTGGGACAGCAAATATTCTTCTCGTGGCTGCATGTCCCATATAACAGCTCCAGGGCCACACTGTACATGCCTGAAATCTGATGTCAGAGCAGAAAATAAACAGGCTTTGAAGCGGAAATTCCTGGGTTTAAAATCTTTCTTGACACTTGCTAGCTCTGAATCTCACCACCCTCTCTGAGACTTTGCTTCTTTATCTGTAAAAGGAGATCATTAATTCATTCAACAAGCATCCAGGGGCTTCCCTGGTGGCGCAGTAGTTAAGAATCTGCCTGCCAATGCAGGGGACATGGGTTCAAGCCCTGGTCCGGGAAGATCCCACATGCCGTGGAGCAGCTAAGCCCGTGTGCCACAACTAGTGAGGCTGTGCTCTAGAACCCACGTGCCGCAACTACTGAAGCCCGCATGCCTAGAGCCCGTGCTCCACAACAAGAGAAGCCACCACAGTGAGAAGCCTGCGCACAGCAACGAAGACCCAACGCAGCCAAAAATAAATAAATTAATTAATTAATTTTTTAAAAAAAACAGAAACAAGTATCCGTCAAGCATCTGTCATATTTAGGCATTGTTTGAGATGCAGGGGATAGAGTGTGAAACAACACAGATGAAAGCCCTGTTTTCTTGGAGCTTATATGTTGTTTAAGGGAAACAGGCAATACACTAACAAATAAATAAAATCGATAGCATGTCCGAAGGTGATAAGCGCTGCACAGTTATATAAAGCAGGGAAAGGAGAGAAGATGCTGGGAGGTGGGGAACGCAATTTTGTAGGATAGTCAAGGAATACCTCCCTGAGAAGATGACATCTGAGCAACAAGCCTGAAGGGAAGAAAGGAGCAAGCCAGGCAGAGATCTGGGGAAGAGTGTTCTAGGCAGAGGAGGCAGCAAGGGCAAAGGCTCTGAGGTGGGAATGTGCCTGGTGTGCTATGCTCAGGAATAGATGTATCCACCTTCTAGGGGTGTGTGTGTGTGTGTGTGTGTCTGTGTGTGTGTGTGTGTGTGTGTGTGTCTCTGTGTGTGTGTGTATGTCTGTGTGTGTGTGTGTGTGTGTGTGTGTGTGTGTATGTACATATAATTCTGGGAGGAGTATGGAAATAACTTGGGAAATAACTTGGGAATCCCCTAACAGAGTTGAGTAACTTGGGAATCATCCTCCCCTAAAGGAGGGGCTGTCACTTCCTCTGAGTAGAAAAAGAATCAGCTATTTATAGCTCAGTTGGTGGCCTTTGTGGGCTAACCCAGGCCCAGACAAGAGCTAAATGCCCCACATATTAATGACAAGAATCACTGGTAAAGCAACGAGGTCAAAACTTCCTACAAAGAAAAATGTCCTTTTCTCAAACAAGGCTGTGCTGGGTTGTCTCTGAGAAAAAGCAACGGTCCCCATGGAGACGTGCACTTGCTTCTCAGATGAGCCCCTTGTGGAAGATGCAAGGAGGTGACGGCACCCTGAGACATCCCTCCCAGAGACAGCAGAATCCACACCCTATCAGCCCAAAGAAGGCCGAGAGCACTCCAGTTTACAAAACCTAAGGATTTGAAGGGTGAAACCTCATCTTCTTGAGAGGAACCAAGGATGAGGACAAAACTCAATGGACTTGAAAGGACACTGGATGGAACCAAGAGAGAGGTCTGGAGTTTTGCAGGCTGCTTCTCTGAGGTCCCGCCCCTGTATGCACAGGGAAATAAATGATCACAGTAAGTTACAAACTCTGCTCCTCCCACAGGAGGCTGCTCTTCTGAAACCCACCTGCCCATCAGTAAAAGCTTCCTTTACCTCCATCGTGATCCAGTGTGACAAAAACTGGTGAGCCATGGGGTACCAGCGGAGGAGACAACTGGAGATGCTCTCCGACCATCTTGTGGAGATTTGGGGACAGGAGGGCTGGCAGGGCATTGTCTCCTTGCTTTGCTAGCATTACTGAGATAAGCTCTAGTAATAAGCAATCTCAGATCTCAGTGGCTTAACACAGCCTGGCCTGAGGCAGGTTCCTCGCCCCGGTGCCTCCCTGGGTGTCTCCACCTCCAAGCTCCTTTCAACATGGGCTCCAGCCATCTGGGGTCCTTGGTTTCCAGCTAGGTGGAGGGGAAAGGAGAAAAAGAGGGGATGAGTGCATATAGAACTTTATGGGCAGGACTGAAAGTAGCATATATCTACCTACATTCCCATTAGCTAGAACCTAATCTGAGGCCACATACAACTGCAAGGGAAATTGTGGAATATGATATTCCTGTGTTCTCACACTAGCATTGTCTCTGCCACACCACGTTTTTGACTACTGGGTAAAATCATTGCTAGTTAAAGCCAGCAGAAGAGGGACCTGCAGTCAGCATGGGCAGAAAAACCCCTAGATTAGATCATCTCTGATTGTTCTCCATGTGTTAGCATGTACCTCTCCTCCAAACACAAATGGGGAATTACTGAACTCCTACCTCAGCATCAAAGTCATGGTGGAGATGGATGTTATCACACCTGAGGTCTGTCCTGATTTTATTTTGTCTGGGGTTTCAGAGGCTGTGTGGGAGCTTTGGCTCAAGTGCTCACGTAAAATCATCCAAACATACCCCCCAGACCTGATATTCCATCAGCCCTTGGTCCAGAAAGTTTTCGAGTAGCTACGCAGCCCAACCCCAGAACTAGCAAAAGGAGGTGCGCTCCAGAGCAAAAAGGTAGCATTCGATCTACTCCACGTTTATGGCAGTAAATAGCCAATATCCTCAGAAACTCAAGAATGTAGGTCTGAGCCTTTTTGGTATTGAAGCAAATTTACCTCTAGCTGATTCCAGCTTAACCCAATCCGGCTCATCTTCACTACTAAAACTGATGCCTTCAACACTCGAAGGGAACCTCTTGTCCTAAAGAGACCCTGCTCTGGGGACCAGCTCCCTGCCACACATGCCAAGAAATCCTCCAGCCTGAGCACACTGTAGCCACCAGACTCTGGCTATAACTAATGGAAGCAATCCCATAATGCTTAATCGCAGTGGCATCTCTGAGAGCTCTCGAGCCATGCCAGCTGTGTCTCAGGACAATCTATCAGGGGAGAGACAGAAGGAAGAATGTCTTCAGTGTCATCTATCTCCCATTGGTCAACATTCCATCTTATGGGACACTAACTCCCTTGCACTCGCGTGAGTGCAGAATGAGGTTTCACAGCGGCATCGACAGCAAAGTCCCAGGATAGGAAGCAAGTGACACATGCACATATCTGAGGTGAGAAACCGTCAGATTGTACCTGTGGGAAATGGATCAAATTCCATGCAGAACCGGCCACTGCAATAGCAGCTGCAAGAAGAGAAAGGTGATGCTGACAAGTGCTGCGTAAGAGGTTTTCGATCCACAGGAGCTCAATCAGTGGTATCTATTACTGTTATCATTATTGTTATTATCATTACGAGCTAGCCACAGACACCAGTCCTTGAACACGGGCCTCTTCCCTCGAGTCTGGTGCTCTGAATTTTGACCTTGAGCCAGATAAAAGCTGTCTTTGATCTGGCCCATGCTAGTAAATAATTTTATTTAAGTCCAGCTACAATTTGCTTGACTGTGTTAAGACCTTTTAAGGATCCAAGGATCCAAGCATCCCCTCCAAAATTAAAAAATACCAAATGCACGAAAACACAGTTATGTGTGAGCGTGGGCTGGTTAGTCACTAACCCATCGAGATGTCTTATTTAAGGGGAAAGAGTGGGCGATTTTAGGTGAGATGGCCCTGAAGAAAGAACCAGATGTCTGATGAAGTTCATTAACAGAAACCCTCACAGATTATGGGCCCGGAGTGAGAAGAGGGACACCTGCCGAGCAGGTGGATGGTTTCACGTGGCCTGGTGATCAAGCTCGTGGTCCAGGGGGTGAGGGCTCCTAACTGTTGCTACACTGAACCCCTTCCAAAGACCAAGGAGATTTCCAGTAAGATGAGCTCTGCCTTGCTACTCTGACAAGCTGTGTCAGACTTCCAGGAATTGTACTTTGTGTAACTTGGTCTGAAGCAGCTTAGTTAAGACAATGCAATTAGCTCTTAAAAGCACAGATCACAAGTCAGACCGTCCGATCCCTGGGAGGCCATCAGTCAGAAGCCGACGAAGGCATCCTTAGCCCAGAGTGCTTATGGCTCTGTTTCTTGACAGAGTTGGTCCATTTGCCCCCATTGTGAGCACAGCATGAAAATTTAACTCTAAAGAGTTGGCTCCAGATTGGTGAGTAAGGATATCGTCACACAACTTACAGGACTCTATATATTTTTTCTTTGTTTTTAGGAGGTAGCTGGTGATTAGAGATAAGGGGAGAAAGGAAGGGGGAGGACTGAAACTTGATACAACAAGAAGCATACTTTACTGCAAAGTGCAGAGGGTTGGAAGACAACAACCCAGACCTGTGCCCTTGAGTCCTTAAGACAGACATAGCTGGAATTACCCCTTGGGTGTCATGCTCATAGGGTGTGGGCATCACTCATCTCCTGCCATACCCAGACATTCAGGCTGTGCTGCCAGAGGGGAGCAATGAAACCCATTACCTGCTGTGCACAGAAACAAGCCTACTGACCAGCAACTGTCCTTCCTGGCTTGACTGGGGCCAAATATATAAAATCAGTGGTAAATGTGGGTATAATGCTTAGAGTTCTGGCTCTGGACCCTGCCTTTGAATCCTGGCTCTGCTCTTACTAGGTAAATTATTTAACCTCTTTATTTCTTAGTTTTCTTATATATAAAATGGAAGGAATGATTATAGATCTCCTAGAGTGTAGTTATGAGGTTTAAATGAGATAATATATGTGAAGTGCATGAAAGTGTGGCTAGCACATATAAAAGGCCCTCAAAAACAATAGCTATTTTTATTGCTAACATTTATCAAGTTGGTTTATAGATATCACTATGACCCAGACAGCATGTTACGTGCATAAGCCCTCGCATTTATCCTATGATCTCTGTAGTATCAATATCCCACTGGAGAAACTAAGATGTAGAGGGTGACTTTCCCAAAGGCACCCAGCTGATTTCTTCAGGAAGTTTCTTAAACGAGAAGTATTTTTCCCTCATCGGGGCCCCTGACATATCGTGTAACATCTGCATGATGATACTTATTGTAACGATCTATTTACCACTTTGTCTTTCTCTGAGGGGTTAGCAAACTATAGTCCTTGAGCCAAACTGGGTTTTTAAGGGAAAGTTTTATTGGAACACAGTCATGCCTATCTGTTTCCATATTGTCTGTAGCTGTTTTCGCGCTCCAATGGCAGAGTTGAGTAATTGCAACAGACACCATATGGTCCACAAAGCTAAATATATTTGAAGTCAGCCCCCTGTATCTGTGGGTTCCGCATCCGTGGATTCAAGTAACCACAGATCAAAAATACAGTATTAGGGGAAAAGTTCCAGAAAGTTCCAAAAAGCAAACCTTGAATTTGCTGCGTACCAGCAGCTATTTACATAGCATTTACATTGTATTAGGTATTATAAGTGATCTAGAGATGACTTAAAGTACATGGAGAATGTGCTCAGGTTATATGCAAATACTACACCATTTTATATACGGGACTTGAGCATCTGTGGGTTTTGGTACCCATGGGATGGGGAGCGGGGTATTCTGGAACCAATTCCCTGCAGATACCGAGGGATGGCTGTACTAGCTGGCCCTTTATTTTAAAAGATTGCCAACCCCTGCATTAGATTATGAGCCCCTTAAAATAGGGCTCAGGTCTTCTAGGGGCTTCACCTTGGCACATGATGGGGGCTCCCTAAGTGGGTGCTGAATGAGGGAGAGTGAAGATGTTGCAGACATGAATGGATGTCACTTCGGAAGGAACAACGCCCTCAGGAGCCCAGGGGTCAGGACCTGAGCCCCACCCAGATCCTGGGAAGCCCCTCAGCTCTGTGATGCTGCCAGCTGCCTAGTGGTCCCCACAGGTGACCCTGAGTCAGAACCAGTAACAGGTCACCACATCATCACACCAGCACCACTCACAGCCCCTCAAATGACAGGACCAGCATCTTCTTGGAAGGAAACCCCTCTTAAATCCTCACTCATGAAATGGAAAGATGCTGCTGGAGATGGTTTGGAGAGCTGTACCCCGCTCCCTTTTGTCCACTGCCTCCTGCCCCCAGCTTTGGTGCTATGCCTTTCCTTGGAACTCTCATGAATTGAATCAGAGTTTGCTTTTCTGCCTGAGGCAGGCTGTCCCACAGTGATCACTTCAGCTTCTTGCTGGAAAACAACATCTACAAAAAACAAACAACAACAAAACCAACTACCGTTCACTGAGCCCCTGCCCTGTGCCAGACACCATGCCACAGACTTTACATAGTCAACACCAGTTTTCAGAACAGCCCTCAGAGGTGAGCTAGACTTTATCATCTCATCATAAAGATGAGAAAAATGAGGCTCCAGAAGGGTGAAGCCATCTGCCCATAACCAGTAAGTACCAGAGGTGAGATGGAAAGGTGATGGAGGTGAGATGGAAACCCACTATCCCTGCTTGTCTCATGTCCCTGACCTGCTTTCCCAGGGACCCATAATCCAGCAACTGGAACGATGTTGGAACTCTATGATATGATCTTTGAATCAAGTATTTTAGTTACATTCACCTGACCCAGCCTGGTTATGACAGATAAGGTATCATTTATTAGACACGCATTGGCTGTTCATTTGTCCTGCATCAGGCTCTATGCTGGACACTCAGGACACAGAGGTAGATTGAGCACAGCTTTACCTCTCAGGGAGGTAAAGTGTAATGTTGGAGAAGCAAATGATAAACGAGCAACTAGCACAACAGGTGAGACACTGGGTGGAGGGATGGAGGAGAGAGGAGGGGCTGTGGGTGGGCGTGACTATGAGTGGGCAGGGCCATGGTGGGTGGGGCTCTGAAATCCATCCCGCTGCCTCCAGGTTAGCTACCCATGATCTCCTCCATAGATTGAGGTTCCAGGCAAGAGCCCCCTTGAATAGTTCCTTTGCTGAGTTTGAAAACTTCCACTCTACAGGATGAACAAAGCAGGAAGAACCAAGTACTGATGCCATCACCATCTGAAAAACAGGCTTTTTCAAAAAATCACTTTCTCTCAGAAGTACAGAGACCAACTCCTAAATACATTCCTGGAGCGTTTTTTTCATCTCAGAGGACAATTAACCTTTGCAATTAGCTTCATCAACAGGAACTTAATATCAAATATTTGGTTGCTTAGCAACAAGGAAGCAGCCACTAGCAGGACTGCAGTATCTTTGTTACTCAAGTCTCCTGGGGCTACAGACTGAGGAAACGCTGGGCTGGATTTCCAGACTCTGCAAGCTCTTTGCCCAAAAGTCCAGGCCACCCGAGGCCCCGCTGTCAGTGACCTCTGGGGCCAGTGAGCCCTACGAGTGAGAACCCAGCCTTTCAGCAGTGACTGAGGAAGGGGAAGGTTCCAGCCTCCAGTGTCCCCCATATGCCTCAAAAGAGCCTCCAAGGATGACGCCCAGGCAGGAGATGTGGGTCTTCCTCACCCTTTAGAGTTGTGTAGCCTGGGAAAGCTGGGGCCTGCTGTATACCTATGGCCAGCTCACTTTTCTTGTCTTCTTTCTAATTTCCACCGGGCCCTTCTTATCCCCATTTTATGCAAGAAGACCAAGGCTCTGATTAAACCACTTGCCCAGGTGTGCCCAGTAGTAAGTGCTGGAGCAGGATTTGGTCCCCAATTTCATGCTCTTTCCACATCCCTACAGTGGCCTGTAGGGTCGTGCTCCTTTTCTGTGCCTGAGCAACAACATTGGACCAGATGTGCCTCTCTGGTCCATCCCAGCTTGGTGTGTCTACGTCTTCCTTCCCAAACTCATGCCAACTCAGAAGTCAGTGTAGGCTTCTGAGGCATTTGCTTAAACCTCTCTGTTTTCTCACTTCAGTTACCATGAATCCCAGAAAGAAAAATCCTAATTCTTTCTAAGTCTGAAACTCCAACCCCCAAATTGATATGATTGTGTGGTGAAAAGAGCAAGACCTTTCCAATCAGCAAACCTGGGTTCAGAGCCTAGCTCTAAAATTTACCAGGTTACATCACTCTGGGGACATAACCTCTCCATCAACCCTTTCTCTCATCTGTGAAGTGGAGGTAATAATAACTACCTCAAAAGGATGCCGTGAGGACCAAGTGAGAAGCCTGGCTTGTAGAAGGTGCTCAAGAAGCAAAAATACAAAACAACAGAACAAAAACCACCACCAGACTGCTTGGTACCTCAGTTCCCCCCAGTTCCTACGGGGAGTAATAAGACTTTTGGCTCTTCCTCATCTCCCTCAGAAGGCTTTTCCGCTGCCAAGTGACCAGAGAAGTTTTAGATCAAGTGACCACCAGAGGTTTCTCCGTGTGTTACTCAGAAACCCAAACACATACCCTGAAGAAAAATTCCTCCTTTTCCATTGAAATAAAAGTAATTCAAAGCAGACAGATCTGGTCTGAATTCTGACTCCTTCCCATACCAGCTCTGGGACCTGGGCAGTTACTTCCCCTCTCAGCTTCCGTGTCATCCTCATTGGTAACACAGGGAGGAGAGTAATACTTTCCCAATTGGGCTCTAGTAAGAACTAAATCCAAAACCTGATATGAAAGAGCCCATCCCAACATGCAACCCAATGTTCATGGTGGCATTATTTACAATTGCCAACGTATGATAGCAACCTAGGTGTCCATCAACAGATGAATGGATAAGGAAGATGCAATACACACACACACACACACACACACACAATGGAATACACTCAGCCATAAAAGGGAATGAAATTTCAACAGACTTGGAGGGCATTATGCTATGTGAAATAAGTCAGACAGAGAAAGACAAATACTGTATGATATCACTTACATGGAATCTTAAAAATACAACAAACTAGTGAATATAACAAAAAAGAAGCAGACTGTCCGATATAGAGAACAAGCTACCAGTTACCAGTGGGGAGAGGGAAGCGGGGAGGAACAAGATAGGGGTAGGGGAAAAAAAGGGTTATTATGGGATTATATGAAATGATGTGTGTGAAACTTCTGAAAATTGTAAAGCACGATAGAATTTAAAGAATCTTCCATTCAATTAAAAAAAAGAAAACCTTAAAAAAAAGAAAGAAAGAAATAGCCCATCCCAGACCCTGGCTCAAGGCTCACCGAAGTTACTCAGGAAATATTTGTTGTGTCCGAACCCATTTGGCAAACATTGCCCTTATTAGTTCCTGCTGCTGACCGTCCTTTGAAATTCTCATCAGTTTATTTTTACCAAACTAGTTATATCTACACTATTTCAGCACCAGCTTTAGGAAACAGCATACTTGCTTCTATTTTCAAACAAACACACACAAAAAAACTGCAGTCCCATTTCCTTTGGAACTCTGAAAGTGCTGCATATGCCCTTTGGAACTTCCAGACTGCCCGCCATCCCCAGAGCTCTTGCATGATAAACTCTTCCATCGGCCCAGCCATCAGCATGCCCTGTTTGAAACACTTTGGTAGCCTCTCAGGATGTGCAAAGCTCTGCAAAACAAACCTCATCAAGTTAAACATAGAATTACCATATGACCCAGCAATTCCACTCCTCGATGTAAACCCAAGAGAACTGAAAACCTATGTGCACACACAAGTTTGTACATGAATGTTCATAACAGCATTATTCATGATATCCAAAAAGTAGAAAAAAATGCTCGTCAACTGATGAATGGATAAGCAAAATGTGGTGTATCTAAATTATTAGTTTCCTATTACTGTTGTAGCAAATGGCCAGAAATTTGGTGGCTTAAAACAACATGAATTTATTCTCTTGAGGCCAGGAGTCCTTAATTGGTTTCACTGGCTAGAGCCAAAGTATTGGCAGGGCTGGTTCCTTTTGGAGACTCTGCAGGGAGAATATATTTCCTTGCCTTTTTCAGCTTCTAGTGGCCACCTGTATACCTTGGCTGGGGGGATCTTTGAAGTGTAACACTCCAATCTCTGCTTTTATCATCACCTTCCCCAGATAATCCAGGATAATCTTCCCATCTCAAGATCCTTACTTAGTCACATCTGCAAAGTCCCTTTTGTCATAGAAGGTAACATTCTAGAAATTAGGGTGTGGATATCTTTGGGAGTCATTATCCAATCTATCACACAATAGAATTTTATCCAACTCTTGAAAGGAATGATACACTGATACATGCCACAACTTGGAAGAAATTTGAGACATCATGCTAAGTGAAAGAAGTGACACAAAAGGCCACATAATGTATGATTCCGTATTTATGAAATGTCCAGGATAAGGAAATCTGTAGAGACAGAAAGTAGATCATTGATTGCCAGGGGCTGGAGGGAGGGGCCCATTGGAACTGACGGCTAATGGGTATGTGATTCCTTTTGGGGGTGATCAAAATATTCTGGAATTAGACAGTGGTTGGTTATGTTGGTACAACCTTATGAATATACTAAAAACCACTGGGTTTGTACACTTTAAAGGGACGTATTTATGATATGTGAATTGTATCTCAATAGAAAATAAAAGAAACCTCATCATGCATCAACGTTACCTGTAAATGATAAAAGTAAATTTAAACCAAACTGCGGTCCAGATCAACTTGATTTAAATAAAGTGCTTTCCATCAAATTGTTCAACCAAATTATATCCCCCCCAGGAGGCAGTGTAGTGTGGTGGTTGAGGGTGGACTCAGGAATCAGACGGCCGAAGTTCAAGTCCTGGCTCTGCCCCTCACTGACTGTGTTGCTGTGTTATCTTTTCCGAGTCTCAGTTTTCTCACCTGCAAAGTGGGGATAATAAAAGTACCTGCCCCTCAGAGTTGTGAGGATTCAGTGAAATAATCCACGTGATGCTCAGCATGTAGTTAGTGCTCAATACGCACCAGCAATTGCTTTCATTACCCTCATCCCCTCTGCTCTGCCCATCAGTGGAAAGAGAAGGAATGTGATTCTATCAATCCTAGGGGGACCTAATCATCCTCCTTAAGCCTCAGATTGCAGGGAGTTAGAAAAAGGCATCAGGAAGCTTCCAAGGGTAAAAAAGTGTATCTGGTTTTGTGAAGCTTAGTTTTTATACATGCATTTATCCATTTCCGTACTCACTCCTTCCATCTTTCTTTCATTTAACAAACATTAATTGAGAAAATACCATATGCATGTCTGGTACTGTAGTACTGCTGGAGATGTGCTCCCACGGAACTCATGATCACTGGGCAAGACAGATAAAGATAAAAATAAGTTCAGGAAGATGTACCTGGGCACTGTGCTGGAAATTTACATAGACCCCCCGGGGTAGACAAGTGAATGGGGTGAGTGGATGAGAGAGGACACAAAGGAAAGAGTGGTTAGTTCTAAGGTGGCGAGGAGGGACAAGGAGAGACTTAGTGCAGGAAGTCTAGATGTGCCGCTAGGTGTTCTGGTGTGTGTGTGCACGTGTGTGTGTGGGGTGGGGGGGCACTAGTTGACAGGCTAGAAGGATAGAAGAGAGGGAGTAAAAGTTCATATAAGCAAAGAGTGCATTCTAAGCAAGAGCAAAGGTCCAGAGATACGGTGCAGCCTGGATTTTTCCGGAAATATTAGTTCCTGCAGGTCATGGCTCAGCTAGAAGTAAGCTGTACTAAGACAAAGGCAACCAAGTGCTCTCAACAGGGAGTCAGAGGCTGAGCTGATTAGATTTGCCTTTTAAGATGATCTCTCTGGCTGCGGTTGGCACAGAATAACAACTGTGGTGAAAGAACAGACTGGAAGTAGTGGTTAGGAGACTGTGGCATGGACCAGGCCTTGGGTGATGGGGACACAAACCCAGCGGGGGAGAATCTACTCCTGTCTCCACTGAACCCCCAGTTGACACGCTGAACACCAGAATACATCTGTGTACACACACAGGCCAACATATACCCCCTCGGAGGCTTGGGCACCCACTGGAGGGCGGGATCATTGATTTTATATGTCAACTGGGCTAGACTCCATCACCCAGTGACTTAATCAAACACTGATCTGGGTGTTGCTGTGAGGGTATTTTGTTGATGAGGTTAACACCTACAATCAGGTGACTATAAGTAAAGGAGATGGCCCTCCCCAATGTGGGTGAACCTCATTCAATCAGCTGCAGGCCTTACGAGCCAAAACAGGTTTCCTGGAGAAGGAGTTTGGCTCTGTTTCTCTGGAGAAAAATGACTGATACGAAGGCTATAACCCACTCCTTTTCAGCAAGGCCTCCCATGGGCTCTAGAAACCAGTCATTCTCAGGGGTCCTGCTTTGAAGTTGGCTGTGGCTTGCGATAGTCCCAGGTGAGAAATGATTGTCACTTTAAAAGCCCCCTGGTTGAGAGAAGAAGGCATGAGACACAGGTCTCTTTCTTCTCTCGGCCTCTTCCCCTCCGTGCAGCCCACCCATCGGATCAGCTCAGGTCAGGAGGGATCCCACTCAGTATCTCAGCCTGGCATCAAGTCCTTCTGACCTTCTACCACCTCTTCTCTACCCGGTATCTCCCTGTCCCTTGCATCCTGGTTCCAAGGATGGAGTCTCTTTCTTGACCCCCTGGCTGGAGTTGCTGTTCTCAGTCCCCTGTCCAGTGTCTCAGAGATACTGTAACTAGAGTCCAGCATTACTCCCCTCAGCCTCCCCTGGTGGCCAGGGTCTGTGCCTGGCGTCCTGCTACCTCCACGCAGGTGCCCTTACCCATAGGCCCCCCCCACCCATTGTCCACTACCACCCCATCACCAATCACTTGGCCATCTGTGAGTGCCTCTGGGCTTGGCCCTTGGCCGCCTTTGGCCTGGGCTGCCCTTCCCCGATGGAGTCCTGGGCTGGGGCCCTGAAGACATGGCTGCTGCCAGCCCCAGTTAAGGTGGGTACAGGCAGCACAGAGGCAGTCTCTTGGTTGCCCAGGGAGGCCTCTACACATCTGGCTGGGGGTCAGGAAGCCCAGGAAGTCTCAACTTGGGAGTAGCATCCTCCCCTCGTGGCCCCTGCTGTGGGGTGTGGCATTTCTCCAGCCCCTGCCCCTACTCTGCAGGCTCTGAAGCAGCCTGCATGTCAGGACACCTGGGATGGGGTGCAGATCAGGAGGCAGGCACTGCAGCAGCTGCAGGGGGTGTTGGAGGGGCCACCGCTGTAGCCACCCGCTTCCCGGTCCCCTCCACAGTACGGCATTTCAGGGCCAAAGGAAGCCTCCAGCCCAGGTGCTTTGGGCTGAATGTAGAGACATGGACAGAATCAGGCCATCAGTATGTCCTTGGTCAATAATTAAAACGAACAAGACTCCAAAGCTGTTTTTTCAATGCCTAGTCCCCCAGCCCCACATCCCGAGGTTCTGATTAATTGATCTGAGGCAGAGCCTGGGCATAGTATTTCTTTTAATTCTTTGGGTGCTTATAATGTGTAGCCAGGGCTGAGAACCTCTGCTCTGGTGCTTTGCTATTCGAGGTGTGATCCGTGGGCCAGCAACAGTGACATCCCTGGGAGCCTGTTGGAAATGCAGACTCTCAGGCCCCACCCCAGACCTATTGACTCTGGATCCGCTCTTTAAGATCCCCAGGGAATTCAGAGGCACATTAATATTTGGGAAGCACCGTGGGAAATAAAAATCACCCTTCACCCGAGGAGAGCGGCTTTAAGCCCACTTCTGGCTCCTGTTCAGTGACCACAGCTCTGACCTACTGAGCAGTACCCCAAGCTGGGGGTCCAAATGGCCGAATGTTAAGCACCCTGGACCCGGACCTGAGGCCCACCTACCACCCTCAGCCAGGCCTTAGGTCCACTAAGGCTCACAAATAATTATTCTTCAGAACAGAAGTGCTCACAGCACTCAAATGCACATGTTTCTAATGCTATTTCCATATACAACTTCTCTGTCAGGTTGGCCTTGACTAATAGCAACTACCCTTAACTGGGCACTTACTAACTGACCAGTACTTAACAGACACAAATAGTTTAGTCATCCTATGACCCCTAATAAGATAAGTTTTATTAGCCCCATTTTTCAAATGCAGACACTGAAGCTCAGAGAGGTTGAAGCTGAGAGTCCAAGGTCACACAGCTAGTGGGGGGCAGAACTGTGATGGGAACCCCAGATGTCTGATTCCAAAACTCGGAACCCATTCACGTGGTGTCCATATTATGCCTTGCTTCATAAATAAAAACAGTGAGGGGGCCAGGACATGGAAGCAACCTAAATGTCCATTGACAGAGGAATGGATAAAGAAGATGTGGTACATATGTGCAATGGAATATTACTCAGCCATAAAAAAGAATGAAATAATGCCATTTGCAGCAACATGGATGGACCTAGAGATTGTCATATTGAGTGAAGTAAGTCAGACAAAGATTATATGATATCACTTATATGTGGAATCTAAAAAAAATCATACAAATGAACTTACTTACAAAGCAGAAACAGAGTCACATATTTAGAAAACAAATTTATGGTTACCAAGGGGTAAGGGGGGGAGGGATAAATTGGGAGATTGGGATTGACATATATACACGACTGTATATAAAATAGATAACTAATAAGAACCTACTGTATAGCACAGGGAACTCTACTCATTACTCTGTAATGACCTATATGGGAAAAGAATCTAAAACAGAGTGGATATGTGTATATGTATAACTGATTCCTGTTACTGTACAGCAGACAGTAACACAACATTGTAAATCAACTATATTCCAATAAAAAAAAAAAAAGTGAGGGGACTTCAAAAACCAGACTCAGAAATTCCAATGTTCTCAGGAAAGAAAATGTAAATACATTGCCATTCCCTGAGACCAGTTAACGGGGAGTGGAGGGTGAGGGGGACAGATTTTACATAAGCAAAACTACCTCTGGGAGCATGAGCCCAATGCATTCATGTAACAATTCTTCCTCCTGCCTGGGCTCTAACTATATTTTTATTAGGATGTTTTACATATTCTTGAGCTTCTTTAAAAGGCTAAACTGACTCTGAGTCCCCAGATGCGCCAAAAATCTAAGCAGTACATTTATGGGAAATGAAACCCCCCCATGAAATATCTCCCAGAGGCCTGAATTAGTGGTTTGTGTTGTAAGGAGGTGAAAATCCACATCTCTCCCAGGAATGCAACTGACAGAAAATTCAAACCAAACTAAATGTATGTAGGGACTCTCAGGCTCCACGGCTTATCCTATGGACTGAATAGGTATAATCACGCGCTGTTCTAAGATCTGTTCCAGGAGCCTCCAAGGCTGGAGTGCAAGTTGCCTGGGGTCCAGGCTCTGCAGAGTATGGCGTCTCCATCTGTGGCCAGGGTCAGAGGTCAGAGGTCTCCTGTTTGTGGTTCCTTGTTAGGATGTCCGTAATTTATTTTCAAATACTTCAGCATAGAGAGGAATTCAATTTTCAGAGCTGTTTCCCTAATTAGGAACCCCCAGACCAGGGGACAGCCGCTAACACGCACACCCAAGAGGAAGCCCATGTGTCAGACGCTACTGTGGTAAGCACTTCTGTTATTTGTATTTCCAGCGACAGCTGAGACTGAAAATTAGCATACTGCACGCCAGAAATGGGTTTTATTGCTGAAAATCGTAGCCTGTTGACCAGCAAGATGAATATCAGAAATGGGCTTGCATTGGAGGAATGAAAGTCGTTCAGATGCGTTGTCTGGCGGAAAAGGCTTTGGAGCCAATTCTCCCCTGTGCATGAACAGGACAGGAGAATCCAGGGAGGCCTGCACTCTTTACCCCTGAAGCCTGGTGCTGGGTCTGGCGCTGGTGTAGGGGGCTTTCTGGTTGTCTGATGTTGACAAGGAGCACAGAATCCCACGTCGGGAATTCTGTTGTGTCTGCGTCATCCTTTCATGCAAGGTGAGGTTAGATGTAAAAGGATGGAGAGCTGGGACCCAGCTCACAGACTAGGTTGTGGAGACTGTTTTATTGCCTGCTTTGAGAGTGAGTAAATGTCTCATCTGTGGTGGAACTGGGCCTGAACCTCACTTTCATACAACGTGGGAGTGAGATCGTGGGGTCATAGCTAGCTCTCGCCTCCTTAGACCTCTTTGGCAGCTTCTTAAGATTGCAGGTGATCCTAAGGACTTCCCGGGTGGCGCAGTGGTTAAGAATCCACCTGCCAATGCAGGGGACATAGGTTCGAGCCCTGGTCCGGGAAGATCCCACATGCCGCGGAGCAACTAAGCCCATGTGCCTCAACGAGAGAGCCCGCGTGCCACAAACTACAGAGCCCACGCGCCCTGGAGCCTGGGCGCCACAACTAGAGAAGAGAAAAAACCTGCACGCCATAGCTAGAGAGAAGCCCGCGCGCCGCAGCAAAGAGCCCGCGCACTGCAACAAAAGATACCGCGTGCCACAACTAAGACCCAACGCAGGCAAAAATAAAATTAAAAAAAAAAAAAAAAAAAGATTGCAGGTGACCCACTCCCCACTTTGTGAGTTTCTCTACAGGAGGAAAAGCCTCAGGGAATCTTTGCCCTTCAGCAAATTCAGTATTCTTGCATCTAATTTGTTTTTAATTTTTTTTCCTTCCAAGTCAGAGCTGGATCAGCCACAGAAAGGATTTCAGAACTGCTGGTAAGGGGTAATCTGATGAGAAGTGATTATGTTCTCACTAGCAAAACAATTTCTTACCAACCAAATTCTTATTGCCAGATAAATAAGTAGGTGTTTATTCTACCCACTCAGGGTCCTAAACGACCTCTCAGAGCCACCTGTGAGACTCAACCGACATTAAAGACACATTCTGGACACACAGTCTGGTCCACAGAGAGCACGGGGAGGCGGGTGCAGCCTCTCAGACACAAAGGGTCGACCTCCGCTTCTCCAGTGATTTCCCACCTCGTGGTGTCCCGCCCCTAGAACAGCAGGGGTGTCAATGCTGCAGGGACTTCAGAATCATCCCACCCAACCCTCTCTTCATCAGATGGGGAGGCTGGCCCAGAGAGGTTTTGTGACTAACCCACGGTCACACGCAGAGCTGGACGGAGGGCTCTGGCCGCTCCCCAAATTCTCCTTCGATTCAATTTAACAAACAATTTCCCCCTGAACTCAGGGAGCTCACAGGACATAGATACAAATAAGTCTGATAAAAGGAGGACAGCGGAACACACAGTGTTGCGAGTCGAGCAGGAAGCTGGGCTGTCTTTAGCCTTGAAAATAGCATGCAAGCTTCATGAGGGAGGCAGCCTTTGAGCTGGGCCTTGAGAGATGAGGAGAGTTTGAGAGGAGGGAGAGGGACAGAGGGAGGGCCCTGAGGACAGCATCCAGGGACCTCTGGGGTGTGGAGAGCAGGCTCCAGCCGAGTGTCCACAGGCCCCAAGGGGGCTCCAGATGGGGTCTTGCATGGAGGCAAGCACTCCAATTCCCTCTCTGGGTCTGGATGGATCCCTGAGCAAGGCTGTGTGCCCGGCTCACTTCCTTTCCTGGGAGTCCTTCTTTCCTGCCTCCGTCATCTCCTCTCCATGGCTCCCTGAGAATCCCAGTCTCTGGGGCACCAGCTGGGTTCTCCTTTGAAAAGCCAATCTTTCAAGCTCTTCTCCTCCCCTCACCCCAGGAGCAAAGTAAACAACCTCCCTGAACACCTGCACAGAGACCTCCAACCCGCAAAGCTCTTTTCCCTCACTCTGTCTCATTTACCTTCACCAGACCCATCATTATCCACACTTCCCCCATTGCAGAGGTGGAAAAATGAGGGTCCCAGGAACTCACCCTGTGTCCTCTTGCTGGTACATGTTCCCCAGACCCCTTCCTGGCACGGCAGTTCTAAGCACAGACCCTGGAGGTGATCCCCAGCTCTGAATCCCACTCCACCAGTCACCAGCTCTGTGACTTAGGCAAATTACTCTACCTCTCTCTGCCTCAATTTCCTCATCTGGAAAATGCTAATAATAGTAATAATGGTGTTTATCTCATAGCGTTGACAAGAGTATTAAACGTATTAATAAGTGCAAAGAACAAAATAATGCCTGACACATAATAAGTGCAATGGAAGTATTAGCTATTACTAGCATTAACCCTGATCCAGGATTCCAGCAGATTCCTCCCATTAGGTTACTAGGCATCCCCGGGTGCCCTCAGGGAAGTTGTTCAACCTCTCTGTGCTCACAACAAGGCTGGCCCTCAGGACAACTGGTATTCTTCCTGGGTTTGTCTCCTCTTTCTCTGATCCTCCAGCCCCTTTCTATTACCCCCTCTACCCTCAACAATTCCTCCTCATAAGTCCCCTTCCCCACACCCACACTTAGTCAGACAGGCTCTTCCCTGAGTCTCTGTGAGAAAATGATTCCGCCTTTGTTGGTTCAAAAGCTGCCCTTTACAATAGTAGTTTTCGAATGTTCAGTACAAAAAGAGTTAGTTGTCTCCTTTAAGAGCCCAGTTTTGAATTAAAAAGAAAGCTCTCCAGTGAGAAGCAGCTTTGAATCCGCTTCCTCGTGGTGGCAAGGGGATTATCAGCAGAAAAGCATATCGCATATTTACTTGCAAAACCATCCGCAAGGCCAAAGTCTAGTCTGGACTGAGTGGCAGATTTGGGTCCTTATAGCTACTCCTTCCAAGTTCTGCAGAAGACATCAGGGTGCAATAAGAGGATCTTTGTGGGAGCGCTGTTCTCCAGTGCTCAGGAATAGCAGAGGTGACCTGCCATACTGGTACTTGCTTTGACCCGTGGCCTCTTAGAACCATAGTCTTTGGATGCCCAAGAATTGCCTTAGGGAAATGGAGAAACCGAGAAGGGAGCAGTTCCTGGAGCTCCTAGAGGACCCTGGCTTGACACTGCCCAGGTGCAGAGTGGGCTTTGCCTAATGGGGAAATAAAATACAGCTTTGGATTTGCCTAGACCACTTCCACCTACGGGCTGGTGAAGTGGGCTGGTGAAGTGTTCTGTGATGCGCTGATGTGAAAGGAGCAGTCGTGCCTGGCACACAGTAGGGACTCAGCAAATGTTTGATGACTGAATTTCCCAGAGTTCATGACCACTCATTTCCTGTCTGAACATTCAGGGATTCTCAGGGCTGCTGGTGCAGTGTCATTGGTTGAGGGCCTAAGCCACTTAAGTGCCCTGCCCTCCAGCAGTGAAGGCAGGAGCATTCTTCAGAAAACTTTATCTTGAGCCTTTCAGCTAGAGATAGTCAAAGCTTAAACAGCTCAGCATCTCGCTGACGTCTATCTGTGAATTGAAGCTTTTCAGTATCCCAGTGGAACATCCAAGTTAAGGCATGGGGGTGATAGCTTCTTTTTTTTTTTTTTTTAACATCTTTATTGCAGTATAATTGCTTTACAATGATGTGTTAGTTTCTGCTTTATAACAAAGTGAATCAGTTATACATATACATATGTTCCCATATCTCTTCCCTCTTGCGTCTCTCTCCCTCCCATCCTCCCTATCCCACCCCTCTAGGTGGTCACAAAGCACCGAGCTGATCTCCCTGTGCTATGCGGCTGCTTCCCATTAGCTATCTATTTTACGTTTGGTAGTGTATGCCACTCTCTCACTTTGTCATGGCTTACCCTTCCCCCTCCCCATATCCTCAAGTCCATTCTCTAGTAGGTCTGCGTCTTTATTCCCGTCTTACCCCTAGGTTCTTCATGACCTTTTTTTTTTCTTAGATTCCATATATATGTGTTAGCATACGGTATTTGTTTTTCTCTTTCTGACTTACTTCACCGTATGACAGACTCTAGCTCCATCCACCTCACTACAAATATCTCAATTTTGTTTCTTTTTATGGCTGAGTAATATTCCATTGTATATATGTGCCACATCTTCTTTATCCATTCATCCGATGATGGACACTTAGGTTGCTTCCATGTCCTGGCTATTGTAAACAGAGCTGCAAAATGTAAATCAAAACTTCAATGAGATATCATCTCACACCGGTCAGAATGGCCATCATCAAAAAATCTACAAACAATAAATGCTGGAGAGGGTGTGGAGAAAAGGGAACCCTCTTGCACTGTTGGTGGGAATGTAAATTGATAACAACCACTATGGAGAACAGTATGGAGGTTCCTTAAAAAACTACAAATAGAACTACCATACAACCCAGCAATCCCACTACTGGGCATATACCCTGAGAAAACCATAATTCAAAAAGAGTCATGTACCACAATGTTCATTGCAGCTCTATTTACGATAGCCAGGAGGGCGATATCTTGCAAGGGCAGGTTTCTTGGAAGTGTTCGTGAAATTGCTAAACACAATAGGCAATGAACTGCATCCAACGGCCAGCTCTTACCCCACACCGTCAGAAAGGATGTTATCGAGACTCAACTAACCCATACACATCACCTCGCAGCCACCTCCTTCCAAGCCACTCAGTTCAGTAGCTCCTAAAGGGGAAAAGGTTGTTTTAACATGGACCCCCCCACACCATCTTTTGCCTGGACCACTGTCACCAGCCTCTGGTCAAGGTTACCTGTCTCTGGTCCTTTATCCAATCATCTTCCAGACCATCACTAGACATGTGCTTCTACATCACAAATCTGGTCACGTCAGTCTCTTTCTTAATGACCCCAACGGCTCCCCATTGTCTTCAAGGTAGAATGAAGATTGCTCAACTTGGTGTACCAAGCTCTTCAAAATCTGGTTTCCATTCAGACCTGAAATGCAGCCAATACTCACCCCAAAAGCCATACCCACTATTAAAATATTGAAATACTTCTGTTCCTCCAATGGCAGTTCGCCATCCACTAGCCAACAGCCTAGCCCAGATGCCTCCTGGCCAGAGCCCTGGTGGGAGAGACACTGCCTCTGACAGTATCTGACACTGGCTCCCCAGAAGGCATACGCTGGGCTGAGGCCCCTGATGTAGCCTAGCACTCCCTATAGACGCCCTTGCCTAAACATTTTTGGGAACCGCAGCTTCTGCAGTAGACCACACTGGCTGTTAAATGCAATATTTCAAATATTACTCCCACTTCAGTCAACTTTACCAGACTATTGTTCACCATTCCCTTGTTCATTTATCTGTTGAATGAATTAAAGAACATCCGAATGAATAAAGGAATGAATGATATGTAACCTGTTATCTTCTTAGGCTCATCATGAAAGAAGGAGGTTCATGGCAGCATATTGGTCAACAAATAAGCTACCATCCCCGGTGACCACCGAGTTCTCACTCAGGGCCAGAAATGGTCACTTGGGCAGGGTCTTTCATTGGTGGGTTATACCTTGGCCAAGTTCTCAGCCATCCAAGTTCAGAAAGTAGACCTCTTCAGTGCACCCAAAAGTCATCAGTCTTTCAGGGCAAACTCGCACAACCCAGGCTCAAAAGACACTGATGCCAAGTGAGAATGCCACCCCAACTATTTGTAAAGGTGAAATCCCCTGTCCAGGTGTTTCAGTTGATGCTCTTCCAGTTGCAAGAGACAGAAATCCTATTTCAAATGACTTAAGCACAAAAGGAATTCACTGGCTCTCAAAGCTGAAAGTCCCAGGGGTAAGTTCAGCTTCAGGCACAGCTGGATTCAGAGCTCAAATGGTATCACTGGAACTCAAGTTTTTCCTTTTCTGGGTTTTGTCTTCTACCAAGTTGACTTCCATCTTAGGCTCCACATGGTGGCAAGATTGCTTCCTGCCCTTCAGGATCCCATCCTCAGCTTCAAGTCTAGCTGGCAAGAGCGAAAGATTCTCTTCTGGAAGCCCCAGTAAGCATTTCATTGTATCACTTGTTTTCTAATTAGGTCATATAGCCATCCCTGAACTAATCTCTGTGTCCAGGAGAGAAATGGTATGTACTGATTGCCTGAAGCCTAGATCACCTCGGGATCTAGGGATGTTTCATCCTTATACCAAGAGTTGGTGCCTCATCTAAAGTACAAGGGCTGAGAGTAGACAAAAGAGAGGGCAATAGGATATGGGCACCACAATGCTAGGCAGCAAATCCAACTGATGCCCACTGTGCCAGGACACTCCTTTATAGCATTGAGGATACCAAAACGTTCTTCAGAGGCTTGCTTGGTGTGTCCAAGTAAGGAAAGAGGAATATTAGGAAGCGGGGAGGATTATTTTTGGTAAGATCTAGGAATTGTCCTCACCCCGAAGGAGAAGACCTGTCTCTAGGGCAGAGGTGGGGACAGACTAACAACCCTCCTCTTTGAAGCCTAGTTTTCTGTGCTGGACCCCATCCCTTCTTCTTCTTCTTCTTCTTTTTTTAAAAATTATAATTATTTCTTTATTTATTTTTGGCTGCGTTGGATCTTTGTTGCTGCGCGCTGGCTCTCTCTAGTTGCTTCAAGCGGGGGCTACTCTTCGTTGTGGTGCGCGGGATTCCCACCGCGGTGGCCTCTCCTGCTGCGGAGCATGGGCTCTAGGCGCACAGGCCTCAGCAGTTGTGGCACATGGGCTTAGTTGCTCCGCGGCATGTGGGATACTCCTGGACCAGGGCTCGAACCCGTGTCCCCTGCATTGGCAGGCAGGCTCTCAACCGCTGCACCACCAGGGAAGCCCTGAACCCCATCCCTTTGCTGGCACGCTCTGCCTTTGTTCAGAGGGGTTAACGTCACCTATTCTGTGTCACAGCTATAGGTGAGTCACTCTACCCAGCCTCGCCCAGCCTACGCAGGTTGTCTTGACTTTGATTCATCCACATCAATTTATAAATAAAGTGCATCTCCACGGTCCCTTCTACTTTTCTTAGTGCCAACCTGCCTCAACTCTTTTAAGCAGCCTAATGAAATAGGGCAGGGCAGAGACTTCCACGCTTATGGTTATAGATGGTGTCATGAAAGAAAAAAGAGGGAAAACTATCTGCCCAGGTTCATATCGCTAGATGGAGGCAAGCTCCAAGAGCCCATGATGAATCCCTGGCTTAGTGCTTTTCACACACATGAAGCTGCCTATTGAGGTCTGTATGTGGGTAACAGACCAGTGTCTCTCCAGCTTACCACTGAAATGTATCAGAAGACTACCCTTTATGGTGGAAATAAAGAGCCCTTTTTCTTAACCACTCCCAGGCAATTCCCTGCTACTTTCTCCTATCCTTGGCCCCTGAGCCATCCTCACAGGCACTGCCCTTGTTATTAACAGACTGGAGGGACGATTCCTCTTGGCTCTGGGGTGAGGGGGAACCGGCAAGCAGTTTGTCCCTGAAAACTGACATGGGTCCTATCTGATGCAATTGGTGCCCGGATAAGACAAGATGAATGGCAAGCAACGTTTCAAATGACAGGTGTCATTTGTTAACGTGTGCTAGATCAATGGCTTCCAAAATTAAAATGCTCTGTATCTGTCACACGTCCCCACCAGGCCCTCTGGCAGGGCAGAAATGCCAGCTACAGATTGGTGTGAAGGTTGCAGCGGAGGAGACGGGGAGACTGCCAGGCTTAGGGGGATGGCATTTCCCACCAGAGCCACAAGTAAGTCTCCCCCCACCTCAGAGGCTCTAGAGACTCCCCAAATAAGTCAGACTGTGGAGAGCGGAAAGTTCAGACACTGACATTCTGTAGCTGGAAAGGGATGGGGCACATTCTTTGAGTTTCCCAGAAAATCCTGGGCACACACATAGACCAGAAACATCCAGGTTTCCCTCCTTCACATGGAGGAAAGCAGCCCCACGATGGGGAAAGCCTTTTCCTGTTTTCTGGCATCCTTTGGGATCCACAGGCATAGCAGATGCCTGGATACCCTCTCCCGTATCCCTCCAGCCCACATAAGTTCAGCTGTAGTTGTGAAGATGCTTCTCCGCACCCCCTCCTCCAAGTGTCCAGTCTGCCTTCTCTGCCCGCTAGTTTCTTTGAGTGGCCAGGAGCAACCGTGAAGTGCAAGGAAGTTAATGCCCAGGGCTGGGGGATGGCGGTGGGTGGGTAAGTGCCCTGGCCTCCCCTGGCACAATTCTGAGGCAAGGGCCACGTGGGTTTCAGAAGGTCTCCGGGGACTGAGCCTGGCTGCCCACGATGGTGACTTGTTCATTAGCATCCACTTCAATGGCTCTTCACCTTCCAGAGCTAACTTGCTCACTTCCTCCTGTACTTCCCGGGACCACCTTCCAAAATAAATACCCATGTCCTTGTCTTCCAGGAATGCTCCTCACTGCGTTTACTCTGTGCCATCCTCCCTTCCTTTGAGCATCCCACAGGATCACAGGGCTTTGTGAGCAGAGGACAAAAAAAAGGTCCACACTTGGCTCTTGGTTCCACGCTGACTGACCACAAATCCTACAGCATTGATGCCCCCCTCCTCCTGCCCTCACTCTCGCCTTGGCCCTGAGTTTATCAGTAGGCGGTCCAGCCATACCTGGGAGGTTTTCTCTTGATCTTCCCAGACCTGGTAGAGCCCCAGCATGTGCACAGGCACGAGCAAGTGATGTGGTAGAAAGAACAAGGAGGGTGCTTGGCTTCCAGCTGTGGCATTAGCTCTGCGGCCTTGGGGAAGACACATAACCTCTCTGAACCTCAGTTTCCCATCTCTATAATCAGGAAAGTATCTCAACCCAGCTCATGAAGTTGTGACCACAATCAAAAGGGGAAATATATGTGAAACTGTTTGTGAACTGTAACTTTTTCCAAGGCTGGTATTCAGCTATTACCCAGCAGAATAGCTGTTATTCACGGCTGATGTTTGTTCGGATTGGTTGGAGCCTGCGCTCTCCCTGTTATTACATATTTCAAATATCACGTCTAATGCTACAGTTGCACGTGCATCTCATATCCCTTGCTTGGCAGCAGCCGGCCAAGCTCCCTGAATGGTAGAGTCACAGCTCATCTCTAAGGAGAGTGCTGGGGAGAGCCACGCCCCTCAGAGCCCTTCCCTAATCTGACTGAGCCAAGGAAGAATGCGGTGAACACAAGACATACGAGGCATCCCCCAGACGGATCGATCCCATTTCAAAGGCGCAAACACAGAACACGTTGTGCAAATATGCCACCAGTCGGCTTTGAGGCCCAGCTCGTTGCCAAGGAGCCCAGTGTTCCATCCAGCTTAATTAAGCGTGTTTAAAAGGCTACACGCGCTCCTCCATCCATCCACAGAAAGGCCCTCCATGGAACTCAGTTAATTAATCAGAGGCCGCGTGAGTGGGTGCACTCTCCCTGGTGGAGAGAGGCTGACCTGGGCTCAGGTCTACGTGAATAATCTTGGGAGGCTGGGGACGGCCACCTGGAACAGGGCAGTGGGTGCCCAGGGTTGGGCATCAGAGGGATAGACTAACCCTACCAAGTGTGGCTGAATCCTCTGAATATTCCAAAATGAGGCAGGAAGATGAGCAAAGGCCTTAATTAACACCTGTTTGCATATTCATTGTCAACCGTGAATTGTTTAAACTCACCCATCACAGAAAACTCACAGTGACTGTCAGGAAATGATAAGAATCCTTAGGCCTGGATTTTGTTTTGGAGCAGAGAAGACTGAAAACCTGCCCTGTGTGACACTGATAATCAAAGGTAGACTCATCCTAATTAAACCGAGCAATGTTTACACTTAAATACTGCCCCCCCTCCCCCGTCCCACCCCCAGCCCCCTGGCAATTATCGGCTCAGCTCTGAATGGTAGCTCCACTAACCATCCTTCCTGCCACGGTCCTTGCTGTGGCTTCGAGGTTGGCACCCTGGACCCTGGATTAACCCACTCGTCAAGGGGCAAGCTTCGACTCAGTGGTGCTTTGCTGTGCAAGGAAGGAAGGTGGAACCAAAAGCGGTGGCTTCAGGAGAAAATCGGAGGAGAGGGAGTTGACATTTACTGAGCACTTCCTGTCTGCCACCCCTTAGTGATGCCTATAGATTCTAGAAAGTTCTTCAGACGCAGTCTATTACAAGAATAGACACTTCATACAGAATCGGTCTCAGGCGGACACTGAGTGTCCCTTCTCTCCCTCTTCTCTTTCCCACCGTCCCCTCGGTCTTTTGACCCCACTGCTGGGTCCCCAGGGTCCTGGCTTAGTTCTACTTTATTTTCTATGTGGGGAGCAGGGGAAGAGGCAGCTATTCCTCTTAAGCGTAACTTTGCTATGTTACTGCATGACAATATTTCCACATTGCAGCGTTGTTGCCCCTTGTCTCCATAGTAACAAAGGCCTTACCATAGTAGGTGAGGTGAGCAGGAGAGCGTAAGACAATCCTATATCATGGCTGGTACCCTAGGCCCCTCACCCACAGGCTCTCAGCTCTCTCACGACCACCACATTATGGTCCAACGCCATCCACACCTGAGGAAACCGGAACTCAGAAATGTTGAGTGAACCCCTAACACAGGGAGTGAGTGTCAGAGCCAGGAACAAAGACTGGTCTCTCACAAAGCCCCTGCCCTTTCCCCTGAGCCGCTGCCCCTGTCCCAGCTTGGCCAGGGTCTGGAATCCATTATTCTGTGTCTCATGGGGCACAATGAACTCTGGTTGACTTCTGACATTCCCAGTGGAAGGAAGAATTCGGTCAACAAGTAGGGAGAGAGTGGTGCTGGGGAAGCTCAGACATGAGCGGTGCTTGGAGCTAAACAAGGTTACCTGAGGTCAGAAGCTGGAGCAGGGTGTCAGCAAGCATTCCGGCGTCCTGGGGACAAGGCCCAGCTTCTGGGGCAGCTGGACAGGGATGAGACTTGGCTGGAGTTCAGCAAGGGCTCTGCGGTGGGTTGAATCACTTTGGTGGGCCCTAAATCCAATGGCCAATGTCCTTAGAAGAGAAGAGAAGGGGAGATGAGACACACAGAGGGGAAGGTGGTGTGATGACAGAGCCAGAGGTTGACGCAACGTTGTCTACAAGCCATGGAATGCCAAGGACTGCCCGCAGCTTCCAGAAGCTAGGAGAGGCTCCCTCAGAGCCTCCAGAAGGAACCAACCCTGCCCACATCTGGATTTTGGACTTCTGGCCTCCAGAACTGTGAGAGAAATAAATTTCTATTATTTTAAGCCAGCCAGAAAGTGGTAATTTGTTACAAAAGCCCTAGCAAACTAACACAGGCTCGATTCCCAGTAAGACTTAGGGACAGACCAGGAAACGCCAGCAATTCAGAGGCAATGGGCCAAGGCTGGTCCTAGGTCATGATAAGGAGCCAGCATCTCTCCCCAGGAACTGCATACTGATGACAGAAGCTCAAAAAACTCCTCCCTTGACGTGACGCTGTGGCCGAGGCTTCGAATGCCCTCCTGGTCCCAGTCAGAGTGGATTCAGGGTCTTGATGGTGAAGAGGTCTGGGGCTGCTGCTGAGTAGGGCTGGGGGCAGACAGGAGCAGGCTCAGGCCTGAGGTCAAACAATCCCAAAGATTCCTGTAGTGGGGTGTGTAGTCTGACAAGTGCGTACAAGGGAGGGGGATGAACTCATCCGAGACCATCTTCATGGATTGGCTGTACATTTGAAAGGATGGCTGCAAGGTCCAGCTAGCTATCACCTCACTGTGTCCATACTGGGCTCAGCTTCTAGACACAGAGCTCCGGGGTTCCCTTCATCTTCCCCGGCCCACACGGCTCCCACTAAGCACCCACAGGCAGGGAGGGAGAGCCCGGCTCTGGCCCATAGTAGAGCCCTGGCTCAGGGGCCTACGTCAGAGACAGAACTGAACCTAGATTCCATTTGGAAGCTGGATGTCAAATAGGTGACATGTGGGGTTTCCACCGAGGGCTCCTGCTTCCTGGTCTCTGCCCACACACAGCTCAGAAACTGCTGTTGGAATTACATCAACATGCAGGTGTGACTTTGACCCATCAGAACAGCTAATTCTTTTCCCTTCCAAATTATATTATCCAAAGCTGGTCAGAGTAGGGGAAAACGGACCCTCACATAGTAGTGCTAGAGGGAGTGTGGGATGGTACCTCTTTTCTGTGGGGCAACTCGACAGAATGTATCAGAAGCCTTGTAATTGTTCGTATTTCTTGAGCTAGACTTTCACTTCTAACAACTGAGTCTAAAGATACGATTAAGGGTTTGCACAGGCCCTACCCTCTTAATTTAGTTAAAAGAATATTAAAGACTTTATTTCAGGGGAAGAATAAAGTAAAATAAAACAAAATAAGGTAAAACAAAATAAGATAAAACTATCTTCTAGAGGTATGGTAAATTCATCTCAAAAGTAGGTGGTTATTTGATTTAGAAAATTCCTGGCCTTTTGGCTATGAAAGGAAAGTCCTTGGGCTAACCTATATGTGAGAGACAGAAAAAAAGAAACTAAATTGCCTAGCATAACACAAGTAATCGAAGCTCTATGGTGGTCCCTTGGCAACTCAAGAGAAAGGAGTTTTGGGGAACATGGGACAATTAAGAAAAGAGGAAACGGGAGAAGAATCTGGGGAGAGAGAGCAGGGCCAAGCAATCTGGTAGGAGGACCCTGAACGAAACAGAGGGAGACAGTAAAAAGTCCTCGAGGAAAGAATAATGGTGACTAATATTCCTTTTTCCATGTTGAAATCCCATTTTACCCAAATCCTTTAATGCCAGTCATTATACAATAGACATTCTTGTATATTGGAAGGGAAGCCAGCTCCTGGCTGAAATGAAACCAAAAAACCTAGAGCAGTTGGCAGGAGTGAAGGAAGATGGGGAGAGGGAATGACAAATGGAGATGGGGCAAGAGTTCAGAACCAGAAGCAGCAGGAGAATGTGAGCGCTATACTCCATCCTTCCCTCATTGACCAGGATCCTGGGAAACATTAGCCAGGAGGATGCCAGGAGGCAGACGCAGCAAGCAGATCTAGAAGGAACTGTGCAAAGTGTTATCAGTGATTATCTCCGGGTGATGCAGTTACGCTTTTTGTCGTGAATTTCTTATTTGCTTATATGTATTTTCAATTTTTAAAAACAAGTAGATATTACTTGTGACATTTTTTACAAGTAAAGCTAAAAAAATAATAATAATAATTTGCCGACAGGACTGCAGCAGCCCTTACACACGCGGTGGGAGCCAGCCAGCAAGCATGGCCCCAGACCATTTTTCTCTTTGGACAGAGGGAAAACACACAGCCATGGGAGCCCGGCTCCTCTCTGAAACCGGCACAGGACATTCACTGGAGGTACTCGCTAGGCCAGCTCCATGGCAAGGCCTCTTTCACTTCAGGCTCTGCCAACGAGGCTTCCAGGACCCCCAGGAACTCTCATCCGAGAAGACAGCCAAAGCAGAGTCATCATGCAAACAGTTTCTCGTTCCTCTCACATTTTCTAGACTCAGTGTTCAAATGTCTTCAAGAAGATTCATGTGTAGAAGGTGGGCCCTTCCAGAAAAGGCAATGTCATGCCTCCCAGCTACGCACCGGGCCCCCACTTTCATCCTTTCAGAAAATTCAGAGGTTTCCAAGTTCCAGCCACGGCCGTGCTCACCCATGCCGGAAGCCCCATTCTGTTCTCTGCGCTCTCTCTGGCCTCGTGAATCTTGGCAGCTGGCCGCTCTCCTATGGTGATGACTCCCGTATTAATTTAAGTCTTTCCAAGACATACTTGCTAATTAAAATGTAAAAGAGTTTTTTTATCCCTTTAATTAAGATACAAGATGGGATGCATAATTTAATTTGGTCCATTGAAAATATCACTATTATTAGCTCCATGACTGGCTTCCATTAAAGACGACCATGTGCAACAATTTTCTTTTTACTCCCACATTTGCTGGAGCTTTGGCGTGTGCACTGAACGGCTCCTAAAACTATTGCAGGCGACTACGGCGACTGTGACCCCACTGGAAAGGAGCCACGTGGGTGCCAGAGCCACCGAGGACATCAGCTTTAGGACCCTGTCTTGGGATGGATTCCCCCAGAAGCAGACCCTAAGAAAGATTTGAATAAGAGCAATTTGTACAGGAAGTACTTTTAGGGGAGTGAGGAGTGAGACAGGGACAGGAAGAGATTCAACTCAGGTGAGCAAATGAGTGGGTCACTGCTGCGGGGGACGGAGGGAAACCTCATCAGGGACACCTGGTTGTATAGAATACACATCAGGGCTCTCCCACCCGAGGGACAAGGAAGCTGGCTGTCTATCCTCCCATTCCCATCCATCACTGGCTGAGGGCTGCTCCCAGAGGTGTCAGCTCCCCCGTCCTTCCAGCCTCCCTCTCGGGCAGAGAGTTGCCAATATTGCAGAAGGAAGCATCAGCGTTGAGTAGTGAGTGGTGAGAGGAGATGGGCAGGGTATCAGTAGCATCTGTTACACACCCACAGCCCTGTGTTTGCAACTGCGCCAGGCTGGGCAGAAAGAGGTGAGAAGGCATGCAGGGAGAGTGTCAATCACATATTATTGAGTCCTTTCCACGGCCAGAGAGACAAAATCATGAACTGGCAGCCCGAGTCCTCACTTGGAAGTATCTAGAAAAGGCTAAAAGCAGAAGGGGAAGTGTCAAACTCTCTGACACAAAGTCAGAGACAAACAAAAATACGCACAGAAACAGATGTGGGGGAATAGGAAAAGCACAGCCGAGGGCCTGGAGATGGAAATGAGGGTACAGTTCCAAGGTCATTTCAGCTCGTTCAGCCCCAAAGGGACTTCCTCAGTCAGCACTGGAGCCCTGACTAGTGTCCGTCCCATGGAGAGCTGGGTGTGAAGTACCAGCTTCCTCCAGTTGAGAATAGAGAGGACAGTTGTCAATTTCATCCTGTACTAAGTGGGAGAACTGGTGGCTGGAAAATGGGAAGGGAACATATTATCCAAGACAGAGTTTGAGAAGCACCAGGGAGAAATGATTCTGGATAGTGAGTCAGCTAAAGGGGAGATTCTAAAGGTGAGACTCTGGATCCTGGGCTGTGTTGAAAACTACGGGCGATGGGAACCCAAGAAGCGGGCTTCAGGAAGGAGGAGGGGGCATCAGCAACCTCCGTGAATGAGCCGTAAGCAAGTCAGCCAGGTAAGGGTAAGCTGGATTGGAGCCCAGAGTGGAGGATGTGGGACGAGATGCACAGTGGTGGACACCCTCCGTCAGAGGAGCAGTGTGGGACAGAAAGGGCCTAGCATTAGGAGACAAACCTGCCAAGGTTCAAGTCCTGGCTCTACCACTCACTAGCTGAGTGACCTGGGGCAAGTGGCTTAGCCTCTCTGAATCCCTGCATAGAATTCTATGCGGGCTAAATAAGGTAAAGTAGAGAAAATTCACAGCATAGCGTCTGCCTCATGGTAGGAGCCCCTAAAAGTTACTTCCTGCCCCTCCTTTATCTTAGACTGTAACCTGTATGACACTCTGGGGACCCACACCTTCAGGGAGTCCGATTGTGGCAGCTCTGACTGTGTGTGAGTGTGTGGGGACAGCAGGGGTGGGGCAGAGGGTGTGTCTGGGCTTGAAGTAGCACCTCCTGCTCTACCCCAGTTTCTCTGAATGTACCTGACCTTAAAAACAACAGGGCTTCCCTGGTGGCACAGTGGTTGAGAGTCCGCCTGCCGATGCAGGGGACACGGGTTCGTGCCCCGGTCTGGGAAGATCCCACATGCCGCGGAGCGGCTGGGCCCGTGAGCCATGGCCGCTGAGCCTGCGCGTCCGGAGCCTGCGCTCCGCAACGGGAGAGGACGCAACAGTGAGAGGCCCGCGTACCGCAGAAACAAACCAAAAAAACCCAACAAACCGGCTGTGTTTAGAAACTCCCTTGCTTCTGACACTTCCCAGACAGGTAAGGACACTGAGGTGGAAGGAACTAAAGGCCGTGCCTCCAGTCACGCAGATAGTGGTTGTCAGGCCAGGCCGTGGAGTGCTCTCAACCACCCTCTCTCCGCCCCGCCACCTGGTCCAGCCCCTGGAGGCCCATCGTGGACGGCTGGCCATAGTGCTACCATATAAGTGAGCCTGAGGAAGGCGGAGGGATGAGGGTACATTCCGCCCAGGTGCTCAGGCCCTCTTCCTGCCCCTTCTGTCCTTGAAGATAAAAACATCTTAAATCTTAAAGAGGCGGGGCCATCGGGATCCCGTGCTAATACCGTCCACCCAGCAGGTCCCCCTTTCTCTGGGCCCACAGCTCCTCACACAGAAGCCCCCAACCCTTGGGGCTAGTGGCTCTTCCTGTGGAGAGCACAGTGAAAACCCCTGAAGACGCTGCTTACCTCCACACATACTGTGGATTTTAAAACAATTTGTGGGGAAAGCCCCCTATGGCTGTGAGACCTCATTATGAAGGGCTCACTCTTTCTCCAATTCAGAAGTCACACCATCTCACCAAGCTCACTCACAGAGGTTGCTAATGCCCCATCCTCTTCCCTGAAGGAAACCTTCTACTCCACACCCCTCCCTGAGCACAGAAGAGCCCAAAGGGCTCCCCACTTACGGATCTTGAACTTCAAAGTGCAGCACCAGGGCTCCACGTATTTCCCCCATGACTCTCAAACCTATATCTCCATTCTGTCCTTTATCCTGAGCTCCAGATTCATTCATCCAGGTATTTCCTCCTGCATGTCCCCAGGACAGTGGAATCACACACTGAAATCTGTCCTCTCTGTGTTGCCCTGAAGTCTGATCCTCCCTGTTTGTTCCCATTTCTGTGAATCGTGTCATGCAAGCTGGAAACACAAATGTCATCCTTGCCTCCACCTTCTCCATCCCTCGTATCCCATCATTCATCCAGCCCAGCCATTGCCATATAGGAGATATATATATCTGTCTATTTTTCCCATCCCTGCTGCAATCATTCAAGTTCAAACTTCCTCTCAGAATCTGACATCTGGATTATTTTCACACCCCCTACTGTTTTTTTTTTTTTTTTTTTTTTGCAGTGGTCTTGCCCCAACATTTAGTCCATTTGCCTGGAACATCCTCTTTCTTTTGTCCATCTGGCAAACTCTCCCCCCACTCATAAGCCTTCCTCCTCTGGGAAGCCTTTCATGATTTTCCCACGTAATGTGAAGCACAACCCCTTCCCCGGTGAGCCCCCAGGCACTGGCACCCATGCTTCCATTTGAGCCCTTTCTCTCCACGGTGCTCCTTGAGAGCAGGGGCCATGTTTTCTTCATCTCTGGGCTCCCATATCTAACTCAGTTCTTGGTGAACAGTCAATGCCTCATAAGTGTTTTGTTGACTTAAAGAATCCTGTAATAAGGAGGACAGGGGCCTTTCAAAGTCCCTTTTCTCTTGTATCTGAAGGAGATAGAAATTGAATTTTGTGTTGATACCTTTCTAACCACAGACCCAAAATTTCTAAGCCAGACTGAATCCTTTAGCAACTGAATCCATCCAATGCAAGCCCGTCCCTTTCTCAATAGCCAGGAAGTCTAATTCTTCCTTCTTTCCTCCCTCCTTCCCCTCCTTCCTTCTTTCCCTCTTTCCATCTACTCATCCATCCAGCCATCTTCCATCTAATCCTTCCTTCCTTCCTCCCATCCGTCCATCATCCATCCATCCATCCATTAAGCCATCCATTTATTGAGTAGATTCTGTGTACCAGAAACTGAACTGGGTACTGGGCCTGCTGAGCTGAATAAACACAGGCCCAGCACTAAAAGAGCTCATCATCTGGTGGGGAGAATGGAAATTTTTACAAATGTTTATGAAGGATATGAAGAGAGCAGTGTGAGAATCCAAGGGAGAAGATGAGTAATTCTAGGGAGTATAGAAGAAAGTTGACCTTTGAGCTGAATTTTGAAGGTGATGAAGAGGGGAAAATATGCCATCCAGAGGAAATAACCACTGCAATGACTTAGAGATGTAAAATAACAGGGTAAGAACAGAAAAAACAAACGTCAAGAAGCTCAATCTGATTGGAGCAAAGGAGGCACACATGAGAGGAATGTAAAATAAGGTTAAAGGTACAGATTTGGAGGATCCCAAATGTCAGACTAAGCTTTCTGGGCTTTTTTCTGGAAACCACAGGAAGCCATTGGACTTTCCATACTCGGCAGTTTGGAGAAATGGTTCTGGCTGCAGAGGGTCAATAGGAAGGCAGCTAGCAAAGAGGCTGGAGGGCCACATAGGAGGCCGGTGCAATGGACCAAACGCAATGACACATGCAGAGTTGACCTTTGAGCTGAATTTTGAAGGTGAAGTGTCAAACTTCACCTCTGGAGTAGAGGCATGAGAGGGTGGAATGAGAGGAGGTGATGGAAAAGGGAGGATGTTTCTCTAGATGTTGAAAGCAAGATGTCTGTCTCAAGGGAGTCAGAAGAAATAAATGCTTCTTGTGCTGCCACCAAAGAGATTGATAAGGCTGCTCAGGCTGTCTGCAAAATGCTCCGAGTCCTGCCTGGCCGTCAGGGGAAGCAAGCCCTCTGCCAGCCTGAAATGAATGACTCTCCTAGGGAAGCATACTGGTGTCTGTACCAATGACCTCTGCTGACCTGTGACAGCATCAGGGCCCAAGTCAGCGAGGCCGTCCCCCTGGGCTGGAGCTAACGACAAGGCAGGAGTCAGAACACAGCCTTCAGTCCCTCCATCTGAGGTGACCTGCTTTCCATATCTGCAAGCCCTACTGGAAGACAGAGCCCAGGGTGTTATAAATCACATGCTCTCTTTTTCTCACTTTCACACCCTTAGAATTGAGCATCATTTTTTTTATTAACAGGCAACTTATTTATTAAGTCCATTTTCTTCTATGGATACTGAAAGGTTCTTGTTACTCAAATATAAAGGACCACTCCTGCATGACAAACAGCCACAGAGAAGAGAAAACCTGAATGCTTATCTGGAGGAAAGAAAATAATCAAGAGTTCTTCAAATTGGTAATAAAAAGAAGGGGATAAAATATATCTCATACCTGTGCGGCTTATGACAGTGGATTTTTAAAAAACTTTTTATGATGTCATTCCATTTTCTCAATAGCTCTGTGAGGTGAGTTTGTGATCACCATTTAACAGAAGGGGAAACTGAGGCACACAGCGTTCAGGCCGCTTGCCCAATGGCACACAGATTTGTAAAGTCAGGGTTTAAATCCAAAGTTGCCTCATCTCGAAGACACTGTTTGTTCCATCTCGTTATGTCACCTCGGGGAGACAGCGCTGGAGGGAATGAGAGCATGGAGGAAGGGTCAGAGCCTGAAAAGCCCCCATGCTGGGAGTTAGGACTCTTGAGTTTAAGTCTGGGACCCCCTTGTTAGTTCTAGGATCTTAGACAAACCCTGTGGCTTCATGAGCATTGGTTTTGCCCCTAAAATTGATGAGGTGCCTTGGGTTACACAGGCCCACAGTTCTGTTTCCAAGCCAAGCAAGAAGAGAATGACTCACTGTCAAATGAATAAAGTTTTACGGACAGCATTTCTAACTTTATATGGTGTTGGAATGTCTCTCTGCATGTGTCATAAAAATAAAACAGAGTTCTGATTGTGAGTTTAATTTGAGCCCATCACTTCACTGGTCTGGGCTTAAGAGTTTCCTCTGATTCAACTGTTTTGAGTTTTTTTTTTTGAGGGTCAATTCCATGCTAGGTATATCCTGTCAACAACCCAATGAGGTGGGGGTGAGATAATTTGCCCAGCTGCTCCTAAATTCCATTGTTCTGCATCTTCACGCTAAGATAATACATCACATTTTTTCCAAATACTAATTTCAGGAACACTAATTTCAGATGTTCAGAGATGTTATAGGACCAAGAACATTCTGTGCACAAACAAGTTTGGAAAACACCATATTAAATAAGGATAAACAAGATTCTTTACCATGGGACCCCTCCAAGACCTGGATAAACTGATGCCATTAGGCATCTCCAAAAAGGGAAAGAATAATCAGGGTTTCCCAAACTTTCTGGACTACAGAATACTTTTCAAGGAACACCTAGCCAAATGAATATTCCAATGACTCTATTTTGGGGAGCACCAGATCCTGGGCTTAAAAATCTTTATTAAGCAGAGGATAAAGAATATTATGAATGTGCTGCACTATGAAAGGGGAGGGCCATTGCCTGACACAAGAGTTGGTGTTCATTAAATGTTAACAGGAAGGGGATCCTATCTGTGTTCATAACGAGCACTGTCTTTGACTAGCAGGTGACCCCACAGGTCACACTATCTCCCCTTAGCTGGGGAGGGAACAGAGGTCAGATGACCTCTGATATTCTGGGGGTGCATTTTCTGAGAAGACGTTCACAGCTTTTAGCCACATGCCCCTTTTCTTCACTTGTGACATTTTGGGAAGATGCATCATTTGGCAAGGATGCGTCCTCACCCCTCTTCTAAGTACACACGCTTGTTGGCAGGAGGTTTATTCAAGGAGTCTTTTGAGAATTCATCCTTGTCCGGAATGACTGGTTGGTGTGTTTTAGCCTGAATCTGCAGACACCAGCAGTGTGGGATTTGGGCCAGCAGCCTTTTGCGGTATTTCCACGAGCTGACATTTTTAAAAGTTGAAAGGTGCTGCTTTTCTTCCCCAATTGGAGAACCAGGGCAGGAATATTCCAATGATGAGGATCATGTCTGTGAACATGGTGAGTTTATTCTGCCATTTTCTCATCCAAAAATAAAATCATCTTAAAATGCCAATGAAGTAGCACACACAATTATCACAGAAGGGTCTGCTTACCTTTTAAAAGTAACTGACTTGAAAAAGGAAATATGTCTATCTTTTTCATCTTTTCTGCTTCCACCCTTTCAATAACACTTTTTTGCTATAAAAAGAGTAAATTCTTCCTATGAAATTTTTGAAAAATACAGAAAGTCATAAAGAAAAAAGAAAAACAGTTAGTAATCCCATCACCCAGGGAAAATCACCAATACCTATTTCTTTCTTTCTTTTCTATGTAGTCCATTCTATGTGCTTCTTTCATTTTTACGTATTTCTGTCACTAGGGAGAAATATATTTATTTATACTTGTATATGTATTTCATAAATACATGTATCACATAAATATATGATGTATATATATCATATGAGGGGGAGACACATGTACGAAGAACGTTTTTACCAAATTGGGAATGCACCATGTATATTTTCAAGGCTGCTTTCTTCACTTAGCACTGTGTCATAAGCGGTATCTAAGGGCTGACGTTTCCCATTCCCAATAGCCTGAGGTGTTGGCTCATAGACAAACGGATGAATTTACAAGCTGCTGTCAAACATGACTAGTGATGGCCATGGCATTAATATCAGTGGTTCCTGAAAGCACTTAAATCTGGCATTACTATTGCTACCTGATGTGTTTATATCAACTCTTGTAATTGTTTTGTAAAGCCATAAATTTCTCAAGTTAATTATAAACAAATTGCTCTGCTTAATTAATGGGCATCACTAACAGGTATTATCTAACATGCATGTGAATGAACCTTGTGACAACCTCACAGGGGCTGGATTAACGCTGTCAGGTTGGTGGCCCTGGAAGGAAAGCCAGTCGCCCAGAGCCGATGTCTTGAGTATGTCCAGAAAACTCCAGTCCAGGATCTGCTGGAGCAAGTGTGTCCCAAGGCTGTGGCTGCCCATGCTGGGTCTTCAGAATGTATGTCACCTTGGACCTGCCCAGCTATGCACCAAGAAGTATGGAGGAGCTAAGATGGGGATGACTGGGCACCTCTCAATTTATTAAGGACAGTCTCTCTCTCCATCACTGATTTCTTATCTTTGTCACCGCATGTGGTCCTCCTCACTCATCCTGCACTGTAGCCAGTTTGGCAGGATGGTGACGAGGCTGGACACTGGGGTCAGGCTCCCAGGTTTCAAATCCCAGCTCTGCTGCCTACTAGATGTGAGAATGCAGGCAAGTTACTGCTTCCTAGCACCATGCCTCCGTCTGGCCATTTCTAAAATGGGGATAATCGTTGAACCTACCTTGCAAACTTGAGAGGACTAAATCAGTTAATGTGGGTAAAGGGGACATAACAATGCTCACTAGCATTAACTATTATTATTAGGTATGGTCGACATCGCACGTTATAGATGAGGTGGGTAAGATTCTGTGAGCTGGCCCAGGAGTACAGAAATGCAAGTAAGGCAGGCACCAAGCGTGCAAATTTTAAGGAGGCGCCTCCTCTCAGGGTCACTGCCTCACCAGAGTCCTGGCCAGTGTGACCTGTCCATATCTGCTCAGCGTGGATCCAGATCCAGATGACTGCAGGGTCCCTCTGCTCTCACTGAGACCCCCTTTATTCTTAGCTCTCCTTCCTGGCTTTGACCCAGGGGATTCAGGGTCTTCCCCAGCCCAACACTTGTTTGATGGTTCTCTCTGCAGAAACTGTGCTCACTCTCCCTTCTGCTCTTTCTAACAGACACAATACAGGACAGTGTCAGCAGTGCTGAGGACCCACCATTCTCATTCAGGCTGTAGCAAGATCCTAGATCTTTGGTAGACGAAGTTGGTAGAACAAGCTTTGCCCTGAAATAGGAGCCGAGGCGTCCCGTACCTTTGTCTTTAGTCTTGATCCACGTGACACTCTCCAGTCACTCTTTTAGTTGCTCAGTAGAGCAGCTCCTTGTAGCCACTGCGAGCCACAGGCTGTCTCGGGAGATGAGCCAGCAAAGCTAGCCTCACTGAAGGTGAAGGGAGGGGGCTACTGCAGGGATTCAGTGGAATCCATGCCCTTTTGGAGCCTCGTCTTGAGCAATGCCCAGAGCCTCACATCCAGCAGCAGCTTCCCTCCTTAAAGCTGCTATTTTTAAATTTTGTATCAGGCAGTATGGAAACTGGTCTTCATTCTGTGTTTATCGTGTGTACCTTTTTCATAGATATTGTTATCCCCACTCAACAAATGAATAAACTGAGGCTCACAGAGGCTATACTGGTCAAGAGCAGCTGTTCATTGTACCCACTGCGTGGACCTGGATCATGACACTCTGGGCGTATATTTGGGCCTCATTTCAGCTGAAGTGTCTGCAGACCTCAGGTCTAGACCTCTTGCACCATTCTCCTGGGAGGGAGGGCAGGTATCAGGGACTGAGTGCAGGTACTAATGGTCATGGTCATGTTCTGGATGAGCTTGCTGGAATTCAGTGGTCGTCCTAGGAGGATGGAAGCCAATGAGCCAAGATGTTCCAGGTCAAAAATGGGAAGGAGGTCCTTGAATGGGGAGAGTCCCAGCAATAAAATCATCACGGCCAATCCCCAAGAAGCAACCTCCCCCCAACAGGGGACAAGGCTCCTCTGATGCCTGACTTTCCCCAAGTGAATGACCTCAGACCCTACTGGTATCTTCTCTGAGAATGCAGAGTGAATTTTAACGTGGGAAATGACTTCAATAAGAATAATATGTACTGTGACGTTTATGTAAGTGTATATGCATAATATATATGTAAATATATATATGAAGAATAGATATTTGATTTATTCATTGGTCCATTCACTCATATTTATTTCTTTTTCCATTCTTGAATTTACTTATTCCCTTGTATTTTCACTTATTCAATCACTCATGCATTCATTCATTCACTCATGCATCAATCCATCTAACTAATCATTTATTCAACAGACCTTTTCTGAATACCTGCTATGTACCATATTATGTTAGGACTATAGAATTCTATAAGACAAAATCCTTCCTCTTAAGGAACTCACTGTCTAAAGGATTAGATAGCCATTTATATACATAATTGCATTACAATGTTTTAGGTTCACAGTAGAGACAGGTACAATATATTTTGGGAGTTTGAAATTGATTATCCCTGCTTAGAAGTGAGGGGGAATCTTGCCAGGAGAAAGAATACTTGGGTAAGAGTTCATCAAGCAAAGAAGGTGGTGGGGTAGGGGTATAAGGACAGGAGAGAGCACTAAGTTGAATCGTGTGGGAATGAGCCCCCGGCTCCCATAATTTCTAATTCACACTGATCTCAGAGAGTCATGATTCCTGCACCCTGGAAAGGATTCTATGGGCAGAAGAGAAGATAAAACATTCTTCACTTAGCTGCCCACTTCTACCTGCCACCAGAAGATGGAGGTGATGGTTTTTACTTTCTCAGCAAATGCCCTAAGGTGAGAAGGATATGGACCCCTGAGTAACAGAGTGTGGCTTCCTGGGTTAGAGTCCAGTCCTCGTGGCTCAGTCGCCCTCCAGTGTCTCTGGTCGTCCTTAGCAGCCACAGGCATAAACCACTGGAATGTGGCGAGAGATTCACTCCAAACACTAAAAAGCGTATTTGTTTGTAGGGAGCGAACACTGTTTACCATTCCGATGTGGAATTTCCTAGCTTCTCTCTAAGGGACCCATAAGACTTATTCTCAATCTATGTAGTATCTTTCCTCCAAATAGTTTTATAAATTTTTAATCAAAATTGTATTTTAGGAACTAAAAACTACTTGATTTCTACCAGACTGTCACATTTGAAAGGAATTTTATGAAACCCAAATGGGATTTTTTAATGCCTATATTTCTTCTTCTTCAAGTGGGTTTCTGACCAAGGTTTTCAGATTTTCTCTCCTTTTTCAAAACGGACCTTTTATATACAATGTCAAATCCAGAAATGTGACATTTAGTAAGTGACATTCTATTTTAATTCACTTTGACAAAAGAATGAACTCTGTTTGTAAGAGAAATAGGAGCCTCGTCTGACAAGGAGGTGTCTCTGGAGTTTTGCTATAAATGAAAAAACTATTCCATTTTTTTCCCCAATAAAATGGCAAATTTGAGATTTGGGAGCAACCTTTCTGGAAATGATGGAAAATGTCTATGAATCGCTAGGAAACCCCCCTCCATCATCAAGCACCCTGCCACTGTCAGTCGTGTTTGGATTTCTGATTTGGGCGAGCACACACCATTGTCCTCCAGATCTGGATGGCTCATCCCTGTGAACCACGTTCAGTACCTGGGGATAGCAAAGCCTCTTGACTTCAGGACAGCCTGACTTCCTGGTCTCTTTCCTCTCCCTGTGACTCACATGGAACTGGCCCAGGGTGGAATCCACGGGGGGCTGAGATTAGCAACGCCGAAGGCAGGACCCCTGGACATATATCCAGCTCATAACCTGAATCAGGGCTTCCAGAGAAGGAGAAAAGAAGATGCCTTCAGAGCCTCTCTGTTTTGAACTGGATGTTTAATACATCTCCTTGGTCATTTTTAAAAATAAAAACCTGAAGGGGGCAGGGGGAGGCTAACTTCCAAGCTGAGCCTAGGAAACTTGTGTCATCAGGGAAGGCCACCAGGATGTCCTGGAGAAATTAGGTTGGGGACTTTAGTCCTAATGGTCCAGTCCTTGGACTCCTGCAAAAAAGGGACACAAAGGCTGCCTCAGCCCCTGGGGGAGGGAGCAGGCAGCTGGCTCCAAGGCAGGAGCTGAAGGTAGGTGCCCCAGCTCTTGGCTGTCACAAGAAGAGATGCGTTTTATTTTTACTTTTCATTTGAAAAATATGTTTAAAACAATAAAATAAAATCACGCACAAAAAGTTTAAAAGTATAAACTTTTAAAATTATTAAAGTTGGAAATGAAACTCCTTTCCTCTATCCTAGTACCAATCCCCCCTATTGCCGTGATAAACATTGTCTAATCTTCCTAACATTTCCTGTCTACAGGCAAAAGATATAGATATAGATACCTTTAATTTTATTTACAAAATAGAACATGCCACATATATGAGTTCACATGACTATTTTTTCCTTAGCAACATAACTTTTCATGTCAGTATATACAAAATTAGAGTGTTTTTTCCCTTATTATTATTATAGTCATGTGCTTTCTGATCCTATCCCCAGGGAGCATGTTTTAAGTTCTTTGAGAAATGGTTGTAAAGCAGAAGGGAGTCTGGAGTCCCAGTGGCTTATTAGACAAGTCTGTGGTGTCAAGGACCATGTAATTATTAACCAGACCTCTGATTACCACTTTAGGCTCTCCTGGTTCTGGCCAAAAAAGATTAATGCAGCATGAGAATGTTATTCTCTGATATCCCATTTGTTTTAAAGTCCAGTTAAAGACACTACCATGTTTTTTTTTTTAATAAGAAGAATGCCAATATGGAAGCAACCTAAGTGTCCATCGACAGACGAATGGATAAAGAGGATGTGGTATGTATATGCAATGGAATATTACTCAGCCATAACAAAGAATAAACATTTTGCCATTTACAACAATATGGATGGACTTGGAGGGTATTATTCTTAGTGAAATAAGCCAGAGAGAGAAAGACAAATACTGTATGATATAACTTACATGGAATCTAAAAAGTAAAACAAACTAATGAATATAACAAAAAAGAAACAGACTCACAGATATAGAGACCAAACTAGTGGTCACTAGCGGGGAGAGTAAAGAGGGGAGGGGCACAATAGGGGTAGGGGATTAAGAGGTACAAGCTATTAGGTATAAAATAAGCTACAGGTATATATTGTACAGCACAGGGAATATAGCCAATATTTTATAGTAATAGTAAATGGAGTATAACCTTTAAAAGTTGTGAATCATTACGTTATACACTCAATACTAATATAATATTGTAAATCAACTATACCTCAATAAAAAAAAAGGAAAAACAAAGAACACCAGTATCCTGGTGGATTTTCTGAAGGTCCTTTTGTCTGTCTGGGGATGAGGGAAGTAATAAGATTGGCTCCTTGGCTCCCTGAATGGAGCTGTTTTTTTGTTGTCCTTAAATATTATCTATTAGAGTAGTATAAGCAGCAATAGTCAAATTAATATAAATCATATTTGAAATCACTAAAATATAATTTTCTCCTTGAGTGTTTAAAGGATTTTTAAATTTTTATTATGAAATATTTTCATCATACATAATAATATACAGCAAATAATGTAAATATTCCTTAACTTAGTGCCCAATTTAAGAAATAAAATATTACCTGTACCACTGAAGCTTTCTTTCCCCAGTGGCATTTTCCTGCATCCTACACACATCCTGTATCCAGGGATAATCATTACACTGAATTCTGTGATTATCTTTCCCTTGTTTTTCTTTAGAACCATCATTCCCTCACCAGACATCAAAATTACTGGGGAGATTTTTTAAAACTACTGTGTAGTTTGATTCTGGTTTGGACTTTTCCTGTCTCCTTTTGGAAACCATACAGAGTGACAAGGAGAATTGGGGTGGGGGGAGGTGGAGAAAAGAAAAACACAAGCACTATTTTAAATGAAACTAGAAAACAGAGAAAACCCACAAACTCCCAGTTATATTTAAATAATCCCCAAAACAGGTGTGACCAGCTGAGTCCTGTGGGAATCCTCATAAGAGACAGAGATGGGAGAAGACAGGAAGAACAAGGGCCTAGTGAGCAGATCTCAGATCATCAACAAAAAAAACGCATCCCCAGAAAGAGAGGATAACTACCTTAGGGGGGACTTCTGCGAGCCAGGCTAAGAAGGAACAGAGAGAATGCGTCGCAAGAGGACCCAGGAATGGCATAGCTCAGAAAGCATGAAAAAGTATACTTTTGATGGCAGGGGCCTTAAGGAAACAGAAGAAAACAAGGTTGACTCTAGAAGCTCTTCTGAGCCAGGTTAGGTGCAGAGGGGCAGAGCAGGTATGGCTACACGGGGGTGCCATATTTAAAGGAAATGGTCCAGCACCTTAGTAACAGAAGACGAAGCCCTTGAGTTGCAAAGCCTGGAGACTTTCCATACCTTCTCTCATTGCATTTCACAACCCCCTCAAACATATGCACAAAGCAACTGCCTGCAGCTGGCTGGTCCAGAAATTCATCTAATACAAGGACTAACAAATACTGAATAGGCACAGGATCCATCCACTCACAAAGATAATATACTTCCAAAGACTAGAAAAACTTTCCTGTAGATGAAGAAAACTCACTACACAAATATTATAGCAAAATGTTCCATCATAAAATTTTAAAACTTGATGCAGGCAGTGATTAAAAAAAAAGATAAAAAACATCAGAAATATTAGAATTCAGGGAAGAAGTGAGTTGAGAATTGGCAGAATTCAGGAATTAAATAGGAGAACCTCCCCCAAAAAAAGAGTTTTTTCAGAAAAGAAGAAATTAGAAGGAGGACAAGAAAGAAAAGACTGCAGATAACACAGAAGATGTCTGCAAAGGACAAAGAAGATTGACCAAAAATCCAACATATGCATATTTGGTGTCTCTAAACAAGAAAACCAAAACTATGAGACAGAATAAATAATTAAAATACAATTCAAGAACATTTTCCTAAAGTAAAAGAAGACTTGAATTTACAAATTGAAAGGACAAATCATGGACTAGGGAAAAGTGACTCGTAACTGAGACATATCCTAATACAATTATCATATTTTAAAGATAAAGGATTCTTTCAGCAGCCAAGCACAATGATCAAATCACTTGTAAAGGAAATAAACCAGGCTGACATCAAACTTCCCCACAGCACCATTTAACACCAATATAGTGAAACAATTCTTAAAAGATAATCAAGGAAAAGAAATTAGAGGCAAAGATTTTATATCTAGACAGACTTTGAAGCCTAAAGGATAACAGTTTAAACATGAAAGAACTCTGGGAATATTGTTCTCATGAGCCTTTCTTGAGGAAAATAGTATGATGTGATGTTGAATTTTATGTGTCATCCTGACTGGGCCACGGGGTGCCCAGATATGTAGTCAAACATTATGCTAGGTGCGTCTGTGAGGGTGTTTTTGGATGGGATTAACGTTTGAATCAGTAGACTGACTAAAGCAGCTTGCCCTCCCCAGTGTGGGTGGGCCTCATCCAGTCAGTTGAAGGCTTGAAAAGAACAAAAAGGTTGCCCTTCCCTCAAGTAAGAGGGAACCCCTCCTGCCTGACTACAGAGCTGGAACATTGGTCTTCTCCTGCTTCGGACTTGGACTTGAACTGAAACATCGGCTCTTCTTGGGTCTCAAGCCTGCTACCTTTTGAACTGGAACTATACCATCAGCTGTCCTATGTCTCCAGCTTGCCAGATGCAGACCTAGGGATTTTTCACACCATAATTGTGTGAGCCAATTCCTTATAATAAATCTCTTTCTGCATGTATATCTATACATCCTGTTTGTTCTGTTTCTCTGGAGAACACTGACTACTAGAGTAGAGAATGAACTCTAGTCAAACAAGAGATGATTAGAGAAAACCAGGCAAAAAGAATATCAGTGAGCATTAAATATATTTAACTGCAGACCCCAAAACAAACAAGGGTGGAAGTAAAGGAGGCATAATAAACCATAAATAGTATACACTCCAACAATTTAGAACTGAGAGGAGAAAGGTGGCATATGGTAGAATGGAAGGTAAGTGAATTTACTACTTCATTCCTAATAGCCAGAAGTCAGTAGTTACCATTCAGAATGAACGGAAAGGGGCAGTTTCCAAGTCTGGCAATTGAGGATTAGACTTTGGAGGCTTTAGGATGAACAAAGCTATGAAATGAAAGACAGGACTTGAGTTTTGTTCTCAGCTCTGCTGTCTGATTTTAAGCAATTACATTTATCTGGACCATGGAGATGTTGATACCTACCTGAAATAATTATTCTTGCTGCAAAAGGCAGATTTGGGACAACCCTGACACCCTAGCTGTTTACGCGTAGGATAATCTCATCCACTTTACTGATTGTTATTTTTAAGCTTCTAACCTTTTGACTTTATTGTGATTTATATTCTTTTAAAAATGTGTATTGCTTTTTGGGCTTCCCTGGTGGCGCAGTGGTTAAGAATCCGCCTGCCAATGCAGGGGACATGGGTTCGATCCCTGGCCAGGGAAGATCCCACACGCCGCGGAGCAACTAAGCCCGTGCACCACAACTACTGAGCCTGTGCTCTAGAGCCTGCGTGCCACAACTACTGAAGCCCATGTGCCTAGAGCCTGTGCTCCGCAACAAGAGAAGCCACTGCAATGAGAAGTCCGTGCACCACAACGAAGATCCAATGCAGCAAAAAATAAATAAATAAAACAAATAAATTTTAAAAATATATATATATTTAAAAATGTGTATTGCTTTTTTATTGTTGTTTTATTCTCCTTCTAACCTTCTATACTCTCATGATTGAAATAATCTTATTCATTTTTCCTTTTCTCGTATGTATGTCATAGCTTCATTTCTTTTTTTTTAACATCTTTATAGGAGTATAATTGCTTCATTTCTTTTTACAATGGCCAGTCAGAACTCATTGCTATAGCTGTGGTAGCAAAAGAAAAGCTCACCCGTAAGAAGAGGTTGGGGCCCTTCTTCCTTGCATTTGTCCTAAAAGCTACACCTTGTTCCTCCCAGAGGCTACCCCTTCCTATTCAAGGGTCTCTACTCCACCCCATCCCCTGAAAACCCAGAAGACACCAGTTAGCTCTCCCCAAGATGCTAATTCTCTTTGTAAAAACTGACACATTTGATTGAAGGAACTGTGTTGCTGCCTACCATCCCATACCCTTCAAAGCTGTAGGAGAGACTGCCAGCTTTTAAATCCTTCATCTCCAAGTCAATGAAACACTGCTAGGACCAGCTTCTACCCAGGGGGCTATTAAACTTTGCTTCCACTGCCTCAAGTGAGATGTTTTCTCTCTGGTTTCCTACCAAGTAGAATGCTGATTACTTAAATACACTTCTATCCGTGTTGCATCCTAGTAAATAAAGTGCTTACTCACCTAGTTTATGGTTAAACAATAACCCCCAAGGAGGAGAAAACTCACTGGTGACTCCTGATCTCATGCTAAGCTCCTGCAGGTGTAACTGATCCAGGGCATGACAACCAGCAGTGGGAACAGGCTAGAAAATAACTACAGGTGGTATGTGTTTGGTGATTGAGGGACTGGAAGCTTAATTTCCACAGTTATACAAAGCAAGTTCAATTATTCAAGCCTTGTAGATCCCAGGCCACTTTCTGACTCGGGCCTGGTAATACTTCCTTATCTGCTATGAGGGTATTGTTGAGCACACATGCCCTGCAAATGAGGATCTATGGGAGGGATTTCTCTCTGGGGCCTCAGTACCATTCCTATGCTTATGGAATTGTTTTTGTTTGGTTTCTGACTTATTTTTATTTCTACATCTTGTGAATAATGTAACTCAGTGGCTCTTGACCCTGGCCACACCTTAGAATCACAAGGGAGCTTTTCCAACATCAAGATACCAGCCCAGAGCAATTATATCATTGTCTCTGGGGCAGGGCCTGGGAGTATATTTCAGAAGCTCCTGTGTCCCTTTTATGCAGTCAGGGTTGAGAACGCCTGATCTTGACGCTTCATCCTCCTTGTCATTTGTGGCTTCTAGCAGCAAAGTGTACAGGGTCCCACGGCTGCCATTGGTATCCCCTCCTCTCTCCTGACAACATACTAGCCTTCATTATGGTGACACATTTTAAATATGTTATTTGTTGACACATTTTCCATTTGTGGACACATTTTAAATGTGACTTTTTCTTGTTGCAATATGTTTTATTTTAGTTGGAAACTATAGATAATCTACTTGAGCTAGCTTAAACTACAAAGAATAGGAGGGGAGTATTGTAATAGTACAGGGTCATCTTGTGGACACAGGGGAGGAAGTGCAGTTGGGCCATAGGAGAGACAAGAACCAAGACTGAGAGAAACATCAGAAACCAAGGCATCCCCTCTTCCAGTCTCTCTCCTTTCTCTTCTCTAAGTGCCCCATTTCTATTTTCTTCTATGCATCAGTTTCCTTCTGTCTGCCTCTGTAGACCTCCTTTCTTGTGAAAATCGGTAAGTTGATGTGGTCTCACTCAGCCAATCAGTGGACAGCGGCTGCTGTCTCCAAGCACCAATTTCAAATCTTAGGAGAAAGACTGCAATTGGCCCAGCTTGGGTCAGTCACCTCTACCTGATCTATTCGCTCAGGGCCACGGGGGAGGCCATAATAAAGTGCAAACATGCCTTCCAGACCCACTGCTTAAAACCGAAAGGGGCAGCTTAGAGGAGAGAGGTCACGGTGAGGTGGATTCCCCTAGAGATAACTCCAACAGCAATATTTGTGTAAGCCACTTTGAGCCTTTCTTGAAAAAGGAAGGGTGTAAACAAACAAATGGATGGGATGCTCAACATGATTCACATCTTTAGGATCCTTATAACAAAGGGGAACAATAAAAACTCCATACAGAAGGCAAACGGGACCAACACGTGCTGCGGATGCAGGAAACAAGGCACATTTCACCGTCTCCTCAAATACATTGGCCTCTGCAAAAGTCCTGAGTGAAGCCATTTCTAAACTGCGCCTAGATGATGCACCTGTATGCAAAATCCACGTCACACACGATTCTGGAACTGCTTTAGAAAAATGTTGAAAGTGGAGAGCAATAATTCCGTGTTAACAGACGTTACTGTTCACACATCTGACGATGCTCAGCATTGCTGCACAAATGTTGACAAATTTCAAAGTCACTGCAGCCGAGTCAGGACTGGACAGGGCCTCATTTGTCAGGCTAATGTCAAGCAAGGCAAAATGAAGCTGGTAGTATCAGCTGTAGCAGATGTCTGTCAGGAAATCATTTCTATTGTGTAGCAATAATAAAAATAGCTGTCTTTTTACAACAGTTACTATGTGCCCGGACCTGTGCTAAGTTACTTTCCTTAATCCCAGTCATAATGCTATAAAGTATAAGGTGAGATTTTATGAACTTTATATTGAAGCATAATATACTTTTCTAGTACACATAGTATAAATGTTGAGCTCAATGAATTTTCACAAACTAAACATATACATGTAATCAGCACCGAGATCAAGAAACAGAACATGACCAGTAACCCCAAAGTCCCTCTTTGTGGTCCCTTCCAATTATTGCACCTACCTAAGGGCAACTATTGTTCCAGTGTCTAACGGTATAGATTTCTGTCTGCTTCTATACTCTATACAAATGGAATACTGTAATAAGTAGACACTCATTTAGGTCTGGCTTTTTTCACTCAATATTATGTTTTCTGAGTTTCATACACATTGTTGCATTGAAATAGACCATGTATTCTCACTTCTGTGTAGTATTGCATTATATGAATGTCTCAGTTTATTTATTTTGATGGACCTTTGGGTAATATCCATAGTGCTGCTACAATCATTGTAGTACCTACTGTTTCGTGAATGCATTTCTATTTGGTATATAACTGGGTCATAACGTATGCATATGTTCAGCTTTATTAGACACTGACAAATGGTTTACCAAAATAATTGTACCGATTTATACTCCTACCAGCAGTGTAGGAGAATTCAATTTGCTCCATAGTCTCACCAGCCTTGATTTGGAACTTTCCATCTTCTTTTAGTCATTTTGGTGGGTGTGCGGTGGTACATTGTGGCTTTAATTTACCTTTCCTTGATGATTGATTAAGTTTAGTACCTTTTCATATGGTTGGTTTAGGGTTGTTTTTTGTTTTTCTGTTTGTTTGCTGCCATTCAGATGTTCTCTTGGCGAAGTGTCTAATAAAGCCTTTTGCCAATTTTTCTGTTGAGTTGTTTTTTCTAATTGATTTGTAGGAGTTCTTTATACTTTCTGGATACAAGTCCTTAGCTAGATATATGCATTGCAAATATCTTTTCTACTCTGTGCGTTACCTGTTTACTCTCTTAATGATGTCTTTTGGAAAACCAAAGTTCTTAAGTCTAATTTATCAATATATTTTTCTTTTTTTGATTAGCAGATTTGTATCCTTTTTAAAAAGACTTTGCTTATTCAAGGGTCATAAATACATTATTCTATGCTTTCTTCTACAACTTTATTGTTTTTATCTTTCACATTTAGAGCTGCTATCCATATGTATTTGATTACGTGCTTGGTATGAAGTAGGGGGAGTAAAAATACAATCTTTTCCATGAAATCAATTGAGAAATACTTACTAAACAAACTATCCTTCTTTTCCCGTGTTCTGCCTTAATAATAAATCAGTTAATTATAAATGTCAGCCTGTTTCTGAGCTTTATTTTGTACCATTGGTAAGTGTTTCTATCCTTGTGGCAGTTTCATACTAACTTACAATAAATTAATAATGGATCTTATCTAGTAATGTAAGCTGTCCAAAGTTATTCTTCATTTTCAAGATTGCCTAGGCTATACTTTGCCCTTTGCATTTCCATATTAATTTTGGAATCAGATTATCAATTTTTACAAAAAGAAAAAATAAACTTCCAGAATTTTATGGGCATTACACAATCTGTAGATTAATTTGGGGATAACTGACATCTAGCAGTATTGAGTTTTCCAATCCATGACCATGGTATATCCCTTCATTTATTTAAGTCTTCTTTAATTTATCTCAATAATATTTCGGGGCTCTACTTCTTTCATTAGATTTAACGATAGGAATTTGATGTTTATTGATGTTGTTATAAATGGAATATTTTATTCTAATTTTTACCTTATTAGTTGCTGATAGAAATACAGTTGCTTTTTGTGTATTGACCTTGGATCCTTCAACTTTGCTGATTATTATTAATTCTAGTAGTTTTGGTGTTAGTTTTCTAAGGCTGCTCTAACAGATTGCCACAAACTTGGTGGCTTGAAACAGCAGAAATTTATTCTATCATAGTTCTGAAGGCCAGAAGTCCAAAATCAATTTCATTGTCTACAATCAAGATGCCAGCAGGGCTATGTTCCCTCCAGAAGCTCTAGGGGAGAATCTGCTCCTGGCCTCTTCTAACTTCTGGTGGCTGCACATTGCTTGTGTCCATCACTCCCATCTCTGCCTCCATCTTTACACTGACTTCTCCTTTTCTGTCTGCATGTGTTGGATCTCCCTCTGCCTCCCTCTTATAAGGACACTTATGGTGGCATTTAGGGTCCATCCAGACAATTCAGGATAATCTGTCCACCGCAAGATCCTCAACTTAATCATATCTGCAAAAACCCTTTTTCCAAAAAAGGTAACATTTACAGGTTCCATGGATTAGAAGCTAATGTCCGTCCCAGAATAGATGTTTAAAAATCTGTGGGGGAACCCATCTGCTGTGCTTTGGGGTGGTGAGCTCATGGGAAGAGGAGATGCCTCGCTTGATGTCTCCAGCCCTCGTCCCCAGCAGCTGCACAAGATCTCAGTACTGAGGATGGCGGGGTTGGGCGGTGGGTAGGAGAGCAAAGCTGAAAGCTCTAGGCCAGAAAGAGCATGCATGTGCCTTGCATCATGGAGCCCAGGACACCAGTGAGGATCCACACTCCATGCCTGGAGGATCCTCTCTTCCTTCTATCTTCCCAAGCCTGGCTTGGGTTTTTCTTTTCTGGAGCACTCAAGGCACCCACTGGGGACAAGCTGTGAAATGATTGCATAATTTCAGTGATTCCACCTAGGAGTTATATGCTCTTATATTTGCATTTAAATTTGCATTGCACAATAAATAGGTAAACAGTAAAATGCATGCTAATAACTGAAAACTTTAAGTTTTCTTAGAATAACATTAAATAGCAAATGAAAAATACCATGACAAGTGAGAGAAAGACCGCAGAAGAAAGGGAAAAGCTTTATCTATAACAGCACTTTTTTCCTGCTTTTTAAACTTTAGGCACCACATTTTCATTTTGCACTGAGCCTCACAAATTATGTAGCTGTAACCAGTTCGGCTCTGGTTACAACTTGCTCCTTGCATAAGCCAATACTTGTGTAAGGCTGGCAGCTGACCCTGAAACCAATGGCTAGAACACAGCCCCACATGAGTGACTAGAACACAGCCTCACAATGATGTGACTTTCTGTGGATGCCCCATGGTGACTCACAGCACAAGACTGTATGTTTCTCACTTGTCTGAATGCAAAGTGGCTATTTTTATAGAACCAATATGGAATTCAACCCATCTCTATGCACTGCTGCACCTGAGACACTCAGCACGCATAATAAATCTGTCTTTGGAAACTTGCTCCTTTGCAATTTTGACACAGATAAATGACAAGTATTAAATCTTAAGGGAAAAGAACCAGCTGCCGTGGTTGTTGAATTACTGAGACATAAGCCTCCAGGCCTGTTGATGTGAAGTACGAGCCAGAGGCTTCTTGGAAAAGGGTACAGGAAAGTGGGAGAATGTCAGAGGTGACCTTGGGCTGGCTCTGTCTCCACCAACCCAGAGAAACTCAAGGTCACGTCTAATATCACTGGATTTGAACTTTGGAAGCCATTGGACTTTGACCAGTAAGAGGACCTTGGTGGGGCATATACCACACTAAGCCAGTGATTCAGAACTTAGATTGCTGTCTAATGGAATTTTTCTTTAGCCAGAATTGGTACCTGGTGAAAGAACAAAGACAAGCAACAGACACATTTATTTGTCCACCATAAGCACAACATTGTTGGTAGGAGTCAAGGGTGAGAATGGGCATAATTCTAGAATGTCAGAGCCAAACATAGCTATCAGATGATGTGTTCCTCCACTGTGGTGCTCCTCTGCCCCAGAATGGAGCTCCTTGAGGGGAGGGGTCTTGCTTTCTTTGGTTTTACATCCCTAGTGCCCCATGCATTGTCCAGCTTGAAGTGGGGCCTCAAGGCACTTTTTTCTTAAATTTTCTTAAATTCAATCCAACTCCTCCATAGTTTAGGTGGGGAAACAATGGTCCAAAGAGTTTGGGTGGTATTCCCCAAGTCACACAGCTACCTAATGGCAAAGCTGCAACAAGAACCAAGTCCTTCTGACCCCAATGTGAGCTGTTTCTATTTCATCACACTTGGAGAGAAAATTGGTGTCATTTTCTTTGAAGGTTATATATGCTCCATATGGATGGGGAGAATCTCAACAATGATCTGCTTCCCAGTATGCCAGCAGAAGTGAGGCCTCGAGACAGATGGAAATTCGGGGGCTAGGCCCCGCCCACACAGTGAAGGCTGGCAATTGCTCAGACAAGGAAGCCCCAGGCCCTCAGCTCAGGGGGACCTGTTCTTGGTCGCACCCAACATCAGAGGGTTTTGCAGGAACACTACACTTACCGCTAGGAGGAAGAGCCAGGCACTCTTCTCAGAGCTCTCCATGGATGAATTCATTTAATCCTCCTAACAAGCCACTTTGGGGGAGGGGGCACTATTCTTAATTCCATTGCACAGACACTGAGCACGATTTGCCAGCAAGAGGTAGAGTCAGTCTTCCAACCCAAGAGTGTGAGGTTTCCCTCTCAGCATTCTTTGCTCCAAGAACAGGGAAAGTCCTTAGGAAGGGGTAAGTTCTGACCCTCTCCCATGGCAGCAGAAGCCCAGCACCAGCCACTGGGAAGGCCCCTCCTGGGAGCACATGTCACCCCAGCACTGTCCCTGGACTCGTGCTTTCCCTGGAGCCACTGCCTGAACTCATCAGATTTGGAGCTGGATCCCCACCTCCTTAAACACTCCCCATCCCATCATCCCTCCCATGGAGAAGTGACAGCATGGGGTGCCCACAGAGCTTGAGTTCCCAGGGCTTCACATCTCCCGCTTACTGGCTATGAACTTGGCAAGTCACTTACAAGCTCCAGGCTTCAATTTCTATCCATAAACTGGATCCCAGCACTGCTTCTCAGGGTGGCTGTAAAGAGCAAATGAATGATCCCCTGTGAGATCACGTAAACTATTTAGTGTCAGCCAGCCCTCAACCTGTCCCCATTTATTCACAACTAGGACCAACTACTTGAGAGTGTTGAAGAGCCAGACTTGGGAGCCAGAGATAAGGGCAGGTTACGGTACAGTTCTTGTTTCGGTTTCCACATCTGTAAAATGGACATCACGGTAGTACCTACTCCAGGGATGTTAGAAGGCATATGCAAGATTATGCATGAAAATTAATAGTAAAAATCTGTGTGTCTTTAAATGAATTAATATATAATATAATCACCGATTACAGGGCCTGGCACATGTACGTTAGCTATTGTTATTAATACTTTTCAACTAAATACAGTTACACACCATGGAAAAAAGAATGCCTGTGAAGTTGATTAGTTCTGTTTCTAGCACATGGTTTGTGCTCAATAAATACAACCTGCTAAGGGATCTTTGTTGTGCTGTTACTGCTACTGTTATCAGTAACCAGATTGATACAGACTGCCCACATTTAGCAGATCCAAACTTCCTATCTTTGACTAAACCCAGCCTGACCCATGACATAACAGGTGAGTATAACACTCAGGTGTCTTCCCATAGTTCAGAACAGAAGTAACAGGCCCCTAAAGATAAGATTGGTAGCCTGAGAAACCGAGTGAAAGGAAACATCAAGGCCCAGGTCCACATCATTAACTTAAAGTGTCTCTTGGGACCTTGCTACTCAAAGTGTGACCTGAGGACAGTCAGCCTCAGGTGTCCCTAGGGAGCTAGTGAGAAATGCAGGTCCCACACCCGCACTTCTGAGTTGGAATCTGCATGCTCATAAGCTCCTGGGTGATTCCCGGTCACGGTGGAGTGAGCAGCACGGCCCTAGGACCCAGCAGGGCTCTGCCCTTTTCAGCCTGGCCTGGTCCAGATTATAGGTCTGGGCTCTATCCCACTGCCCCAAAGCTGGCAGAGCTGATTTTGTGGGTATGCTCAGATTACAGTCACCAGGTGCCTGCGCTCAGACAGGCCCAGTGCTCGGTTTAATGCTCTGCCATGTGGTCTTGAAATTCTTAATAATTTGAACAAGGGGGCCCACATTTTCATCTTGCACTGAATCCACAAATCAGGTAGCTGTGATGCCTGGTACCCTGGGACCCTTTCGGACTGGAGCCTAGAGTCTGCCAGGCCTTTGCCACCTTCCTTCCCCACGCCAGATCCCACTTCCTTTGCCCCATGTCTGGAGAGCCACTTCTGCCACACACAGAGTCCTGACCCTGGCTGTAGCCCTGGCTAAGAGGAGAATTAAGATGCAATTTAGCAGTACTTGCCATCCTGCCTGACCTGAGAAATGTGTCCTCCTGAAAGCACGGATTGCTAGAACCATGCCTGAATCATCCCACTTTAACTGTTGCTTAGAGTTATCACTTCTTCAGCACTTAAATGTGCTCAATGCTGTGTACTTTTTTTTTTTTTTTTTTTGCGGTACGCGGGCCTCTGACTGTTGTGGCCTCTCCCGTTGTGGAGCACAGGCTCCGACGCGCAGGCTCAGCGGCCATGGCTCACGGGCCCAGCCGCTCCGTGGCATGTGGGATCTTCCCGGACCGGGGCACGAACCCATGTCCCCTGCATCGGCAGGCGGACTCTCAACCACTGTGCCACCAGGGAAGCCCACTGCTGTGTACTATTTTTTTTTTTTTTTTTTTTTTTTTCGGTACGTGGGCCTCTCACCGTTGTGGCCTCTCCCGCTGCGGAGCACAGGCTCCGGACGCGCAGGCTCAGCGGCCATGGCTCACGGGCCCAGCCGCTCCGCGGCATGTGGGATCCTCCCGGACCGGGGCACGAACCCGCGTCCCCTGCATCGGCAGGCGGACTCCCAACCACTGCGCCACCAGGGAAGCCCTGTGTACTATTTTTATAGAGTGACTCATCTCATTAAATTTTTCCAGTAGCCCATGAAGTATGTATTATTTCCCCTGTTTAATAGAGAAGGAAACTCAAAAACATTAATGTATCAAAAAAAAAAAAAAACAAAACAGGTCAGAAGTAAAACCACGATGTAGAAACATTAGTTTGTCTGAATTCACAGCCCCTGGACTACACTGCCCCACGGTACCCAGTGATCCTCCTCTATGTCTGAACTCAGTTCCCTCCCACCAGCCCACCTGCCCAGGGGCTGAGATCCCTGCACACTGTGCACCCCAACCTTGGCCATCCTTCCCACCATTTCTGCAGCGGCCCCTCTCCCCCAGGGTTGATGAAGAAGACGTTTTACCACAAACGCATAAAGGGTCTGTGTATTAGTCTCTTGCAGCTGCTGTAACAAACCAGCCACAAACTTGGTGCCTTAAAACAAGAGAAATGTATTCTCTCACAGTTTTGGAGTTCACAAGTCCAAAATCAATATCATGGCACTGGAACTGAGTCATCGGCAAGGCCATATTCACCCTCAGAGGCTCTAGGGGAAAATCCGTTCTGTGCCTCTTCCAGTTTCTGACGACAGCCAACGTTCCTTGGCTTGTGGCCACATTACTTCAATCTTCAAGACCAACATCTTCGAGTTTCTGTCTGCTCCGTCTTCACATTGCTTTCTCCTCTATGTGTCAAGTCTCTCTCTGCTTCCCTCTTATGAGGATACATGTGATTGCACTTAGTGTCCACCTGGATAATCCAGGATCATCTCCCCATATCAAGATCCTTAACTTAATCACATCTGCAAAGTCCCTTTTTTGCCGTATAAGATAACATTCACATGTTCCAGGGATTAGGATGTGAATATCTTTGGGGAGGTCATTTTTCAGCTTACCAATGTCTGCAGGTATACTAATAGTTGGAGTCAGATGGAAAAAGAAAGTCTTCCTACTCTATCCCCAAGAGGCTTCACTTCTGTACTTAGGCTGCTATTCAGAGGAAGGAAAGATTTGGGGAGAAGGAGGAACTCCTGTTAAGGCCCCAGGGCTAAAGAGCCTGAGGATGGTCTTCTAAGGACAGCAGAACCGAAAGTTAAGCTGTGCTCTGGAGAGCATCTGCATTCCCTTCCCATGGGCTTTTTACAGCTTTGCAGATAAAGTATGTGTGAAAACCATTGAATCTGTTAAGAATTCTGCTCTGGGACCCTCATGTTTTCAAACATTGGCTAATAAACCTTCTCCTTATTCCCTTCTGTTGCTATTACTCTTTTATCCTGTCTCATTTCTCAGTTGGAAACTGTTTCTGTTTCCCCCTCCTTATGCCCACATTCCTGTTCCTCCTTGCATGTTGGGGAAATCGCTTCCAACCTGGGAAACCCTGAGGGGCAACATCCACTCCAAGGGAGGAGAGTAAGATAACTGTTTCCTGAAAGAAGAGGGGAAGAGAATGGCTTGAAAACAGATGCCTTCAGATAAGGCAAAACCCCTCAGGAAAAGCCTCAGCTCAGACCCAGTCTGTGCAGGATGGGACTCACCTATTTGATTAGCCGCACCTGTCAGCAGAGGCTTTAAAATGCAGGGCCTTTTATGAACCACAAAAGAAAGAGCTGGGAGGAATCAAGGAAAACTGTAAAATGATATGCTGTTGTATGTGTGTGCACACATCCGGAAATGGTGCCAACCTGACTATGCAGGTGAGAGGTAAGGACTTAACTACCAGCCACTGGTAGTTAAGTGGGGCAGCGGTACAGCCTTAAACCAGGAAGCTGGGGCAAGTCTCCTCTAACTAACAGTGTCCCAGGCTGTTGCTCTAGGTCTGCCCCTCTGCTTCACATTCCTTTCTGGGCCGGGGTAACCCAGACTCTCACATCCTGGCACCACGGGAGACACACTAACTGCTCACATTTCTTTCTTCAAAGAGCAGATGTTGTCAGCTGTGCTTCTATTGTTCTAGCTAATTCTGACCCTATTTGCTCCTGTACTGATCTATGCAGCAGCTTCAGCTCTCCTCTAATTAGAATGTGTGTCTGTGAGTCAGAGTTGGACCAGAGAAACAGAACCAGTAGGAAAGACATAGATATAGATAGAAATAGACATGTATACATATTAAGGGGTTTATTACAGGGAATTGACCTGTGCATTGTGGGAGCTGATTAAACGGTCCCTGTACAGCTGTCTCTGTATCTGATACTGGAGCTTGAAGTCCACAGGGCAAACATTTAGGAAGCAAAGATCACGAGCAGTCTGGAACCCCACAGGCATAATCTAGGATCCCACAAGGACAGTCTAGAACCCGTGTCCATTCTTGTTGCCTCTGACCTTGGTGGAGAAGAAATCCTGCAGAGGCAGGGCCCTTCGTCACTGAGCTAAACCCACACACCCGGTCCAGCTGCCGCTTCACGCAAGGAACTGAGTCAGCACATTAGCAAGAATGCTACAAGATGGCTGCTGCCTCTCCTTCACCTCCAAAATCTCTAGAGAATCTCCCCTGTGACCCACTCTAACCAGAAACACACGAGGAAAGGAATTGCACGTCGACAAGCCAAGGAATTGTATCGTGTTACAAAGCCATCCATGTGGTTAGGTCAGACTCCCCAGGAGACACACCCTGAGAGGGAGGTGGACATGCAGGAGGTTTATGGCATGTTCTGGAGTGAATGAAGCAGGATGGGGCCGAAGAGAAGCTGAACGGAGGGACCGTCGTAACAGGAGCCCATTCCGCATGGAGCTCTGGAGCTGGGGTGGCCTTCAGGCTTGTCTCGATTCAGGCAAGCCTGCCTCAGGAAGAGCACCTGACCTTGGGCATGGCAGCGAGGAGGTGGAGGACAGTTTCCACAGCGGACTTGGCCGTGAGCTGTCAGCAGCTTCCACTCCCGGCAGCTGGAGGATGGAGCGTCTGGGTCCCAGAGGGGGCATCTGGGTGGGCACCACTCTGTCCAGTAAACCTGCTTTACTAATTGCCTCACCCATGAGGAGCGTAACAAACACCTGCCAGAGGAAGGTTTTTTCGGTGGAACAACAAAACTTTGTGCACGGACAGGAGCTGGCTGATTCTCCCCATTACTTATCGTCATTTGTTTAGTGGCTGCTTCCTCGTCTGTACTTCAGCGGCTGGGCTGGAGGTGGAACTCTGCACAGTTTCCCTGGGACTTTTTTGGTGAACTGCTTCATACCTACCACATCATGTGCTTACATGGATGTCCCCCTCACCTCATATTCAGGCCTCCCTGGAAGAACCTGGGTTTGGGGGAATGTGGAACTCTAGGAGGTATGAATTTCCTGCAGAGTGAGCTGGGAAAGCAGGGGCTGAGATTTTGCCTCCAGAAAGGCTGCCCAGAAGCTCATTCCCTTCACTCTGCTGGTGGTGGGCTCTGGTGCCATCCTCTAAGTCGCTTTCCTGGTGACAGTGCAGGGTCCCTAATTGGCAGAAAAGACACAGCTGCCATTCTGTCATTTCCCAGACCAACCCCCTTACATACCGCTACTCTTAAACATTTGCAAAGTAATATTGTCCTTAGAATTGGAGAGTCACACATACATAAAAGTGTGGACAAATGAAGAAGATAAGTTCCTCCTTCCAGAGTCTTCCCTCTCAGTGAACGACCCCACTCTCCATCAAGTTGCACAAGCCAGAATCTGAGGCGTCTCCTCAAGACCTCCCACTTCTGCAGCCCCCCCATCGCCAAACACTGTCAATTTTCCCTCTTAGAGAACTCTCCACCCGTCCCTCCCACTGCCCTCTGTCTGCACTCCACTACTTCAAGCTGCAGCATCCCTCCCCTGGGGCCCTGCAGTGGCCACTAAATTTGTCTTCTCATATCCACTCTTACCCGCTTCCAATCTGTTCTCCATCCTGCAAACAGAATGATCTTTAAGAATTACAGTTCTGGGGCTTCCCTGGTGGCGCAGTGGTTGAGAGTCCGCCTGCCGATGCAGGGGACACGGGTTCGTGCCCCGGTCCGGGAAGATCCCACATGCCGCGGAGCAGCTGGGCCCGTGAGCCATGGCCGCTGAGCCTGCGCGTCCGGAGCCTGTGCTCCGCAGCGGGAGAGGCCACAACAGTGAGAGGCCCGCGTACCGCAAAAAAAGAATTACAGTTCTGATCCTGTGTTTCCTGTCCTTAAATTCCTTTGGTGTCTTCTAACCTATTGTGCTCCAGATAAAGAATGAAATTCTTAGTGTGGCCTGCACGGTCCTACCAGCCCCTACAAGGGCCTGCCAGGCTCAGGCTTCTGCCAACACCTAGTTATCCTCATTCGCTGCACTCCACCAGGCTGGCCTTGCTCAGTGCCTCTCCCAGGCCTCCCCGCTCTTATCTCCCTACCTTTGCTTACTTAACATCTGCTGTGGTTAGTGGTTACATGTGCAAGACCTGCAGTCAGATGGTCAGGCTTCAAATCCCTAGCTCTAGCACTTAGAAAACAAACAAACAAACACAACTGCCTGGCTTTGGGCCATTTCCAAAAGCTCTTCAAACCCCAATGTCCTCATCTGTAATATGGAAGCAATCATAGTCCCTGTAACTGCAGGAGTCAAGGAGACACGCGTGTACAGCTCACGGTGCCAGGCACACCGTGAGCGCTCAGAAATGTGAGTTACCATCAGAATCCATCCTGCAGGCCTCAGCCCCAGCACCTTCCTCAGGGAGACCAATCCTCCGCCCCACCAGGCCAGGGGCTGTCCTGCGCCCTCCTGCTTCCTTCCTTCCTTCCACAGCACAGAGTGGATTGGTCTGCCTTCTGCTCTAGGCCATAGGCCCCCTCAGGGCAGAAACACTTCTGTTTGCTCACCATTATATCCCCGGAGCCTAGCAAAGTTTCTCAAGATCAGTGCCCCCTTTTCTGGAGCTGTTGGGAGGGTGTGGATATGGGATGAAGTACCGGCTTTCTATCACCATATAGGGAGTCAGAGAGTTGGGAGGCAAGATACGTGTCCTGGCGAGGCCTTTTGTGCCTAACGTTGAATGAACGGTCTGCCCAGGCCTAGCGAGCCCTGAGGAGAGGCACTAAAGCAGCCCCAGGGTCCCCGGAACTCCCATAGCTCCACATTGTGCCTCCCCGAGCCCCGCCAGGGGACTTCAGAGTGCAGCCACAGCCTTGCTTCTGAGGCTCCACCCCATGACGCAGCCTTTCCCACCCACATCAACTCCCCAGCCTCAGTGAGACACACCCAGTGGGTCCAGCGCAGCCGCACAGGCGTGTTGATTTCCATTTCTCCATTACAGAGCACATCCACCCAGCACAAATAGTTCTCTGCATCTGAACCAGAGAAGGACGGGAGGGATGTAAAAAACATCTTGTATCTTGGGTTGGAAGGTCTGCATTCAAGTGCCAGGCACTGCTATTACTTCTCCATGTGACCTTGCACCTGTCACTTCAATTTCCTGATTTGTTCTACTCGACTGTAAAACGAAGCACTAAGATGGATGACTTAGCTCCAGCAAGCGTGCTCTAGGCTCTCTTCCTCTCAGAGAACCTGCCACCATACGGAAGTCAGTTCTGGGTAACATGGGGTCCTACTCAGCACACGCACCTGATGGGACAAAGGGTGGACACCCCACCCAGGCTGAGTCTTAGGCCACAAGGACAGAGTTAGCTACCTGGTGTTGGGTGCCATATGCCAGGTAGAGTGACAGAGCAGCTGAATCTGGGGAGTATCACTGCAAGCCTTGGAAAAGAAAGTGGTTCTACAGAGAGGAGAATGGAGCAGAGAGAGGCACGTGGCCCCAGACAGAGACAGATAGAAGAGCAGCCTGGTGACTCTCAGTCCCTGTGAAGCCCAGTTATAATTCCTCCAGTGGGGTGCCTGGAAATTCCCCTGTATCCTGGTAACCAAACAATTGCTGATGAAGATATCTTCTCATATTGGCTGCCAATTAAATAAAACCTCAACCAATAAGAGTACCTTGCAACTTTATACTTTTCAAAGACCTCTGACTTCACTTACCCCATTTGAAAAGTCCACTAGACCAGAGAGATCAGTGTTATAGGAAGGGTTGTCATTGCACACAGGAGGAAATGGAGACCCAGAGGGGGAAAGAGACACACCCGAGGTCACTCGGTGAGTTAGTGATATGAAGGTGGAAACGAAGCTGTGTCTGTTTGTACCATGGAACATCTCCAGAAGTACTATCAGGGGCTCTCTCCTTCCCACGGCACCTCACCTCTCCAGACCAAGGCTGTGACAGAGTCAGACTGTCTGCAGAACTCTGCTATGGAACAGTCTTTGCCCTGGTCTGTTATGTATTCTAGAAAGTGACAAGGGATAGACTTTGGGGATGCTAGACCTGGGGATATGGTTGCCGGGCACAGCACTCAAGGGAAAGCTTTCCAGACACCTCTGCTGTGAAACAAGACAATGGCCACAGGCCCAGAGGGCACAGCCAAGCTCCCACGTGTGGTGAGAGTGTGCAGAATTGGGTGAACACTAGAGGCGAGGAATGGAGACTGGAGTGGCTGGCAGACATTTGTAGGGCGTTGGCCTGGAACACAGTCTGGTCCTGGACACAGCTGCTAGAGAATCCCTGGGCTGCGAGCAGCACAGAAGAGGTGAGCACAGGTGAGAGATCATCAAAGCATCTCCATAAAGATCAAACAGCTGGAGAGGATGGAGAGGAAGTGTCCTGCTAATTCTTCAAAGATCTTTTTGTTCTGTTAAACACCGCTTCCGGAGAAAACTGAAAGATGAGGTTTTCAAAGATGCCATTCCAATGAGCAAAAAGTGCATTTTGAGCAGACCTTTGCACTACACCATTTTGAGTCTTAGTTCTCTCTGTAGCCCGGCTGTCAGTCACAGGTGTGGCACAGAGCAGGCTCTTTAGAAAAATAACTGAGTGATGGCTCTGAGCCCAGGGCTGGCTTAAATTTAGGCTCTCCCAGCATCCCATTTTACAGATGAGAAACTAAGGCTTCCAAATCCCAGGCCTCACAGCTACTATGCGTTAGACTTGGGGTTTGAATCCAAGACACTCGGCTCCAAACCCCTGGCTTAGCCTCTGGGCTATATTTGATGCTCCTCAGAATTCTCTTTGGACAGTACTTGTGAGGGGTGGGCAGGCTGGCAGGGGCCCAGAGGTCTAGAGGGGGGCCCGGGGCCTAACTATGTAGGGCATCAATACCAGCTGTGTTAAGAGTTTCAGCTTGTCCACCCTTGCTGAGGGGCCTAAAAAATACTTTCAGCAGGGTCTGAATCTGTATGTTGGCTGCCCTGTCTATAGAGTGGAGTCTTTTGAAAGAGCAAGGTTCAGAAAGTCAGGGAAAGCTGGGTATGCACCTGGGGCTGGTCTCTTCCCTTCTGTCACTTTCTGACCATAAAACACAGGTAGATGAGATGGCCTCTGGTCCCCTCTCACATTCTCTATTACCAGATGATTCTCATGGGTCATCTGAATTCTACACACAGAGGAGAAGCTTATTTAAGCTTCAGGTTAAATAACTGAGCGGCTGGCACATGGTCGGCCCTCAGTAATTGTCCCAGAGTAATTTAAGGGGTGCCTGAGGCATCTGGACTTTCTCATCATATCTGTGTCCATCCCCGTAATTTCCTATCGCTTGATGAGCCATGAGGGCTGTAGTAAAACCTGTGGTTTATGAAAAAGATTTCGGAGCTCAGATCCCAACCGGGAGGCAGAAAACCCCTGAGAGGAAGAGTCCAGAATGTCATTGAAACTGACAAAGAGATAGCATAAAATAAAAGGAAACGAGACCAAGCTCCCTCATGAATACAGATGTGGAAATTCTAGACAAAATGCCGGTAAATTGAATTCAACAGTCTATTAAAAGAATAATTTACCATAACCAAGCAGGGTTTACCCAAAGAATGCAATGCAAAGCTGTTTTAATAAGAGCAAATCTGTTTAGAGAACACATCAATGGGTCAAACAAGAGAAACTGTATGATTATTCTCAGTAGGATCAGGAAAATCACGCATGAAGATTCAACATGGATTCCTAAAGGGGACATTCTCTGAAATACGAGGAATGGATGGTACCAGTGGACATTGATGGGGTTTTTTTAGTGGAAGAGCACTTCACATCTGATCCTCCTCCCTATGTTTGAGAAATTACCCACTTTCTGAATTTTGGTGGGAGGCAGAGCTCCTCCCCGTATAGAAATGGAGAAAACAGCTGCCCACTGCTCTGCGTACCAGCCCCACCCTTGCAGCAACAGTGAGGCACTTGGCCTAAACTCAAGTGGCAGAGGAAAGATGACAAGCAGAAGAGAATGTTTTTTAAATTTCAACTTCATTGAGTGCAGAAATTTTTTCATGGTGGTTCCATTAATAGCAGCAACGTCAGTTTGCAGGGACAGCCGCCACAGAAGCATAAGTAGCTGCATCCAGGCCCCAGGGCCAGGAGGGCTGGCATTTCAAGCTGTGGATCGCATATTCCAAGATGGCAGCACGTCCCTCTCTGTTCTGTGTCATGACCTGGGCTGCGGTGCAAGCTGCCCAGGCTCCCTTTGTTCCTGACATTCCAGTGATTCTCTGAACTATCCAAGATCCAGTCAGTAAATTCCTTTTCTGCTTAAATCATCCAGAAGCAGTTTCTGTTACTGGCAGCTAAGAAATCTTAACGATACTGAAGGCTATTTCCTTAACATAATAAAGAACATGTCTTTTTCCTCCCCAAAGCTGTGGCCAAAATAATACATAAATAATGGCATTCCTATTAAAACAAAGAGCAAAACAAGGATTACAGCTAATACCAGTATTATTTTTTGGCCTGTGTATCTTTGTCTTTTTTTTTTTTTTTTTTTTTGCGGTACACGGGTCTCTCACCGTTGTGCCTCTCCCGTTGTGGAGCACAGGCTCCGGACGCGCAGGCTCAGCGGCCATGGCTCACGGGCCCAGCCGCTCCGCAGCATGTGGGATCCTCCCGGACCGGGGCACGAACCCGCGTCCCCTGCATCGGCAAGTGGACTCTCAACCACTGCACCACCAGGGAAGCCCTATCCTTGTCTTTTTAAAAAAGGTTTATTGAGGTACAATTTGCATACACTAAAATTTACCCCTTTAAAGTGTACAATTTGATAGGTTCTAGACAATATATACCATCATTTAAGCACCACAGCACCCAATATATAAACTAGTTCCATCACCCCAAAAAGTTCCCTTAAGTTCCCTTAGAGTCAACTCCCTCCCCTACCCCAGCCCTGCCAACCATGGGTCTGATTTCTGTCCCTATACTTTGGCCTCCTCCAGAATGTCAGATAATGAAATCATACAGTAGCCTATGGTTTTCTGCTTCTTTCACCTAGAATACTGCTTTTGAGATTCGTCCAAGTTGCTGCCTGAGTATACTCTATTGTATAAATGTACCAAATATGTTTTTCCATTCTGTGATTGATGGACATTGGTTTAAGTTTCAGACTATTATGAATAAAGCTTCTATAAACATTTGTGTCAAGGGTTTTGGATAAACATATATGTTTACTTTTACTTGGTAAATAACTAAAAGTAGAAATTTAAGTAAATATTTAACTTTATAAGAAACTGCCAAACTGTTTTCCAAAGTGCTATACCATTCTGCATTCCCACCAACACTATGTCGCTCTGCCTCTTCGTCAGCACTTGGTATTATCAGTCCTTTGATTTTAGCTAATAAATGTACGGTAGTATCTTGGTTTGGTTTTCATTTTTATTTCTCTAATAACTGATGATGTTGAGCATCTTTCCATGTGTCTATTTGCCACCAATATATCTTTTTTGATGAAATGTCTGCTGTTTATCAACTTACTATTGAGCTGTGAGGGTTCTTTATATAGTCTGAATACAAGTTTTTTTGTCAGATTTGTGTTTTGCGAATATTTTCTCCCAGCTGGGCTTGTCTTTTCATTTTCTTAAGAGTGTCTTTCAAAAAGCAAAAGTTTTTATTTTGATCAAGTCCAATTTATCAGTTTTTTCTTTTATGGTTCACGCCTTTTGTGTCTTATCTAAGAAATCATTGCCTAACCCAAGGACCCAAAGATTTTTTTCTCCTATGCTTTCTTCTAAAAGTTTTATAGCTTTGGCTCTTACATTTGAGTGTATGATTCATTTTGAGTTGATTTTTATGTATAGAGTGAGAAAAGGATCAATGTTCATTTTTTGCATATAAAAGTAAAAATTTACCCTATTACTATTATTATATAACATTGTTCTAGAAGTTCTGGTTGGCATAATGGCAAAACATAAATAAGAAGTAAAATTATTGGAAAGGGGAAGAAAACCATCATTATTTACAGTGAATATGAATTTCATACCCACAAAACTCAAGAGAATTCACTGAAAACACACAGAATTGATACGAATTCAATAAAATGATTCATTACAAAATAAACGTGTAAAAATCAATAACTTGTCTATATAACAACAGTAATCATTTAAAGCATATAATAGAAAAATAAAGAATCTGGTGCAGAATAGCAACAAAAGACATAAATGCCTGCACATAATCTTAACAAAGAAAGAAAGCCTATACGATGAAAATGAGAAAGTTTCTTGAGGATATAAAAGATAACTAAATATAGATGTGTCAATCTCTTAGATAGAAAAACTCAATGATATAAAAATGTTGATTTTTCCAAATAAATTTCTAATATTGGGGTTTTTTTGGAACATGACAAAATGATTCTAAAATTCATCTGGAAAAGTGGACAGGAAAGAATAGCTTGGAAAAAATGCATTGAAGAGGAGGACCTGCCCTACCAGATATGAGGATACCTTATAAAGATATCGTAATTCAAATGTTGTGATAAGGGCCCCAAATCAAATAAAAAGATGGGTCAATATGCTGGAACATGATAAATGAGTCTGAAACAGAACCTGACATATATTTAAACTTTACATATAATTAATCTGGTGGGATCAAGAAATGTTGCAGGCAGAGTAGCAAGAATGGAAGAAAGGAAACCAGTTAAGAGGCTACTGGAATAGTCCAAGAGGAATATGATGGTGGAGAAGTTCACTGGGTCCCTAAGGTGGAGGGGCTCTGCAGTCATCAGGCAGGCAGGAACACCCTCTGGGAAGCAGGCATTACAGGCTTGTAGACAGGCACATCCAGTGCCCTCTGCTGACAAAATTAACATTGTGCCACCTGGCAAAGGAAATGGATGTAAAGGGCCTTGATCCATTTCCATAGTTCAGGTAGCAAACGGTGAATTTGGAGCTGACCGAAAATACACTGATACCAACACAGGAGGTAAATGCCAAACCACACTTTTCTAACATAGTTAGGGTCTCAGCTCTGGACACATTTGCTAACATCCCAATGGTCAAAGCAAGTCACTTGACCAAATCCAATATCCATTTGGGGGCGTGGGGGTGAGGCAGGGGAAGCATACCCTATAGAGATGGAGAGGAATGAATATTTGCCAAATAATAATCTACCACAGAGGTGATACTAGTAGGATGTCCTGATGGATTGAAAGGGAAAATTTTTTAAATGTGATGAGTTTTAGAGTTTGGATATGAGCAGCTGGGTAGCTGACGATGCTACTTACTACAATAATATAGAAAGACTGGAAGATGAACAGGTTTGCTGGGTTAAATCAAGAGTTTTGCTTTGGACTTGTTAAATATTGACATCTAAGAGAAGATGTTAAATAAGCAGCCAGATATACGTCCAGGGCTCAAGAGAAAGGCCACATTTAGCGATATGAGCACGATAATCATCAGCTTATAGAAAGTGATTTACGCCCGGGATCTGCCTGAGGTCACCTGGGGAAAGAGTGTAGCTGGTGCAGAGGAACTGTCCAAGGATGGAGCCCTGGGTATTTCAATGTCTAGGTAACAGGAAGGGAGAAGTGTTCAGTAGGGGGATGCAAAGTAGTTGCTGGTCTTGTGGAAGAAATCCAGGAGGGTATGGTGTCCCAGGAGCCAAGAGAAAAAAAGGTGTTTGAAGAGGGAAGAAATGCCAAACTGAGTAAAATTTTACTGGGAATTTGAATAAGATGAGAACAGAGATGGAGGTAGTTGGTGACCTTGGCAAGAGCTATTCAGGGGACCAACTCTATGAAGAAGCACTGTGCTAGGTGCTGAAGATAAAAAGATAAATAAGATACATTTCTTGCCCTTTAGGAAATTACAGCCTGGTGGGGAAGGCAGACATGCAAATAAATCACTGTAATACAGTGTGATAAATCTTAGAATAGAATAACATTTTCCTAAATGTGTTCCACTGAACACTCTTTGAGGGAGATGTTAATCAGTGCTCTAAAACCATAGTGTTCCAAGACCAAATACACTTGGGAAACACTGCAGACTGCACCCAGGCTGCAGCACCAACAGTAGGGCTCTCAACACTATGCTCAGGGTTTAGGAAACCAATGCACTGCACCTTGGGGGCCTGTCAATATACCCAGGTCTAGTCTGGCACTCCGAGGATTAAGGAAAAACAATACCAATTCCACAGCAGAAGCAGCCACCGGGGAGGGAAATAGATGACGCTGAAGAGCAGCCTCAGGGTGCTCTCTGCAGGAACGCGGAAGCAGGATTGCCCCGCATGTGCCCAGGATCCTGCAGCTGAGCAGTGGGGGACAGGAAGGACTGTCCCAGGACCCCCAGGTGGCCTTGTACCACAGGACCCAGTGTCTGAAACCTCCCAGCTGAGCCCATGGACCTGCATTCCTGGGGCAACCACTTACGTTGCAGCAGAGTTGAGAAGTCTGCTTCCGATTAATTTGTCAGTTTCCTGAGAGGCATAAAAATTAGGGGAAAATTAAATCACCAGCCGGCTCCTCAGCCGTTTCAGGTCTTCTTCAATTTTTCCCTGACAGTGAAGGCACTGGAGGCAGCAGAGAGCCCATTCATACTTTGATGCACAAAATGCATGCTGATGAACAAAAATCTACTCATTAGTCTGTAGCTCTGGGATTCCCAGGTGCTTTCTGAAGTGTCCTACCTTGGGCAGGTAGGGAGCGGCAAGGAGAGTGAAGCAGCAGGGTTCTCAGTCATACTTATTTGTGGGGATCAAAGGAAAACCCTCATCTGGCAGAACGGGGGCATGTCGGAAGGCTGGAAGATGCAGGTTGTGATGCCCAGACGACATGGCAAGCTCAGGCGTGGCGGGAGCAGGTGCCAGTGCCTGGGGTGTGGGCTGTGGTAACAGGAGTCCAGGCAGCAGAAGGCGCCTCAGGATTATGGCTCAGTCACAGTGCAGCCCCAACCGATGTCTAGGAGTAAATCAAGTGGCAGCCAACCCTGGGAGAGGGATGGGAAGAGAGAGCTGAAGGTGAGGAACCGGAGTTCAGCACAGGGAAACTGAGACAGAAATCCAGACCTACGGACTGAGATAATGTGGTGAGGATAGGAATGTGAGAGTAGATTTTTTTCCTCAGCAACTCAACCCTGAGAAAATTGTCCCATAACACTTCATCCTGATCAGAGTTGGAGAACCCGGGCCTGCCCTTCCATAGTCCTAGCTGTGGGATGGGAAGACCACCAGGATATAGGAGCATAAGCACCACGGATAGGAGGCCACGGGGGCAACACCCTACCTCCTCATTGCTCCTCTTGAATTTTCAAAGACCCACCTGAACACAGGTTCTTTGGTTTAAAGGGTTGCGTAAGTCATCTTTTTAAGTCAAGCAAAAAAGACTCTTCTATTTGGAGCTGTTTTTGTTGCAGAGAATCAAATGGCACTCTGACTGGCTCCAGAGCAGAGATGTGGTTCATTGCACACAGAGAGAACTTGCACTAAAGTTCAGGATAAGAAGCACAGCCAGGCCCCACGGGGCCTAGACGTGGGAATATCTTGTCTCTCTAGGGCCACATGGTCTCTCTAAATCTGTTTCCATTTGATTCTTCTCTGGATCAATTGGCTTCCTCTGCTTACACATACTATACATGGCCCCCCGTGGCAGCCATCAATCCTGATTCTAGACCACTTTTAGTCTAAAACCACCATCAACTGCCCACAGTCCTTGCACCATTCATCCAAAGTCTTTGAAACTGATTGACCATTGGCAAGCCTATGAGTCCTTGGCTGGTAATGGCAAGTCAATTGGTCATTACTCAATAGGTCATTAACCAGAAAATAGGTCAGCTATTCACCAACTATTGCCAAGGAAGATGGAGTCATACCATACTTGCACTATTCCTTCCAGAGGATGTGGGCAGGTCAGATACCAAAACCTAAATAGTATAGAATTGTATAAGTACCAGAAGTGCAGACTTGTTGAAAGAATATATAGTAAAGCAGGTGTGGTAGCCCAAATAATGCCCCCCAAAGATGTCCACATCCTAATCCCTGGAACCCATAAATATGTTACCTTATATGGCAAAAGGGACTTTGCAGATGTGATTAAGTTAAGGATCTTGCAATGGGCAGATTATACTGGATTATCCAGGTGGGCCCAATATAATCATAAAGGTCCTTTAAGAGGGAGGCAGGATGGTTGAAAACACAGTAGTAGGAGATGTGACAACAGACACCAGAGATTGGAGTGATTCAAGGAAGAGGTCACAAGTTAAGAAATGCAGGCAGCCTCTAGAAGCTAAAAGAGGCAGGGAAGCAGAGTCTCTACTGAAGCCTCCAGAAGGAACTCAGCCCCACCGACATTTTGATTTTAAACTTCTGACCTCCAGAACTGTAAGAGAACAAATGTGTGTTCTTTTGAGCCACTAAATTTGTGCTAATTTGTCACAGCAGCAATAAGAAACTAATACAGTTGGGAACCATGGGACATCACTATCCTAACTCGACACGCACTCTGGGGTCCAGGGCTTTTCTAAAAAACCAGAACTGCAGCTCATTACCATTCAGGATGCAACTTGAGTTCAAGCAACTATTGCATGCCATTCCTCTTTCCAAAAAGAAGGTTTGAATGAGTTAGTTCATCACCAGCTAATATGCAGTATTCCTATTGAACAAAGGGTCATGCTAATGGAGCCCCCTGAGGGGTTTCACGCCAGTACCCCTTAGTGGAGGGTGGCTTCTGTCTTGTCTAATCAGCGGGAGCCAGGGCAGCAAGATCACTGTCAAACAGCACACATTCACAAGAAAAGTTAGGGAGGAAAGATAGATCTGGGCTATTTGTGGGAGTCATCTCCGGACATGTCCTGTAGTGGGTAGGTTTTAACCTGGAGAAGTTTAAGAAACAATCTTGAGGTCTGAAGAGAAGAAAGACACTTTCTGATCTCTTTATACCAACTTTAATGCTGCAGCTTGAATTTTTAGAAGCTTTAGAGGTAGAGACTTGGGGTTTCTTTCTTTGGGGTCTTTTGATCCCAGCCCCACTGTCTCCTAATGCCAGTGCCGAAGGCAGCCCTCCTCCACAGGTCAAAGGTGACCATTCCTCCTGCCTCCTACCTTGCCCTTGGCCCTGAAGTTTGGTTTGGTTTTGTTTGTTTTAATACATTTATTTATTTTAATTTTTTTTATTTTTGGCTGTGTTGGGTCTTCGTTGCTACACGCGGGCTTTCTCTAGTTGAGGCGAGCGGGGGCTACTCTTCGTTGCGGTGCGCAGGCTCCTCATTGCAGTGGCTTCTCTTGTTGCGGACAAGGGCTCTAGGCGAGCAGGCTTCAATAGAGTGGCACGTTGGCTCAGTAGTTGTGGCTTGCGGACTCTAGAGCGCAGGCTCAGCAGCTGTGGCGCACAGGCCCAGTTGCTCCATGGCAATGTGGAATCTTCCCGGACCAGAGCTCGAACCTGTGTCCCCTGAATTGGCAGGTGGATTCTTAACTACTGAGCCACCAGGGAAGCCCTGAAGTTTGGTTTGAAGGAGAGCACAGGCTTACTGCCTGCCCAGGAGCAGTATTTTTAGGAGTTTAAAGAAAAGAAAAAAGAAACTGTTGAAGCCAATTCCAAGTTCTGAGCATGAAAAGAGATGCAGTGCTTGAGCTTCTAGAAATCAGGACGGCTTAAGAAGTCAAAGAGACATTTGAATTACTGCCTTTGGGACTGGAAGAAACTCAAACAATTAGAGGTGTAAAGGCACGGGATTCACAGCTTGATAGGTGTTGATATATCCCTAAAACCAGGTCTCCGGGCCCACTGGGGCCTGACCTCTTTTAAGATTGCTGGGAAAATGCATGTAATAAGCTCGGTCTGAAGGTTCCTTGACAATTCAGTTTGGATTGGTCTTTTCCTATATGGTTTGCTTTATTTACTACTATTATTTTTGTAATACGATTATTTTTTAAGTACTTACGTTTTCCTCTTCTAATATGCTACCTTTTTTGTTTTTCAACAATTGGGCATCCCAGACCGGACTATCCAGAAATAAACTGGTGCTTTTCTGCGGCATTTGTTGAAAGGCAAGGATTTTTTAAAACTCATTATTTTTTGTGTGTACTTTCAATGGCTTGTCTCATAACCATTCCATCAACTTCCTTAGCTTGAATCCTCATTTAGGTTTCCCAGCCTCTATGATCAAATTAAAACCTTTAAAGTGTTTTAATGTAAATTTTATTGAAAGGATCATATGTATCTCTTATGATTCCTTTAATAAAGATTAAATAATTAAAATGCATATGTATTTTTAAAATATACATTTATATAGTGCATATATCTACCCAAGAAGGCAAAGCTTATCTGCCATATCCTACTTTTTTGTCACACAAAAGAATTGATAATCTGGTTTCGAGCAAAGGCATGTGTAGCCCCCAGTGAGGGTCCCTTGGGGCAGGGTCACAATGACCAGTTCATCTCATTATCTCCTAGAGAATGAGAGATCAGCTCCGTGTGCCAAGGCCCCCCTCCTGCAAGGTCTGACCTCCTCACGATGCCAGAGGTCCACTGTGAAAATCCCAAGAGCATGTGTGTGGCTCTGGGGAGAGCAGTGGAAAGTCTACAGAAGGTTGGGCAGGAAAAGGGCTTCAGCACACAGGACCGTGGTAGAGACAGAGCTGGGCTCTCTGGGCATCTCTGTCTCCCTCATCTTTATGGAGGTCACTTTTCTGCCCCTTATTCGGGTACAGTCCCAGGGCTACAATCCTGCCAACAGCATCTGGGAGACAAGCTGGGTAAACACTCAGGCTGCCATGAGACCTGGAAGCTGTGTGCCCAGTGGCCAGCACATGGAGAATAACCAGGTGTGGTGTGGAAAACCCTGTCTCCACCTCACATCCGGGCCCTGACCTTCCAGCTGAGGTAGCTCCGTGACAACGGCACATCTGGGCTGGGGATGGGATGCTGAGCAGAGGTGCCAGCAGCTTTGTTAGGCCTGGATATGTCATGTGCACGGACATGGCCTGGAAAACGGGGAACCATTCCCAGCCCACCTCAGACCCTCAGCACCTCCCAGAGGATTTGCTGAGACCCCAAATCATCTGGTTGAAGGAGCTGTCAGGAAACTCTACAAAGGGCTTGGCTGATAACGCCGAGTAAACTACTGATCTCGGTTTAAATCATGCCCACTTTCCTGCCTCCCCAAGTGTACCTGCTTCAAGAATCAGGAGAATGTAGCACTAATGGCAGAAAGGTGAGCAGTGGCAGTGGGGCCACTGGGCAGAGAGCCCTGCCCACTTTCCCCTTAAACGAGATGGCATCTGGTCCTGCCCCAAGGCTCGCATGGGCACCTGGAGCCCAGGGATGGTGGGTTCAGCGCCTGACTGGAAGAACTGTTGCTTAGGTCGTTTCTAGCATGGGGCTCAGGGAGCTCTGTACTGTGAGGTGAGGCTTCAGGGCCCTGTTTCACCTCCACAGTTGAAGCAGTCATAGATATTTATGTGCATTTTTCAAATTTTTAAAGTTCCTCATGGAAACTGCACATGTTTTCCTCAGTAACCGCCCCCCGCCCAAACTAAATGAACTATAAGTTTCAGTTTATACAACTCAATATTTATACCAACTGTAATGATCTCTTATGGATCAGAAGCTCTGACTGGCAGTTACATATGCTTTTTTTCCTTTTTTTTTTGCAGTGTGCGGGCCTCTCACTGTTGTGGCCTCTCCCACTGCCGAGCACAGACTCCGGACGCGCAGGCTCAGCGGCCATGGCTCACCGGCCCAGCCACTCCGCGGCATGTGGGATCCTCCCGGACTGGGGCACGAACCCGCGTCCCCTGCATCGGCAGGCGGACTCTCAACCACTGCGCCACCAGGGAAGCCCTACATATGCTTTTGATGAATAAAACCATGGAAACAAATTTATTATTATCTGTAAGGGGAGAGTACATGGTAGAGAGGATTTCCCAAAGCATGGAGTCTGAGGGGGAACACAACACAAAGAGTATCCATGGTGATGGGAAGGCTGGGAGGACCAAAAAAAGAACATCAGGGATGGGAGCAAGAGCTAAGAAAGGTTGTTGGATTGGATTCAGTCTGTTAAAGTGAAAAGCCATGCATCATAGTAGGAAGAGTACAGGATACAAATGGGGAGAACTCTGCTTTGTGACCTTGGGCAGGTCCCTTTCCTTGCTGGCTCTGTTTTCACACATGTGCAAGGAAGGGGTTGGACCTGCCTGATTCCCCCTCCCAGGGCCAAGGCCCTTGATCCAACCTGGGGAAAAGGGGTTGGGGGCTAGGGTGCCACTTCAAGGCTGTGTGACCTTGAGCAAACTGTTCTACCTCTCTGAGCCTCAAGTTCCCATTAATACTAATGCCTGCCTCTCAGTGCTTTATGAAGTCTCCAGGATTATTCCAGCTGCTGATTTTACTGCTGCTTTTGATCTCTTTTGAACTCTGACCCCTGGCTAGGATTTAGGGTTGTAGCACAGATAGTTAGCTCTGAGATGGCTTGCTGAGCCCAAGACTAGCTGTTCACAGGCTTCCCACGTCTGCCTCCATCCCACGGTTCTCTGCCTCCTCTCAGGGCTGGTCTCATTTTGCTCTCAGCTTTCCCATCTCAGCACTTCTTCACTCTTTCCTTTTCAGCCTGACTGCCACTGAAACTGACGTGAATCCTATCGGAAGAAATTAGCAAACCCTAGGCAGATGTGTCTCAGCTTTGGAGTGAACGGCAGAGCTAATCCATGCCCTCAGAAGCAACATACCCTGCCGTCTGAGACATGCCAAAGGCAATTTTTAAACAGTATGGAGTTAGAAGTTTTCTGAATACAAGATAAAGAAAGAGTTTGAATATCCTAGAGTAAAACACATGCTTAAGACAGAATTTGGCTACTACAATTCCTTGGGGATACGTGGAGGGAAAAGCTGTCCCTTCTCTGTTTAAAGAAATGGACCCCTTAGAAGGCTACAGGGAAAAAAAGAAAAAAAAAGAGAAATCTGCAAGTGAAAAATAGGAATCACAATATTAAGAGCCTCTATTAAGGTATATCTCTTGCTCAAAGATTGAAAGCCTCAGTGCATGGGGAGTTTAGCTCTGGTTGAGGGTAGGGAGGGAATAAAGTGAGAAATGACTCAACGGTTGTGACCAATGGTGCCTTTTGAGAGGGGGTATTTGGGGGGACGTGTGTGGGGAGAGGCAGTTTCAGAGTGTGGTAGGCAGCCTCCGAGAGGGCCCCAGGGATCCCCACCTCCTGGTATTCATGCCCTTGTGTTAGTCCCCCCGTCTTGAGTGGGTTGGTAATGAATAGTGTTGGATATCACTTCCGATATCTGGTTACAAGAGACTCAAGCTTCCATCTTGCTCACCCTCTGATTTGCTTGCACTGAAAGGAGCCAGCTGCCCTGTTATGAGCTGCCCTATGGAGAGACTCATGTGGAAGGAACTGAGGTGGTCTCCAGCCAACAGCCTGCTGATAGCCTCACTCCACCAGCCTGGTAGGAACTGAATCCTGCCAGCAGCCATGGGAGTGGGCTTGGAACTGCATCCCCCTCCAGTAGAGCCATCAGATGAGACTGCAGCCCTGGCTAACATGGGGGCTCTTTGGGAGGAAGAGAGTGTTGAGTCATATGCTCTACACACTTTACTTTGAAACCTGAATTCAGTCTGTGAGGTACAGAATGTTGGTACCTCCAAGGTGCAGATGAGAAAACCAAGACTGAAAAAGGTTATAACGTGCAAAATGTCATGCAATAAGTAAATAGAAGAACGGGGATTTGAACCCAGGACTGACTAATGACTGCTTAGTGTGGAAATACACTGTGTTTACTTTCCATGTTCCCAGTGGAATTTAGAAATAAAAATGGATAGCTGTTCAATTATACCACCACTAAACACATGGAGGCAGTAAAAACCGGGGCTGGAACACCGTGCTCCCCAAGGACAAACCTTCCCTGGGTGGGAGATAAACGCCCACGCAGCAGCATCAGAAGCTGCTCACAGCCTGTAACAACTGGGGGGGGGGGGGGGCGCAGAATTCTCCATGTGCAAGTGATCTTGTTTCTTTAATTTTTTTTAATGTAAAGACAATAGCTAAATTCAATGCCACTATGAGCCAAGTACCACTTCTAAGATCTTCACGTGTTTTAACTCAGTTAAACAACCCTATGAGGAAGGTACTATTATAGTCATTCAATTTACAAATGGGGAAACTGAGGCACAGAGAAGTTAAATAAGTTGCTCCAAGTCACTCAGCTGTAAGAGGATAGCCAGAATTTAAACCCAGACAGTCTGGCCCCAGAGTTTTATGCAAGGTCCCCAGCAGAAGTCTCTCTGTGTCCTGGGCTGTCACATTGCCTGGGCCCCCAGTGTAGCTTTGGGCTTAGCTGGCCTGGGTTCCAGGTTCCCAGCTTTTGGCTTCAACCCAGTTACTAAGACCCTCACCTCTGACTCTCCCCATTCAATTCCTGCCTCCTAGTTCCCAGCAAGCCCCTCCCACCTTGACTCCATCCACCCTGGCTCCTGAGTTGCCCTTGCCTGCACCCTGGTCCACACCTGCACCCAGGCCCATGCCTGCTTCTTGGCCTGGATCCCAGCTCACCATCCTGCCAACTGGAGGCTCTGCCCACTGCCATGCTGCTCCAAGGACAAGACCAGCCCCTGGGACAAACCCCAAGCCCAGAAGGCATGTCATTCAACAAGCCGGGGGCAAGCCTGTTGGGGTTGAAAATGGTCCCAATTCTGAGGATATTATCTGAAGACAGATTGTTTCCAGGAAAAGAAAATAGCAATATGGAGGCAGGAAGAGCATTACTGTGTGGATAAAAAGATGACATACACAAATGAACTCACAGAGTTAGATTAAGGTTACAGACAGTTATGGCAGGGAAGATAATAGAAGCTGTTATAGACCTCTAGGGCACAATGAAAAAGCAAATCTGCCCATGTTTATGCAGATAAAGAGGCTGTTAAAGAGGCCCTAATATTGATCATATGGGGTCTCAATAGCCCTGCAATGGACTAGAATGAGAATTTGGGGATGGCAAGGAGGAGGGGCCCTGGAGCCGCCAGTGATCCGAGGCTCCTCTCTGGGAGACTTTGTCGAGCAATCAAGCAAGATCATGGGCTATTTGGGGCGGCCATCCGAAAAGCTGAACGCAGTGAGGGATGAAGAGGTGGGGCTGAACTGCAAAAAGCAGCATTTTCAAACAAGCCTCATTTCAGCTTAGTCTTCCCATCTGTGGTGATTTTAAAAATATAGTTCCCAAATTGCCTGTAGCATCTGGGGAGTGGGGTCTGTGGGCAGACACCTGCTCACCAGTGAGAATTTGGGATGGCATTTCTGAATGAGGTTCTTATGGTTTACGGATTGATCAGTAAAGGACACAGATTTACAGCATCCCAGAATAGCAGAGCTGGGAGGGCCTTAAAAATGACTTAATCTGCCCGCAGAGGGTAAGTGACACACTAAGATCACACAACTGGTAAGTGATAGGGAGGGGCCAGAGCTCCACAGTCCTAAGTCCCAGTTCAGGGCTGCAGCATCCCCTGGGTTGAGTGAAAGGAAGGACCTTGAAAGTGTCTCCTTGAAGGAAGTGTAGAGTAAAAGGCATATGGTTGCCATAGAAAAAAATAAGGGGGAAATGAACCAAGATGCATAAATAAATTCAGATCTGACTTCTCTTCAGGAAAAACAATTCTAATAATTATTATCCCTCATCAGCTTAATGAAAGCATGAAGAAAAAAAGATTATCCTAACACAAGTATGTAAAGGCAAGAGTAGGAAAGAAGAAGCAGTTGATTCCCATAGAAGTCAACCATCCAGGTGGGCTGTCTGTCCCATCCATTGATCACACTTTTGAGGATCCATGAAAGTCAGCAGCAAACTCTGTCCCTGTTCCAGGTGACTGTCCTAGAGCCGCTTTATTTCCTCTGTGTCCACTGTGCCTGCTCTTGTGTCTCTGGCTCCCAGATTTCTGCATCTGCTCCGCAGTTCTGACATTTCTTCCGGCCTTTTCAGATTAGTCACTTAACCCCTTCTCTTGGACCTCGGTTTTCTGCGTGGCTTTAAGTTCCATCCTATTTAATATTTCCTACTGTCCTACTGAAAAACTCCCAGCTCTAGCTGCAGCCTCTGCAGGTCCATATGCTGGACTAGCTCCCAGGCCTCTCAAATAAAACATTTTGTCTTCAACCCTGCGTTTCCACCTGGGGGTGAGGGATGAGGTTATGACAACTTTCCATATCCCATCTCTTGGGAATTTGGAGCAGTGAGACAAAAAAGAAAAACCAGAGCACTAGCTGAAGAAAGGCAGGGCAGCTGGTGCTAAGTGTGCAAGGTGCTCTCGGCTGAAGTACCAGCCTCATGGCCCTGCTCCTCCTGCCAGTGCACAGGTGCATGTGGCAGACAGCAAGAGGTAGGCAGACAGGGGCGCCAGGGAGGAGTCCACTAATTCTCCCAGTTTTCTCCTACAACTTTCCCTGACCTGAGCTCTCGGGCCCTGCGGTTTGCAGAGGAGAGGGAACTGACCCATGTTTGTCAGGACATTATGGTTGGAAGTGACCGAAATCTAGCTCAAATCAGCCACAGCAAAAGGGATTTATTGGATGCTACCTAATAAATGCAGGGGGAAGTGGACTCAGGCTTGGCCAGAACCAGGGCTCCAATGGAGTCAGCCAGCCTGCCTCTCCCTCTTTCTTTCAGCCTGGCTTCTGTGGAGGTGACAACTTTATTCTGCAAGCTGACAGTCTCCAGGTGGCAGGGAAATGGCTGCTGGCAGACTCCAGTCTTTATCCTCAGAGCTGACTCTCCAAAAAATAGAGCAGACTCTCAGGGAAGACTGGTTGGCCCTCCAGGACTGTGTGCCCAGCCCTGGGCTAACCACATAGCCGGGAGATGAGCTACTTCAAAGCATGGTGTTGGGGAGGGTATGGACAAGGTGCCGTGACTACAGCCCTCACTGAGCCACATTGAGTCAGAGAGGAGTGGTTCGCCAAAGGAAAGGATGTTGGGCAAACAAACAAAAATCTGTTCCCTATGGGATCTTCCTTGCCTATTTGTCTGGGGAGCAGAGGATAGATTATTCACCACCTACAGCCCCCTCCATGGATTACACAGTCCGGGGCCACCCTGTGATAAAGGTTCAGTCACCAAAACTGCTTGGGCCTGTGCAAAGGCATACCAGAGAGTTCTCTTACTCTTTGCTTAGCAGTAAGAAGAAAATAAGCTTGCGTATTAGTCCCAGTTCCCAAAAGTCCTGAGGAAGTTAGCCAGAGAGCATTTTCCATGATGATGACCTAAACCTACAGCCACTTTGAACGGGGACGCACACATCTCAGTGTGAATCTCAGTTTGTAACCCAAGGCAACCCCGTCAACACAACAATAAACCCCTTTTCTGGCCTGTGGGTAGGGATACAGTCCCTACCTTAATAAGGTAGCAGTAATACCTCCAATTTCACTGTCTCATTATTTCCCTCTGCTCATACGAGATTGCAACCCTGGGGGCCCCAAGTGATGTCTTGGCTGTGCTCACACAGCAGCCAATCCCGTGCACTCCTGGTGGCCTCCTCCATCCTTAACGTCCTATCAGGTCTCATGGGCTCTGGACTCGTGGCCCCTTCTCCGCAGAGTGACCCCACTAAAGCCTGAAATCTCCCCGCAGGCCAGAGCACTGCTAGGCGCCAGGCATGAGGCCTCACTCCCTGACACCGTACCACATGCTCATCGGGAGATCTAATGGTGTGGCCTCCGTGTCCTCTGTGAGAACAGCTCCTGCAGCTTCTGCCTGCAATGTCTCCCTCCAAGGGGCTGGGACACTCATCCATGGCTTGGGGATGGGCCAGACAGTGAATCAACTCCCACAAATAGCTTCACCATTAGTTTATCCATTTCATACCATAAACATAGGCATGGATGTTCCTACTGTGTGTCAGGCACTGTTTAGATTCCAGGGCCATAGCAGTAAAGACAACAGGTAAATATCCTTGCCCTTATACAGCTTACAATTTAGTTTGAAACAGAGATAATAAATAAACAGAAGGATTATATAATATCAGGTGTTATTAAGGGCTGTGTAGAAAAAGTAAGAAGACTGAGATGAAAGAGGTGCTCTTTTAAACTCAGTGGTCAAGGAAGGACTCTAGGGACAGGTGACATTTGAGCAGAGACCTGCGAGGAGTAAGGGGGTGAGGCACTCATGTTGGTGGGAAGGTGTCCCAGGCAGAGGGAACTGCAAATTAAGGAGACTGTGCCCGGGGTTTGGAAGAACAGTCAGACGGCCAGTGTGCCTGGAGCCTGGGGAACCGCAGAGAGTGTAGGACATGAGCTCAGAGGCAGCAGAAGGCAGATGACCCAGGGTGTTATGGGTTACCATGAGAGCTTCGTTCTAAGGTGATGGGAAGCCAGACGCCTGCAGGCATGTCTGAAAAGACCTTTGAGGCTCGTCTGGATCCCCAGTTACAGAGGAAAATGCCGGGCATGGTGGAGCACAGAGCCTCCCATAAGAGTTCATTGAAATAGGTCTGAGGGATGACGAGGCGTTTGTCAGGTGCAGGAAAGAAGAGGAAAGCATCCCAGATAGAGAGAAGAGTATTCACAGGCGAAAAGTGGCAGAAGAGCAGAAAGCACTCCTGGGATGGCTGGGCATCCGTTTGGCTGGAGCTTAGCACGGGAGGATGTCAGCACAGAAGACAAGGCTCTGACGTAGCTGGGGCCAGATGGGAGGGACCTGGCATAAAGCAGCATCTCCAGCTTTGTTAGAAGCACACCACCTTCCTGGAGAGCCACGTCAGTCCCTAATGAGCTGAAGTCACTTTGTTACTTACAGCAGAAGAAACAAGCATGTTCTGGGAGGCATAGGGTCCGTCTCCCTGTTCCTCCTCCCCAGCCCTCTTCCGCTCCTGAAATCCAGGCAGCCGCCTTGGGCAGCATCAGAAGTGCCGAGGTGCTTGAGGATTTCAGACAGCGTTACCCTCATCCAACAAGTTCTTTACTTAATCTGGGGAAATGAGATGCTATTAAATTATTTCTGAACTGTCATTGCCAGAAAGCTAAGGACGCTGGAGTAACAGGCAGAGGATGGAGCTGGGGAGACAGACAAGGCAGCAGAGGTGGCCGATTTTGTGAGCTCCTGACCCAGGTCTGCCCAACAGATTGATTGCAACACGTGGGCTTCCTTCTGCTGTACAGGCACCACGTTGAAGAGACTCAGTAATTAAAATAAGAAATGAGAGTCCCCTGATAGGTTACTGTACCCAGGGCCTTAAAAATGATGGAGAGGTAGCCAGCCTCTGCCGTGGAGGGAACCCAAAAGTAATTACCAGGACTTGCAGACTATTGAATAAGTCCCTGTAACTGGCACATTGATTTATGTAAGACCCAGAGATTTTGAGAGATTTCAGAGAATATTAAGAATCAATCAATATTTTAATTTATTTCGGGGTCCAGGAGACTTCAGCTCTGCAGAAAACCACTGGGAGGAAACTGTGACCTTTGGAATACAGCTGGCTGGCAGACAGTGGGGAGGCACCTTGGACAGGAGCCTGTTTGGCAGCTGCAGGGAAGGACTGCTCTGCTCTGGAACGTTCTCTTTCTTCACGGCATCCATCAGGGATGTCAGGCAGCCAAGGGGTGGAGGGTCTCATGGTGAATGTGCTCTGGGGCCTGGGGCAAGGAGGCTTGCTCCTTTCAGGACAGAGTCCCCAGGGCCTGCAGACTGTTCCCCTTCCAAGGACACACTGCCGTGATCTGGGGACGTCTTCACAGAGCAGAGCCACCTGATGACGCTACACCTTTGAGGGAGATGCAGCATCTTCTCCCCTGGGCCACAGTCTCCCCATATGCCCTCCCACGGGAGGGGTGAGGCCTGTCACACCTCTCTCCCAGCACCTGGGCACCTGTCTCCCACCATAACCCCCCACGCTTCTGATTCCCTGTAAGACATAAGCTCCCTTTGGGAAGGGACCACATCTGATATGTGTTTGTGTCCCCAGCGCCTGGCATCACACCTGGCCCAGAAGAGGCGGATGTAAAAAACAATGCATTGAATCAACCAACGGTCAAATGAACTAAGAAAAAATAAATATTCATTCATGAAACTCTTGTAAAGGTCACACAATGTGTTGGATCAGTCAAGTTTCAGCAGGAAACAGAGGGCACATGGGGTCATGAGGAGGTTAGAAGGTGAAGACAGAATGTAGGGAACTGGCCAAGGCAGGCAGCACCCTGGGGGAGACACAGTGAGGGGAGACAGAGCTGCTGTCACCCCAGGGCTGGTGGGGCTGAGGGAGATCAGTGACCAAACCTGGTGAGGGCCACCTGACGGGAGCTGTGGCCTTGTGCAAGGAAGGCAGCCAGTCCCTCACTCCCTGCAGGGATAGAAACGCCGACCTCACGCTCCTGCCTTCCTCGCATCTCCTCCCTCGTTCCCCCATCAGCCAAAGCCAAGTGGAAGCCGGAAGGCAGGGGAGCCCCTCACTTCAGGTGGAGGATAGAGAGAGGAGCAGAGCAAGGACTGTGGGATAGCCCCACCTATGATGCTCAGACTTGCCCACCAGAGAGCAACTGATGGGCCTAACCCAGTGGTTCTCAGCAGGGGGAAATTTTCCCCCCAGGGGACATTTGGCACTGTCTGCAGACAGTTTGGGTTTTCACAATTTGGAGAGGGAGGGAAGGGCTTACTGGCATCCAGTGGGTTGAGGCTAAGGATACTGCGAAACCTACCAAAAGGTACAAGACAGACCCCCCGCCCCCGTAAGGAAGAATTCTCCAGTCCAGGATGTTGATAGTGCTGAGGTTGAGAACCCCCGACCGAATGTTCTAGACAGACCCCGGCTCAGCGCAGGCGCTGCAGGGCCCCTGTATGGGGTGGAGGATGTTGCCCTCTTCTGGGAAAGGCGGCATCATTTGGTCTGACCCAGTCAGCCAGCAGGTGACCTGCGTTCTGCCTTCTCACGTGCCCTGGGAAGCTGCCATGCCTGGGCAGGACCTCCTCTCGCACCGCAGAGTCCCCGAGGTGGCCAGAGGCGGAGGGGCCTCTGCAGGACACTGTCCAAGCCCTGGGCCTCCCCTGCCTGGCTCTGCTTTCTCCCAGAGGCCGACCCCCCTCTTATTCCCCGAGTTTTCAGTTTTACATTCACACATTAGAAACATTTGGTAAAAGTGAATCAAGTCTTACCATCTGTCTCTTCCACTTTTGTTATGTTTGTAACAAAAAGAAGAGTCAGGAAGAAATTGAATCCAAACTGCCAATCACATGGTGCTCTCCGGCAGCTGAGACCCTCCAGAGCAAGGCGGGTCCTCAAGGAAGGGGTGGCCTCTGTTGGGGCCCAGGATAGGGGGCACCCCAAAATATGCCACAATGGCATGTTGATTATTTTGAATTAAAGTTAATTAAGAAACAGCTGATACAGAGGGACACTCTGACCCTCCCCTCTGTCTCGCTGAAAGCAGGAAATGAATCTCTCATGTGAAAGGTGCACTCCCTGCATCTTAGAAGGACACCCTTATCAACAGAAATAGAGAATTTGGGCTGAGAAGCCTATACATACAACTCTTGCTCCTTCTTTAATTTACTCCCCCACGCCCAAACTCTGTTTAGATTCTTCACTAATTGAGCACCCAGAATGTAAGTTTCTTTGTCCTGTCAATTTCTCACAAATTTACTGTTTCTTTGTCTAAAAAGCATAAAAGCTGCCTGCTTTGACCACTTCTTGGGTTCCATTTCTATGAGACCTCAGGGCAACAAATTAAAAATGTGTTTCTTTTTCTCCTGTTAATCTGCCTTGAGTCAACGTTATTATTAGTCCAGCAACAAGAACTCAAGAAGGGTAGAGGAGGAAGCTCCCCCCTCCTAGCACCTCCCTGGGTACAGAAGTGGAGAGTACACAGAATGTGTTCTCATGATGATCTCACACACTCCTCACAGCAGCCCTGGGAAGTAGGGATCGTTGTCCCCATTGACAGATGAGAAGACTGAGGCTTGGCAAGAGGAAATTCCTAGACCAAAGTATACTCCCAACCAGCAGCAAAGCGAGATCTTAAGCCATCCCCTGGGCCTATGGACTCTGCAATGGGGACAATATTGCTTCCCTTTTCATCCAGACAGGAAACTGTTAACTCTTCCCCACTGGGGTTTAGGTACCATATTGAAAACTGTTGGAGTTTAAGTGACCGTGGTCCTCAAGAGGGCCCTATTTTTCTCCCTGTCACATCTTAGAGAGTTGGTCCCTCATCTGACCCTCTGGGGCCACAACTGGGAAGAGAAAAAGATGGATTCATACGCTCGTGCCGCAGATGTTTATTGAGAGCCAACCATGTGCCAGGTGCTCCACGTGTGATGGCCGGAGACCAACATGCTGAGCAGGGCGGGAGATAGTGAATAAGAACCCTTGAAACCAGATCAGAGAGGAACATAATAATGGTAAACTACACTTACTGAGCACCCACTACGAGCCAGCTACTGTTTAAGTCCTTTACACACTCAAATTCTCATAAGGTGGATACCATCACAACTCCCATTTTACAGATGGGAAACTCAAGCAGTTACGGAAATTACTCAAGGGTACTGTGAACAAAAAAAAAATGTTGCCTGCCATTTCAGTAAGCAAAGAATGTTGCCTGACATCAAGCCATCAGCCACTGCAGCCACCAAGCCCCCCACTCCCTATGATGCACACCCTAAGGGGAATTCAGGATGGAGAAAAACAGGATACTGGCCCTAGATGGTTAAGATGCACATCAAAGGAATAATTTCAATGAGCCCGGACTCTTGCATCTTCCTGTATATAAAAGGCACTAAATTCATTAATTTGAGATGTCTGGGGTTCTGTGTGTGTGTGTGATTAGCAGTAATATTTTGATATTCAACTGCATGTTTTTTTTTTTCAGCAAAAACACCTATATATGCCGGCTCCTCCCTTACCTCTTTGGAACAGTTGCTCAGAGCTGTCTGAGACGCTGTATCCCAGGCCTCTGTAAGGCCACTGAATAAAACATAATTCTCAACTTTTAGGTTGTGCATATTTTTCAGTCGACAATACCTAGCTTAATAGTTGGGCTCTGTTCTGACACATGGATGAACCTTGAAGACACTGTGCTAAGTGAAATTAGCCAGTCACAAAAGGACAAATACAGTCTGATTCCACTTATATGAGGTACCTAGAGTACCTCATATTAAATTTCATAGAGACAGAAAGTAGAATGTTGGTCATCAGGGACTAGGGAAGGCAGAATGGGGAGATATTATTTCATGGGTACAGTCTTTCAATTTGGGAAGATGAAAAATATCTCCATTATTCTGGAGATAAATGATGGTGATCGTTGTGAAACAGGAGGGAAGGGGGCAGAGCACAACCTTTAAAAGAATGACATGGCCATAGGACATGACAAAAACTGGTTAGAACCAACTAGGTCCAAGATGGCGGAAGATTCAACTTCCAGGAGACATTGAGCTTCATTATACGCTCATTGTAATGCATTAGCATGTTAAATGACACACCCACCAGTGCCATAACAGTTCAGAGCTAACCACGAAAGGCCAAAAAGTAGGTGATGGCCCAATTCCTGGCTATCCCTGCCCCTTCCCCAAAATACTTGGAATAATCCTCCCACTCATTAGCCTATGAAATTACACAGCCCATAAAAACTAACCATCCCATATTTCGAGGTCTCTCACCTTCTGAGATGGCCTACACTCTGTCTGTGGAGTGTGTTTCTCCCAAGGCCATTCTCGCCTCTTGAGACGGACCTCATTGTATCCATGGAATGTGTATCTCTCCGAATAAACCCACTTCTTACGTATCACTTTGTCTCTCACTGAATTCTTTTTGGGACAAGATATCAAGAACCTGGGCTTCATTAAGTCCTGAGACCAGGTGTGTGATTTCAATTAAAAGACCGTTGGGGCTTCCCTGGTGGCGCAGTGGTTGAGAGTCCGCCTGCCGATGCAGGGGACACGGGTTCGTGCCCCGGTCTGGGAAGATCCCACATGCCGCAGAGCGGCTGGGCCCGTGAGCCAGGGCCGCTGAGCCTGCGCGTCTAGAGCCTGTGCTCCGCAACGGGAGAGGCCACAACAGTGAGAGGCCCGCGTTCCGCAAAAAAAAAAAAAAAAAAAAAAGACCATTGGCTCAAGTCCAAATCTGGGTTTTGTCTGGGTTTGAGTCTCGGCCTGTGGGTTCAAGTCCCATCTGAGTTGCACTGTTTCAGCTGCACAACAACGTAGATGTACTTAGTGTTACTGAACTGTACAGTTAAAAATGGTTAGAAAAGGGGCTTCCCTGGTCGTGCAGTGGTTAAGAATCCGCCTGCCAAGGCAGGGGACACAGGTTCAAGCCCTGGTCTGGGAAGATCCCACATGCCGTGGAGCAACTAAGCCCATGTGTCACAACTACTGAGCCTGCGTGCCAAAGCTACTGAAGCTCGTCCACCTAGAGCCCGTGCTCTGCAACAAGAGAAGCCACCGCAATGAGAAGCCCGTGCACCGCAAAGAAGAGTAGACCCCGCTCGCCGCAACTAAAAAAAGCCCGCGAGCAGCAACAAAGACCCAACACAGCCAAAAATAAATACATAAATAAATACATAAATAAATAAATTTTTAAAAATGGTTAGAATGTACATGTTATGTATATTTTGCCACAATAAAAAAGTGAAAAGTAAAACTTTTTTTTAAGCCGACTGTTAAAATTCATAAATTGATTTTTTTTTTAAGTTAGGCACTGAAACCCATTCTCTTAAGCATCCCCTGTATTAGCCAGTTCATCCCACAGTGCCACATCTAAAGAGAAAACAGGGACTTCCCTCGTGGCACAGAGGTTAAGAACCCGCCCGCCAAGGCAGGGAAAACGGGTTTGAGCCCTGGTCCAGGAAGATCCCGCTTGCCACAGAGCAACTAAGCCCATGCACCACAATTACTGAGCCCGCGTGCCACAACTACTGAAGCCCGCACGCCTAGAGCCTGTGCTCCGCAACAAGAGAAGCCACCACAACTGCAATGAGAAGCCCGCGCACCGCAACGAAGAGTAGCCCCCGCTTGCTGCAACTAGAGAAAGCCCGTGCACAGCAACGAAGACCCAATGCAGCCAAAAATAAATAAATAAATGAATGACTTTAAAAAATAAAATAAAGAGAAAACAGACCTGCTGTAAGACAGTAACTGAAATGGTGGAATGGAGTCCAGAGATGCAGATAAATTAGGATCCAAAACTAGGGACAGGCCTGAAGCAAACAGGCTGAGATACTGAAGCTGGGGGAAGGACTTTGAGCGGATAAGGGCGAGAGGTAGCAGGAATAGGGCTGGCTCAGGAGCACTTATAAATGTGGTCCTGCTGCTGAAACTCTGCACTCTTGCCAGACTAGGGACAGCCTATGCCAGGGGCAGGGAATGACCAGGCATTAACCCAACAGTGTGGGACATTATCTTCCTTCTAGAAATTCTGCCCAGGTACCTGGATGTTTTAGAGTTCTGCAGATGAGACCTGAATGGTACCAGGTAGACAAGGTGTAGAGCATAATGAGCCCTGGGATGATATTACTGAGCATTAGGGGCCAGCGGGGGATCCCTAAGCTGGCATCAGAATCCAGGAGGCAAATATAAGAGGAAGGCTGCTGCAGAGGGCAGCACAAAGGTGTGGAGGTGGCTGGGGCCACATTACACAGTATCATGGGTGTCAGTGACCAGGAAAAGAAGCCAGAGGTTGGAAACTAGAAGGAGCCGATGGGTGCAGCCAAGGGAGAGATTGTACAGAGGAGGAAATGAAGGACAGGTGGGAGCTGATGCTCAGCAGGTCAGAATACCGAGGAAGGCAGCAACTGGAGACACGCGGGTTCACAAAGCTAAGTCTGCAAGTGCGGAAGGGTGATCCGGGCCCTCCTTTTACATAGGACCTGGGGTCTGCCCCAGACCAGAGACAGGTCTTAAGTGGCACTGGCTTCCATTAGTCGACATCCCTCTGCAGCTACATCTAGTCTAGGGAGGGTACAATGATCATCTTTAGAGAAGCTTGGTGTACCGGCACAGACCCAGGAGATGTGGCATCTCATCCCAGATATACCTGGGTCTGTGAGTTCCTGTTCCCTCACCAGTAAAGTGGGCGTGACACTAGCTCCCAACAAACCTCACAAGCATGTTCTGAGGATCAAGTGAGAAAACGGGGGTGTCCATCCTAGGACGTCTACAATAGGTGATTCATTTGTAAGTGGGCTTGAAAATGTTAAATAGCAAAACTACAGCAGGGCAGAGGCCCACCCTTGCCACTAGGAGAAAGGAAACAATGTGACTTCGGAAATAGGCAAGGACTGGAGTGGTGAGGAAATGGTGACTTGCTATATCTTAATTAAATTAATATATTCTAATTAAAAAAACAAAAACAGAGGTTTATAAAAATTCTGCTACTATGAAGCCAGTGCCAGGAAAAGCACAGTATTACAGACAGAGATTTATGAATAATCAAGGACCATGCCCAGCCCTGGGCTATCGGACTACATGAGGTCTAGAAGGTCGAACAGCAGAGACCCCAGGCCAGGGAATGTGGATGGTTGGTGGGAGCTGGTGAGGGGGGCAGATTTCTTGTCCCCAAGCATCTGCTAAGACCACCCAGACACCATCCATTTCCAGTGGGCTCCATATACCCTCCCCACTGCTCCTGGGCCATCCCAGTCTGTCCAGTCTATAAATAAAATTAGAGTTTCATTAAACAACAATAATAATGGAACTGGGAGTTAAACAATAGAATAAAACATATAATTTAACAATAATAATAAATAATAATGATTACTTCCTACAGGACTAATACCAAGTTCAATATTTTGTATCTATTATCTCATTGAATCTTATAAACTGTGTGTTTTATATGTAAAGAACCTGAAGTTTTGAGAGGTTAAATAATTTGTCTAACATCATCCCCACGACCAGCAAGAGGAAGAGCTGGGATGTGAACCCAAGTCTCTCTGGTGCCAAAATTAGGCACTTTAGTCCACAGTGCCCCTGATACTTTGAGGGCCAGCAAGCGTGCTGGGCATAACCCTGCCTATTACATAAATAATCTCAAGTATGATGGGAAAGGAAATGTCACTAGGATGACCTGGACAATTTAAGGTCATTTAAAGATTAAAGAACTGGATTGAGTAACCTAAATCTATGGAGGATTTCATTGGGGAAAACATGTGAATGAATTTAGGAACATCCACTGGGTGCTCGGCCAGCAGCTGTAACTAGCATTCCCCGAGGACTAATTTCCATGTAACAGCTCTTGGTGTAAAGACTTGAGTGAACAACTGCAATAATAGGCAGGTTAATCTGCCCCATTATTGACACTTCGTGAACTGTTGAGCAGAGGCAATAAAGGTTTTGTTAAAGCAGAGCGGATCCTGAGAAGTCACCTCTGCCTTAATTATTACTGGGGAAAAGCGCTTGTTTCATCTGTCACTCTGGGTATATTGCAGAGAAAACAGAGTATAAAGCTCCCACAGGGACTGAGTGGCTGGACCAGTCCTGTCATTTCAGTTTCAAGGCTCACAGAAAGGTTTAGAGGAGAGGTGGCGATTAAAGCCATCAATCACTGGCCAGACTCCACAAGCTTTGGAGTCAAACTTGGGTTTGAAGGTGGTTTCCCCTGTGTAACCATAGGTAAATTACTAGAACTAGAAGTTTCCAGAGCTCCAATCTTCTTCCCCCTCCTCTGCAAGCCTTTTGGTGAAGCAATTTATTCAGGAGACTAAAAAAATGGTCTGGTTAAGCCTTCGTTTTTGTGTTCTGGAGAAAAACATACTGGCTAAATTTAGAGGCTAGCTATGGGCCCTTAAAATGCTTGACGATCAGGCTGTTTTGCGTTCTTTCCCTATTTGCTTCATTTCTAACAATAACCACGAGACAAACTTCCTTGGTATGATGGAAACATCACAGACGTTGCAGCGGGAGAGAATGGGTACAAATCCCATCTCCCTACCCGAGCTCTGAGATCATGGCAAAAAGCTTAATCTCTCTGAGCATCCCTGAAAATCCATGAAGTAGAAATTTGCTGAGATGTAAGAACAAACCGTATGTAAAGTGATTCTCTGGTAGTCTCTGCTTGAACTTAAATGTGGAGTCTAAATATCATTTTATTGTAAAATATAACATATATACAGAAAAATGTATAAAACAAAAGTGAACAGCAAAGAAAAAGAAAAAATGTAGAGGGCAGTGATCTGTCACAAAAGAATACCTGTGAAATCAATTTCCAGGTGAAGATTTAGGTCAGAGGTCTGCAAACTTTCTATTAAGATCCAGAGAGTAAATCCTTTACTTACATGATTCGGCTCCTTTAGCAACTACTTAACTCTGTCATAGTGTTGTGAAAGCAGCCATGGATAATAGCACACAAGTGGGCCTGACTTTGTCCCAATAAAACTTTATTTACAAAAATAAGCAACAGACTAAGGTGCTGACCTCTGATTTAGATGATTATCAGCACTACAGAAGCAACATCATGCTTTCACCTCAACAGGGGCAACATTACCTTGATTTTTATGACAATCACTTCCATACTTTACAGTTTTACTACCTAAGTATACATCCCTAAACACTAGCGTTTTGCCTGGTTTTTGCACTTAAATAAATGGAATCATACATTAATTATTCCTTTGAGTCAAGCTTTCCCACCAAATATTACTGGCATATGGCGCTAGATAATTTAACTTTGCTATCCATGCACATTTAGATTGTTCCCTCTTGGGGACCACGCTGAATAATGCAGCTATGAATATCCTTATGCAAACGTCTTGGTCCACATGTGCACGAATTTTTGTTGGGTATATATCGAAGAGTGAAATTTCTGTGTCATATGGTACGTATATGTTCAATCTTGAAGCCTAAGAGGTCAAATTGTTCCACATATACTCCAGTATTTGGTATTACCAGGCTCTGAAAATGTATCCATTATGGTTGAGTGTAGGGGCATCTCATGGTTTTAACTTACACTCCTTGGTTAGCAATGGGGTCTCTGTGTTTGTTGGTCATTTGGTATCTTCATTTGTGAAGTGCCTATTCAAGTCTTCTGCCTATTTTTCTACTTTGCTAATTGTCTTTTCCTTATTGGTTTCTAGAAGTTCTTTTGACATACCTAGTATCAGTTCTTTGTCAATTATATGTATAGCAAATATTTTCTCTCCTTCCTGGCTGAATTTTCACCTTTTTAATAGTGTTATGTGATGAACAGACAAGTTCTTAATTTCAACATAGTAAACCTCAGTAATGTTTTCCTTTACAGTTAGCACTTTTTTTACTATCCTATCTGAGAAATCTTTCCCTACACCAAAGTTATGAAAAGCTTCCTTTTGCTAAGTTGCATTTATCAGAATATTGCCCACCCTATCTAAGCCTAGGCTATCTTATTCATAATCCGCCATTAATATAATCTTATTATTTTTAGCATCAGCAGCATCTCTAGCAGTGCTGCCTTTTTCTTTTATTTATTCATTTATTTTTAATAAATTTATTTATTTTTGGCTGCGCTGGGTCTTCGTTGCTGCGCACTGGTCTTTCTCTAGTTGCAGCATGCGGGGGCCACTCTGTTGCGTTGCATGAACTTCTCATTGCGGTGGCTTCTCTTGTTGCAGAGCACAGGCTCTAGGCGTGCAGGCTTCAGTAGTTGCAGTGCGTGGGCTTAGTAGTTGTGGCTCGTGGGTTCTAGAGCACAGGCTCAGTAGCTGTGGCACACGGGCTTAGTTGCTCCCCAGCATGTTGGATCTTCCTAGACCAGGGCTTGAACCCGTGTCCCCCGCATTGGCAGGTGGGTTCCTAACCACTGCACCACCAGGGAAGTCCCAGTGCTGCCTTTTTCATCCCTAACATTGGATAGGTACCTTCTCTCTTTTCCTCTTGACATGCTCAATAGAGGTATATCAAGAACATTAGTCTTTTCAAAAGGACCAACTTTGGGTTTTGTTGATCCTGTTCACTGTTTCATTTGTTTCATTAATTTCTGTTTATATTTATCATTAATTTACTTTGACTTTCTTTGCTATTAATGTGTTTCTCTTTTTCTAACTTCTTGACAAAGATACTTGATTCAGTACCTTGTACTATCATAGTATAAAGATATTGTCTTCTTTACCTACCTACATACAAAAATTTTGATATTTTTATTATCATTTAGTTCAAAAATATTTCTAATGTCTAATTTCTAATGTCCTTTGTGACTTCTTCTTTGATCCATGGGCTATTTTCAAATGTATTTCTAAATTTCTAACAATATGCAGAATTTATCATTATGCCTTTAAATCAATATCAGTATTGATTTCAAGTTTAACTGTATTATAGAAAAAGAACATAGACTGTGTGATCTCAATTCTTTGAAATTTGTTGAGACTTGGTTTTATGACCCAGCATAAGGTCAATTAGAATAAACTGTTCCATGTATACTTGAAAAGAAATATGTGTAGCCTTAATTTGTGGGGTGGAGTAGTTTTAAATGTTTGTGAGGTTGTTTGCTGATCATGCTATCCAAATATCTATATCCTTACCCTTTTTTTTCCCCTACCAAATATTGAGATCAATGTGTTAAAATCTCCCAAGGCAAGTGTGGATTTGCCTATTTCTCTTCATAGTTCTGTCAATCTTTATACATTTTATGAGTATGTTATTAAGTGCAATTAACATTTTAAATTGTAGTATCTTAAAGTTGAATCAAATATTTTATCATTCTGAAATTTCCATCTTTAGGAAAGCTTTGTGTCTTGAAGTCTATTTTGTCTAATATTAATATAGCTATGCAAGGACTTGTGGGATTTGGGGGTTTTCTGGTTCTGTTTTGTTTTTTGTTTTTGTTGTTGTTAGTGTTTAGAGAAAAAAATCCTTTTCCATTCTTTTACTTCTAAACTTTCTGTGTTTTAATATTTTTCTCTGTGCCAAGGTTTGAATATTGTTTAATGACCTGGCTTTTGCTGTGTCCGATCTACTGTTAAACCGATGCATTGAGATCTAAATTTCAGATGCTGAAATTTTTAATTCAAAATGTCCAGTCTAGACTTTCTATCTAGATCTATGGGGGGACATTTGAGACCATCAAAACATCCTGCTTGGGCTTCCCTGGTGGCGCAGTGGTTGAGAGTCCGCCTGCCAATGCAGGGGACACGGGTTAGTGCCCCGGTCCGGGAAGATTCCACATGCCGCGGAGCGGCTGGGCCCGTGAGCCATGGCCGCTGAGCCTGCGCGTCCGGAGGCTGTGCTCTGCAACGGGAGAGGCCACAGCAGTGAGAGGCCCGCGTACTGCAAAAAAAAAAAAACAAAAAACATCCTGCTCCTCATCTAACTTTTCCCTTTGATTTACTGTCCATGGATGACTTGTGTCTGATCCAATCTTTACTGTGATGGTTATAAAATGGTGATTTTCCACCTCCACAACTCCCTTGCCATTTACTAGTTAGTGTTCCATTGTAAGAAATATCTGCAACATACTGAATGAGCCCTCTCTTCTCACCTATCTATCTATCAATCACAAGAACTTATAATTCCTATTTAATATATGGGTTATAATCCATTAAAGTCCTAATTTGTTTTGATGCTCAAATAGTCCTACCATGGATGCCCTCCCTTTTAAAGTAGTTTCTATATCTTTTTTGACATGCTCTCATTCTTTTTTTAAAAAATACTTTCTTATTTTCTGGCACAAAAAGATGTCCCAGGTTTATCCTGTACCCTCCCTGATGCTGCCCTGGAATTAGCTATTTCTCCAAAGATACTTGGTTTCCTCTTAGTGAGGAATGGTGTATTTATTTTTACATTTAAAAAATTTTTTTATTTTATATTGGAGCATAGTTGATTAACAATGTTATGTTAGTTTCAGGTGTACAGCAAAGTGATTCAGTTATACCTATACATGTGTCTATTCTTTTTCAAGTTCTTTTCCCATTTAGGTTGTTACATAATGTTCAGCAGAGTTCCCTGTGCTATACAGTAGGTCCTTGTTGGTTACCTATTTTAATTTGTCAATTTGATTACTATGGGTTATAGGGTTGTCCATATATTCGTGAGATTGGGGAAGGCAGATGCACTCCCAAATTTTAAATAGTTTAGATGCTCAGTAGAACATAGTCTCAGAGCCCTACAAAGTGGTTACTAGACAAAGAACCTTGCTGGTGAGAAGTTCAGACAGTCCTGAAGCGGGTGGGGTCTCCCAGTAGCCATATTGAAGGTCTGAGGAAAGAGCGAGTAGGTCTGTGGGCTGGAGACGGCTGAAAATCTGCACCCTGCAAAGCTCACCCACTCCTTCTCAGGACTCTGATGGTAACAGACTTCTCAAATCCTGGAAGCCATCCCTGTCCCCTTGGAAATACAAACTGGGTGAGAGGATGGCAGGACACTTCATTAGGTACCTCTGACGACTGAAGAATCTCTGAGGAAGAGACAGTGATGAGGCCAGACAGGGAAGGAGAGCATAGACCATGCTTACAGGGGGCAGGAAAAATAAAGGAAATATAATCGAATTCGGGAGTGCTTATTGGCTCAGGTTGTCACACTCCAAAAATAGTGAATGGGTTTGGGGTGATGGGGGATGGGGAGATAGACCAAGGACAAAAATCAGTAAGATCAGTGAAACAGAATGGAAAGCCAAAAATAGATCCAAATATCTATGAGAATTTAGTTCACACTAGAGGTAGTTTCTCAGATGACTGGGGAAACCATGATTATTCAGTAAACTATTTGATCCAAAACATTAACCATTGTGAAACCGCTAGGTGGTGTTTCAGGGGGCTCCGAGGAGCTCCAGTTCTTTATGTCTCAGTGCAGAAAGAATTCAGCAAGAGCCAAAGTGATAGATAAGAAGTGATTTACTAGAATAGGACACTTGTGAGGCTTACAAGTGGGTGGGCAAGAGGGTGCTGTGCCCTGAGAACTTAGTGGGCTACAGTTTTATTATCAAAGGAAAAGTGGGGAGGGGGAGAAGACCACCTTCTTCCTCATTCTTGAGTAGATGTCAAGCTTCCATCATCAGCTCCTCCTCCATGTCAGGTGGGGGAGTTTTCTTGTCCCTACATGGTCAGGCTGGGACTGTCGTGGCACAATGGAAATGAGCAAAAATGTGGTAACGTATACTAAATATGGTAAATCATCTCAGGTGTCAGTATAATGTCACCTTTTCTTATATTTTTGTTTTTAGTGTGCACAGAGGAGCATGTTGTGGGAATCATTAACTTACTGACCTCACTGGGCAGGATGTGGGTCTCATTCCACCACTGTTTTACTGTTTGGGGGCATGTCTTATGCTTTTGTTGCTAAGCAAGCCTGCTTGTTTTGGGGTTTTTTTAAATTAATTTATTTTATTTTTGGCTGCATTGGGTCTTTGTTGCCGCACACAGGCTTTCTCTAGTTGCAGGGAGCAGGGGCTACTCTTTGTTGTGGTGTGCAGGTTAGTTAAGCAAACCTGCTTTCTTGAGTAATCATTAACCTACAGGGGTCTCCCATACTTTTTTCTTTACTTACAATCCCCTAGTGGGATTAACTATTTAATTACCTACTTTGTCCCTTTACTCTGTCCCTATCAATTGGGTCAAAATAGAGTCAGGTCTCCATAAAGAAAATACCTTATAGAAAATAACTATCCAATAAATTACCATATAGAAAAATACTATATAGAAAAATAAGTATCAGATAAATTAAAGATTTGAATTTGAATATTTTTTATAAAAAAATAACATATTCAGGAAAAGGGGACAGTATATGAGCAGATTTATAAAACTTTAGTTTCCAAAACCTACATATGTGAACAAAAAGCAACAACCACGGGGGAATCTGGCTCCAATCAGCATAGTTCTCCAGAGCAATGAATCCATATAAGACTTTAAGTCTCAGTAACTAATGCAATCACAGTTATAAAACATAAAGTGAGCATTGTAATTCTTGTAATTAAAACCACATTAGGAAAAAATATATATTATAAATTAGAATAAAACTCACAGACTATACCAACAAAATCTTGGCAGTGGGGAGATGTGAGGAAAGAGTATGCATTAATTTTCTCAGCTTTCACGGTGAGGGTGTCTGTAGATATTGCTTTATCTATGAAATTGAGAATCTGAGGCTGAAATTATGTTCAACTGTGTTCTTTAAGTACAGAGCCAGACTTACTAAGTAGTAGAGCTGAAAACCTGCTCTATTTCTTCCAAATTAGCAAAGCAGAAAATAAAAAACAGACAATAATAGCAAATGATAGAAAACTCAGAAATAGCAAGATAGAATTTAAAAAGCAGAAAATAGATGACAGACATAAAAAATAAAAACATCTGATAAGACAATAAGTGTCAAAGCAAGACATTAACCTAATACATAAAAAGAATTCTCAGACTGAGTCAAATAATCTAAATCTAGCTTCTATATAAAAGAACACATCTGGTACTAGACATCTTTAATTTGCTCTCCAGATCTACCCTCTGCCATTCTCCACTGCTTTGTGAGTCAAGAGGCCAACCGACACCAATGTATCACTGCGATGACTTGCCCTCTGGCTTCCAGCTAGGTTTGGTCATAGGAGGCACCAACAGGAGCCCTGAGGGAGGGAAGAGAGTGAAGTCTGGGCACTTATTTCGTTGCTTCCTTCACGTAGAGTCACTATGCTGGCTGCCTCCTGCCACCAAAGGCCACAGCTCCCATCAGACAGGCCCTCTCTTCAGGTTCTAATAACTGACACAGGGGTGATAATGGTGCCCCATTGCTAAGTACAAGGGTACTGCACTGTTCCTAGTGGTTTCTCCACATGTGCACACCCTACAAATGGTTCCTTTGTTAAATTCTCATCAAATTATCCAGTTTGAGCATGGCATCTGTTTTCTACCAGGACCCCCAACTGATACACACTCAAACAAAGTTACTCATAAAGCTGAAAGTAAACAAATGGAGGGAAGAATACTAGGCAAATTTAAAATAAAAGAAGTCAGGGTTTGTTGCCCTCAGAAAATACTGAATTCAGAGAAAGAGCATTACATGGGATTTAAAAGGTCACATTAAAATGATAAGGGGTAAGAGCCACATTAACATAAAATTGTCTTAAAGGTATATGTGGTAAGTTATTCAGAATTAAAATATATGAAAGCCAAAAATTGCTGGAAATGCAAAGAGAAAGAGGCCAACTGGACATTTTAACACATCTTATTCTTTAAAGCTCGTTAAACAATATTGGGAAAACTGGTGAAATATGAAGAAAATCTGTAGTTTAGGTAATAATAAATTTGTACTAAAGTTAATTTCTTAGCTTTTACAAGTGTATGACAGTTATGTTGACTAACATTAGGGAAAGCTAAGTGAAGAGTTCATGCAAACCACCTGTACTATATTTGCAAACTCTTCTGTAACTCTAAAATTATTTCAAACTAGAAAGCTTAGAAGAATATCAAGTTAATAAAAGGTTAAGATACAGAAAGTCTGAAGGACATAATTAACAGTTTCAACTTAAGAACAGAAACTACTCTTTATTCTCACATGGCCATGACATGCGAAAATTCTCTATATATTAGACAAAAAAAACCCCTCAAAAATTTCAAAAAGTAAAAACATTGAACCATATTATTATCCATAATTCAAAATTAAAAGTAGAAACAAAACAAAATCTCTGACGATTTTTAAATTTTAAAACTTTCTCCAATACCCTAAACAACTCCTAAATTTGAGAAGAAATCAAGGGAATTTCCTGGCAGTCCAGTGTTTAGGACTTGCCACTTTCACTGCCGGGGGCCTGGGTTCAATCCCTGGTCAGGGAACTGAGATCCGGCAAGCTGTGCAGCATGGCCAAAAAAAGAGAAGAAGAGGAAGAAGAAATCAAAAACACAATTGCAGAAAGTACTAGTTATTGCTGGTTGCATTTCCTGTAATCATTTTCCTCCCTTCCTTATTTTGAACTTTAACCTGCGCTTGTTCATGTATCCCCTCTTCTCTAGGACATCATCTGTTTCAGGTGAGGTGGATTCCAGTCGCATTTCCAGGACGTGAGTCTTGATTGGTTTAAATCAAATCAGTGGTCTCACTCCCACTGCCAGTGATTAGTTTAGGAAGGAACACATAAAATAATCCTAGCAAATGAACTTTGAAGAACAGTCTGATGAGTGACTTCTGCGAAAGTCTTACTTCATTGCTAAAAACAGTCTCTTTTCTGCATCTGTAAACTTTCATGGGCATGTGATACCAAAATCTGCATCTTACCTCCATGAAAGGAACTAGCCTAAAGACAAGCCCTATATACTGATGATGGCAGGACAGAACAGTCAAGAATGTACATGGGTCCTTGAAGGTATCATTAAACTTCTGAATAAACGAACCCTGAAATATTTCTGCTTCAAACTCCTTGTTATAGGAAATCATAACTCCTCAAGGCATTTGAATCAGGGTCTTCTGTTATTTGCTGCTGAAAAAAACCTTAACTAGTATATAAAAACCCCTGGGAAATAATGAAAATGAAAACATTACGTACTAAAATCTATAGGATGCAGCCAAAACATCATTCAGATGAAAAATCATTTCTTTTTATCTTTTTCATTTCCAATCTACACACACTGCCTCAAACAGATTAAGCATTCAAATCAAGAAGTTAGAAAAAAGAAAGGCAAAATAATGTCAAGGAAGGTGGGAGAAAATAATTAATTAAAAAAGAAATTGATTGTTTTCTCTATTGCTAACCAAATGCTGCATCTAGGCCTACAACTTCCTTTAAACTAGAGCATTTCCTCCTTCTCAGCTTCCCTGTTATCCCTTGACCTCAGCTGCCACTGAGGGTAAATGGTAAGCCAAGCTCTTGTCCCAGCCTTTCTGGGAAGATGAGCATCTACCAGGCCCCTGCTACACCTTGCTCATCAAACCATTCTGTTCATCCCCAGATAATCATAAGCTGACTATACTTTTAAGGTTCCTGATGTATGAGAAAGAAAGAGTCCAACTCAAATATTGTAGGAAAAGAGCATTAAAATGTACAAAATCTTTAGAATCCAGTAAGAATCCGTACCAGTCCAGAAAAAACATATCCCCCTCGTGTCTCTAATAAGGCTGCCTATTAGCTCCTCTGAGGAACCAGCGGATATTTTCATTAGAACACTTTCTAGGTCACTTACAATCGTCTGCATATATTTATGCTGAGGTCAAGGTAGAATACATTCTAGAGCATGAGTTCAGAAATTCTCCGGAGTTCTTTTTGTCACTCTCTTTAGATCTTACATTGAAATGACATCCAGTTAAAGACATATGTTTGCACTTGGGAGACCTAATCTGACTATAACAAACAATGTCCTGATCTCAGAATGGGCAAAAACAAACAAGCAGCTCCCCTACATTGTCATGATTATCATCATCATCATCATCACAAAGACAACAATAATAATAATAGCAGATAACCTTTACTGAGCATTTGCCATATGGAAGAATCTATGCTAAGCACTCTATATGCATCATTTCCTTTAATCTGAACAGTAGAGGAAATAAAAAGTGGGATTCAAACCCAGGCCTGTTTGACTCCAAAACCTACATATATAGCCACAACACTAAACTAACCACACCTGGCTCTTCTTTTTTCTATCTGATCATGCTAAATATTCTACTTTCACAATGGTTTCCACATTTCATCCTCACACCAACCCAGTGAAGCTAGAGTGATCATTGCCATCTTACAGATGAGGCTCGAAAAAGTGAATAACATTCTCAGATCATGCACTGAGTAAGTGGTAGAGCCAGAGTCTGTGCTTCCTCCTTCTCCTCCAAAGCCCAGACTTTTCCATACAGCCTCTCCTCATGCTAACCATTGCTCTCCTGACTATCAGGGGCACAAAGAAGACTAGAAATTGCCCCTGGGTTCAACATGGAACTTTTCTCTCTATTTCACTTTTTCTCACCCCTGGAAAACAAAACAATTCTGTGCCCTTCAGGATTCATTACTACCTTCATTATCTTCAGGTGTGTATTGCTTTTCTGTTTTTTTCAGTCTGGAAGATTTTTTTCTTCTCCATTTTCTTATCAAGGGTTGTACACAACCTATAATTATGCCACTCAAGGTGACAGCCACTTTAGCAGTTCTCCACATATTAGCACACAATTTAGGGAATTATCAAAGGGCCCCAAGGAAAGCATAAATTTCAGCCAAAGCAATTGTTTGGATAGGGGAGCTTCTCAGAAATGAGATTCAGTTCTTTTCCGAAGCTCTCCAGTCCTTTTTGAAAGGCGACCAGAGCAAAGTGGTAAGTGCCTCCTTTCTGTCAAATATTGGAAAGCAGACTCTTATCCCAGTCTCTTTCCTCAACTGAAACAGTACTAAATTATAAAGAAATCAGCCCTGTGCCTTATAACAGAGAGAGATGCTTAACATGTAAAGTGTTACTCAAAGAAAGTTAAACCCTCGGCACAATAATAGACATCTCTAAAATGCATGCTATCAGCAACTCTTACAAATACTTTTTGAAATCCCCTAAAGTAAGAGTAGGACCACTAAGTTCCCTGCACTTCCCCTGAGTATCACGAGATCTTCCCTACCTAAGTATCAAAACACCAGCTCCTCCCTTGCTGACCATAGGGTAATTCTCACAGGTGATCTTAGATTATACCTGGGTGTAAAAGAAAACCTGTGAATTTCAGGGGCTAAAGAATTGGGATGTGGTGTTCATTCAGCTTCTGGTTGGTAAGCACTTCCCTCCTTTCTTCTGTAGGAAACGTCTCATTTTAAATTCCAGGACTACTACCAAACGTAAGGTAGATAGCTAGTGGGAAGCAGCCGCATAGCACAGGGAGATCAGCTCGGTGCTTTGTGACCACCTGGAGGGGTGGGATAGGGAGGGTGGGAGGGAGGGAGACGCAAGAGGGAAGAGATATGGGAACATATGTATATGTATAACTGATTCACTTTGTTATAAAACAGAAACTAACACACCATTGTAAAGCAATTATACCCCAATAAAGATGTTAAAAATTAAAAAAATTAAAAAGAATAAATTCCAGGACTATGGTCTAACTTTGCACAATCAATTAAGCCTACATGAGAATCTTGGAAAAACTCTGTGGTGGTTCTGCTTCTGGCAATGGCAGACTAGGTTGTTTTGGCCCACATCTTTCTCTAAAAACAATTACACAATCAAAACAAAATATCTCGAAAATCTGTTTGAACAGGTAGGAAACTATTACTTAAAAATTTAGGACATGGTCAGAATAAAGTAGAGAAACAAGAGAGTTTAGCCTAGCATTTGGGCTTTCCCTAGAAGCAAAGGACAAATCCAAAAGCAAAAGCAGTAACTGAGAGGCTGAGAAACTGAGCAAAGTTTTCAGAAACCATAAAGATGGAGTGACAAAAAATTGTTCATGATCTTCAAAGAGGGAAGGAGTTTAGTTCCACAATTTCCATTTAACTCTTTTTGATAGTTTCTAGTTCTCTGCCAATTTTTTCCCATCTTGATATTTACTCTTTAAGATTTTTAATATAATTATTTTAAAATCTGTGTGGGATAAATCTAACAACAGGATCTTTAGTGAATGTCTTTTTGTCTGTTTTTTTCTCTCGTATTTTTCATAAATCTTATCTTCTTGCATGCCTATTTTTTTTACTGTGTGCTGCACAATGTGTATAATAAATTGTAGAAATCATTTGTGGCTCTGGTATTCTACTCCAGAGAGAATTTACTTCGCTTTCGGAAGGTCACCTTAATTACAATCAGATATTAGATGATTCAAAGTTGAGCTTCAGACCTTGTGGGGCCTCATCTATTTTTGGTTGACACTTTCTTCCAAAGAGGGAAGGATCCTGGTAAACCCCAGAGGGTGTTGATTGGCACCCTAAATATAAGATTACAGAATGGATGAAAGTAAAAGCATGAAAGAAGATATACCATGAAAACACTAATCGAAAACTGGGATAGCTATACTTAGACATTAAGACAAAAAGCATTACAAAAATCATATTTTGTAAAAAGCATTTAAATCAACCAAAAAGCCCCACTAGTCATTTTATTGGCTTCCGTCTCTTACTAATTAGATCTCAGGTTGTTTTTTTTTTCTCACATTCCGTAGGAATTTTGATTGTTTATTTCAAAAAACCAGTTTTCTGCCATCAATTTCTGCCACTACTGATGGATATCTATCTCATTAAACACCTTTAATAGCTCTTGGTTCAAAAAAAAATCAAATGTCTATTTACTAGAGATAAACAGAGATTTCATAACAATAAAAGAATCTATCCAGTAGGAAGCTATTAGAATTCTATATGTATATGCATCAAACAACATAGCCACCAAGTGTATTAAGTAAAGTAGGTCCAGCTTATCTATGATCACAGAGGGGGTTAATGGACTATATCTGTTTAACTTGCCTTGTACCACCAGCGCCTAATAAAATGCCTAGCACATGTTAGGTGTACAGTAAATGACTTAAAAATCCAGCATTACAAACCAGAATGCCTAATATTTCTACTTGTACCCATCCCTGTTGAAATTCCAATAAACATATTACTAGTGCTTAAAACATATACAAACACACACACACAATTTGATGAAAAGACCGGTCTTTCCCCCATTGAATTTTTGGCACCCTTGTCAAAAATCTATTGACCATAAATGTCAGTTTATTTCTGGACTCTTGATTCTATTCCATTGAGCCCTATGTTTATCCTTATCCCAATACCACACTGTCTGTAGCTTTATGGTAAATTTCGAAATCAAGAAGTGTGAGTTCTCTAACTTTGTTCTTTTGCAAGATTGTTTTGCCTATCATGACCCCTGGAATTTCCAAATGATTTTAGGATCAGCTTGTTAGCTTCCTCAAGGAAGACAGCTGGGGTTATAAGATCGTGTTGAATCTATAAACCAGTTTTGGAAGATTGCCATCTTAACAATATTAAGTTTTCTGATCCATAAACATGGGATGTCTTTCCATTTATTTGGATCTTCTTTAGTTTTAACAATGTTTTGTAGTTTTCACAGTATCAATTTTTCACTTTTAAAAAAAATTTATTCCTAAACTATTTTATGTTATTGTAACTGGAATTATTTTTCTTAATTTCCTTTTTTGGACTGATCAATGTAAGTGTATAGAAATACAATGGATTACTGTTTATTAATCTTGTATCCTGAAATCTTGCTGAACTTGTTTATTAGTTCTAACCAGTTTTAGTTGGTCCCTTAGGATTTTCTATATACAGGATCATGTCACCTGTGAATACATATAGTCTTACTTCTTTCTTTCCAATCTGAATGACTTTTACTTCTTCTTCTTACCTAATTGCCCTGGCTAGACACTCCAGTACAATGTTGAATAGAAGCTCTTAATGGGGATTTTGTCTCATTTCTGATCTTACAGGGGAAAGCATTCAGGGTTTCACCATTAAGTAAGATGTTAGCTGTGGAGTTTCATAGCTGCACTTTATGACGTTGAGGAAGTTCCTTTCTTTTTTTCAATTTAATATTATTTTTAATAGTGGATATTGCTATTCTGACATTGTCTGAATAAAGGTGTCTAGCATAGCATTTTGTACATCAAAGGTGCTCCACTGATTATTTGTGCTCAGATGATTCTCAGTCTCCTTGGGTTTATGAATAAAATGATGCCTATGTTCTATGTATGTGGGTTTCATACTTGTGGGTCTTTTCTCCCATCTTGGTTCTTTCCAAGATTAGGACAACTCCGAGGAAGTTCCTTTCTATTCCTGATTTGTTGAGTGTGTTATCATGAAGGAGTGCTGGATTTCATCAAATGCTTTTCCTGAATCTATTGAGTTGATCATGTGGCTTTGTCCTTTATTCTGTTGATATGGTATATTAATTGATTTTTAAATGTTAAAATGTGTGTTAAGTCACTAATTTTGTGATAATTTGTTAGGCAGCATAGAAAACTAACACAGCTATAGAATAATAATTATTATGATAGTTAACATTTATTGAATGCTATTACATGTCAAGAACTTTTTAAGTGCTCCCCATTAGTAACTCACTTATTCTCAGAAGAACATTAGAAGAGACCACTATTATTATCCCCATTTTACGGATGGGGGACAGGAGGCTCAGAAAACTTAAGTACCTACCCATTGCCAGGTAACTATTCATACATAGCAGAAATGAAATTTGAACCTAGAAAGTTTGGCTCAGAATTTAGGTTTCTAAGCAACAAGGACTTCTCTTCAAATCATCCAACCAATGGCTTAAGTAAGCACCAAAGAACCAGCTCTCCCCACTAACTGCAGCCCTGGTTGAGTGCTAAGGAGACCGACCTATCCCAGCACCATCCCCCAGAGACAAAGATGCTGGCATCTGAGCAGTTATCCATAGAGTTACTCAAAAAGTGAGGTTAAAATTCTCTAGAAGTGTAACAAGATGTAAAAAATCTATTTGTTGAAAGAGCTCTTAGAAAAAGCCCTTCAGAGAGCAACTTAGGATGGAAGGCAGGGCCTCCCAGGGGCATCTCCAGTAATACGTAGAGGTGGTAGCAAACCTGCTTTCTAAGGAGGGTGGGCCTGTAACTTCAGGGTCTTGTTTTGCTAAGTATGTTAAAAAAAATTTGGGCCAGAGCTGAATTGCTTGAGACAACAGAGGAGAAAGTGCACCTGGCCCAGCACTTTCCGGCTTTGCTCTTCCTCAAGGCTACACTCAGCTTCTTCTCTAATTAAATATTGAACAAATATTTAAAGAATATTTTGTTGGAGAGGAATCAAATTATCAGTCTGCCTAGGGTGTCCACGTGTCTCAGTCCAGCCCTGCCTCCCCGCATTAGGACATGGCAAAGCCAAGGGCTCTATACCCAATCTTGGTAATGAGCAAGAGTTAAGCTTTGCTCTGTGTCCACAAACAGTACTGACTGTGGTGTTCTGCTTAGCTGATCGGAAAATTGCAACACTTTGGCTTCAGTGTTTTCAGCAGCTTATAGCTGAGCATTCATTAATTATGCAAAACAGGCTTCAGGGGACCGATTCTATTGAGTTAATTAATATCGAGTGTTCCTAGCCAATTAGCAGCCTTCTCTCTTATTGTGGGGAGATTGCTGTGGGACATGCCAGGCAGAGCTGGCTCACCTCACACTTCTGCTCTGTCCTACTCCATCTCCTTTCCATGACAGCAGTCAGGAGCACCCTTGATCATGGAGGCTGCAGGCATGGACTTTCTCTCCAGCCCTGGACCTACCTTGATCCTGGACCATTTCAACGTCCATTTAGATCTTGCATCTTAAAGTGTGGTCTGTGGACCACCAGAACCAGCATCATTGAAGATGCTTATTGAAAGGTAGAATCCCACCCTAGACTTCATGAATCAGAATCTGTATTTTAACAAAATCCTTTAGTGACCCACATGCATATTATAATTTGAGAATCACTGATGTAGAAAATGCATCCAAGACACTCACGCTTTTTATTTTTATTTTTTTAAACATCTTTATTGGAGTATAACTGCTTTACATTGTTGTGTTAGTTTCTGCTGTATAACAAAGTGAATCGGCTATATGTATACATACATCCCCATATTCCCTCCCTCTTACTTCTCCCTCCCACCCTCCCTATCCCACTCCTCTAGGTGGTCACAAAGCACTGAGCTGGTCTCCCTGTGCTATGCCGCTGTTTCCTACTAGCTATCTATTTTACATTTGGTAGTATATATATGTCAACGTTACTGTCTCACTTCGTCCCAGCCTACCCTTCCCCCTCCGCATGTCCTCAAGTCCATCCTCTACATCTGCGTCTTTATTCCTGTCCTGCTCCTAGGTTCTTCAGAACCTTTTTTTTTTTTTTTCAGATCCCATATATATGTGTTAGCATACAGTATTTTTCTCTTTCGGACTTGCTTCACTCTGTATGACAGACTCTAGGTCTATCCACCTCACTACAAAAAACTCAATTCTGTTTCTTTTTATGGCTGAGTAGCATTCCATTGTATATACATGCCACATCTTCTTTATCCATTCATCTTTTGATGGACACATAGGTTGCTTCTATGTCCTGGCTATTGTAAATAGTGCTGCAATGAATATTGTGGTACATAACTTTTTTTTTTTTTTCTTTTCTCGGTACGCAGGCCTCTCACTGTTGCAGCCTCTCCCGTTCCGGAGCACAGGCTCTGGACGTGCAGACTCAGCGGCCATGGCTCACGGGCCTAGCCACTCCACGGTATGTGGGATTCTCCTGGACCGGGGCACGAACCCGTGTCCCCTGCATCGGCAGGCGGACTCTCAACCACTGCGCCACCAGGGAACCCCGCATGACTCTTCTTGAATTATGGTTTTCTTGGGGTATATGCCCAGTAGGGGGATTGCTGGGTCATATGGTAGTTCAATTTTTAGCTTTTTAAGGAACTTCCATACCGTTCTCCATAGTGGCTGTATCCATTTCCATTCCCACCAACAGTGCAAGAGGGTTCCATTTTCTCCACACCCTCTCCAACATTTATTGTTTGTAGATTTTTTGATGATGGCCATTCTGACCAGTGTGAGGTGATATCTCATTGTAGTTTTGATTTGCATTTCTCTAACGATTAGTGATGTTGAGCATACTTTCATGTGTTTCTTGGCAATCTGTATATCTTCTTTGGAGAAATGTCTATTTAGGTATTCTGCTCATTTTTGGATTGGGTTGTTTGTTTCTTTGATACTGAGCTGCATGAGCTGCTTATATATTTTGGAGATTAATCCTTTGTCAGTTGCTTTGTTTGCAAATATTTTCTCCCACTCTGAGGGTTGTCTTTTTGTCTTGCTTACGGTTTCCTTTGCTGTACAAAAGCTTTTAAGTTTCATTAGGTCCCATTTGTTTATTTTGGTTTTTATTTCCATTTCTCTAGGAGGTAGGTCAAAAAGGATCTTGCTGTGATTCATGTCATAGAGTGTTCTGCCTATGTTTTCCTCTAAGAACTTTATAGTGTGTGGCCTTACATTTAGGTCTTTAATCAATTTTGAGTTTATTTTTGTGTATGGTGTTAGGGAGTGTTCTAATTTCATTCTTTAACGTGTAGCTGTCCAGTTTTCCCAGCACCACTTATTGAAGAGGCTGTCTTTTCCCCATTGTATACTCTTGCCTCCTTTATCAAAGATGAGGTTACCATATGTGCATGGGTTTATCTGCAGGCTTTCTATCCTGTTCCATTGATCTATATTTCTGTTTTTGTGCATATACCATACTGTCTTGGTTTGTAGTAGCTAGGTAGTATAGTCTGAAGTCAGGGAGCCTGATTCCTCCAACTCCATTTTTCTTTCTAAAGATTGCTTTGGCTATTTGGGGTCTTTTGTGTTTCCATACAAATTGTGAAATTTTTTGTTCTAGTTCAGTGAAAAATGCCATTGTCGTTTGATAGGGATTGCATTGACTCTGTAGATTGCTTTGGGTAATATAGTCATTTTCAGAATGTTGATCCATCCAACCCAAGAACATGGTATATCTCTCCATCTGTTTGTATCATCTTTGATTTCTTTCATCAGTGTCTTATAGTTTTCTGCATACAGGTCTTTGGTCTCCTTAGGTAGGTTTATTCCTAGGTATTTTTTTGGTGTTGTTGCAGTGGTAAATGGGAGTGTTTCCTTAATTTGTATTTCTGATTTTTCATCATTAGTGTATAGGAATGCAAGAGATTTCTATGCATTAATTTTGTATCCTGCTAATTTATCAAATTCATTGATTAGCTCTAGTAGTTTTCTGGTAGCACCTTTAGGATTCCGTATGTGTAGTATAATGTCATCTGCAAACAGTGACAGCTTTACTTCTTCTTTTCCGATTTGGATTCCTTTTATTTCTTTTTATTCTCTGATTGCTGTGGCTAAAACTTCCAAAACTATGTTTAATAATAGTGGTGAGAGTGGACAACCTTGTCTTGTTCCTGATCTTAGAGGAAATGGTTTCAGTTTTTCACCATGGAGAATGATGTTGGCTGTGCGTTTGTCATATATGGTCTTTATTATGTTGAGGTAAGTTCCCTCTATGCCTACTTTCTGCAGGGTTTTTATCACAAATCAGTGTTGAATTTTGTCAAAAGCTTCTTCTGCATCTACTGAGATGATCATATGGTTTTTCTCCTTCAGTTTGTTAATATGGTTTATCATATTGATTGATTTGCATATATTGAAGAATCCTTGCATTCCTGGGATAAACCCCACTTCATCATGGTGTATGATCCTTTTAACGTGCTGTTGGATTCTGTTTGCCAGTATTCTGTTGAGGATTTTTGCATCTACATATCTACAGTATCAGTGATACTGGTCTGCAGTTTTCTTTCTTTGTGACATCTTTGTCTGGTTTTGGTATCAGGGTGATGGTGGCCTCGTAGAATGAGTTTGGGAGTGTTCCTCCCTCTGCTATATTTTGGAAGAGTTGAGAAGGATAGGTGTTAGCTCTTCTCTAGATAGAGTTTGCCTGCGAAGCCATCTGGTCCTGGGCTTTTGTTTGTTGGAAGATTTTTAATCACAGTCTCAATTTCAGTGCTTGCGATTGGTCTGTTTATATTTTCTATTTCTTCCTGGTTCAGTCTTGGGAGGTTGTGCTTTTCTAGGAATTTGTCCATTTCTTCCAGGTTGTCCATTTTATTGGCATAGAGTTGCTTGTAGTAATCTCTCATGATCCTTTGTATTTCTGCAGTGTCAGTTGTTACTTCTCCTTTTTTACTTCTAATTCTATTGATTTGAGTCTTCCTTTTTTTCCTGATGAGTCTGGCTAATGTTTTATCAATTCTGTTTATCTTCTCAAAAACAAGCTTTTAGTTTTATTTATCTTTGCTATCATTTCCTTCATTTCTTTTTCATTTATTTCTGATCTGATCTTTATGATTTCTTTCCTTCTGCTAACTTTGGGGTTTTTCTGTTCTTCTTTCTCAAATGTTTTAGGTGTAAGGTTAGGTTCTTTATTTGAGATGTTTCTTGTTTCTTGAAGTAGGACTATATTGCTATAAACTTCCCTCTTAGAACTGCTTTTGCTGCATCCCATAGGTTTTAGGTCATCATGTTTTCCTTGTCATTTGTTTCTAGGTATTTTTTGATTTCCTCTTTGATTTCTTTAGTGATCTCTTGGTTATTTAGTAATGGATTGTTTAGCCTCCATGTGTTTGTATTTTTTACAGTTTTTTTTTTCCTGTAATTGATATCTAGTCTCAGAGCGCCGTGGTCAGAAAAGATACTTGATATGACTTCAGTTTTCTTAAATTTACCAAGGCTTGATTTGTGACCCAAGATATGGTCTATCCTGGAGAATGTTCCATGAGCACTTGAGAAGAATGTGTATTCTGTTGTTTTTGGATGGAATGTCCTCTAAATATCAATTAAGTCCATCTTGTTTAATGTATCATTTAAAGCTTGTGTTTCCTTATTTATTTTCATTTTGGATGATCTGTCCATCGGTGAAAGTGGGGTGTTAAAGTCCCCTACTATGATTGTGTTGCTGTCAATTTCCCCTTTTATGGCTGTTAGTATTTGCCTTATGTATTGAGGTGCTCCTATGTTGGGTGCATAGATATTTACAATTGTTATATCTTCTTCTTGGATCAATCCCTTGATCATTATGTAGTGTCCTTCTCTGTCTCTTGTAATAGTCTTTATTTTAAAGACTATTTTGTCTGATATGAGAATTGCTACTGCAGCTTTCTTTTGGTTTCCATTTGCATGGAATATATTTTTCCATCCCCTCACTTTCAGTCTGTATGTGTCTCTAGGGCTGCAGTGGGCCTCTTGTAGACAGCATATATACGGGTCTTGTTTTTGTATCCATTCAGCCAGTCTATGTCTTTTGGTTGGAGCATTTAATCCATTTACATTTAAGGTAATTATTGATATATATGTTCCTATTACCATTTTCTTAATTGTTTTGGGTTTGTTATTGTAGGTCTTTTCCTTCTCTTGTGTTTCCTCCCTAGAGAAGTTCCTTAAGCATTTGTTGTAGAGCTGGTTTGGTGGTGCTGAATTCTCTTAGCTTTTGCTTGTCTGTGAAGGTTTTAATTTTCTCCATCAAATCTGAATGAGATCCTTGCTGGATAGAGTAATCTTGGTTGTAGGTTTTTCTCCTTCATCACTTTAAATATGTTCTGCCACTCCCTTCTGGCTTGCAGAGTTTCTGCTGAAAGATCAGCTGTTAACCTTATGGGGATTCCCTCGTATGTTATTTGCTGTTTTTCCCTTGCTGCTTTTAATATTTTTCTTTGTATTTAATTTTCGATAGTTTGACTAATACGTGTCTTGGTGTGTTTCTCCTTGGATTTATCCTGTATAGGACTCTCTGCACTGCCTGGACTTGATTGACTATTTCCTTTCCCATATTAGGGAAGTTTTCAACTATAATCTCTTCAAATATTTTCTCAGTCTCTTTTTTTCTCTTCTTCTTCTGGGACCCCTATAATTCGAATGTTGGTGCATTTAATGTTGTCCCCGAGGTCTCTGAGACTGTCCTCAATTCTTTTTATTCTTTTTTCTTTATTCTGCTCTGCGGTAGTTATTTCCACTATTTTATCTTCCAGGTCACTTATCCTTTCTTCTGTCTCAGCTATCCTGCTATTGATTCCTTTTAGAGAATTTTTAATTTAATTTATTGTGTTGTTTATCACTGTTTGTTTGCTCTTTAGTTCTTCTAGTTTCTTGTTAAACATTTCTTGTATTTTCTCCATTCTGTTTCCAAGATTTTGGATAATCTTTACCATTAGTACTCTGAATTCTTTTTCAGGTAGACTGCCTATTTCCTCTTCATTTTTTTGGTCTGTGGGTTTTTACCTTTCTCCTTCATCTTCTGTGTATTTCTCTGTCTTGTCATTTTGCTTAACTTACTGTGTTTGGAGTCTCCTTTTCACAGGCTGCAGGTTCGTAGTTCCCGTTGTTTTTGGTGTCTGCCCCCAGTGGGTAAGGTTGTTTCAGTGGGTTGTGTAGGTTTCCTGGTAAAGGGGACTGGTGCCTGTTCTCTGGTGGATGAGGCTGGATCTTGTCTTTCTGGTTGGCAGGGCTGCATCCGATGGTGTGTTTTGGGGTGTCTGTGAACTTATTATGATTTTCGGCAGCCTCTCTGCTAATGCGTGGGGTTGTGTTCCTGTCTTGCTAGTTGTTTGGCATGGGGTGTACAGCACTGGAGCTTGCTGGTCATTGAGTGAAGCTGGGTGTTAGTGTTGAGATGGAGATCTCTGGGAAAGCTGTCGCCGATTGATGTCACATAGGGCCAGCAGTTCTCTGGTGGTCCAATGTCCTGAACTCGGCTCTCTCACCTCAGAGGCTCAGGCCTGACACCAGGCTGGAGCACCAAGACCCTGTCAGCCACACAGCTTTTGGGAAGTGTGAGGTCTTCTGCCAGCATTCAGTAGGTGTTCTGTAGGAGTTGTTACACATGTATATGTATTTTTTATGTATTTGTGGGGAGGAAGGTGATCTCCACGTCTTACTCTCTGCCATCTTGAAGGTCCTCCTTCCTCGCTCTTTGTAATACAAAAGCTTCCTGCACATTTACTTTAGCCACCATAAACATCCATTAACACATCTAGAAGCTTGCCTTTCTTCCACCTCTGAAATCTTACCAACCTGTCCTGCTCTCTGACCATTTTTGAAGTCCAACATGCAAATCTCTGATTCTCTTACTCCCAGCATATGTCTAAGGGAGACCTCCAATCCATTGGCCATGTTACAACCTCCCTATCTGTCTGTCCCCTTGTAGCTCCCTTTTTTTCTTCACGATGAGCATCACTTTAATTGTTCTCTCTTCATGATGCTCAATTCTCCTGTCCTATATAGATCCTATTACAAATGCTAAGGCTTCTGTGCTACTGAGATGTTCTATATGTCCCTAGCAGCTTTCTCCCCCTTTCCAGTCACTATTCCAAACTGTTACCCCCTTTCCAAGCTCCTCATCTCAGCAGGCGACCTCTCCTCTTATCCCAAAGAGAAATCCAAGTCATCCAGACAACTCCCTATCTTGTCACCTTCAAACTTACTTTATCTGCATGGGTCTCTTTCTCCTTCCCCTACTTCCTCAGTGAGAGAGGTGTCTCTCCTCCTAAAGCTAGACTTTCAACCTGCACTCTGCAGACCCTTCCCCGGTACAGAAGGTCCCTTCAGGAGCTTGGTGCCGTCAACCACTATTTCCTATAACTTCAACCCTTTCCTCTCCACTGCTTCCTTCCCCACAGATTATAAATGTGCACAAGTCTCTCCTTTCTTTGAAAGGGGGGCCACTTATAGCCCATAGCCTTCCTCAGGTAACCTCCTTTCTTTAGCCCTCATTTAACAGTCAAGCTTTCTCAATTCCCATTCACTCCTCAGCTTTAAACAATTCCCCTGAGACCACTAGTGACTGACTATCAGATCCACCTTGCCTTACCTTATCTGGCCTCTCTGTGACACTAGCATTGCTTCCATGTCCTCCTTATTAAAGCTTTCTCTTCCAATTTGATTGAGTGGCACCACTCCCTCCTCCTGACCCTTTGACCACTCAATCGTCACTTTACTGACTCTGATTTCTCCTCTTTCCCTGAAATATCTATGTTCACCACATTCTTTCCTTAGCCTTCAGTTTTACACACTTCTCTCCTAAGTTACCTTGTTCAAACCTCAGTTTCAACTGCCAGTATGAAGATAAACCCAAATCTGTCTCCAGCCCAGAGCTCTCTGCAGAGCTTTAGAATTCTATATTCAGATCTTACTGAAGGACATCTCTATACAGATGACCCACAGACACCAAAAACTCATGTCCCACATGCATCTCTCCCATTCCACTTCGAAGCCATTCCAATCTCAGAGAAAGAGACCACCATGTATCCTGAAGCCAAGACAGAAATTCAGGAGTCAATTCTATACATTTTATCTATCTTTCTCTCTCTCCTTACCTATGGCCCCCTCCTCATCCTTCTCCCCATCTAGTCTCCCAATCTCTTAGATCTGTCAACTTCTGTCCCCACTGCTATCATCTCAATTCAGACCCTTGTCTTTTCTCCTTTAATCATTAAATATCTATAATGAGTCTCTCTGTCTCCTATCAACGCCTTCTCAATCGATCCATCGTCCACATTATTGCCAGAGGGCCTTTCAAAAATGTAAATCTGATGATGACTCCAAGCCCTACTCTTCAACATTCTTCAATGGATCCCCAAAGTCTTCAGAATAAAGCTCAAACTCTGCCTTCATAGCTCCTAACTACATTTCTTGTTCCTCATCCCCTGCCACTCCCTGTGCCCTCCAACCACAGCCCCTGCACTCACTGAAAGTTTATCACGTCGTACTGATCTATTGGAAATCCCTCAAATGTAACACATAATTTCCTGTCCCCAATAATTACAAATTTTGTTCCTTCTGCCTCAAATGTCTTTCATACCTTTCTTCTTCTGGTTAACTGCTACTCATCCTATAAAACTCACCTCTAGTTTTGTCTCCTCGGGAAGATTTTTGACCATCCTTCCAGCCATATGATGCCCTTTCCATGTGCTATTAACAATAATATTGTAATTAACTGTGAGTACTTTTCCATGTGTCTATTCTAAGTACCTTGCCTGCTTAACCTCATTTATTCCTCATAATAACCGTTTGAATTATTATTATTATTATTATCCTTATTTTACAATGAGGAAACTGAGGTTCCGAAAGGATAAGTAACTTGACTGAGGTCACATTGGAAATGCACGTTTCAAACCAAGGTCTATGTGACTCCAAATCCTAACCATCACATTATATACCACCATGCCCCAGGGCACACTGTGACTACTTTTACCAAAACCTTTATCACAGGGTCTCTTAGCCTCTGGTCATATGTTTGTCTCTATCTGCCCCTCTTAGTAAAGGCAATAAGATAGATGAAGTCAGGGACTAGGCCTTTCTTATTTGTGTACTCCCCCAGTGCAGACCACAGGGTATTAGACCTGTGCAATGAACACGAGGGTATTCGTCAGCTTGGGCTACCATACCAAATTGCTATAGACTGGGTTGCTTAAATAACAGAAATTTATTTTCACAGACTGCAAACTCCAAGATCAAGGTTCTGGCAAGGTTCAGTTTTTGGTAAGAGTTCTCCCCTTGGCTTGCAGATGGCTACCTTTTCACTGTGTCCTTACATGATAGAGAGAGAGATCTCTGGTATCTTTTTTATAAGGGCACTAATTATATCAGATCAGGGCTCCTCCTTTATGACCTCCTTTAACCTTAATTACCTCCTTAAAGGACCTATCTCCAATACAATCAACATGGAATTTTAAGGTTTCGACATATGAATTGGGGGAGGACACAATTTAGCCCATAGCAATGAGCTACACCCCTCCACTGTTTCAGCGACTGTATGGCATCAATCCTGCCAACAGTGGAGACTGCACGGCTTAGATCTTCGGAGCTATTGGAAGTACCTGGGATGATCCCAGGAAAACATCACAGAGAATAGTGAAGGATGCATAGACTATATATAGGTTGAAAGGATGCAAAGAGCATTTCTGATTGGAGGAAGAAGAAGCAGGGATAAGGTGGAACAGTGAAATCAAAGTCACAGATGGATGTTGACCTGAGCCCCTGATCCTCCATCAAAATGCCTAATTAGAGGGGAATTAAACTAGAAAACACATGGAATATCCTTCAAATTCCTCCCCTGACTCAAACACCACTGTGGCACTGGGAGCATATTAATAGAGCAAATTTAATGAAAATTTACTATGTAAATGCACTGTGCTAAGTACTGTGCATACACTCTCTGATTTAATCCTCACTCTAAATCCAAGGAGGAGGATAAATGCTGTGTTGTGTGCTTTGGATTGGGATGATGATGCTTGTAGTCTTAGAGTTTATTTCCCTGTTGTCCTTCCTCAGTAGACTCTTTAAAACCAAAAACGGAGTTTATATCTACTTCTGAGCCAAGAATTAAAAGGGAAAAAGCTTCCCCCAACCCCACTTCTGAATCCAAAACTAAAATGAAGGTGTTAGTAAGAATTAGAGCAAGGAACCCTCCCAATAACTGTGATAATAGCTAGAATTTATCATACCCTTTTCTGTGATTTAAGAGGTTTACATATATTTAATCTTCACTACAACCCACAAGGTAGATGCTATTAAGATTAGAGAACTAGAGCTGAGAGTGGTTAATAACTCACCAAGGTCAAATAGCTGGTTAGTGATGGAACCAAAATTCAAGACCAGGCAGTCAAGCTCCAGCCCATACAGACTCTAGGCCACTAGGCAATGCTGCCTCCTCCAAGAGGGTAAGGCTCAAGGTGAAACTGAGCAGGACCCTGTGGGGCCTTCCCAGGGACAGATGTCCTTCCCCACCCAACCCCCACCCATGTCCCCTGCCTCTTGCTTATAGAAAAACTTTATCTCCTAGTCCTTCCCCAAATTCCAAAGAGCAAATTTAATCAGAGAAGTGAGAAAACACAGAACCAAAGTAAACAGTCAAGCAAGACAAACTAATAATAGTTTAGCCATAAAACAAAATCAAGGACCTTTAGTTCCTCTTCAAGGGCTATAGATAATATCTTGAGCCATATTCCTGAGTTGTTTTGCAGATATTGAAACCCCCACCAAGTGGAAGAAGTTCACACACTGACCCCAGACAGCTGGAACCAAAAGGTTGATGATTGAGATTCCCAAAACATCAACTTGTTACCTCACCATCAACCAATCAGAGAATTGAGCACAAGCTGATTATACACCCCGAGACCTACTTCCTCACACTGTCTTTAAAAACCCTTCCCTGAAAGCCATCAGGGATTTCGGGTCTTTTGAGCATGAGCTGCCCTTCTCCTTGCTTGGCCTTATGTTGGATGCCTTGCAATAAACACTATACTTGCCTTCACCACAACCCAGGGTCAGTAGATTGGTTTACTGCACACAGGTGAGTGGACCCAAGTTTAGTTTGGTAACAAAGGAAGCCAGGTCACCTCTGGTTGCTCAGGTATCCCTCACAACTTAAACACCCTTCCTTGAGAGCAGAGATCAACTTCGGGGTTTTGTTCTAACAAGTAGAGCCCTCCCAGGCACATCTCACCCTCTGCACACAGATGGGGGCTGTCACCATGCCGAGCTGAGTGCTTCCCAGGCTGCCTTTGACACATCCTAGAACACACACTGGTAATAAATACCATGAAAAAAACAAATTGAAATATAACTGCCCTGACACTGGGAGGGAATGGGAGGAGTTGTGGCATTGTCATGTGAAATCTGTCCTGTTGAATTTTTCAAATTTCCTCTGTGGAAGTGAGCCAACCAGAGCCTCCCTGGGAATGAAATGAAGGGACCCAAAGCAAAGACTCAGTGTTCGGGTCAGAGCCCATTATGGTGACCAGTTCAGGCAGTAGGTGGTGGTATTAATGCACAACTTCCGTGGTTCATTTGAAGATTCATCGCCCTCTCTCTGGTGTGCATGTGTGCGTGTATGCATACACGCACACATGCACACAAACCTCAAAGTACAAGGGGTTTGGTTGGTCTCTATGTCCATTTTCTGGAGCAGCATTTCCCACAGGGTTCTGTTGACCTTCGTGTCGAGGAAGGTTAACAGGCTTGGGGTTGATACAGGGTCCTATGCTCTGATCATTTGGGGAATGCTGGATTAAGCAAAGTTACCTGTTTCCCACGGGGCTTCTCAGGGCCTTGAATACATTCATGTATGCTGTGGGTCTCCGAGAGCAGGAGAGAGTGTGCATAGTTGACACAATTCCTTTGCCCACTGGTGCTGCAGGGAATTCACTGCAGGAACTGCTTTCTACAGCAGAAGCCCTGATCTTCCTCTCTCCTCAAAGCTCCAGATGCTGAGGTCGCTCCCTGAAGATTCTGCCCAGCCCAGTTGTGCAGCCAAGCTGACGGGGTCAGGAAGACATTCATGATCTCAGCCTCACCGACAGCGGGCCTCGAGATCAGGTGCACACTGAGCATAACTTGCTCTTGCTTCTGACCCTCTTCCTCACCACAGGTGGCCTCAGGCCTTACATCTGGGCTCCAGTCCAGTTTCTCTGCCCAGCATTTGATTTCTATGCTGGACTTGAACCCTGTCCTCAACCCCACCCCATTTGGTGGGACACTGACCCTTGCTTCTCTCTTGCCACTCCCTCCCCAGGGGCTCTGTTCTACAACCAGATGCCCTGCTTCTTCCTGGGAGCCTCCTGCAACTGGAGTATTTGCTGAGAATACCACTGCCCCTCTGTCCGCACAACCTCACTCATTATCTACCACTTGGGTGTGACCCTCACCTCGCCCACTAACTGGCCCCTGGCATGGATATCTATTGTATATGTCCACGTATGGCAAACCTCTTGGCCTTTGCACATTAGAATACCCACTACTCCCACTGGTGCCAGACTCACAGCCAGTCCATGTGCCAGTCCCCAAGCCCACCCAGTGCTACCTACTGGTCAATCCCCACTGTTCTCCATTGCTCTGGTCCTGGCATGCTCAGTGGCCAGGCACTTCCCAAACTGTGAATAGGAGCTTGGCGTTGTTTATATAATGTCCCCATTATACTGCAGGCCAACAAGACACACAACTGAGGTTCAAGGCTTAAGACCAAGGCACAAATGGTGAGAATTATTGGGGCTTCTTTGGGCATGGTGCTGCCTGAGTGTGTGAAGTTCATTCTGATAGTTTAGATATTCTGGGAAGTACAAGACAGTTATATTAGATCAGTGGTTCCAGGTATGTGGATCTTATGGACAACTACAATTTCAAAAGTATTCTTTGGGAGACTTTATGATGTTGCCAACCAAATAAGGGACAATAGGAAAATAGCAATAATCTGTTACCACTATCATTTCATATAATAAGCTATATCTTAATACCAAAGAAAGTAGGGACAACAATCTCAGCATTTGAAAAATGAGTTATATGGAGAAGTTCTACACTCTCTGTGTTTTATCAGAGACCAGCAGTAATTGATCATGAATCAGCCCAGGTATAGGGCCTGGAATTTTGGAGCCGCTGCCCAAGGGGGTCTCCCAGATCTCCTCATATTTCTGCTCATCCTTACCGCCTAGCAGCCAGACATATCTGACAGCTCAGATTATTGGATTGTACTTCCCTTTATGAAAACAAATCTTCCTACAACTCTCATACCTTGGTCTCTGTTCTGCCTTGACCCAGAATGTGTTGACTGTCTTTTCTAAGGCCTCCCTCACTCCTCCCCTAGGTCAGGGCTGGACTCTGAGGAAGAACCCCTCTCCACCTCCCCACCTCAGAGAAAGGGACAGGTCCGAGCACTAGGGAGGCTTCTACCAGCCTTCCTTCCTCCCAGGCCTGCCTTCGATGTCACAGGAGCAGGAAGATGCCCAGACAGAAGCCAAGAAGCCAGAGAACCAAGGGAGGTAGGGCTCCTGAGCGGTGGGAATGAGCCTTGTGTGACATGAGAAAGCCTTGGCAGGATCCAGGGACTTTGTGGGGTGTGTCTCTCCCAGCAGGGTGCAGGGCTCTGTCATCACTAAACCTAGGACAGTTCAGGGGTTGTCATTACAGCAGGGAAGAGGACATACCTGCAAGACCCTAGCTGTGCCCTTTCCTCTCCAAGAAACACTCCTGTACCCTTTGCCTGGGGAGCATGGTCCCAGGACACAGCTCTGTGGGTCTCATGTTAACATACATTAAACTCAACCACCTGTTTTTGTAATATGTGTAGGACAGAAACTGAGCTGAATGTATTTCCATAAGTGGTCCTGCACAAAGACCCATAACCCTCAAAAAGAAAACCGACTTTGTCACCTTGTAAAACCAGTTTCAGTACCACTGTCTCTATGAGCTGAACAAGGGGCATATGAACATTTGTTCCTAATTAACAACAACAAGAATCCACCTCACTTATTCTGAGTAACTAATCCTAATCCCAATTCCTGAGGTGCTACTTGTCATGTTTCATTTGAGAAAGGCATCATCACTTCGCCATGGTGCTAAGAACAGACTCCGGGTCTCTGCATTGCACACAAAATGGCAGCTCCCATTCATCAGGGATCAACAAGACAGCAGGGCAGGGGGACTGGCTGCCCAAAGACTTGGTAACAACCCAGCACCTGTCAAAGCACGGGCCAATGGAGATGAAAACCGTAGCATTTCCACTAAGAACTGTAGGGGCAGGAGAGTCCAAGACCTGCCAATCAGTGAGTCACTAACAGATGTCTCCTTGAGCCCCAGCTGCAAGATCTCAGCCTGGAAACCATGTGTGGTTCACTCCTTCCACCTAATTCAAAATCACTAATTTAAAAGCTGCATTCTGTGGCCCTTAAGCAAGGGTCCATGAATCCAAAACTGGGGCTGCAGAAGCCGGTAGCACACACAAAGCCTCCAGGGTACAGACAAGCAAGCAAAGGGTGCCCAGAACCCCAGGCTCCACGCTCCTCCCCTCTGGCCAAAATCTATGAAAGCAGACGCTGGCTCAGGGCCCAGAGGCCTTTCCCTCCCTAGCTTCTCTCCTTTCCATCCCACTTTAATCATGAAAAGAGGTCTTAAAAGACTCAGCCTGGCACAAAGTGAGGCGAGAGGTTCACAAACCTTTTCTGTAAATGGCCAGATAGTAAGTATTTCAGGCTTGGTGGGACACGCCAACTCAGTTGCAACTACTCAACTCTGCTGCTGTAGTGCAAAAGCAGCCAGAGACACTCGTACATGATAGGTGTGGCTGCATACCAATAAAACTTTATTTACAAAACAAAGTGTCAGGTAGGATTTGGCCTGCAGGCTGTAGACTGCCAACCCCTGCTTTACAGCAAGCAAAGTGAAAACAAATTCAAATGTCACGTATAACTTTACTTTTAAAATGAACTGGATTGGAATGGGATGGGATGGGATGGGATGGGATAGATGAATAGAATATGAAGAGCTTACTGCATGGAGAAATGCATATTTTTGTGAATATTTTGTTACAAATATGTTTTATCCAAACACACCATATATATGTGTGACTGTGTTCTAGCTAGTGATTATAAATGTACTTCTTAGTCTGAGTCAGGATGAGAAAGTTTTGAAAAACACTGGTTTAGTGGATAGAATCTTCACCTGGAAGCCAGGTAGGCTGGGTTAAAATCTCCATCCTGCCACCAGTTTACACTTTGATTTTCCAGAAGTCACTTCCCCTCCCTGAGCCTCAGTGGCACCATCTGTAGACTGAGGGATTTAGAAATGAGTTAACTTCTTGTTCTGAGGAGGTACTGTCACCATCTAGTGCAGAGGATCAGGGATGCCCACAAACCAAATGATCTAGCTCAGACACTTCAGGGTCTCTGCCCCTCTCCAGCCCTATCTCATTTTAGCTGAGAAATACTCACTTCATGTCATAGCTTGAGGCCTCATGTAACCAATCAGCTCCAGTTTGCCTAGAGAGAGGAAGGACCTGCCCAAATTCACTCATTTCAGAATTGCTGAACCACACTCAAACATTGATTTGATTTTTAAATCTAAAGCCCTTTCCTTTTTCTCCATAGCATGTTCCTCTTTGAGGAGAGTAGTTTTCTGCAGCCCCAAAACCCGAAGCTGCAGCTCACCCTCTATTCCTACTTGGGAATAATTCCTGATCAATTCCTGAACACTTAAAAATGAAGCAGTGAGTGCCAGGAGCCAGTGCGGATTTACCAAGAACAGGTAAGGTCATCTCACAGCCTTTCTTTTTTTCATGAGTTATTAGATCTGCAGACCAGGAAAATCAAGTGGAGAGCATGTATCTGAGCTTTCAGAAGGTTCTGACAAGGTGTCTCACGGGCCCTGCAGAGCGGCTGGTGAGATACAGACGGAGACTGAGTGAGTGAAACAGGTTCATGATTGGTAGACCAACCATAACCAAAAAGCATCATTTTATGGAGCAAAGTGGGTCATGGGAGGGAGACTCTGATGCCTGTGAATAAGTGGAGGGAGTGGTGAGGACTCTGGCAACAGAAAGGGGTACAATCCGCCCAAGAGAGCAGCACGCCCATCACCCAGCAGCAGTCCATTGTGGCCATGAGGGAACCCAGGCAAGTTGGAGCAAGAGCCCCTGCTTTTTCAAAGAAGGTAGGAATCTGGACTTGCCATGTATGTGGCAAGGACATTCCATCTAAAAACCAAACACTGTGTGAATGATCAACAAAGCATGCCTGCAGGCCCAATACAACCCATGGATGCCAGCTTGTAATGTCTGGATTAAAATTTACTGTCAGTTTACTAGAGGAATTTCTCCAAGCAATAACACAAGGCTCTGTTCTCTGTCCTGTCCTGTTCACCATTTTCACCACAAACTTAAATGAGGACACAGAAGGTATAATTATCACACAGACAGACGTCAGGAAACTGTGAAGGGGGGCTGGCAGGATCAAAATTCGGAGTGATTTTTTCAGGCTGAACCACAAAACCCAACATGTCAAGATGAGACTTATTCGAGAAAAATGTGAGGGCCCACCATAGGCCAAAAAAAATTAGACCATAGTTGGTCGCATTCGTGCCATACTGTGCCTTCGGCGAGCTCTCTGTTTCCGCTCCTTTTCTGGTGGGTCCTCCTCTTCCTCTGGACTTCCTGAAGGGAGAAGATGCTGTCCCAGGACCCCCTAGGCCCTTCTCCTTCCTCAGCCTGGGGCTTCTGCAAACACCTGCTCCACCTCCTGCAGGCTGGAGCCCAAGCCTGTAATATCTAAGCTGAACCAACAAACCAAGTCTGATTATTTTAGTAAACTTTGGGGTACTCAACACCATGGGAGTCACCTAGACCTAAGGATGTTCCCTGAGCCAGGCCTAACTCCATGATGGCCTTGTCCCTCAGGCTGTGGGAAAGACCAGCCTTCGCACCCCCTGCGCCATGAGAAGGTAATAAGCCCCATGAGGGTGGGGATCCTGTCCATAGCATTCTTCACTGCGGGACCAACGCCAAGCACAAAGCCTGGCCCAGACTAGATATGCCGTGAACATTAGTGGTCAGGGCTATAAAAACACACTTTTTTTCAATAATCAGAGAAATGTAAATACTAACTATGAATTAGAAGACACTAAGAAATTATTGTTAATTTGTTCAGTGTGATAATGGCATTGTCGCATAAGAAAATATCTCTTTTCTGTTTTGTTTTTTATGGGGGAGGTACAAACTAAAGTAATTTAGGAGATGACATGATGGCTGAGATTTGCTTTAATATACTCTAGCCTAAGAAAAAAGGGGAGGACTACATCAAACTCTGCGTGTGTATGTGTGTCTTTGAACATTTTCATAATAAAAACTTTTTAAAACATTGCTGAAGTTGTAAGGTGGGCTTCCCACCAGCTGGGGTGCCCTAAACTAGAATTGGTTGCTGGAATCCCAGCCTGCAGCAAGTGGAGCCCTTCTGGCCAAGGTCTACTCTCCTTTCCTTTGGCTCCCCATGGGGATGGGAGGAGAGATTCCCACCGTGTGATGAGAAAGGACCCAGAATTCTCTGCACACAGTGACCTTCCCCCACACCATCTCCCAGCCAGGCCCTGAAGCACCCTGTCCAGGGTGACACCCTGAGGCTGAGGTGAGCAATAGAGCTGTCAGAAGAATTATCCAAAGCTTAGAAATAAGGCAAAAGGGTGGGTGGCACACTCTTCCAATGCCATAGAGGGGTGAAGGACACCCATGGAATATATCCAGGGACTTGTATTTGGTTCAACTATTTACTACTGATTTAGAGTTCCAGGTTTAGTAAAGTTTTATTAATATGTTGCTTTTGACCACTAGAGATGCAAATAATTTCTATCCAGTAAAAAAGAAACCTCCAGGGACTTCCCTGGTGGTGCAGTGATTAAGAATCCTCCTGCCAATGCCAGGCACATGGTTTGTGCCCTGGTCCAGGAAGATCCCACATGCCAGGGAGCAACTAAGCCCATGTGCCACAACTACTGTAGCCCACATGCCTAGAGCCCGTGCTCCGCAACAAGAGAAGCCACCACAATGAGAAGCCCGCACACCACAATGAAGAGTAGCCCCAGCTCGCCAGAACTAGAGAAAGCCCACACGCAGCAACGAAGACCCAATGCAGCCAAAAATAAATAAATAAATATTTTTTTAAAAAGAAAAGAAACCTCCAAAGATTACATTTATGGCTCTATTGGACATTAATCCGTTTTTAATCTAACCCAGCAATCTCATTTTAACATTTCCTATGAATACCTAGCTTCTTAAATGCTCTTTGAGCCAATTTTAACATCTTACTGGTTCCCTCATTCATTAACAAGTAGAATACAATCTTTCACGTGTGTTCATTTTATATTACTATGAGAATGATCTTTTTTAACCCTTGGAAAATTATACTTTATCAGCATCCTGGGACCTATCTCCTGTGAGTCAACTGTTCCTATTCTGTTGACATGGGAACTCGAAGTGGCCCATTTCCACTTCGCATAGCTCCAATCTTTAAAACAACAGCAACAACCAAAAAACAAAACAAAACAAAAAAAACCCTTTCCTTTTATTTAGCTAGAATCTGTCTCTACAGAACTTTCTTCCTCTGATAGTGCAGTGAAAATAACAAGGGCTTTGGCGTCAGAGGAACCTGGGCTCAAATCCCATTTCCACCACTTATTAACTGCTCGACCTTGGGAAAGGCACTCCATTTCCCTGAGGCCCTCCCCTTCCTTATCTTCCTGTTGTGAGAATTAAATGAGATAGTACATGTAAAGCACTTAGTACAGTGGCATAAAGTAGGTCAGTTTATCTTCTCAATCATTTCCTCACTGTTCAGTTATTCAACAAACATTTATTGAAGTACTGGTGGTGAATGCTGGAGCTGCAAATATGCATAACAAATAGCTCCCTTCTGAGGATGCATGCAAATTAGTAGGAGAGAAAGAAATGTTTAAAAAGAAATTCTAATACAGCATGATAAGTACAATAAAAGAATCATGTACAGTGCACAGAGGAGAAAGCGATTAGCTCTGTGGCAGAAGCAGAGGTGGCTGCCAATGTAGACTTCCCAGAGACGGTGATGTCTACAAAGTGTTTTGAACACAAATAAGAGTTCTGCTGGCACTCGAGGAGGGAGAAAATAGTACAGAGACTTGGAGAAATAAAATAGCATGGTGAGCCTTAATGGAATATAAGGAACAAGTGAGGGGCAGGGAGATGAACCTGGAGAGGTTGTAATGGGAGATGGAATTGGTGAGCAAAGGAGGTTTGACTTTTTCCTTAAAAGATGATGGAGAGCTATTGAAAGATTTTAGGCAGGGGAGTGATATTTAAACTGAGGAGGGCCCTGTGGGGCTCTGGGCACGGAGGCCTTTTTGCCCCCATTTCTTGTAGGCAAGTCTCCAGCCTCCATGACCTTCCCTGAGTTCCAAAGGGCAGATCTGAACAGCTGCTAATCAAGGGAGGGCAGCCAAGAGACCACTGAGGCAAGATTAAAGGGACCAGAGAAGCTCATCAGGATTAGGAGACCAACCTCCTGAGACCCTGCACACACCCTAATCTTGTCAGCAACCCCACCTTGAACTATTGCTGTAAAACTCCTCATCAAATCCTCCCAGGTTGGGACACATGGTTTTTTGAGGCAGGAGCCTGCCGTGTCCCACTTTGCCTGGCAAAGCAATAAAGAGATCCTTTTCTACTTCACCCAAAACTCTGACTCTGACGTTTGATTCGGCACCGGTGTACAGAGAAGCTGAGCTTTCAGCATCAATATTATGACATGTGTAGTTTTAGAAAGATCATGGTGACAGAAATACGAGGAATGAAACAAAACTGAGTCTGGAAGACATCTCTGACAGTCCAGTCCAAATAATGGTGAAACAGAGGTGAAACCTGGAAACAGAGAACGGAGGGGAAAAGGTTTAGGAAACAGAATCCACCCAACATGGCAAACTACATGACATTCACGGTGACCACCACCCAACCTTCTTTTAGAAGGGAAACTGCCCCACCCACAGGTCACTGCTGATAGAAGAGGATCTGTGCTGGCCATTGAACAAGGACTGGTAAATAACTGGACCAGAATGAGCACCTGGGCCAAAAGCAGCCCATCCGCCGGCTGGCCAGTGACCAAAGAAGAAGCTGGGTGTGAAAAACTCCGTCCAGCAGGACTGGTGGTAATTCATTAGGAGGGTCAGACACTTCCCCTCCAGAATTTGAATAGGAAAATGCAAAGATAATTAATTGGTCGGGGACAGGAAGAGAAAGAAGAATGAGTGAAAAGAAAAGCCCATATGCTACAGAAAGGAGATCAATGCCAGAGGCAACAACAGACACGACTCCGCTAGAGAGCCAGACACTCCACAGCAAGGCTGTTGTTAAAGCCTTAGAGTCATTGGCATCTGGGACATAAACTCATCTAAGTGCATCTAGGTTTCTTACAGCCAACAAAATTCTCTTAGCTGGCTTTATAACTGATCAGATGTTAGGGAAAAAAATACATCTGTGTAAATATTTGAATACAGGTCTCACCTCCTCCAACTCTTCCCTTCTTCAAGCTATTCCCCATTCCTTCACTCTTCCTCATTAACCATGATTCTATCTTCTCTCTCCACTCTGATTTCCTCCATTGTACAAACTCCCAGCTTCCTGCCCCCAAGATCCAAAGCCAGGGTACTTTGTTTATTCCCAACCCCTGATTCCACTTGCCTGTTTGCAGCTCGGCTTCTTTCCTATTCTTCCCACCCAAACCCTAAGCTGCTCTGTTAGCTGGTCAAAAGGAGAGAAAAGTGGCAAAACGAGACAGAAACCCCTAGGGAGCTACCCCTTGTCACAGAGAAGACAAGAACAAGGAGTACATTCTTGCTTGCTGGAAAGAACAGTCCTATATTCGATTCTCCATTCAGAAACAGTATTTCTCCAGGCCCCTGGCTCCAGAGGCTTAGAACTGGTATTTGTGAAAAGATAAAGGGTCTGCCAGAATGCAGACATCCACACACTCCACTAATTGTCAGGTAGATCCTCAAGGTTGACTAATGTGATAATTTAAGTTCCATAAGGACTGAGAGTTCTCTCTCTTTTTTTTAATTAATTTATTTATTTCTGGCTGCATCGGATCTTTGTTGCTGCGTGCGGGCCTTCTCTAGTTGCAGCAAGCGGGGGCTACTCCTTGTTGAGGTACGCAGGCTTCTCATTGTGGTGGCTTCTCCTGTTGTGGAGCACGGGCTCTAGGCACGCAGGCCTCAGAGTTGAGGCACATGGGCTCAGTAGTTGTGGCTTGCGGGCTCTAGAGCGCAGGCTCAGTAGTTGTGGTGCACGGGCCCAGTTGCTCCGCGGCATGTGGGATCTTCCCGGACCAGGGATCGAACACGTGTCCCCTGCATTGGCAGGCGGATTCCTAACCACTGTGCCACCAGGGAAGCCCTGAGAGTTCTCTTATTCATCTCCAAATCCTCAGTGCCTAAAATAATATCTGGCATGTACTAGGAGCTCAGTAAATATTTATTGAGTGAACAAATGTATGGATTCACAGCAGAGAAGTCTCTGAAGATATGCCACAGTTCTTTGTCCTCAGCACCCCATGATTAAAAACTCAATGAAAACATAAAGGAATTTCTGGGGGGAAAATAGATAAAGTAAGAATGGAGTTGGGAAGAATTTTGAATGCATTGCTGAATTGACTCAAAATATCTGAAGAAGACAGCAATAATCAATATTATGGTAAGAGATTTTAACAGAACTACCATACCAGCTGAGAGACATGATTTAGCAGGGGTGCTCTTGGAAAAGAACCATGGGTCTTAGTTGACCATAAGCTCAGTCAGAATTTGAGGTACCAAAAAGCTGCCAAGAAAGCAACTGTGCTGTGAGGTACAGAATCCAGAAAGGTGGGAGGTGATGGTCCCAGTACAAGGTGTGATGCTCAGACCACCTCTAGAGTAATTGGCTTGGTACATGAAATATGCTCAAAGGAAGGAAATCAAGGAAAGGATGGAGATCATATCATATGAGAAACAATTGAAGGAACTGCACATGTTCAGCCCAGGGAAGTCTCAGCAGGTATATTTGTTTCCTGGGGCTGCCATAACAAAATACCACACACTAGATGACTTAAAACAACAGAAATTTATTCTTTTGCTGTTTGGGAGGCCAGAGTCCCAAAATCAAGGTGTTCACAGGGGCCATGCTCCCTCTGAAGTCTCTAAGGAAGGATCCTTCCTTGCCTCTTCCAGCATCTGGTAGCCCCAAGCACTCCTTGGCTCGTGGCAGCATCATTCCAATCTCTGCCTCCATCTTCACTTGGTGTTCTCCCTTTCTGTGTGTGTCTTATAAGGATACCAGTGATATTTGATTCACCCTACTCCTGTATGACCTCATTGTAACCAGTTATATCTACAACAGCCCTATTTCCAAATAGGTATCACATTCTGAGGTACTGGGGATTAGGACTTCAACATATATCTTTGGATGACACAATTCAACCCATAACAGAAGGCAGGAGACTGTCTTCCTAATTCAAAGAACTCCCTTATAGAGGATTTGACCTATACAGCCCAAAGGACAGAACTAAGAACAGGGAGTGGAAGTTACAGGGATGTAAGTTGTAGCCACTTAGAAAGAATTTTCTAAGAGCTGAAGCTTCATCCCTTGTGACTCCCAATGCTGAAGCTGCTGAGGGAGAGGTGAGATGACCCATGGGAGTGGCACTGGGGGGAATTCTTTCTTTGTAAGGGGATCAGGCTGCAGAGCCTCTTGTCACTCTCAGTTGACTCTATTCCACGTGTCACTGCCCTCTGGTACCCTGGCATGAGGGAACCATTTCTAACCAAGCAGAGATTTAAGTGGCTATTTCCAAGAGGTGATACAAGCAGATGAGCCCCACAATAATGCAGGCTGCTCATGAGAAATGGAGCGTGAGCTGCAGACCCAAGAAATGAATATAAATTCAGCAGATAGTTTAATTTTTAACCAGGGAAAAAAAAGCCCAGCCCAGACAGAAAAGATAGGGGAAGAGTGTACTTTGAGTAGCACTATAGCAAGTCTTTGCTAGCGCTGCCGAGACAAATGACGTAGTTTTGTAGCTTCTGCCATCCTTGCAGTTGGGATGGGAAAGATTTCTACAGGGATGCTACTGCTGGCCGCCTTCATGGATAACGGAGGTCATGGTTTATGGGCACAAACTACTCTGCTCCAGAAGCAGCTGCATTGTTATGCAGGCATGGAAACCCAGAAGCCAGCCCAACTCCTTCCCATTTTTCTGGGCAGTTTTGCACTCAGATGGAGTAGCTGGAAGATAGAAAGGGGTCAGAGGAGAAGAAGTGGCACCTACTGTATGCCAGGCATCCGTCTCATTGAATTATGGAGGCTTAGGGCTCCATGATTGATGGGGTCAGTACGTGTGTGTGTGTGTGTGTGTGTGTGTATGTGTCCTCACACACAAGTTAGCACGTTTGTGATCTAGATGGAGAAATGGAGGGAGAGGGGAAAAGTTCAAAGTAGTTAGAAGCTGAGAAGATTATGGATCAAAAGGTGCATAAGAGTGGAGGTCCAGGACTGGCATTATGAGATGATGAATCAGGTAGCTTCTTTGGGGACTGGGTAGGGAAGTTCCTGCCTCCAACAGGAGTATCCCATCTGGGAACAGTGGATGGAACGGTGGATACTGTAACTGTGGGGACTGTGGAAAGAGTGTAGTGGGAACCAGTGATTCCATGAGCCAGCTCTGGGAGCAGGTTGGAAACAGGCCTTAACCTCTCCCAGGAGTGTCCATCTGGCAGCATGGCTGCACTTCATCTCTGCTGAAAGCCCTGCCATTCCCTTACCCTCCACCTGGCTCAAACTGAGTCCACCTGCCAGTCTCCAAAACCAGTTTGTACTCTGACTTCACTAATACATGCATACCTCCAAGATATTGTGGGTTCAATTCCCGAGCACTGCAATAGAGCAAATATCTTAAAACGAGTCACATGTATGTTTTGGTTTCCCAGTGCATATGAAAGTTAAAATTACACTGTACTATAGTCTATTAAGTGTGCGTTATGTCTAAAAACCAATATAGAGCATCTTTTCATGTGCCTCTTGGCCATCTGTATGTCTTCTTTAGTGAAATGTCTATTTAGGTCTTCTGCCCATTTTTTAATTGGGTTGTTTGGGGTTTTTTTTGATACTGAGCTCCATGAGCTATTTGTATATTTTGGAGATTAATCCTTTGTCTGTTGCTTTGTTTGCAAATATTCTCTCCCATTCTGAAGGTTGTCTTTTCATCTTGTTTATGGTTTCCTTTGCTGTGCAAAAGATTTTAAGTTTAATTAGGTCCCATTTGTTTATTTTTGTTTTTATTTTCTTTAGGAGGTGGGTCAAAAAGGATCTTGCTGTGGTTTATGTCAAATAGTTTTTTTCCTATATTTTCCTCTAAGAGTTTTTTAGGTCTTTAATCCATTTTGATTTTATTTTTGTGTATGGTGTTACGTAGTGTTCTAATTTCATTCTTTTGCATGTAGCTGTCCAGGTTTTCCAGCACCACTTATTGAAGAGGCTGTCTTTTCTCCACTGTATTAGAGAAATGCAAATCAAAACTACAATGAGGTATCACCTCACACCGGTCAGAATGGCCATCATCAAAAAATCTACAAACAATAAATGCTGGAGAGGGTGTGGAGAAAAGGGAACCCTTTTGCACTGTTGGTGGGAATGTAAATTGATACAGCCACTATGGAGAACGGTATGGAGCTTCCTTATAAAACTAAAAATTGAACTACCATATGACCCAGCAATCCCACTCCTGGGCACGTACCCTGAGAAAACCATAATTCAAAAAGACACATGTCTCCCAATGTTTATTGCAGCACTATTTACAATAGCCAGGACATGAAAACAACCTAAATGTCCAATGACAGATGAATGGATAAAGAAGATGTGGTACATATATACAATGGAATATTACTCAGCCATAAAACGGAACGAAATTGGGTCATTTGTAGAGATGTGGATGGACCTAGAGTCTGTCATACAGAGTAAAGTAAGCCAGAAAGAGAAAAACAAATATCAATATTAACGCGTTATGTGGAATCTAGAAAAACGGTACAGATGAACCTATTTGCATGGGAGGAATAGCGATGCAGACGTAGAGAACGTACATGTGGACGCAGTGGGGGAAGGGGAGGGTGGGACAAATTGGGAGATTCGGTTTGACATAAATACACTACCATGTTCAAAATAGAGGGCTTCCCTGGTGGCACAGTGGTTAAGAATCCCCCTGCCAATGCAGGGGACACGGGTTCGAGCCCTGGTCCGGGAAGATCCCACATGCCACGGAGCAACTAAGCCTGTGTGCCACAACTACTGAGCCCACGTGCTACAACTACTGAAGGCCACACGTCTAGAGCCTGTGCTCCTCAACAAGAAAAGCCAATGCAATGAGAAGCCTGTGCACTGCAACGAAGAGTAGCCCCTGCTCGCCGCAACTAGAGAAAGCCCACATGCAGCAATGAAGACCCAATGCAGCCAAAAATTAAAATAAATAAAATAAATAAATTTCTAATAAATAAATAAAATAAAATAGATAGCTAGTGGGAACCTGCTGCATAGCACAGGGAGCTCATCTCGGTGCTCTGTGATGACCTAGATGGGTGGGATGGGGGGGATTGGGGGTGGGAGAGAGGTCCAAGAGGGAGGGGATATAGGTATACATATAGCTGATTCACGTCATTGTACAGCAGAAACTAACACAACATTGTAGAGCAATTATACTCCAATAAAAAATAAAAAACAATGTATATACCTAATAAAAAATACTTCTTTGCTAAGAAATGCGAACCACCAGTTGAGCCTTCCACGAGCCATAATCTTTTTGCAATAGTAACATCAAAGATCACTGATCACACATCACCATAACAAACACAATAATAATAATGAAAACATTCAGGTATTGCAAGAATTACCAAAATGTGATATAGAAACACAAAGTAAGCAGATGCTGTTGGAAAAATGGTGTCATAGTCTTGCCATACTCAGGGTTGCCACAAATCTTTAATTTGTTAAAAATGCAATAAAGCAAAGTACAGTAAGACAAGCCATGCCTGGATTGTCAGAAGCACCAACATTCTTGGAGACTCAACAGCTGGACAACCACTTTGGACTCTCCTACCCCCACATCAGTCACTTACCGACGCCTACCGACGGTTTCTGTATAACATCTCCCCACCTTTTCATTCTTACTGCCACACCCCTAGGCCAGGGTTCAATCCACATACCCCTCAATTAGAGCAACTCAACAGTTGGCTGTTCAAAACCTCCTATGATCTAGCCCCATCCTACCTCATAAACCAGTGGCCCACCCTCCCACTGCTCACTCAAATGAGCTTCTTCCTTCTATCAGCTGGCCTGCTTTAAGCCAGCCTCCATTCCTTTTTCCAGGCCATTTCATCCATCTGGATTTCCTTTTTTCTATACATATGCATTCACTCCCTCCAACCCCCTGCCCATGCATTCATTCAATAACCATTAAACAGTGCCAACTATGTACTAACAACCTTCTAGCTGCTGGGAATCCAGTGATGATCAGGACAAAGTCCCTCTGTTCTAGGAGCTTATGTTCAAGTGGGGAAGCTGTAAATTAAAGCCTGGTGAAGGGAAAAAGAATGGCACCGTGGGTGTGTCTGTCCTAGACAGGGTGGTCAGGAAAGCCTGTGATGGGGAGTAGACGTCGGATCTGAGACATGAATGATACGAGAGTTAATCCTCTGAAAATTGGGGTAAGAGCTTCAAAGTCTTCTTCTTCAGAGATCACATGGCTCTTCAGAAATCACCCCCACCCCTGACTCCAGGACTCACTGCCTGAGATACTCATGTGTCCTTGAGTTGCTTTTTACCTATTTGTGCCTAACCAGATGGTAAGTTCTTTAAAGGCAGGATCTGGATAGCACATCCTAAAAGTCAGAGGTTAATGGAGCATTATTGCATACAAGGACCACCCAGCTAAGGCAAAATACAGGAGAAATCATCTCACTTTGATTCTAAAAATGTGAGAATCCGAGGAAAAATTTCTTCCTTGTGATTTGAGGAAGACAGTTTTGCAGGTGTCATTCATTCCACAGTGGAGGTTTTCCTAGCTGGGGGTGAGGAAGGCAGTTAAGGCCGCTCTGTCTGATTTGAATCTATAAGCAGGCAATAAACTCCTTACAACTGAGGCAGAAAATGCCACCAAAAGCTCCAAGATGGAAGGACATCTGTTGTCAAACTATCTTGAAATCCTTGAGCTGAAGTCACAATGAAAGTGTTTTCCTGAGGATGCTTCTGACTTTAATGATTCCAGGATAAATCATTTTCATGATGTAAGAAACATTTTCATGATGAGTTGCCATTGAGAATCAATGAAAAGGATACTGAAATGCATCTAGAGTTTATTGAATCGAATCTTACTTTGTAAATAATTTTAAAGTATATAGTGTTAATATTTTTTAATGTAAAATGTTTTTACTTTAACGCATTTAATAAAGAGTTAGATTTTTGCCAATCAGCTAACACATATTAACTGAGTGCATCCAATCACCAAGGCTACACTGTGAGGCAGGTACAGTAGTGAACAAACAGATAGGGTCCCTGTCCCCAAGGAACTTACAGTCCAGCAGAGAAGATAGATGCTAAATAAATTAGTATCAATAATTAGAAAATTACAAGCAAGTAAAACATTGCAATAGAGAAACACAGGGGCTACTGAAGTGTGTGGGGAAAAGGGAAGGGGGTGGTCAGAGCAAATTCCCTAAGGAAGGGACATTTCATCTGAGACAGAAATTAACTAGTAGTACTTAGTGAAGGAAGGTAGCACAAAAGTATGTTCCAGGCAGAGGACACCTCATGTACCCAAGATCACCAGTGGAGAGGAACATGTCACTTGGGAAGAATAGCCAATTCAGTGGGGCTGGACTGAAAGAGGCACAGGATGGGGCTGGGAGGGCAGGAAGAGGTGAAACCAAAGCAGGCTTTGTTATAGGATTCCGGTTTTACCCTACAGACTAGGGAAGGCCATTTCACTTTTGGATACTGGGGAAGCATACTAACCTCTGTAAAAATAGAATCCTATAAGTCCCTCTTCAAGAAAGAAAAATTTGAGATGAGACAGGAATCACCTTTTAAGAAGACAGTCAGTTTTACTTAAAGGGAAATTGAAGAAGAATCACTTGGACCTAAAAATACTTTTGTTTATCCAGGCATTATGCTGCAAATTGCTTTTCTTGGCTGATAAAAGAAGCTGGAGGATAAAGATTATTTACAACCCAGGTAGTTAAAGCAGCTATTAGCTTACAAATCAGATTGAGATACGTCCCCAACAAAACTAAACTAGATTATGCTCCACTTAAGTGACAAATTTCTTAGCTGCCATTCTAGAGAAAGAAAGAAGGACTGGTTTTCTGTCAAATTGTTTTGACATCCCTGTTTTTGCCCATCTGAAATGCAAACATTTAATGTTTGTATGTGAACATCACGAATTGTGAAACATGTTTTAGATAATCATGGGGAGACAAACATAACTGGAAGTTGTAATAGCTGGAAATTTGTAATTATTATTAGTAACTTCTGATAGAATTAAACATAAAATAGCTAAATGTTTTTCTTCTTTTCTTTGCCTAAACCTCAATGTTGACCAAAATATGAAACCCAGTTTACAATTTCGGGAGTTTGAAACAGTAGCTGTCAGTCTTTCTTTTGAAGCAATTAAAATAAAATTGGGAGCTTTGCTTACACTTCACTCCCTCGTTAACCCCATCAATGGCTGTCACCATCACTCTTCGTCAAACCAGACTATGCCAACTTCCACACCTCTGCTTGTGTTATTGTCCCTGCCTGGTATTCCCTTCTCACTCCCAGATCCAGAGCCTGGTATGTCACACCAAATGATTAGGAAGACACTATTTACTGGTAAGGAACCCATATTGCAAATTCATATCTTTGAAGTGATGAATAAACTTCATGAAAGTTGCTACTCTAAATCCAATTGGCCACCATTTGCTGATTTCCTTCTTTATGTAGGGAACAATATCCAAGGAAGAAACAGGCTGAGAACGAACCTTCAGTCAAATGACATGGCCCATAAATCAAAGTGGCGCTCACCGACCCACTTTTAAAAATGCATGCGTTTTGAGCTGCCCCCTAGTGGCTGAGGTGAGAAGGCCAATGGGTTACTCTCAAGCCCTCCTCCAGCCCCAGGAAGATCAAAGGCACATGCTGCCGATGACCCAGGTTATAGCCACGTTTGCAGCCGGAGTGAGGCTGCCTGGCTCACATATGAATTGAATCTGTTCACCTTGGTCTCACAGAATGCCAACCCAAACGGCAACAATTCGGGGCATGGGTAATCCCTTGGTCAACCTGGTAGTATTAAGACTAATGCCCAAATCATTTAAGATAATAATACCTTGGCAACTCTTCAAAGCTTCTGTCTGAGAAATGGAAAGTTGGCAGAACCAAACTTGACTTACCGCAGGTAGAGGTCTAGTGGAGAACAGTACCCCTCACGCTGCAGGGAAGGGGACGAAGGCAAGGTAAGTGACCTCCGGGTTACTTCTGAGCACACAGACCTTTCAGGCATTGTTCCCAAAGCTGTATCCACAAACTGCCAATCAAAATGGCACCTTGGAAACCTTCTGGTGTTTGATCTGGGTGACCAATCACATCAGATCTTTCAAGACAAGAACTTCCAAGTTTAAGGCTCCACGAGTCTTCATGGGTCCTAGTAGTTCAGAATGTGTCCCACAGAGATAGACCCCTCAGGACTCCAACAGTTAGATGTCACGGTCTTTGTCATTCCAAACCACCACAGCTGCTCCTCTCCAGGCTGTCCTAATTAGCAGCATGGCGCTCATTAACAGCTGCTGCCGGTTTAAATGTGCTCCTCCACGTGGACCAGGGCCTATAAAACCTCCCCAAAATACATCCTCCTGTGAAAGTGGTGCATACCTGGCAACAGATGTTTGCTGAAGATAGGCCTGACGATTTGCCCTTCCAGGATCCAAGATTCTCATCCTCACCTGCCCACCACTGTCCCAACATCCCGCCCCCAGCCAGTCAGGTGGGGCAAAGCATTCCAGAGGCACCACCACCACACAGACTCATGGTGCTTAGCTGAGCACACAGTAGGCACACAGTGTTAGCAACCAGCAGGGCTGATATTCAGTGAATATGCACCAGGACAGCATAAAAGTTGTCAAAATGTGGGAAACTCCCATACGGGATGTTAAATACCTGCTTCCCCAATGTCCCTGTGCACCCAGCGTCCAGCATCACATGATGGTGTGGCACCTTCCCTCAGGACCCTGGGGACCTCTTCACTGTCCAGTATCCATCCTGATTGGTCAGTGCCGTAGATACCAGTCATTCAATTCGATATCATGCCTGGCTCTCATCGTCTTCGTTGTCACCGTCATTATTTATGGACTCCCATCCTCAGAAACGTTCATACCCAGGAACTCAGCTCTGCCTCCCACAATTTCTCGCTGACTTCTTCTCCTTCTCCTTCTCCACAGTAGGTTCCTACCCTCAGCCCATCCTTTCAATGACGGTATTTTCTGGCTCCACACAATCGCTGAGTCATCTCACCCACAGCCTTGACTTCACTTACGCTGACTGGGGATTTGTCAAATGTCACACATTTGTCGTCATGTGTGAGTTGTCGATTCAGCTGGACTGGACCTCTGTTTCCCACCATCCCCTTCCCTGCATAGTTCTGGGTTAGTGTGACCACAAGAGATGTTTTACAGGAGACTTGGAAGGCAGAAGTGAAGCAGAGACAGTTGATGTTTTACTCTCAGAAAGTCGCTGCCGGGCAGCAGGTGCTGATGCCGCTTATCCACTGGTCCCCCTCGTCCGCGTGAGGCAACAGCCAAGCAGGCGGCTCCCCCAGCTTCTGCCGCATCTCTCCCGTCAGTTTCTCGCTCTGCTAGGCCAGGTGCATATTAGCTCTGTGATGAAGGAAACCAGCTTCTCCTGCACTGAAAACCTAAAGGCAATGAGAGATCAACTCAGGTTCTAGGCCAGTGTCATAGGTTCCAGCTCATCTTTGCAGATCCCTTTAGTCTTGCGTTCCCATATCCCATCTGTCTTCCTCTCCTGACTGCCTGCCATGCAGACACAAATGTGACAGCCCTACATAAACTGTTGACCACCTGTCACATTGCATACTGTCAAACCCCTATAATAAATCTATATCTGTGTCTATATCTACATCTATATGCCTATTTATAGATGGATAGATTAAAGAGAGAGAGAGAGAGATCTCCTAATGGTTCTGCTTCTCTAACTGAACTTCAACTGATAACAAAACATCCACCAGTCACCTAAGCCATAAATCAAGTATCGTCCCAATTCCTCTCTCTCCATCACTCACAATATCTGAGCGTCGACCCAGCAAATCATTCCACCTCCCAACGTCTTTTGTTCTCCAAGTCCTTGGATCCTTTTGTTCTGTTCTGTTTTATGCTGGCATTTGACAATGGAACTATGTTTGTTTTATAAACAGCAACGGGAAAAGCATGGTAGAAAAAGCAGAAGGGAACTCATGAGCGACTGCTACTTAAAGGCTCAACAAAGAACTATGAATGATCCAAGTGCAGGTCGGCTTGCCTTTTCATCCCCTCACACTGTGCAAACATTAAACACCCAGACATGATCCCTTGGAAGGGTAGGACCATGGAAAGGGTGCCCACACTTGCAAGTCAGAGCCTTTCACCGCAGAGCGTTTGCTGTAACCAGTGACAAGCAATGTGCTCACTGGGGGCTTGGCGGCAGCTTAATTACTAAGAATGCCTGTTACAGAAATGTGTTTATTTATCATAAAGGCGACAGGAGTTGCTAAGCAAATTCATAAAGCAACAGCAGAAATGTTAGCCTACATAAAAGCAGGGAGCTTAAGTACTGGCCTTTCCGTTCACATAATAAATATGCTCATTATACATCTTCCTCCTTCTGTAATAATGTCCCGGCATGGGTCCCTAACACATCCTCCCTCTTCCCTTTCAGCATTTGTCCTGTGGGTGCTTGATTATAATGGAACTACATTTCCTTACAAATGTTCTGTTTCTCCAGCCTATCATTCATCATCCATTAATTCAAAAAACATTTATTAAGTGCCTGTTGTTTGTCAGGTGCTGGGAATATGACAGCTTATTAGTATAGGATTTGTATTTGTGGAGTTGCCGTTCTAATGGGGGAAGATCACCTATCAAGAAGTAATCAAATAAATAATATCATTCCATTTAATGATAGATGCCACAAATATACAAAGTTGGATAAGGGGTAGTAAGTGTGAACAGGTGGTCAGAGAAGGCCTCCTGGACAAGGTGACAACTAAGCAGAGGTATGAACATTGGGAAGGAACTAACCACGTGGCCATCTGAGCAAGAGCTTCCCAAGTAGAGAGAACCTTCCCTGAGGTCAGCATTCATGTGTGAGAAAATAAATGAAAAAATAACGAGTACTGGATATTTCTCCCTTCAGTTTCTGGAACACTCCAAGCTCTTTTCTGTCTTTATCAATTCTATTCCCTTACTGGATCACTCTTGCTCCTGTTCTCACCTGAATGACTCCTCTTTTCTCAGGTCTCAATCCAAATACCCCTTCTTCCGAGAAGTCTTCCCTGACTATCCAGTCTAAGGCACATCCTCCTGTGACTTTCTCTGACAACACCTGCTTTTATCTTTACAAAGTGTGACTGTTTGTATGTTGTATTAGTCAGACTTCTCCTGAGAAACAGAAACATCAGGAGATATATATATAGATTTACCTACTTATCTATCTATATTTATAGTTAGATCTATCGCTATCTATCTATATCTCTATTATTTATATAGATATAGATTTACTATAGGAATTGGCTCAAATGATCATGGGAGTTGAGAAGTCCCATGCTCTACTGTCTGCAAGCTGGAGAACCAAAAATGGTGGTGGTGTAACTCAGTCCAAAGACCTGAGAACTGGGGGGGGGTGACGGGGGTGTCGGGGCAAGGTGTAAGTCCCAATCCAAGACTGAAGGCCAGAGAACCAGAACTGATATCCTAAGGCAAGAAAAGATAGGTTCCAGCTCAAGCAGAGAGAGAAAATTTGCCCCTTCTCTGCCTTTTCGTTCTATTCAAGCCCTCGGAGGATTGGGTGATGCCCACCATCATTGGTGAGGGTGATCTTCTGTACTCAGTCTGCTGATTCAAATGCTAATCTCTTCTAGAAACACCCTCACAGACACACCCAGAAATATGCTTTACCAGCTATTTGGGCAACAACTTAGCCCAGTCTAGTTGACGCATAAAATTACTCATCACATATGTGTACTTATTCAACACATAGAAAGCATTCAAATAACTGTTGAATGAATGAACCAATGGGTGAATCATAAAACAGTCACCCACAGAGCATCCAAACCAGGCAGGCTGAGAATTGAGAAAAGGGCGGCGGTGGAACACAAAGGAAAAAAATTTTATTGAGAAAAACGAGGATTTAATGAAGAAGAAAAGAAGGTGGAAGGGAAGCCTGCTAAGAGAAGCCAAGCTGAGGGGCTGGGTTAGAGGGGAAGGGGGCCGAGAGCAGGCCAGGCAGGACAGTAGGCAGAATTGGCAGAGAGAGTCTAACAGCAAAACAACAGCTGCACTGCCGGCCGTTGCCAGCAAAGGCTTCAGCACTATTCAGAGGGACAGCGTCACGCACACCTGAGATGCAAGGCCTGAGCGGCCCACCAGGGTCACCTGCCAACTACCACATAATCCTCCCCTGCCTGGATACCTTCGGCACTGGACAGGGTGCTCACTCCCAGCATCAGTTATGCATCGACCCTCACAATGTGCGTCTTTTCTTCTCTACTGAAAGCATTCCTAATCTCTTAACCATTCTTCATGGGACAATGGCCAAACCATTCACCCTCTCCACCCTCTAGTCACCCACATCCACAACAGGTTCCGATTTGTCAAGATCTCCTTTGCAGGGTGTCGCCCGGATCAGCACCCACTGCACCAGTGGTGGCTGAAGTGACCTTCTCAAAGCCTTTGAAACCAACAAACTCGCCAGCTGGCTGGAAGCCCGGGATGGCTTTGAGCCTGCCTGCTTTGACAGAAGAGGTTATAGCAGATGCTCCTGTATTTCATTGTGTGACAACTGAATGCACTGTGGGAGGAGAGGAAAATAGAACCTGGGAAAGGGCGCGAACCTTTCTGGGTGGCCTTAACAGATGGGCGTACATAATGAGATAACACAGGTTCTAATCTCAGGACCAGCTGCTGAGGCATGACTGCTTTCTTAATGGAAAAAGAAGAAATACTCCTTGAAATGAAAAATACAAGGCAGACAAATGTGTCCAAGGAGAGCTGGAGGATTGAATGCCCCCTCAGAGCTCTTTGGGGAACCAGAAAGTTCTGGTGAAAATGCCACTGCAGGTGGAGCAGATTCCTTGTTACCTACTCAGACTGGATGAAAAACAGACCTTTAATGTTCCGTGCACACCTTCCATAGGCACAGGGCACCTGCATCTCTGATTGATGGCATTTCAGACAGTTTTCTCCTTGGAGCTATTACTTCCCCAAATTTCTTTTGCCAGAAAAATAACTAGAGAGCTCCGGTCCCCTCCCTTCCTGGGACATTTTTTTTACTGTATCCATAAAAGTATATCTTAAAAAGGAGTTGCTCGGTTTTCAACATGTGGATAATTGATTTGTTACAACTCACAAAAGAGCATTTGTCATTTCAAAACAACCAAGAGCAAGACATGCTTCTTCCTCCCGTGCTGAGTGTGGAGACACTTGACTTATTGCTGCCATTAAATTGAAGTGTTCGGCTGATTATTTGGTATTTCAGAATTCTTTATAAATCACCGCCTTATTTTGGTGATTACAGTTTTAAGAGGAGGCACTTGATTTATAGGCGACATCAGGGAGGAGGAGGGAGGAAGAGGGAGGGGCCAGGAGGTGCAGCAGAGGCAAGAGGTTCAATGAAGACACAATTGGAAACATCTGTTTGATCCATCACCCCCTTCTCTACAAATTGCAGCCCTGGAATACGCCTACACCTGGGAGATTTTCATTACCCAAGTTTTGACAGGTAAATACAACAAGAAGGAGGTGGTGGAGGTGTGTCCATGGCTGTTCGCAGATTTGGATGTGTCAGTCCACTCAGGGTTCTGGCCCCCCTCCCCAGCTGGGGGTAGAAGAGAGTGAGGTTCTAAAGTGAAATTCATCCTACTGTGCTCCGTGAACAAGCCATGAGATCTAGGTCCACGTTCACAGTGAAAATGAGAGGGCTGGCTCCAACTGGACACAGCTGGATTCTGAGATGCAACAGAGCGGAAAATGACTTCTTAGGCGTCAGCGAGTCCATCAATCAACCGCATTTATTGGCAGCCAAAGGGAGGCGGACCACTGTAGCAGACTCTTAGGAGGGCCCCAGAAATTATCAGACGTGATGCCCACCCTGGATAAACTTACAGCCTAATTGGGAAGACCCGACTGACAAGCCGATTGTCCCCGTCAGGTTAAAAAGTCATTAAATATGTCATAGGCTAGCTATGTATAAGTGGCACCTCCTTCCACTCCAGCTGGAAGTTAGTGTCTGAAATTTCTTCCCAGGGAACAAAGACCTCTACTCTAGTGATGAGAGGTCAGGCTTGAGTTTCAAACACCCCAGAAGAAGGACTCTGACTGGTGAGATATGTTCAGTGCTAGATTTTTTACATTGGAGCATGTACACATACCCAGGTGGCCAGGATGGTGAGAGAGACTAAAACTAGTGTTATAGAGAATATATCAAGAAAATGGGGTATTCTGCCTGGAAAAGAGGGATATGAGAGCTCATACGTGTCTGAAAGGTTGTCATGGGAAGGAGGAAGCAGATTTATTTTGTAATCACTCCAGAGAGAAGAGCGAGAATTGCTGGTAGAAAACTGCAAAGAAGCAGATTTTAGTTCAACATAATCTAGCAGTTAGAGCTCTGTGGGTATAGAGAGGTGGTAGGTAGTGAGCTCTCTGCCAGGGAAGGTGTGAAAGGACAGTTTGGGTGGCCATGTTAGAGCCACTGTTCAGAGAATTGAGCGCTTGGCGGGAAGAAGAGCTAGATGCTATTTAAGTTCCTTGTCACTGTAAGAGAATATGATTCTGGGACTTGAATTCACTTTAAAGTTAGAATGGTTAATATATTCTTTCCAGAAAGTATATTCTATGAAAACCAGAGGAGAATTTATAAAAAGTGATGAAGATGCTGATGGAATTGTATGTGCCCCTGATAGGAGAAATGGGCTTAGAAATGGATATTGACTATGAGTACCCTTTTCAACACTGAACTTGGTATCCTAAATTGGAGAGGCAATAACACATAAGGAGCAAGAACAAACACGTTGGCATCAGCAAGTGGTTATAGGTATTGGCTCTAGCACTTAGTAGCTGTGTGGTTTTGGAAAAGTTCCTTAACCTTTCTGAGCTTCACATTTCCTCACTGGCCAAGCGAGGGGCTAACAGTGTCGCTCTCATAGAGACATTGTGAAGATTCAAGGAAATAATTTATACAAAGAATTAGCACAGTGCCCAGCTCATAGCAAGCACTCAATCATTATAAGCTATTAAGAATAGTACTGCACTTTCTTAATTTAAGATGCACAATTTTCTATATTTTAATGTTGCTGAAATCAGAACATGTCTTGTAATAGATATTCACATTGAATGTATTAATTCTCTCCCAACACACTCAGGCATGCTTGCACATGTGTGCACGCACGCATGCACGCCTGTCCCCCCCACACACACACATAGCTGTTTCTAAATGCATTGTGCACCTTGCACATGGCAGCATCTTAGCATCAAGGTCTGTGTCCTCCTCCATGCAGCCTTCCATGGTTACCACCCTGAACTCCCACTAGGAAAATAAAAAATAAAATCCGCCAAGCCAAGCACCAGCTATACATGTTTCTTCCATACCCTATGCAGGGAGCCCATTCAGAATTTAGCAAACAATATAGGTTACTATTTACGCTGCTCCTTCTGCATGACTGGTTGTGGTCCTGGTACTAGATGGTTGCACGTACGTCACCTCATTTAATCCTCTTGTCAAGCGTGTGAGGGCAGCACAATTATCCCCATCTGGACACTGAAGCCCCCGTGTCTGAGAGGCCAGCCCAATGAATATGGCTAGTAAGTGGAGGATCTAGTTTATGAACCAGGTCTGCCTGACTTCATTGCCAAGGCTATCTCCCAGGATGCTGTAAGAAAGGCGGGAATTACAACTCTTCTTTCACTTCTGGGTTTTTAACTCCCAGCCCAAGGCGTCATATGTGGCTTTCAACGGTGATTCCCTGGGGGCTGAGGAGAGGTGTGTGGGAAAAGGGTGTGGTATAGTCTCTGTGTCCCAGCCTACCTCGACCCTCCGTGCAGCTCCTGAAGATGCACATGGGTATGCGCATGCACACACACACACACACACACACACACACGCACACCAGCCATCTGAGGGAATGCCCTGCAGTGAAGGTGGGCCTCACTGGAACAAGGATGCTGGTTGTTTCTGGACAGCCTCCCAGGACAGCATTTACTTCTTCAGCAAACCCCCAGGGACTGGTCCTCAGCTTCACAGGCCTGGAAACAGGATCCTGTCAGTCCCCAGAGGACGAGGACACAGGAAGTTTGACTCAGACCAACACACACAGAGGACCGGTATCTAAACCAGTTGTTAGTGTATTAATTTGCAGTGAGAGCTCCGAGTGCCAAGTGGCCTGCATGAGTGGGCCTGACGAGGCTCCATGTCCCTGGAGACACAGCCAAGTTCCAACACGTGGTTCCATGAGTGTGGAGTGTCAGGGCCGGCGGAAAGGAACGTCTGATGCCTCATCCCCAAGAGAGACGGCCTGCCAGGGGAGCAGATTCGGCACAGGCCTGGCCCTGCTCCCTCCCCCCACATAAGGCCCTGGCACCTTTACCCCTTTGGCCCCTTTGTGAGGGCTCCAGAGGTTGACCAGCCCTCCTTCTCCCAAAGTCTACCTCTTCCCTGAGGTTACAGGCTCCACGTCTGGCTGCCTCTGTGAGATGCCCTTGCCCAGCTCTACCTGCTCACTGCCCTTCCCCGCGCACGTACCTGGAGGCCACCCTCATCTGGAAGAGCAGATGAGGGTCACTCAACAACCAGACTCTGCAAGATAAAGTGGTGCTCTGAGGATCTTGGCCCATTTCCCACTGCTGCTACACTGCTGGGTGAGCCCAAACTGCAAGGTCCCCTGCCCCATCCCACAAGAGAGGGTCTCTGGAATTTCAGTTCCACCACCCTCAGCCTGGAAGTAAGTTCACTTGCCCCAGAACTGAGGTGTATGTAGCAGATGAGCCCTGAGGAAGGACCTCTTCAAGCCCAGTTCACAGACCCCTGCCTCCACTGTCCCAGAGGCTCTTTTCCACCCTTGCCTCACAGTCTGCATACTCCCTGCCAGGCATCCCAACCTCCCTCCAGGCCTGAGCCCATCCCTGAAGCTAGACACCCACCAAGATCCTGTAGCCACTCAACCACAGGGGAGATTCTGGTCCCTGGGGCTCCCCATGGCCTGCTGGTACTGCCTGAGATTCCTTAGAATGGAAGGTTTATCTGGGTAATAGTAACAAAACATTTAATAAGAACAAGAACAATAATAATAATAATTGCATCTATCATATACATATCAAACATTTACCATACGCCAGGCACCCTGCTAAACACTTTACATGTGTTAGATTCTCATTTAATCCCGCGAACAACCCCAAGAGGTGGGTGTTGTCCACATCTCATGGATGAGGAAATTGAGAAGCTGAGAGTATGATCCTCAGGGCCACACAGCAGATAGGCGGCAGGGCCAGGGCTTGAACCCAGACCTATCTGACTCTAGACCCATGCTTATAAGCACTGCTCTATCTTGCCACCCCTCCAGCAGTGCCACCTGTCTAGTGGCACTGCCAAGTAGTGCCATGATGGCAAGAGTAGTGGAAGGCTTTATCTCTTCCATTATTTATTCAGAAGGGCTAAGAAGAAAACAAACATAGCTCATGGGATAGGAGTGATGAGGGTACTATTTAGATGGGGTGATCAGAGCCCAACTCCTCCAGCACCCGCATACTTTAATATGGACTATTAAACGCTTCTTAGTTCTACACATGCTGCTGTGCAAGACCAGTTTCAATCCTGTTTCAGCCAAACTGTCACCCCCTTAAGCCTTCCAACAGGAAAACTCTAGAACCACCCCAATCTGATTCCACCATCATTATTCAGGGCTAGGACAACTCTTAGGTAAATCTAACCACCCAGGTGGCCTCCTGGTACCACATCTATCCTCCGTAGGACAACCTTCTGCAGCCAGGACAGCTTTAACCAGGCTGTGCCTCAGGCCCTGGCTAGCAGGCTCTCTTCCAGGCCCCACCAACTCCCACAACCTCTGGGAGCTTTCTGCACCCAGGCTGCCTCTTGTAGACCATCCCGATTATGTATGAAAAAGCTCCCTCCTTCCCATGCTTCACTGGCATGGCATCCCAAAAAAGAAGAATTGCGATGAGAAAAAATAAAGCGATGGTTTTAAGATTTCTTAGCATAATTCAAAGGAAGATTATGCTAAGTATGGAGAAAAAAAATCTTTTCATCAAAGAAGCATCATTACAATTTTCCACACCATTTAAACCTCTGTGGTGCTTTAAAGAAGAGGATTTGTTAAAAAGTAATAATAATAAGACTACCATTTTAAAAGCACACAAAAAGTATCTAAGCAAATGCCTGGGAAGCTGCTGAAGATGTCTTTTAATGGGTCCTTCTCCTCTTCTAACACCAGTAGGAACCGATAATCATGGTTTTCTGAATAATTAGAGAGAAAGGGGAATAGGCCAGCAAACCTTGTCCAAGGACTGTAGCGTGTATATGAGGGAAATGGGTAGGGACCATATGAGATGATTCGAGGACGGCAGGTCTGTTCAAAAAACATATATATATATATATATATATATATATATATATATATATATATATATATATAAACATCTTTATTGGAGTATAATTGCTTTACAATGTTTTGTTAGTTTCTGCTGTACAACAAAGTGAATCAGCTATACCTATACATATATCTCCATATCCTCTCGCTTTTGCATTTCCCTCCCACCCTCCCTATACAAACCCTGTAGATGATCACAAAGCACTGAGCTGATCTCCCCGTGTGATGCAGCTGCTTCCAACTAGCTATCTATTTTACATTTCGTAGTGTATATATGTCCATGCCACTCTCTCACTTTGTCCCAGCTTACGCTTCCCCCTCCCCGTGTCCTCAAGTCCATTCTCTATGTCTGTGTCTTTATTCCTGTCCTGTCCCTAGGTTCTTCAGAACCTTTTTCTTTTCTTTTTAGATTCCACATATATGCGTTAGCATATGGTATTTGTTTTTCTCTTTCTGACTTACTTTATTCTGTATGACAGACTCTAGGTCCATTCACCTCACTACAAATAACTCAATTTCGTTTCTTTTTATGGCTGAGTAATATTCCATTGTATATATGTGCCACATCTTCTTTATCCATTCATCTGCCAATGGACACTTAGGTTGCTTCCAAGTCCTGGCTATTGTAAATAGTGCTGCAGTGAACATTTTGGTACATGACTGTTTTTGAACTATGGTTTTCTCAGGGTATATGCCCAGTAGGGGAATTGCTGGGCCATATGGTAGTTCAATTTTTAGTTTTATAAGGAACCTCCATACTGTTCTCCATAGTGGCTGTATCAATTTACATTCCCACCAGCAGTGCAAGAGGATTCCCTTTCTCCGCACCCTCTCCAGCATTTATCGTTTGTAGATTTTTTTGATGATGGCCATTCTGACCAGTGTGAGGTGATATCTCATTGTATTTTTGATTTGCATTTCTCTGATGATTAGTGATGTTGAGCATCTTTTCATGTGTTTGTTGGCAATCTGTATATCTTCTTTGGAGAAATGTCTATTTAGGTCTTCCGTCCATTTTTGGATTGGGTTGTTTGTCTTTTTTGATATTGAGCTGCATGAGCTGCTCCTAAATTTTGGAGATTAATCCTTTGTCAGTTGCTTCATTTGCAAATATTTTCTCCCATTCTGAGGGTTGCCTTTTTGTCTTCCTTATGGTTTCCTTTGCTGTACAAAAGCTTTTAAGTTTCATTAGGTCTCATTTGTTTATTTTTGTTTTTATTTCCATTTCTCTAGGAGGTGGGTCATAAAAGGATGTTGCTGTGATTTATGTCATATTCTGCCTATGTTTTTCTCTAAGAGTTTGATAGTGTCTGGCCTTACATTTAGGTTTTTAATCCATTTTCAGTTTATTTTTGTGTATGGTGTTAGGGAGTGTTCTAATTTCATTCTTTTACATGTAGCTGTCCAGTTTTCCCAGCACCACTTATTGAAGAGGCTGTCTTTTCTCCATTGTATATTCTTGCCTCCTTTATCAAAGATAAGGTGACCATATGTGCGTGTGTTTATTTCTGGGCTTTCTATCCTGTTCCATTGAGTTATGTATCTGTTTTTGTGCCACTACCATACTGTCTTGATTACTGTAGATTTGTAGTATAGTCTGAAGTCAGAGAGCCTGATTCCTCCAGCTCCATTTTTCATTCTCAAGATTGCTTTGGCCATTTGGGGTCTTTTGTGTTTCCATACAAATTGTGAAATTTTTTGTTCTAGTTTGTTTTCTGCATACAGGTCTTTTGTCTCCCTAGGTAGGTTTATTCCTACGTATTTTATTCTTTTTGTTGCAGTGGTAAATGGGAGTGTTTCCTTAATTTCTCTTTCAGAATTTTCATCATTAGTGTAGAGGAATGCAAGAGATTTCTGTGCATTAATTTTGTATCCTGCTACTTTACCAAAATCATTGATTAGCTCTAGTAGTTTTCTGGTAGCATCTTTAGGATTCTCTATGTATAGGATCATGTCATCTGCAAACAGTGACAGTTTTACTTCTTTTCCGATTTGGATTCCTTTAATTTCTTTTTCCACTCTGATTCCTGTGGCTAAAACTTCCAAAACTATGTTGAATAACAGTGTTGAGAGTGGGCATCTTTGTCTTGTTCCTGATCATAGATGAAATGGTTTCAGTTTTTCACCATTGAAACGATGTTGGCTGTGGGTTTGTCATATATGCCCTTTATTATGTTGAGGTAAGTCCCCTGTATGCCTACTTTCTGGAGAGTTTTTACCATAAATAGGTGTTGAATTTTGTCAAAACCTTTTTCTGTATCCATTGAAATGATCATATGGTTTTTCTCCTTCAGTTTGTAAATATGGTTTATCACGTTGATTGATTTACATATATTGAAGAATCCTTGCATTCCTGGGATAAACCCCACTTGATCATGGTGTATTATCCTTTCAACGTACTGTTGGATTCTGTTTGCTGGTATTTTATTGAGGATTTTTACATCTATGTTCATCAGTGATGTTGGTCTATAGTTTTCTCTTTTTATGACATCTTCGTCTGGTTTTCGTATCAGGGTGACGGTGACCTCGTAGAATGAATTTGGGAGTGTTCTGCCCTCTCCTATATTTTGGAAGAGCTTGAGAAGGATAGGTGTTAGCTTTTCTCTAAATGTTTGATAGAATTCGCCTGTGAAGCCATCTGGTCCAGGGCTTTTGTTTGTTGGAAGACTTATAATCACAGTTTCAATTTCAGTGCTTGGGATTGGTCTGTTTTATATTTTCTATTTCTTCCTGGTTCAGTCTTGGAAGTTTGTGTTTTTCTAAGAATTTGTCCATTTCTTCCAGGTTGTCCATTTTATTGGCATATAGTGGCTTGTAGTAATCTCTCATGATTCTTTGTATTTTTGCAGTGTCAGTTGTTACTTCTCCTTCTTCATTTCTAATTCTGTTGATTTGAGTCTTCTCCCTTTTTTTCTTGATGAGTCTGGCTAGTGGTTTATGAATTTTCTTTACCTTCTCAAAGAACCACCTTTTAGTTTTATGATCTTTGCTATTGTTTCTTTCATTTCTTTTTCATTTATTTCTGATCTGATCTTTATGATTTCTTTCCTTCTGCTAACTTTGGGGTTTTTTTTGTTCTTCTTTCTCTAATTGCTTTAGGTGTAAGGTTAGGTTTTTTCTTTTACATTTTTCTTGTGTATTGAGGTAGAATTGTATTGCTATAAACTTCCCTCTTAGAACTGCTTGTGCTGCCTCCCATAGGTTTTAGGTTGTCGTGTTTTCATTGTCATTTGTTTCTAGGTATTTTTTGATTTCCTCTTTGATTTCTTCAGTGATATCTTGGTTATTTAGTAGTGTATTGTTTAGCCTCCATGTGTTTGTATTTTTTACAGTTTTTTACCTATAATTGATATCTAGTCTCATAGCGCTGTGGTTGGAAAAGATACTTGATACGATTGCAATTTTCTTAAATTTACCAAGGCTTGATTTGTGACAAAGATATGATCTATCTTGGAGGATGTTCCATGAGCACTTGAGAAGAAAGTGTATTCTGTTGTTTTTGGATGGAATGTCTCATAAATATCAATTAAGTCCATCTTATTTAACGTCTCATTTAAAGCTTGTGTTTCCTTACTTATTTTCATTTTGGATGAGCTGTCCATTGGTGAAAGTGGGGTGTTAAAGTTCCCTACTATTACTGTGTTATTGTTGAGTTCCCCTTTTATGGCTGTTAGCATTTGCCTTATATATTGAGGTTTCCTATGTTGGGTGCAAAAATATTTACCATTGTTATATCTTCTTCTTGGGTTGATCCCTTGATCATTATGTAGTGTTCTTCTTTGTCTCTTATAATAGTCTTTATTTTAACATCATTTTGTCTGATATGAGAATTTTTACTCCAGCTTTCTTTTGATTTCCATTTGCATAGAATATCTTTTCCCGTTCCCTCACTTTCAGTCTGTATGTGTCCCTAGGGCTGAAGTGGGTCTCTTGTAGACAGCATATATATGGGTCTTGTTTTTGTATCCATTCAGCCAGTTTATGCCTTTTGGTTGGAGCATTTAATCTATTTAAATTTAAGGTAGCTATCGATATGTATGTCCCTATTACCATTTTCTTAATTGTTTTGGGTTTGTTATTATAGGTCTTTTCCTTCTCTTGTGTTTCCTGCCTAGAGAACTTCCTTTAGCGTTTGTTTTAAAGCTGGTTTGGTGGTGGTGAATTCTCTTAACCTTTGCCTGTCTGTAAAGATTTTAATTTCTCCATCAAATCTGAATGAGATCCTTGCTGGGTAGAGTAACCTTGGTTTTAGGTTGTTCCCTTTCATCACTTTAAATATGTCCTGCCACTCCCTTCTGGCTTGCAGAGTTTCTGCTCAAAGATCAGCTGATAACATTATAGGGATTCTCTTGTCTGTTATTTGTTGCTTTTCCCTTGCTGCTTTTAATATTTTTTCTTTGTATTTAATTTTTGATAGTTTGATTAATATGTATCTTGGCATGTTTCTCCTTGGATTTATCCTGTATGGGACCTTCTGCGCTTCCTGGACTTGATTGATCATTTCCTTTCCCATATTAGGGAAGTTTTCAACAATAATCCTTCAAATATTTTCCCAGTCCCTTTCTTTTTCTCTTCTTCTTCTGGGACCACTATAATTTGAAAGTTGGTGTGTTTAATGTTGTCCCAGAGGTCTCTGAGACTGTCCTCAATTCTTTTCATTCTTTTTTCTTTATTCTGCTCTGAGTTAGTTATTTCCAGTATTTTATTTTCCAGGTCACTTATCCGTTCTTCTGCCTCAGTTATTCTGCTATTGATTCCTTCTAGAGAATTTTTAATTTCATTTATTGTGTTGTTCATCATTGTTTGTTTGCTCTTTAGCTCTTCTAGGTCCTTGTTAAACGTTTCTTGTATTTTCTCCATTTTATTTCCAAGATTTTGGATCATCTTTACCATCATTACTCTCAATTCTTTTTCAGATAGACTGCCTATTTCCTATTCATTTGTTTGGCCTGGTAGGTTTTTACCTTGCTCCTTCATCTGCTGCATATTTCTCTATCTTCTCATTTTGCTTAACTTACTGTGTTTGGGGTCTCCTTTTCGCAGACTGCAGGTTCGTAGTTCCCGTTGTTTTTAGTGTCTGCCCGCAGTGGGTGAGGTTGGTTCAGTGGCTTGTGTAGGCTTCTTGGTGAAGGGGACTAGTGCCTGTGTTCTGGTGGGTGAGGCTGGATCTTGTCTTTCTGGTGGCAGGACCGCATCTGATAGTGTGTTTTGGGGTGTCTGTGACCTTATTATGATTTTAGGCAGCCTCTCTGCTAATGGATAAGTTTGTGTTCCTGTCTTGCTAGTTGTTTGGCATAGGGTGTCCAGCACTGTAGCTTGCTGGTCATTGAGTGGAGCTGGAGATCTCTGGGAGACCTTTTGCCGTTTGATATTACGTGGAGCTGAGAGGTCTCTGGTGGTCCCGTGTCCTGAACTCGGCTCTCTCACCTCAGAGGCTCAGGTCTGAGAACAGGCCCAAGCACCAAGACCCTGTCAGCCACATGGCTCAGAAGAATTGGGAGACTGGGATTGACATATATACACTAATATGTAAAAAATGGATAACTAATAAGAACCTGCTGTATAAAAAAATAAATAAAATAAAATTCAAAAAAAAGAATAAAGGAAAAGGAACAGAAATGATAAATAAATAAAATAAAGTAATTTTAATAAATTATTAAAGTTAAAAAATTATTAAAATTAAAAAATTTACAAAAAGAGGGCAACCAAACCAATAAACAAATCCACCAATGATAACAAGCACTAAAAACTATACTAAGATAAACATAAAAATCAGAAATAAGTCAGTCGCGAAAAGCAAACCCCAAGTCTACAGCTGCTCCCAAAATCCACCGCTTCAGTTTTGGGTTGATTCATTGTCTATTCAGGTATTCCACAGATGCAGAGTACCTCAAGTTGACTGTGGGGATTTAATCCGCTGCTCCTGAGGCTAAACGGTGAAATTTCCCTTTTTCTTCTTTGTTCGCACAGCTCCTGGGGTTCAGCTTTGGTTTTGTCCCCACCCCTGCATGTAGGTTGCCCTCAGGCTTCTGTTCCCGCCCAGACAGGATAGGGTTAAAGCAGTGGCTGATTAGGGGGCTCTGGCTCACTCATGCCAGGGGGAATGAGGGGTACTGTAGTTATAACTGGAACTCAGGGCGAGCCTACGGTGGCAGAGGCCAGCGTGACGTTGCAATAGCCTGAGGCGCGCCATGTGCTGTCCTGGGGAAGTTGTCCCTGGATCACGGGACCCTGGCAGTGGCAGGCTGCACAGGCTCCTGGGGAGGTGTGGATAGTGACCTGTGCTTGCACACAGGATTCTTGGTGGCTGCAGCAGCGGCATTAGAGTTTCATGCCCGTCTCTGGTGTCCGAGCTGACAGCCACAGCTCGCATCTGTCTCTGGAGCTCGTTTAGGCAGTGCTCTGAATGCCCTCCCCTCGCACACCCCGAAACAATGGTCTCTTGCCTTTTAGGCAGGTCCAGAGTTTTTCCCGGACTCCCTCCCGGCTTGATGGACAAATATATTTTGAGCACCTGCTGTATGCCAAGCCCTGTGCCAAGCACTTACAATTCAGAGATAACGAAGACCTGGCCTCTGGCCTCAAGCAGTTCCTAGTCTAGCAGGCTGGCAGCCTGGTATGCCAGCAACTACAGCATGATGAAAGCACAGGTGTCTTTAACACAGGCAGCAACTCCAGAGCTCATTTTCCAGCTCTTTGACTCAGTTGGGAAAGTCACTGAACCTCTCTGTGCCTCCCTTTTCTGATATAGAAAATGAGGACAGTAATGATGATCTGAAGTGTATAAAGGGCCTAGAAGAGGGTCTGCTACATGCAGAATGTGCTGGCCGTTACTGTTGTTGTTGTAATAGAAGACACACACAGTCTAGGCTCCATCTCCTCACCCACCACCACCAAGGGCAAGGTTTTGGGAAGGCTTGGTGAACTGTGTCGTCAAGGATCGGGCAATTGGTCAAGTGGAGAAGGTAGGAGGAAGAGGGAATAGCATGGGAGAAGCAGAGGCATTATAGTCATCTGGCTTGGGGTTGGGTCTCTAACTGCTCCATAAATAGACATGCACTTCTTCTTCCCATTTGAGCCCTGCTCCCCCTCATTTGCAGAGAACCCAGTGCTGCCTGGGCCTGGGCCTATGGGGCTTCTCTGGTGCAGATTAGGTGGTTCTTGGTTTTGCTCATTGCTAGGCTAGAATCCAGTTTCCTTGGGTTTGCTTGTTGAATACCAACTAGTTGTCTGCTTGCAGGTTTCCAAAAGTTTATTGCTATTGACTCTTTATCTATCCTCTTTACCTTTGGAGTTTATACTTTAAAAAAAATCATATACTGGTGTTTTAGTGGGGTTCCAGGAAGGAACAGAGATAAAAATGCACATATACAATCCACCATGTTGAACTGGAAATCCTAAAATCTTTTAATTCCCTCTCTTGATCCATCCTAGTTTGTGTCATCATTTCTTAGGAAGAAGATCCCACCAGACTTCTATTAGCTGACCCTACCTCTAGCCTCTTCCCATACAAAGCTCTGTTCTAGGTTGCATATCTTATTACATTGTCCCAGTCTCTAGGACAGCATTGACCATAGAAATAGTGTAAGCCACATGTGTAATTTTAAATTTTCTAGAGTCCTCATTAAAAAAAATAAAAAGAAGCACGTCAAATTAACTTTAATAATGTAGCTTATTTAACCCGATATATCTAAAATATTATCACTATAAGAAAATTATTGATGAGATCTTTTTTTTTTTTTTTTGCGGTACACGGGCCTCTCACTGTTGTGGCCCCTCCCGTTGAGGAGCACAGGCTCCAGACACACAGGCTCAGCGGCCATGGCTCACGGGCCCAGCCGCTCCGTGGCATGTGGGATCTTCCCGGACCAGGGCACGAACCCGCGTCCCCTGCATTGGCAGGCGGACTCTCAACCACTGCGCCACCAGGGAAGCCCTGATGAGATCTTTTACATTCTTATTTTCAACATAAAGTGTGTATTTTACACTTACAGCACACATCAATTTGAAAGGTAACTTTTCATCGGAATACTTGATCTATGTTTAGATTTCATAAAATCTACAATTAAAAAGTAGATCCACATACCCATGTTGTTCCAAAATATGTAAAAGCTTCCCAATACCAGAGTATGCATTTTTAAATAAATTAATTTACAGTAAAAATTTAATTCCTCCGTTACATGAACCACATTTCAAGTGCCGACAGTGCCATGTGGCTAGAGGCTACTGCATTGGATGGCACAGGGCTAGCACCTCTGGACTAAGGGACACCAAGTCCAGTTGACACCAGGGCCCCCATACTAAAAACAAAGGAATTAAAAGGACTGTTGGTCAATATACTGGATGTTAAGACTTGCAGACTTCTCCTCCGAATGGACCCCAGTGATTGCTGTTGAGCCAGGCTCATAGGCAGGAAACTGGAAGATTCTCTAGGCAGGAAACTGGAAGATTCTCCTCCAGGAAATCTGACCAGTCCAAGAGGAAGGTCCAAACCTATGATATCAAGGGATCCAACTAAACAGTCTAGCAAAATTGTCCTATATTGAGGCCCAGAGTCCCAACCATGAACAGATAGACAAATGCAGACGAAAAAGGACCCCCAAACATGTGAGGAATGCCTCTACCCTGAGACAGACTGAACCACATGGGAGAAAGCAGCTTGAGGGAAAGCGAATGTATAGGAAAACGAAAACATCTAGATATCTAATGATAACAACCCTAGAGAAGCAAGTGAAGATTTCGAAGCCACTAAATTAAAACAGGAGCTATTTAAAAGTAATTTTCAGAAAACAAACAACAACAAGGGCCCTTGGAAATTAGCAGAAACCTGTGAGCAGAAATGAAAGCTTCAATACAAGGGCCAGAAGATATAACTGAGAAAATGTCCCACAAATTACAGTGTAAAGATAAGGAGATGAAAAATGAGAAAGAGAAGATTAAAACATTAGAGGATTAACTCAGAAGATCCAGTAGCTGAAATATAGAATTCTAGACATAAAGAGGAGAAAATGGTGGGGAAGGAAACATTTTTAAATTTTTTTTTTTCAGGAAAATACCCTGGAGCCAAAGGACATGAGTTTCCATAATAAAAGGTCCCATTCAGTACCTAGCAAAATGAATAAAAATAGAGTCACTCTAAGGCATAGAAGGGAAATTTCAGAACCCCGGAGCCAAACAAAATATCCTAAAAGTTTTCAGAAAGGGGTAAAAAAAAAAGTTTACAAATAATGCATCAAAATATGATTGACATGAAATTTCCCACTGATAACTCTGAAATCTAGAAGAAAATTAAGCAAAGCCATCCAATTACTGAGGGAAAATAATTTTCAACTCAGAATTCTATACTTATTCAAAATATCAAATAAGTGTAAAAGTAGAATAAAAACACTTAGAGACTTACCACATGAAAAAAAAAAAACTGCCTCCCATGACCCCTTTCTCAGAAAGTTACTGGAGGATACACTCTACCAAAATGAGGAAATAAATGAAGAAAGAAGATGACATGAGATCCAACAGGGGACCTGGTACAAGTGAGAGGCCAAGGGACTCTTAGGACACAGTGAAGAGTGATGGAGTATGGTCTCTGTGCAGCAGGCAGAGAGGTCAGCAAGCCAGCTTGGAGTTGGTCAGAAACTTCATACTTCTTCAAGAAGACACTGATGAACTGAGACAGGAAGACAAGAGTACAGCCATTTTGGAAAAGGACCGGGGAAGAGCCTTGGGCAAAACAGGCCTTGCAAGCTAAAGAACAAAGGTGCTGGGGACCTGAGTCCCAGATACAAAAAGCCGGGCTCACAGGAATAAAAGATTAACTTCATCTCTGTTACACTAACAGTATACCTAGTTGCCATAAGACAAGAAGCTCAACTATACATTTTAATCTTATCTGTTTCTGAGCTTTCTTGCAGAAAATTCTCATTCATTTCTTTCCCCTCACAGAAGCACTCCCAATTCCTGATAGCCACCCTGGAGCCTCTGCTGCTGATCAAAGAAGTTTGATGACCTCTGGAAATTATCAGTGATCATGAGACAAACCCTCCCTTTTGTTTTGCAGCTTACTCCTTCTACTCAGGGAGCGGGCACTTTTTTTTTCCACCTTCTCCCTTATGCACAAGCAATCTCTTTTAATAAAAAGCTTTGTGTGCCTAAGCTTCTTGTGGAAGCAATATTCATTTCTATGGTGTTGCTGTTCCAAGAATCTGGAAAGGGACCAGTAACAGAAACACCTTATATGTTTGAACATACTGAGAGTAGATTTAGACATCTGGGAGAGGGGTTAGGGGTTGAGTGAGTGATGAGTACGAAGAAAAGTATGGAAAAAAATTTAATGGAAGATAATTATAAATTCCCCAGAGATCAAAAAGTTGTGCAAGAAAGGACAAGTAATAACTAAGCTGCAAATAAAAATTACATAGTCATAATCTTGATCAAACCAAAATTATCATATGATTATAAAGGGAAGATGGGGAGTTGCAGAAGTGTGCGGTGTGTGTACATGAGGGTGAAAAAAAACTAAATTCTCACCATAGAGGAAGCAACAGATGAGACTAAAACTGAACTACCAAGAAGTAGCAGTATGAATAGAAAATTCAGAGATAGAGGTAAATACCAAAATAACCACAAAAGGAGATGTGACTTGACACAGTGGAGTGAACTGGGGTGGGGACAGCGGTATTTTTTAAAGGACCTGTAGAATTACCTGACTCTTTAAACTACAGTCACATTGAACTTCGATAAGAATTAAAACTTTAAACAGGAGAACTCTTTAGACACTAGGATAGATAGAATTTTCTAATTTCAAGAAGGAAAAAGAAACAGGAGAGTATTAGTCAGCTTGTGATGCCATAGCAAAATACCATAGACTGGACATCTTAACCAACAGGAACTTAACCTTGGTAGCTCTGGAGACGAGAAGTCTAAAATCAAGTTCCCCTAGGGTCAGTTCCTGGTGAAGGCTCTCCTCCTGGCTTGCCACCTTCTCACTGTGTCTTCATAGGTCCTCTTCTTATCAGGCCACAGTCCGATCTGATTAGGGCCCCACTCTTATGTCCTCATTTAACCTTGATAACCTCCTAAAGACCCCATCTCCAGATACAGTCATATCGGGGGTTAGGATTTCAACATTTGAATTTGTAGGGTGGCACAGTTCAGTCTACAGCAAGGAGTCCGGACTGATTACGTTGTTTGACTAGGTGAAAGGATGGGATGTTACCACAAAGATACAAAGTGCAGGTGGGGGAAGGGACAGATGGCTAGTCAATAGGTGATGGCAAATTCCATCTTAGGCTAAGTCTGCAGTGCTGGTGGGACACCTGAGAGGAGCCATCCTGTTGATGATTGTACATAGGAGTCCAGAGCTCAAGGTTCAGGTCAGAGCTGGAGACAGTATTTACAGAGAATAGTTAAAACCACAGAATTTCTGGGAATGGAGTGGGGATAAGAGGAAAGAGAAGGCAAACTCAGACCCCTAAAGACCACCAACACTTAAAGGTCAGTGAGTCTCATGAAGAGGAGACCTTAAGGAAACTGAGGATGTGATCAATAGTTAAATGCACCAGAGAGACCCAAGTACATAAGGATTGAAAACTATGCACTTTGTTTGATGGTGAGGACATTGGTAGGTCACCCAGAGCAGGTTGAGTGGGTTGGTGGGGACAGAAGCCATGCTACCCTAAGTTGAGGAGCAAACTTGAAATGAGTGGACGGGGCATGAGAAGACAGTAGAGCACTCTTTCCAGATGTTTGGCTGTGAAGGAAAAGAGAGCGTTAGGGTGAAGGTATGGCTTCAAGCCCAATGGTCATGTGCTTAGGAGGAAAGCCAGGAGGGAGAGAAGATATGGAAGAGACAAGTGGTAGCTGAGAGAGTGGGGCTACAGTGGATATGAGAGGGGCAGGGACACAAAGCCATGGTGATGGGGTAACTCTTAGGAAGAGCACGCCTCTATAGGAATGGGAGAGAGTAGGAGAGAAGGGTAAAGGCGGGTACCGTAGGAGAAAAGGATAAAACATAGAGGCTGGATCATCCCCACAATTCAATCTCTTTCGAGTACTTCTCCCAGGAGTTACTGAGTAAGAACACTTTGTCACCCTCTATGGTGTATTTTTGCTCCTGCCACATCCATCCTTTCCCCATCTTGCTTGTTTGTGCTCCAGCCCCCTTGTATTTCCTTTTCCTGCCCCTCTTGCCTGTCACTAATACGGTCTTTGCTGAGCCTCCACTTCCACCATGACCAGCCGCATAGCACAGGACAAGCATAAAGGCAACAGAGGGAGGCTGGGACTGAGGTGCCAGGTCCAAGCACCCAATACCCAGCTAATGAGCCTCCAGGAGGTACAAGGAAACACAGCTAGAGGCATAGCTGTCCTTCAGAGAGATGCCTCCCTGGCAGGTGAGGATGATCTGTCACCTTCCTCAACATCGGCCTCATAGATTAAGGAGATGGAAGAGTGCAGGGGAGGTCAGCCCACCAAGACATGAGTCTCATCAGATCCCTGGTCATTTCCGCCACTTTCAGATGAAATACAAAATATTCTCAGACCCACAAGGTTGTACTTTCAGGATTCACTGACTGAGAAAACACAGTTCAAAAGGCTTCCCTGAACCTACTACTGTCTTTAAGTTTTTCTCACAAGAGCGTCTACAGATTTGCAACATATGTGAATATACAATTTCAAGATATACCTGTCTATAAGCAATGCTTGGTGACTGTATGGATCTGTGGAACTCTTTGCAATAAATCTACTTTTTCCCAGCCACCAGGGTCCAAATTTCACTTGTTGGTAAAGATTGATCCAGATTATGTCGGAGTTTGGGTGGGAGGTGGGGGGTTGGAGGGAATACTCTGCCATGGCAGAGGAGCACCTGCATGAGATCAAACCAGATATCAGCAAGATCAGGGAATGGAAATCCTCCCAGAGCCAAGATTCTATGGGAAGATGGAGTTCTAAGTGTCTTCATCTCCTCCTGTGTGAAGTCTGCCATCCATGCCTGCAGGCACCAAAGAGTAATATCTAAATAAGTGTGTGACTCTCCACATCTAAATGAATGTGTAGAGATCACTAGAGTGAAAAACTGTTTAAATTAGTAACTGTGTCAGTTATTATGTGCATCAATGTTCTCTCCTCAGTCTTATGATAATTATCCTTGTCCCTCTATCTCCACCTACTCAATTTTGCAATCCATTATGTACCAGGCTAGATGCTATGTACATCATATATGCCATCTCATTTAATCTTGACAACACCTTCATGGAGTAGGTATTATTATCCTCATCTTACAGATGTGGAAACTGAGGATCAGAGAGGTCGACTGTTTTGCCCAAGGTCAGATAGCCAATAATTGATGCAGTTAGAATCCAAACCCAGATTCTGGATGGTACAAATTCTCTTTTCACTACAGGATGTCACGTTCTTTCCCTCTGAACTACAGAAATTGTATTGAGAGACAGAGTAGAGGTAGGAGTGGTAGTCATTTTTTAAACTTCTAGGCAGAAGGAACTCCTCCTAATAGCATTTCCATAATTAGAATGCATTTTTTCTGATAGTTATAATTCAGGCAATTGCAGTGACATTCAGCTGAAACCTGGCATGCAAGATGTTCATTTCTCTTAAAAGTTCACTTTTAATTGGCCCCAGTTCTTTCCAAGTCTGGAAGAAATACAGAACGTGTACTTCTGATGTTTCCAATGTTGAAGGCTGTTTGACACAGGGTCTCAGTCCCTGGAGTTTTACTGAACTTCCTGGTAAGAGAGGGAGGAACCGGTGAAAGGCAGACAAAGAGGAAAGGAGGGAGGGAGAAAAGGAGGGGCCTGGTCAGAGCACACTATTCCCAAAGGGACTCCAGAATCTGGAATACATTCTGTAAACCACATAGAGTAGGAAAATACCCTGCAAGGAGACCACACTCCCTCACTCCCCACAGATCTCTGGGGATGCATGGGCTATAGCCATGATGTCCCAGTTTATCAGTTTGGACAGTCCTTACTGGGTCTTCCACCATGAGAAAGCGGGCACCCTCAAGAGAAGCTGGACTGTGTTCAGTCAAGTGAGGAAAGAATTAAATAAGACTGTTCTAGAATTCTCAGTGCGCTTCTGGGATTAAGGAATAGCCCAAATCCCAAAGAGTTCTAGAAAACCAAGGAACCAGAATAGTGTCGTGGGGAGAACACAGGATGAAGTGGAGCCAGAAGACGTAGATTTAAGTCCCAGCCCTGCTCCACTACTTGCTATCTACGTAAACTCCTTGAGTCTCAACTTCCTGGACCAAAAAAATTGAGTTAATAATCCCAAGATTATTGTGAGGACTAAATGTGGCATTACATCTAGCCTAGTTCCACCTACTGTTTCTTACTATGGCAAACTAGATATTCTGACAAACCCTCCACTAGGCTAAATAGTCTGGAAATAAACGAGTCAGGAAGAAAGTAAAAAATTCTCAGGGGCCAAAAATAGGGTAAAGATGGAGACCTAAGAGAACACTGAAACCAACTCTCCCTGGAGGGCATTTGGTAAACCCAGATGACCCTGAGCTTCAGTATCCATGACCCAGTAGTTTACAGGGAACAAGAGACAAATGTTATGGCCCATCCAAAGTGGGGAGTCTAACAAGGGAACCACTGTCCCCTACAGAAAGCTAGGAATTCAAAAGGCTGTGTCCTCAAAGGGTAAAGTAGAAGTAACACCCCACCAGAGGGGGCAGTAAAGAAAACTGACTGACTACCTCAGCTCTTGAATTCTAGGTGGAGAAGACAAAAATTTCTGAGAACTGTAACTACAAACCCAGGTTAGAATTGGGATTTGAAGCTCCAATTGTTATTACCTGAACTGTCCACAAAACCTCAAGCTAAGACTGTCACTTAGCTTGTTTATATATATAAAACAGATAATCAACAAGGACCTACTGTATAGCACAGGGAACTATACTCAATATTCTGTAATAACCTAAATGGGAAAAGAATTTTAAAAAGAAGAGATATATGTATATGTATAACTGAATCACTTGCTGTACACCTGAAACTAACACAACACTGTAAATCAACTATAGTCCAATATAAAATAAAAATTTTTAAAAAAAAGAGAGAGAGAGACGTCCCTGTTTAATAGTGTCGCCAGGAGCCTGTCAGAAACAAACAAACCCTTTTTGGAACAACTCATCTTCAATCGAGGCCTCAAATAATTCCTATAGATAAAGTTCCAAGGAAAGTGTAATTATACTCAAAAAAGCTTAACACACAAGGAAATATGACACCATGAGTAAAACAGCATCAACCTCATCATACCCATAACAACTTCAGATATTAGAATTAACAGGCACAAAATTTTAAATGTTTGATATGCTTAGAAATAAAAGGAGGACTCAACATAAGAGTAGGGAGAGAGGAGGAGGGGAGGGGGAGGGGGGAAAAAAGAGTAGGGAGAGCTATCAACATGACCATATACAGATTGAAAAAGAATCAAATACACCATCTACAAACAAAACAATGTAATAGTTGAAATCAAAAGTCAATCAATGGGGCTTCCCTGGTGGCGCAGTGGTTGAGAGTCCGCCTGCCGATGCTGGGCACACGGGTTTGTGCCCGGGTCTGGGAAGATCCCACATGCTACGGAGCGGCTGGGCCCGTGAGCCATGGCCGCTGAGCCTGCGCGTCCGGAGCCTGTGCTCCGCAGCGGGAGAGGCCACAACAGTGAGAGGCCCGCGTACCGCCAAAAAAAAAAAAAAAAAAAAAAGTCAATCAATGGATGTAACATCATTAGACACACTTAATGAGAGATTTCATCAAGGCTGAAGCAAATCTGAAAAAAAAATTACCCAAATGCAGCGTAGAAGTAAAAAAAACTTTCTGAATATATGAAAGAGAGGTTAAGAGACATGGAGGCTAAAGTGAGAAGTTCTAACTTACATCTAACCAAAGCTTCAAAAGGAGAGGAGAGAGAGGTAGGGGAGAAGCATTATTTGAAGATCTGGTGGCTGAGACTTCTTCAAAACTAAAAAGACATTGATCCTAAGATTCAGCATATTCCAAGCAGAATAATTAAAACAAAATCCACTTCTAGACATAATGATTCTGCAGAACAACAAAGGCAAAGAAAAAACCTTTAAAATAACCAGGAAAAAAAAAAAGACAAAAAACAATCAAACTGACAGGTGACTTCTCAATTAAAGCCAAAAGACAATGGAATGATATTTTCAAGTGCTGAGAAAAAAATAAATTGTACACCCAGCAAAATTTTTATCAAGAATGGGGGGTGAAACTTTCAGATGAAAATTGATACAGGTGTCATCAAAAGACCTTCACAGCGCCAGTTATCAATGTATTGTTTCTCAGCTCCAAATTCACCCTTCTGCTCTACAAAAGTGGAGATGAGCTCTTTAAATACTTTTCTTTTGCCGGCTGGCATCTTATTAAGCTTTGTCAATAGAGGGCACTGGAGAGATATTGCAGGGGAGTTTTTCTTCCTGGTTCCAGTTCTTAACCTTTCATAAATACAGTATATATGAGACAAATATATATAGTAGTAGTAAAGAATATAGGAATAACAGACACAGGAAAGAGCCTATATTACTATATTCTCTTTGCTACTTATTACCCAATCCCTTATTACTCTAGTCCCCATTATAGTTAATAATTCTTTATATTAAACTTTCCCTGCTCAAATTACTGTGTGGTTTCTCTCTCCTGATTGGACCCAGATTAATATCTGCACTAAAGGGCATGCTTAACTCATTAGAACGGTGAGCACAGATAGAAGGTCTGAGATGCAATAGGACTGATAACCTAAGAAGGTGGTAACTATGGGTCCGTCTGAAAAATACACATTCATTTCCTTCTTCATCTTCTTAAGCCTGGTACCTCTAAAGCAAATCTCTTAAGAACGTCTCCCCCTCTAGAAAAGGCAGAATTGTGGCTTGATGAAAGCATGAGCTTTGGAGTCAGACAGAGCAGGTGTAAATTACAGTTCTGCCACTTGCCAGCTTTGTGACCTCAGAGAAATTTCTTAACCTCTTTAAGCCTGTTTCCTCTTCTGAAAACTGAGATAACGATGACTCACACATGTGCCATGAAACTTAACTGAGATAACCCATATGAAAATGTCCAGAACATAGCAGCTTCTCTATTTCTTTTGAAGAAACCATTTATAGACACTTTCCCCCAGAAATCCCTGAATCCCTCTCCTGGTCATAGAGCTTTCTTTCCTCCAGCGGACTTCCATGCTCTTGAAAGAGCATCTTCATTAGTTGATGTCTGTGCATGGCTCAGGAGAAGAAAAGTGCTGAGCCAGCGCTTTCTACCACCTGGTTCTCTTCCCTACCTAATGAACTTCTAAATCTTTAAATCTGAGCCTTGGGTATCTAGCCCTCATGCTGTAATTAGATCCAGGAGAGACCGACTGTCCTGAGCCAAGGACGAAGTGGCAAAGCAGGGTAAATGCTTCCACATTCTCTAAGGGTATTTGCTGTGCTGTGAGTTTTGAGTCAGCCCATCTTTGCTGGCACTGACTGAGCCATAATATTAGGTAATATACAGGGATGGTGGAGAAGGGAGAAGTTTGACATCAAGATTCTCCCCCAAGTCCATACCATAATCTGGGTATCAGCCAGCTGTGCCCACCTACCATGTGTTTGAGTGTAGCTGGTCTGAGTGGCTGCCAACTGGACCCTGCACTATTCAGTCATTCAGCCACTCAGTCACCACTCTGTCAGTGACACAAACAGCATTCTGTGTGCAAAGCCCAGCATGAGGACCTGCACCAAACAAATGGAAACTTACACAGGGCCCCTGTCCCCTGGGCTCATTCAGAAAAGAACAAGGCGAACTCTCAGTTTCACAATCTTAGCATTAGAAAGGCCTCAGGAGTTGTCTAGTGCCTCTCCTTCCCAACCCAGGACTTTCAGCATCTGATGGAATGTTTCCAAGGATGGGGAATTCACATTCTCCAGCGTAGGGTCTCCCATGAGAGGAGAGACGAGCATTAGAAAATTCTTCTGTGCTTGCAGCTGAGAATTTCTTCCACGAATAAAAGAGTATATGATGCCAACCCCAAAATAGCAGGGCTGGTGTCTGAACTACCAGGGGTGATTGGAGTGTCGCAGGACCAGCAGTCAGAGGATAGTCTTTAGCGATTGCTTCATGGCTGGGACCTCCCACTGATGTCTTCTGAATCAAAAAGCCTCTCCCCAGACAGGGGAATTTCCACTTCTGGGAAGAGACTAAACATATTTTCCCCTATTCCTCCTGCTAAGTATAACAAAAAGCCCTTGATACTATATTCAAAAACCTGAGAAGCATCTGAAAAATGGAGATAAGTAGGCAGATCAGCTAGAGACCATGGAACCAAGGAATGAGACAGTGATGAGTTGCCTGGGTTTTCTTTTTGCTTCCTACATCCTAGACATGGTGCTAAAGAAACCAGCAGCCTGAAAATGCCAGGAGCTGCAGACCAAAAAAGCTCCAACAGAAGCCTGCTCTCTCTAGCCAAAGAACCAGAAAAGGAGCAGCCTGGTAAGACAGAAGAGTTTTACTCAATAACTACTCTACTCCCACAAACACCACATAAAAAATCTGTAGCCTCATCCCCATCTATGCCAGCAAAGCTGAGTGAGGAGCCCAGATTTCCATTCTGGTGAGGCCATGATGAGGCACCCTAACAACCCAGTCAGGTGGTGTCAACGAAGGACAAGTAGGAAGCTGAGACTTATATCCCTGCAGCAGTAATGAGGCCAACCACGCCCCTCCTGCAGTCTGGATGAAGTGCCAGACCTTCATCCCTATCTGGCAGTAGTGAGGCAACCTTCCACTCCTCACTGCAGTGGTGTTGCCAAGGCCCTAGTGGAGAGTCACCACCTCCCAGCAGTAACGGGGCCACCCCCGATAGTGTCAACAGAGGTTGAGTGAGGAATCTGCACTGCTGCTATCACCTAGCAGTAATGAGGCAGCAACCCTCCTCCCCTTGTCAGAGCTGTGTCAAAGAAAACCAAACAAAACAGGAGGTTTGAACATGATCCAGGGTCTTATAACGTAATACAAAAATGTCCAGGTTTCAGACAAACATTTCTTCTCATATCAAAAACCAGAAAAATCTCAAACTGGATAAAAAATTCAATCAAAAATGCCAACCCCAAGATGAAAGAAATGTTAGAATTATTTGACAAAGATCTTAAAGTAGCTTAGAAAAAATGCTTCCATGAACAATGACAAACATGCTTGAAACAAATGAAAAAATTGGAAAGCCTCAGCAAAGAAAAAGTTTCAGCAAGGATATAGAAAATATAAAGGAGAACTAAATTGAAATTTTAAAACTGAAAATACAAAGCTCTGTGCATGAGCTCAACAGAAGAATGAAGGGAATGGAGGGGGGAAAAAATCAGTGAACTGGAAGCTAGAACAATAGAAATTACTCAGTCTGAACAACAGAGAGAAAATAGACTGAAAAAAAGGAACAAAGCTTCGGGGACCTGTGAGACCATGACAAAACATCTAATATTCATGTCACTGGGTCCCAGAGGGAGAAGAAAAAGAGGGCAGGTATGAAAAAGAATTCAGAGAAATAAAAGCTGAAAACTTTTTAAACTTGGCAAAATAGATAAACCTAGAGATTCAAGAAACTAAGGGAATCCCACATAAGAGAAACCTAAAGAAATTCCAACATATCATATCATAGTTAACATTCTAAAAACTAAAGACAAAAAAAGTTTTTTTGAAAGAAGCAAGAGAAAAATATTCTACCTATATGGAAAAAAAAATTTTAATGACAGCAGATGTCTCATTTAAACTATGAGCACTGGAGAGTTCTCACAAACATTTAAAGAATAACACCAATTCTACACAATCTCTTCCAAGAAATAGAAGAGGAAGGAATGCTTCCCAATTCATTTTATGAAGTTAAGATTACCCTCATATCAAAACCAGAAGAAAACCGTACAAAAAAGAAAACTACAGACCAATATCCCTCATGAATTCACAGACAAAAATCCTTAACAAAATATTAGCAAATAGAGTTTGGCAAAATATAAGAAGAATCATACCATGACCAAGTGGAGTTTATTCTAGGGATGCAAGGCTCACTCAATATTCAAAAATCAATCAATATAATCTACTATATTAACAGGCAAAAATTTTTAAATCACATGATCATGTCAATCAATGCAGACAAAGCATTAGACAAAATTCAGCACCCATTCAGAATTAAAAAAAAAAAACCCTCAGGAAAATAGAAACAGAGGGGAACTTCCTCAACTTGATAAAGAGCATTTATAAAAAACCTACAGCTAACATTATATTTAATGGTGAAAAACGGAATGCTTTCTCCTTAAGATCAGAAACAAGTCAAGAATGTTCACTTCTCACTACTCTTATTCAACATAAGAATACGAAAGGCAGTGGTGGTATGATGAATTGGGAAATTGGGATTGACATATATACACTAATATGTATAAAATGGATAACTGATAAGAACCTGCTGTATAAAAAAATAAATAAAATTAAATTAAAAAATTTTAAAAAAGAACAGATGAAAAATGAATATTAAAGATTATGCTTAAAAAAAAGAATATGAAAGGCAATGCTGGAAGTTCTGGCCAATACAATAAGGCAAGAAAAGAAAAGGCATGCAGATCAGAAAGAAAGAAAGAAAACTGTCCCTATTTGCAGAGGATGTGATTGTCTATGTAGAAAATCCCAAGGCATCTACAAATTGGCCAAAAAGTTTGTTCGGGTTTTTTCCATAAGATGTTACAGAAAAACCCAAATGAACTTTTTGGCCAACCCAATTATTCCTAGAACTAATAAATGAATTTAACAAGGTCACAGGATACAACACGAACACACAAAAATCATTGTGTTTCTATGTACTAGCAATGAACACATGCACATGGAAATTTAAAATACTAAGTCCCTCCAAAAATGAAATATTTAGGTGTAAATCTAACAAAAGTAGTCAAGATGTATATGCTGAAAACTACACAATACTGAGCAAAGAAACCAGAGAGGAATTAAATAAACAGAGAAATGTTTCACACTCATGGACTGGAAGACTCAACATAGCAAAAATGTCAATTCTCTCCCAACTGATATACAGGTCTAATGCAATTCTTACCAAAATCCCAGAGAGATTTTTTTGTAGATATAGACAAGATTATTCCAAAATTTATAGGGAAAGGTAAAAGAACAAGAATAGCTAAAAAGAGTTTTGAAAAAGAATACAGCAAAAGAAATCAATGCATGCAATTTCAAGACTTAAGACACTAATCAAGATTCTGTGGTATTAGCAGAAGGATAGGCACAGTGATCGATGGAACAGAAAAGAGAACCCAGAAACAGACCCCCACAAATATGCCCAATGGATTTTTCACAAAGGTAGAAATGCAATCCAATGAATGCAAGATTACACCGCAACGAAGAGTAGCCCCCGCTCGCAGCAACTAGAGGAAGCCCATGCACAGCAACAAAGACCCAACGCAGCCATAAATAAATAAATTTATTTACTTATTTTTTAAAAAGAAAGAAAAAAAAAAGCTACAGACAGGGAGAAAATATTTGCCGACCACTTATTCGACAAAGAACTATATTCAGAATATATAAAGAACTCTCAAAACTCAACAGTATAAAAAAACAACCCAATTAGAGAATGGGCAGAGGAAAGGGAAAAGTCATGTCACCAAAGAGAATATACAGATGGCAACTAAGCACATGAAAACATGTTCCAACAACGTCATTGCTTACTAGGGAAATGCAAATTGAAACCACAATAAGATATCAAAGTGGTTAAAATAAATAGTGACAATACCAAATGCTGACGAGGATGCACAAGAACTGTATGGCTCATATGTTGCTGGTAGGAATGTAAAACGGCACAGCCACTCTGGAAAACTGTTTCTTTTAAAAGTCAGCATTCAACTACCGCGCAATCCAGCAGTTGCACTCCTCTGCACTTATCCCAGCGATATAAAGACTTATATTCACACAAAAACCTGTACATTATAGTAATTTTCTTTACAACAGCCAAAAGCAGAAATGACTTGGATGTCCTTCAATGTGTGAGTGATTAAACAATCTGTACCATGGCATACTACTCAGCGATAAAAAGGAATAAACTATTGATACACTCAGCAACTCAGACAGATCTCCATAGAATTATGCTTAGCAGGGGAAAAATAAAATCAATCCCCAAAGTTTACATACTGTATGATTCTATTTATATAACATCCCTAAAATGACAAATTATAGAAATGGAAAACAGGTGAATGTTTGCCATGGTTAAAGAGGGGAGGGGGAAGGAGCGAAGCAAGTGTGGCTGTATAAAGGCAACAGGAGGGATGCTTGCGGTAATGGGTGAAACGTTCTGCATCTTTATTATACCAATATTGATATCCCGGTTTTGAAATTGTACTATAGTTTTGCAAGATGCTGACATTGGGGGAAATGCAGAAAGGGAACAAAGGATCTCTGTATTATTTCTCTGCATGTGAATCTGTAATTATTTCACAATAAAAGTTTAAATTAAAAAAGAAAAGTACCCTCCCCATTTCCAGTAGCCCTTGATTTAGTCATTGCTTGGCCTTTTACACCAAGCTCAAAGCCAGACTGCTGAGAGCCGGAGCCAGGCCTGCCCTCTCAGCATTTCCCCTATGCTGACAGTGAGGTCAAGGGCAGCCTGCTGGCATCAGGCCTATCAGGAAAGACTGACTCTTAAAAGACAGGATTCAGGGAAGGAAGCAAGCAAGCCTACCTAGTATGGGAGCTTGGAGCAGCAGACTGCCCATCCCAATCATTGTCCAGTGCCCACCAGAAGGTCACTAGGTCCTTGGTGATATGAGACAATGCATCTCTTGGTCACCTGGCCTTGTCCCAGGAGCCAAATGTAAAGTGAGGCCTTAGTTCCTTGGGTCAGTCATTTTTAGGATGTGCAGAGTGGCAGAGAACCTCTGGATTATTCGTTTTGTGGCCATCTAACTAAGGCTACAAGCATAGCAACGCTACTCCTCCAAGGAGTAAATTTGTGGAGGTGATCTGATTATGCACAGATATGGTCTCATTCTCTTTCAGTCCCCTGCAGTTCTCCAAAACTCTCCCATCAGGCTTCCCTGGTGGAGCAGTGATTAAGAATCCACCTGCCAATGCAGGGGACACGGGTTCGAGCCCTGGTCCGGGAAGATCCCACATGCCATGGAGCAGCTATGCCCGGGTGCCACAAATACTGAACCTGCGCTCTAGAGACCGCGAGCCACAACTACTGAAACCATGAGCCACAACTACTGAAGGTCGCACGCCTAGAGCCCTTGCTCCGCAGCAAGAGAAGCCACCACAATGAGAAGCCTGCACACCACAACGAAGAGTAGCCCCCGCTCGCCGCAACTAGAGAAAGCCTGAGTGCAGCAACGAAGACCCTACACAGCCAAAAATTAATTAATTAATTAATTAATTTTTAAAAAATCAAAACTCTCCCATCACCAGAGTCCCTGAAGCACCTAACACTTTTCGAGCCATGCATCCTGCTGGTATATTTTAGCAGAAGTGAGTCTAATGTGGATCTTAACCTGGAGGCTGAAGGAGTCTGTCTCCGCAAGTCATGGATGCTGGAAGCTGCTCCTCAGAGAAAGTCTACTGACCTTTGGTGACACCTGGACCCGAGTCAGAACACCCCTGGATTGTTGTGGGAAGTCTGGGGTGCAATAGCTTGAGTGGAAGATTGGCAGGCAGCTGTGTGTCTGGAAAGGGTGGAAACTGGAGAAATCTGAAAGAACTGCAGCTACCCAACCTGGAGGGGAGGTGGCTGGGGTCATGGCTGCTGCCTTCAGAAATCTGGGGGCCGTCATGGAGAAGGGGAGCTACGCTCTGTGTTACTCCCTGAGTGACAGCAGGTGGGATAGCATGAAAGAAACTACAAACAAACCCATTTTATTTTCTGGAGCTTCCGCAGTGGTGGAATGGACTGCCTGGGGCCACAGCAAGCTCTCAAAGCCTATGGAGATGTTAGGGCTGATGGCCCTTTGAAAGGAACGTTGTGGGGCTAGAATCTCAGATGATTTAAAGACTTTCAGAAGAGGGGCTGGACCAGAACAGATAACTCTATGGATCCTTGAAGCACTAATTCTGATTGCAAGCATCCAGGCCTGTTAGAGATCAGGCCTGTTAGGGAGTCAGGATCCATGCTGCAGGTGGCAGGTCTTCAACAGGGACCATGCAAACGCTGAGTTTCCAACCCCAGCAAACTCCTGGGGTCAGATTCCTGCTTTCTCAGGACCCAGATATCATGTTGAAAACTCCTGAAAGAGGAGGAAACCTCACCTGTGGAGAGCTCAGGGCGTTCTCCCAGAGGACACAGCTACCTGGGAAGCAATAAAGTGTTCTGAGTAAAGAACCAAGTGCCGTCAGGGAAAAGCTCCTGGGAGCTCCACTCAGCACCAACAGCTCAGCTAACCGCAAGCCCAGTCTGAACCACACTGGCCTGAGCAGAGGCCACCTTATAAACACACCTGCAAGACACATGTGCTGACCTGCTAGTCCAGCCTCCTACACCTGCTGTCCAGCTGGTCTTTGCTTTAAATCTGAAGTCAGCAAAGTTTTTCTATAAAGAGCCTGATGAGAAATATTTTAGATTGCCTGGGCCATATCGTCTCTGTGGTTGCAAATACTCAACTCTGAGGTTGTAGCATGAAAGCAGCCAGAGATAGCCTGCGAATGAACGTTGACTGTGTTCCAATAAAACTTTGTGTAGGAAAACTGGTGATGGGCCAGATTTGGCCCATAGGCCATAGTTTGTCCACCCCCGATGTCAACTCATGACTACCTTAGCCTGGCAGGCTGGATTCTCGCTGATTCTGAGTTACATCCATCAAAGAGCCCTTCCCCTCTGTGTCTGGCCCATTCTCCCAGCCTCCTCCAGGACTTTTGGTTCCTTTGCGGTGGGCCAAGGCCAAAGAACCCACGCCTGGGTACCTCCAGTCTCCCATGCCACTCCCTGCCTCTTGCTGTATTCTCTAAGACACAAAATGTCTTGCGGTTGTCCCAAGTTCCCCTCCCTGCCCTTGCTCATGCCGTGCCCTCTACCTGGACTGCTCTACCTCCCCCTCTTCACCAGCCGCTTCTTCAACCCTTCAAAAGCAGCTCAGCCATCTGATCTTTTGGAAGGCTTCTCTGTACCACCCTCCATCACTCTGCAGCCCATGCTGAGCTAGAGGCCCCTTCCTTTCCACTCCTGTAATACTCCATGATTTCGCAACTGTTTGAAAATTATCCATTTGTTGGTCTGATTCTCTAATTAGGCTGGGGATTCCCAGAGGGCAAGAGTAGTGTCTCACTCATTTATGTGCCGCTAGCACCCAGCCCTGGCTCAGAGTAGGTGCCCCGTAATGGCTGAGAGAACAGTCAGCTGGAGGAATGAATCACCGTGCCTGGCCTTTTGCAGGGAGTCGCCGTGCTCTGCATGCGCATTTCCACATCTCCTCACATATTGCCCTGGAGCTTTGTGCAAGCATTTTTCCCCAAGTCTGACTCTCATTTCCATCCCCACCCCCTCTGCCTGTCTAATGTTTTCACACTCGGTTCTCTCCTTGGAAGGTTGAAACTTCATCCCCCTTCTTCTCGGGACTTCATGAGTGCCCCACACCCTGCACCTCAGCCCCTCCTCAGAGGTGAGCATTTCTCTAGCAGAAATTATCAGGAGTTGAGGCATTTCACCTGAGAATTAATAAGAAGTTTTCAAACCTGAGAGCATCATCACCATGAGAAGATGCTCTGGGTTTGGTTGGTAGCCAGAGGAGCCTGTGGTTGCCAAGAGGTTGGCAATGTAAGAAGAAGGAAAATCCAAGCCCAGATTCCAGCCAGAGAGGCACAAGGAGGGGGTGAAGGGGAGGGGAGAGAAAGCGTGAGTCACAGCCAGCGGAAAAGCTGAAGACCCTGCCTTCACCAGCTCCTCCCGGCTGTACACTCAAGTCAAACATCAGTACATTCGGCCTGGTCAGTCTTTAAAGTTTCCCTGTACCAGAATGGGGAGAAGGTTGGAAGTTTCAGTTCCATTAGCAGGGCTGCGGGTGGGGCACCAAGAGAGACCTGGACCTCCACGTTCTCATAAACTTATTGACTCCCCCAAGCCCCTATCATGTTGACCCAGGCCGTAAGACTGGGCTTCTGCCTCTATTTCCCTGCCAGCATGTCAGTCTCTGCTGGTACTGCCCGTGCCCTGAGCCCCAGCCTCCATGATTATAGTATGGCTCCTGACCTAGCTCTGGCCACCATTGCCTCTGGGGTCCAGGATCCCTCCTTCTGCACTCTCTGTCCTTTCCACCCACCTGACACCAGATGCTATACTGATCCTCTCTGAGTCTCACCACTTCATGAGATGCCTACTGCCCCTCCTAGGTCTCCAGATTGTCATGCCGGCCCATGCCAGGCTTCCGTGCTCTGCACACCCATGGACATTTCATTTGGAAACCTGGCCGCCACCACAGGGACCGACCCAATAGCCCTACCAAGCTCCAGACCTGATCAGCCCTGGCACCTCTTTTGCCCACAGGCCTGGTCCTGCTACGCCTTCATAGTCCTCCCACCAAGCTGTCACTCGTGTCAGCCAGACCCTATGCAGGAGAAGGGGAGGCATGGAGGGAGCCTTCCCCTTAAGGCATTTTAGCTACTGGCACTGGCCCCTCTGGGAGAAGTATACCCTTTGAGCTCTGAGACTGCACCCCTGGAAGCCCATCCCACCTGGTTCCAGGGCCTGAGGCCTCTCCTGGTCAAGCAAGTGGAAAGGTTTGACTATCCCCAGCTCTACCAAAGGCTGAGGGGAGAAAGAAGTCTAGGTCTGCAGGGCAAGGACCCTGACAGGGGCCCAGGAACACCGGCCTGGATGGCCTGGGGGCTCTGGCACTGAACAGGGTCCTGCCAGGGACAGATTACGCGGAGTGAGCTGCATCCACCTCCCACGAGCTGGGAGCAGCATAGGAAGGTATTAGGGAAAAGGAGAGTGGACAGGAGGTTAGCAAGACCAGGGAGGGAAGCTGCCCTCTCCACCTCCCCCTGACCCAGCTGGGAAGTTAGGTCTCATTCCTTCTGACCTAACTTCCCAGCACAGGGCAGTTAGGTCAGAAGGAATGAGAGTCCTAGATCAGAGCCAACCTGCTGAGAGTCAGGCTTTGAATGGCCCCCTCTCCCTGAGCAGTTTCCCAAGGCCTCGCACCGGGCTGGGAGGTCTCAAGCCTGACTCTCATCTTTGGCAAAACCCTTGCCAATGGGTATATTGTCCTTATCTTTTTTTTTTTTTCAAGATACTTTTTTTTTTTTTGGCCACACCATGCAGTATGAGGAATCTTAGTTCCCCGACCAGGGATCGAACTTGTGCCGCCTGCAGTGGAAGCACAGAGTCTCAACCGCTGGATTGCCAGGGAATTCCCAAGAGACTTTTTATTTTTTTAACCAGGTCACAACACTAAGCTTCTGGCCCATTCTGTCAATGCACACGCTACAAACGCTTGCTCAGCAGTTGAGGGGCACACTTTAGTATTGATAGCATGTTTGAAAAGTGAATAAAAATCCATGTAAAACAAATATTCAAATAGTTTCCATAGGAACACAGACAAGTGTGACCCCGTCACCTAGTCTTCCACATCGTTACATCTGTGCCAACCCTACTCACGTGAACATCTCAAAACTAGCAGTAATTAAGTTAAATGTCCTCCCCAAACCCTTAAATCAAGCTAAACTCACAGTTAAGAGCTACAGGAATTGTTGAGGGGAAGGACGTTTAGAGAGGGTAAGTGACCTAGGTGACACCACAAGTGATGGGGTCTGGATTTCACGCTGCTCTGCCCCCTTTCCGCAGCATGACACAACCTCCCTAGGACACACATCCAAGAGGAAGGCAGGGGAAACAGGAGCAGAGTCAGCCCCAGGCGATGGGACTGGTGGGGCTGAGATGAGCGTGTGCCTGGGAGGCGTGGTGCAGGCAGGCCTCCCGCAGAAGCAGCTGCCTGCGTGGGAAGCAGGAGACAGAGAGACACCAGGTCTTCACTCAGGCACAAGGGACCAGTAGGTGGCCAGACTCTGAACAGTGGTATCCAGTGAGCGCTGCTACCCAACAGCAGTGCTTGAGGCCTGACGACTGGGGCCCTGAGTGCCCAGAGGAACAGCCTCCATTTCTCTCCCATGAGCTTTCTCCTCTACAAGAGTATTCTCCCTCCTCCTGGAGCTCTGAGTTTCCTGGAACAGAATCCAGACTCTGCAGCATCCTCCTTTTGGCAAGGTTCCATCAATTAATCTTTCACCCACATTGATCCACTGAAAAATGACTTCCTCATTATCCATCTTGCAGAGTTTCCACTTGGCAGTCTGAATGGCAAAGTCTGCGGTCAAACTCCAATGCTCTCTGGGCAGGGGGAGGGCCAGGGCTTTGGAGTCAAACAGATCTGCGGGAGAGGCCCAGCTCTGCCACCCTCCAGCTGTGAGACCTTGGGTGAGTTACTTGGTCTCTCGGAACCTCAGTTTCCCCACTTGTAAAACAGCTTAAAAGAACCCCCTTCATTGAGAAGACACACTGCACAATTCAGCTGAGATTTTTACAAATGGCTATATAAGGGTAAGATCTGTTTTCATTAGTATTGTTTTTTAACTGGTTCCCAGGCAGACTGAGGCTGGCCTCTAGCTTCTAGGCCTCAGAGAAGCGAAGTTGAGGGCACAGCCTTGATGGGTGTCCCTAAATGCTCCCCATCACTCCACTGGCCAAAGAAGTCACAGCTTACACCGCAAGGCAAAAGCCCAGATGTAATGGAGACTCAACGTGAAAGCCAAGAAACGGGTGCTTGTTTCAACTGCAGAAATAAAGACATAGGGTGGTGTGCTCTGAAACACATCCATTGCCCCTCTCCCGACCAGCCAAAGCCTGGGAAGGGTTGCTTGGTGCCATTTCAGAAGTTTCGGGCTGTGGCTTTCCCTATGGGACACTGGCTTCCTTTGCCCTCTGTCCGTGCACAAAGGAAAAGGGCATTGAAACTCCACGGCATTGTGGACCCATCCCCTCTTTTCTGCTCCCTGCCCTCCTCATGCTGTGTGACCAGGATGACGCAGGCTTTGATGTCAGATACCTGGTGTCAAGTCCTGGCTCCACCTACTGCCTATCTCTCTGGCTTCAGATTCTTCTTGTAAAATGGGGATGAGACCCATCTTGTCAGGTTTCCGTGAAGATCAAATGGATATAAAAGTGCTTGGTTGGGACTTCCCTGGTGGTCCAGTGGTAAAGAATCAGCCTTCCAATGCAGGGGATGCGGGTTTGATCCCTGGTCGGGGAACTAAGATCCCACATGCCGTGGGGCAACTAAGTTGGCGCGCCACAAGTACTGAGCTTGTGCACCTACATGACAGAGCCCGTGTGCTGCAAACTACAGAGCCCATGTGCTCTGGAGCCCACGTGCCACAACTAGAAAGAGAAAAACCCACACGCCACAACTAGAGAGAAGCCCGCGCACCACAACTAGAGAGGCCTGTGTGCCGCAACGAAAGATCCCGCATGCTGCAACTAAGACCCAACTCAGCCAAAAAAAAAAAAAGGAAAAGAAAAATTAATGTCTATTAAAAAAAAAGTGCTTTGTTAACCATAAAGTGTGACCTAAACATTATTTCCTGCATTCCTTCCCTTTTGGACAAACACTGCCACCCCCAATCAAGCCCAGGTCCTCCTGTGCCATAACCAACCCCATACACACACTTCAAGGCAGAAGTGGATCAGTGGAGAGCAGCCAAGAGGGTGGAGCAGAAAGTCCCTGGGCTCACTTCCTCCCACGAGCACACCAAAATCACAACTACCTGCAGAACAACCATTGATGAAAAAAACTGGAACCTACTAGAAAAGATTGTCGACAGCTAAAGCCATAAAGAAGGAACCACAATGAGACAGGTAGCCAGTTGCTAATCAGGGAAGTGAGGGGACGCAGAAGCGAAAGAGCAGCAGTCAAGAAACTATAGGGCAGCCATTAAAGCAGGCTCCTGGTTCCTCCTGAAGGAATATACGTAACAGTATCTTTGAGTTCCTCTGCAGGAACTAAAGTCCCCATCCAGGTGGAGGATGGTAACTTCAGGCTGAGAGCAAGATTCCTGGAGCACCGCCCTGTTACATCACCACCAACCAATCAGAAGACAGTCACACACCCTGCAGCCCTCACCCCATATTTTGCCTATAAAAACTTCTCCCTGAAAACCATTGGGGAATTTGGGGGTTTTGAGCACGAGCCACTTGTTCTCCTTGCTTGGCCCTGCAATAAACCTTTCCCTGCTCCAAACTCTGATGTTTCGGTTTGTCTGGCTTCACTGTGCGTCAGGCACACAAACTTGCATTCGGTAACAGAAGGAGGGACGGATTCTAAATATAATCAAACCCCATCTTTCCCCTTTCCCCTGTGGGTGACCCACAAACTGAAAAATAATTATAGTGCAGAGGTTCTCCCACAGGAGCGAGAGTTCTGAGCCCCACGTCAGGCTCCCCAGCGCAGGGGTCTGGCACCGGGAAGACGAGCCCCCAGAGCATTTGGCTTTGAAGGCCAGCTGGGCTTAATTGCAGGAGCTCCTCAGGACCAGGTGAAATAGAGACTCCACTCTCAGAGGGTGCACGTAAAACCTCATGTGCACCAGGACCCAGGACAAAAGACGTAGTTTGATAGGAGCCTGAGCCAGACCTACCTGCTGCTCTTGGAGAGTCTCCTAGGCAAGGGGGAGTGGGATGCTGCAGCTCACCCTGGGGACACAGACACCGGCAGCGTTCCTTCCTAGGAGCTGATTCTACCGTGAGGCAGGCGGTGCCGGCGGACGCCATTGTGTGGGCTCCTCCCTCTCGCGTTTAGCGCCAAGACGTGGCCCCGCCCAACAGCCTGCAGGTGCCGCTGGGACGCCTCAGGCCAAACAACCAAGGGGGCGGGGACACAACCCACTCATCAGCGACAGGCTGTCTATGGACTAAAGAGCCCACAGCCGCCTGTAGACGCAGCCCTAGACACGGCCCTGCCCACCAGAGGGCCAGGACCCAGCTCTACCCACCAGGGGCAGACACCAGAAGCAGAAAACTATGATTCCCCAACGCAGGCCAGACCCTACCCACACCCTACCCTGGGACCAGCTGGGCCCTGGCCCTGCCCACCAGCAGGCCCATGCAACCTTCAGGACACCCCCGACCCCATAACCCACAGTGTCAGGAACAGCCTCCCACACCCACCAATGATCTGAAATGGGCCCTGGGATGCCTGGGTCCTGCAGCCAGACTCCAGGAACCAGCTCTGCCTGCCTGTAGTCCTGCACTAACCCCAAGCCCCGGCTTCACCTGCCAGTGGGTGGGCAGCAGCCCCAGAGTCTTCGGGACCCTGACTCTGCCCACCAGTGAGCCAGCCCTAGCCCCGGGCCTCCTAGGGTTCCGCGACCAGCCATGTCGTGACCAGGCCCCGCTAAACAGCAGCCAGCGGCATCTGCACGAGGGAGGGCCTGGCAGCCAACCAGACTAGGGGCCAACCAAGCCCACCAGACCAGCCACACAGTCAACCCGCCACAACAGAAGGACCCACACGGCACTCTTAGAGGGCATCCCTAGAGCGTATAGCTTGGGGAATGAGAGGGGAGTGCGCTGCTGGGATGCACAGGATGCCTCCTGCAGAGGGCCACTTCTCCAAGGTCGAGAAACATAACTAACCTACCACACACATAAAAATACAAACAGCAACTTAGACAGACTGAGGTCGCAGTTCTTCAGAAGAAGAACTAAGTGAAGTGGAGATAGTCAATCTACCCGAGAAAGGCAGGAGTGGATCAGATCAGATGCACTGAGACCTAAAATCAACCACAACAATGTGTTTCCCTCCCAGAGGACTATGCATTTGTTGACCTGAAACAAAAAGACTGCCAGTAATTTCTCCAGCAAAAATGGGTTTATACGGGGTCAGCAGAGAACTACACTCCAGAGTCTGCAACCATGGCGAGCCACAGGTAAGTCTCCACGTGGCAAGGGAAGGAGAATGCTCTTATAGGGGGAAAAGGAAGTTGGGAGGGCTACAGTAAACAAAGAGTTCAGTGCTTTTCATTGGCTGACTCCTTGCCAGGGAAGAAGAGGAGTCTTACTTCTCTCTGTTGGGCTCTGCTATCATCACAGGGCATGAGAGCTCCCCCTTCTGGTCTCTTGACTCTATTTGATTAAGGTTTCTATTTATTAATTTTTTACACATTGTTTTCCCTCTGTGGAGGGAAAAGAGAGAGTCCCTCCATCACAGGATTTCAGGAGAAATAAGCAGGTAGAAGGATTATAGGGTGGCGGGGTGGGGGTGGGGTGTGGATGATTGGATTCCTTGCCTCTGAGTTCTACCAGGACCAAAGCTGATTCTTGGGGAAAATTAGTGCGGGGTACCTGGTAGTTCAATCAGAAAATACTGCAGGATCTGGGCAGGCTCTTCCATTCTCCTTCCACGACCCTCCCCCTGCCCCAGACTCCCAGAGCTGGGAGACCAGAACTCATTCTCCCTGTGAAACTCCCTGTTTGCAGTTCTACCCATTGCTTCCTGGCTGATCTACCACAGCTCTACTACTCATGTGGAGGTTGAAGACAGCTCATCCATAGAACCTAAAAGCAGCCAATCATAGAAAGTTAAGATTTTTTTTAATTTTATTGAAGTATAGTTGATTTACAATGTTGTGTTAATTTCTGCTGTATAGCAAAATGATTCAGTTATACATATATATATTCTTTTCCATTATGGTTTATTACAGGATATTAAATATAGTTCCCTATGTTATACAGTAGGACCTTGTTGATTATTCATTCTATATATAATAGTTTGCATCTGCTAATCCCAAACTCCCAATCCATCCCTCCCCCACCCCCCTCAAGATTTTTTTTAATGTCCGTCTGAATTTGGGCAAGAAGCAGTCATAGCTAAAAGTCCAGACTGCCCGAGTTCAAATCCTTAGCTCTACTTATCACCTTCAGCTAGTTGCTTTTCCTGTGTGCCCTGTTATCTCAAAAATGGAAGTAAGAATAATAGATTTTTAGCACTTCCCTGGTGGCACAGTGGTTAAGAATCCGCCTGCCAATGCAGGGGACATGGGTTCGAGCCCTGATCTGGGAAGATCCACATGCCACGGAGCAACTAAGCCCGTGAGGCACAACTACTGGCCCGCACGCCTAGAGCCCATGCTCTGCAACAGAAGCCACCGCAATGAGAAGCCCGCGCACTACAACGAAGAGTAGCCCCCGCTTGAAGCAACTAGGGAAAAGCCCGCACACAGCAAGGAAGACCCAACGTGGCCAAAAATAAAAATAAATAAAATAAATAAATTTTAAAAATAAATAGATAAACACTAAATTTTCACAGCAGCACCGTTGAGTAGAACAGAGGACGTGCTTGGTGATGTCAAGAGGTCCCCTGTGTAGGTTCAGAAGAAATGCATCCAGGCTCTCTCTTTCTGACCTAGCTAGTCATGAAGTTGTTTCCTTATTAAAAAAAAAAAAAAATTTTAAAGGATAAAATTTGTTAATGTAATGGAATAGTGCCTGGTATCATGTAAGTGCTACATGTGTTTGTAGCAGCTATTGTTGTTATTGTTGCTGTTGTGTTATTGTTGTTGTGTAACTGCTGATAAAGTGATGGACTAAAACACACATTGATCTTAAAGTTCCCAGCACATCCAGCATTTGTGTTTTAACAAGCCCTCCAGGTGATTCTGATGCACACTAAAGTTTTAAACCTCTGGGCTAGAGGGGTGAACAATAGTTCCCATTTTTAAAAAGTGCTGATACCCTTAACTAGATGAAAAAAAATGTACAGACTCAGTTATTATAAGAGAAAGGAAAATTAAAATTATATTAAGATATCGTTTCTCATTATCCAATTGGCAAAAATCCAAAAATTTGATGACGAATTCTATTGGTGAATCTGTGGGGGAAATAGCATTCTTACACATTGCTGGTGGAAATGCAAAAGGTTACATTTGGCAATATTCAGCCAAATTACATATTTAGTCACCTTTTAAGCCATAATCCCACATCTAGGAGTCTATTCTAAAGGGATGCTGGCAAAATATGAAAGGAAAAAAATTAATGAATGAGACTATTCATTGCAGCATTATCTATAAAAGTAAAAGATTAGAAACCACTCAAACATCAAGAGAGGACTGGTTGAATAAACTATGGTACATCTATACAGAGGAGTACTAGGCATCTATGAAAAGGAATGAAGAAGGTCTCTATCTTCTATTGTGGTCTCTAAGATACCAGGTTAAGTGAAGAAAGCAAGTGGGAATAAAGTATGTAGCGGTATTTTACCATTTATCTAAAAGAGAGAAACAATATGCCTATTGTTTTTTTAATAACACACGATACAGGATATGTTGGACTTTTTATGCCCTATCTCACATTTTCACAGTCCATGTGTTAGCTCCATGCAGCCACTGCTGCAGCAACCAGCTGTGCACAGCTGTAGCCTGTCATAAGCTGCATTTTCCTCTGAAATGTGTTGGCCACTGCTGACAACCACTGTGGTTCATCAGCACACTTGGAAGTTCCAGGGGAGTTAACACCCCCAGGGCAATCCTTGACCAACAGGGGACAAGAGCACAGGAGCCGTGGATCAGTACTCCCATCCTCCACGTCTTGAGCAGACAATTCCGAGGCACCTTCTACACAGTTCCTCAGAAGGTTTTTGGTGGCTTAAGCCCCAGCTACACGTTGTAGTTATCAGCTCAATAACACATTCTTAGACTGATCTTCTTACTTGTTTCTCTCTTCCTTTATCTCTCATTATCATCTCCTGGGGTCACCTCCAAAAATTAATTACCTGCACATAGTCATGTCTCATAGTCTGCTGTGTGGAAAAACACAAACTAAGGCAAATAATAAACTATTTTTAAAATGTTAATAATTACTTATAGGAACGGGAGAGAATAAGGTGGAGAGAATAGGAATAGAAACTAGATTTTATGAATATACCTTACATTTTAGATTTGACTTTTGATACATTTAAGTATTTTACATAATTATAGAACAAGTTCAACTTCAAAAAGTCATCCATAAAATCGAAAGTAAAATGAAACAAAAGCCTAAATGTGTGTAATGTTGGAGGCATAATCACACAGAGAACTACTTTAAGTGACTTTAAAACACAATTTAACTCCATATTCCTAGTGCAATCAACCCTAAAAACAAAAAGAATGGGAAAATAATTTTAAGCTGTTTTCAGTAGTCATATTTTTAGTGGTAGGGTTACTGGTGCTATTCTGAGGCTGTTGTATGTGTAATATAGAAGAAATCAATGAGAATTATATTGATGTCGTTGAGAGCCTGTATTTGCAACACGAATGAAAGGAGATACAGATATAAGATTGGTGAGATTGTTTTTAATCCATAATGTTTCATAAAGAAGAAAATAAACACCCTCAGTATATTTAATGTTTAAAAATACATATTTTCTAGCTCCATTCTTTTATAAGAACTAGAAACAATGATTAAAATGATTAGAAACAATGACCAGAAACAGTATTAGTGAAAATCATAGCACCCAAATTATGGCCAATTAAAACCATCTCCCACTTGAAAAAAAATGTCTCCTTGGAGAAATGTCTGATTCCAGGTTAGGGCAAGAAATATACAAGATGAGCCTGGAACATTTTGTCATACCAGAAAGGAAAGAAGCTATCAAAGACCATTAGGCTGGGCTTCCCTGGTGGCACAGTCGTTAAGAATCCACCTGCCAATGCAAGGGACACGGGTTCGAGCCCTGGTCCGGGAAGATCCCATATGCCGCGGAGCAACTAAGCCCATGCGCCACAGCTACTGAGCCTGCGCTCTACAGCCCACGAGCTACAACTACAGAAGCCCACACACCTAGAGCCCGTGCTCCGCAACAAGAGAAGCCACCAAAATGAGAAGCCTGCACACCACAACGAAGAGTAGCCCCCACTCGCCACAACTAGAGAAAAGCCTGTGAGCAGCAACAAAGACCCAATGCAGCCAAAAATAAATAAATAATTTTTTTTAAAGACCATTAGGCTGTGTCAAAGGGTCTTGAGAGGCCACTTGAATAAGTTTCTCCTAGTCAGCCAATGAAGAGATGGTATGAACACCAATAAGGAGATGCTTAGCACTGCAATGGCTTGAAATGCAGCAAATATGTTTACAAACTGCAAATTGGTAAATAAAGCAAAAATATATGGTATTTTGCTGCCTTTTCTATGGGACTGTACAGTTTAATAGACAGTTCATGAGAGGAAATTTCTCTCCATAGAAATATTCTAATTTAATAAACAAGAAATGATCGAAGTACAGTGTCACCATTTTGCAACCCCTGGTAAATTAATGAATCCAATCAATGATTATCAACAGTTGTAGCATCACAAAGGAATAGACAATTAGATACCATGTACCTCCTGATGGACCAGTTATGAATAGCCTTGGAAAAATCAAACCTGAATCTAACCAAACCTCTAGATTTATCTACCAAGTTATAGACACCACAGGGAGACAAGCAGCAAAATTCAGACTGCGGGAAACTCTAGAAGACAAAAGGCTCAGCTTCTTCAACAAGTAAACTTTAAAGAAGAAAAAGTAAGGGACCCTATAGATGAAAAGATACTTAAGAGACATACAAGCAAGAGCAATTGTGGACCTCATTTGGATCCCAGTTAGGCTTGGCGTGCACATCAGAGACAGATCTCTGCTTTGACCATGTTCCCTGGTCCAATTGAGATCACACTTCCCCATCCTAGGGGATCAATGGAGCCTACTGGGGGGAGATCCTGGAAAGAGGTCCATGGCCAGTATTTGAGCATCCTGGCCCTTTAATCCACCATCCCTCCCCCCACCACACCCTCCAGCCCCTCCCACTGCTCATGACATCAGTGCTGAATTCTGTGTCTGCTCTTTGGCCTTTATTCCCTGCTGTTCTTCACTCCCCTGCTTACCAACTTCATTGTCCATTGTCCTGTTTTTGACTGCATCCATCCATCCAGAGGTGATGCTGTACACTACCCGCCCACTAAGTCCTGGGCTCGCCACCGCACCCCTCGTCCAGGGTCTCCCTCCAGCCATGCTGCCTTAAGTAAATAGCACTCCACTGCCCACCGACTCCGAATCTCCAAACTCCATATTTCACTCATCAGCTCATTAGGCCCATCAGCGCCACCCAGACAGTAGTGCACATGCTCCCCTGACGGCACCCACCCACTTTCCACCCAGCTATCTTTCAGGGTCTTGCAGAATATCTGAGTGAGAGCTGTCTGCTTTTGCTGATACGTGTTAGTCATGGGTCTCCAAGGGAGCCTCCTTCCAAGAAGTCTAACATAAAATCTCCACACTCCCCCTGTTAGGGTAGGCCATGAGGCCTGGCCCAAAAGAAGTCAGGAATGGGAGGGACAGTGGGTTCCCACTCACATTTACAGAGGCCTGGACAGAGTTCTAACAGTTCCCCTGAGTTATTTCCCAATCCGGTTAGCTGTCTTGGTGGGGGTCGGAGCAGCGATATGGGCCTCGAACCCTTTGCAGGACTTGGGACAGAGGCTCTGGGGCTGGGATAGCAACTCAACTCAGGGGTATTAAGATCAGATGGGTCATCCAGCCCCAGAAGGGGAAGTGCCCTTTAAGACTTAAAGGGCCTCTTCAGGGCTAACCAAAGAGACAGCCAGCCCCTGGCTAAAATAAGCAACTGTGAGGGCCAGATGCCTTGTACTCATGCTTTCTGTTTCTCACTTTTAAAGAGTAAAAGATGAAAAGTAGCTGAATAATTTATATTAGGAAATATGATAAGGCAGGCCAGAATGAAAGGAAATAAAAGTGAAGGCGTTCTTCTGGGAGAAAAACATGAATATAAACAAAGCAACAGAAAAATCAAGTCAGCTTTCAAAGCCAGCTGGGGTTGTTAGAAAGTTTGTTCTTGCCCTGGGTTCACACCCCTCCTCCTGCAATTATATTCCTCTGCACAGCTTCTGTCTTTTGAATGGTGTATAATCCTGACAATGCTGAAAAAAAGCATTTCTGTCCCCATTTTACTGATTAAGTCCCAAAGCTTGAGGAGGTCACGTGGCTTGCCTGTTGCCACCCAACGAAATGGGAAGGAACCAGGATGTGAACCCGAGTCTGTCTGATTCTAAACCTTGCTCTCTTTATCCAACTCTCTGCTGCCTTGGGTCCAATGCCTACTTCTTTCTTCCCATGAGCGCCCTTCACAGTTCCTAAAACATCGCTGGACTCCCCGCCTTTTCCCTGCTCCCAGACCCACGCTCTGCCGCCCACCAGCCCCAGTCCCTTCATCAGTCAGCGTGACATGGTTTCAAATCTCTGCATCTTTCTTCCCTGAATATGTTCCAATTTGCCCAAATCCCCTTAAACATGTGAGGCCCGGAGGTGGACACCGATTTTCAGATCTGGACTGAGGGGTTGACCAAAGCAAAGCCGGCAGGGATTTACCTCTCGCTTTGATGAGGAATCAAAGCTGACGGGAGCACAGCTTAGGATGGATTCATTAGCTCTGCCGACAGCCGTGGCACAGAGCCGGCCCGTAATGGGTGCTCACTCGGCTAAAGCTCCCCGGAGATTTGGACCCCGGCCTCTGCTAAGCCAGCTCTCCTCTTCCTACACTTGAGCAGTTTGTTGTTTTGAACCTCAATTCAGAATTTTCTCACTATTGATTTCAATTCCTTTCAACGCACACCCACTGAACAAGGCACAAGGGCCGGTTGCCTGGGAGCTCAGTTAACAAGGCACTATTGATCTCCACGCAACTGTTTCCCAGCCTAGCGCGGCTCAGAGCCCCTCGGGGCACCCCTCCCCCACTACATCACCCCTAAGGGGGGGCCTGGGACACCCTGCCCTCTGTCCACCTCCCAGCCTTCCTCAAGAGCAGAGCCACACCTTGCAAACCGCCGGGCCTCTGGAGCAGTTTCTGAGCTGACCATCGTCACGCCGAGCAGGGTGCTTCTGTTAGTGAGTGAATAACTGCCAAGACCATTTCAAGAGATGATTTGCTCCTTCTCTGAGGGTTCTTTACACCAGAGCTCTCTGTTCCCGTCAGAGCCTGTGCCTCCCGTGGAAAACCTGTCACCATTTGTGGTGTGAGAGATGCCTGTTTGCCTGAAGGAAGAAACTGCATATATATTTTTCCACACAGGGAATAATGCCATGTTTTCTCACTTGCCCAGGGTATGTTCTCCTGGCCTGGAAATGGACGTGAAAGTATTGGGGACATAAGCTGACCCAGGCCTGGATCCTGCCCAGGTGAGAGGTTCTCCATAGTTTGAGGTGCTGTTTCATGGTACCTATACCCTCTGGCCAGCTGACAGCGCCTGGGCTGAGTTATGAAATATTTAACTCTTTAAGGCCAGGCAACCATAGTAAAAATTCTATTCCTTTCCAGTTAATCAACACAAAGCTTGAGTTTTGGCTAAAATGACTTGAGACTTGGCTTGGTATATAGCACGGCTACACACGGTGCTGTGACAGAGCTCTGAGCTGGGAGCCAGAAGACCTCAGTCTGGGTTCAAGCTGTAGCACTAATTGACTAGGTAACCTTGGGCAAATTGTTTCCACTCTCTGGGCCCCAGTTTCCTCATCTGCCACGGTAAGAGGATTAACACACAGGCTCCCCAAAGGCATTTCAGACTGTGACATTATATAGTATTATGGGTTATAAGCATGGCTACAGAGCCAGAGTGCCTGGGTTTATACCCCAGCTCTGCCATTTACCAGCTGCATGACCTGAGGCAAGTTATTTAAGTTCTCTAAGCTTCAGTTTCCTCTTCTGTAAAATGGGTATAACGCCAGCACTTATAGGATTCTTACGGGGATGCAATGAACACGTAAAGAGCTCAGAACGGTGCCTGGCACACAGTGAATTCCCAATAGCTGGTGGTGGTGTTCTTGTGGTTGCTTTTATTCCTAATTAGCAACCTGACCCTAGCCCCAACTATCAATAGTAAAATAAGCTGCTTTTGAGACAGTCAAGGACGTGAAGGCTTTGTGCCTCCAAACGTTCCTCTGGCAGAGGTTATCTGCAGTTTGAGGTCCAGCACAGCACAAATGGGGGAGGCACCCATGTTCCCCCAGGAGCCCCAGAAGGGACAGGGACTTTGATTCAGAGTGGCTGTTTGGTCTTGATAGTTTGCACAAACACCTGAAACTCTTTTGTAGGCAGGACCCAAGAGAGCTGTCCTTCCTGGGCTACAGCCCACACTCCCAGCCCCTCTGAGTGACCCAGCAAGGGTGAGGGAGAGGCCAGGAGGCTCTGAGTCATTGACAGGGATGCCTTCCAGTCTGTGCCAGCGGGGCAGCTCCTGGGTGTGCGGCCCCCTTCTTGCTCCCTGCCCCACCATGCTCTCTGCCAGAAGGTGAGCCGTCTCCGGGAAGGGCCCTTCTTCCCCTGGGAAAAGCCCATCGAGATGTCAGTGAAAAAAAGTGAAGAGCTGTCATGCTTCTGGCATTGCTGACCAATTGAACTTTGAACATGAAGGGAAGAAATTAAAATTCCTGATGGCCTTTTCGTGAGGCTTAGCACTGCTCACTGTGATGGTTCCAGGACACGACTTAGATGGCTTTACAGGCACTGCTTCTTTGCTCTTGTTAATTTACCTTGTACCTAAAACAGCTCGAGGGGGGCCCATAAAAGGCAATTCTGTTTCCCCAGACTGAGATCTCAATGTATTGAGTAGCGAGACAAAAGTTGGAACTTTATTACTGGAAAGGCTGATACAGAAGGATATGACTGAGGTACACGGCAAAGGACTTTCTCATACTGAAGCCCAGAAGTGAATGGACAGTAGCACTGACCAACCACAGCCCCTCACACTGACGCCTGCCCTGGTTATGCTTCCTAGTCAGCTCACCCCGAGGAAGAAAGGGGCCGAGCTGCACGTGCCCATTCCCTTGTCCCAAACACACCTGTCAGGGAAGAAGCCAGGAGGGTTGTACTAACTTGTCCTCCACATGGAAGGGAACATCAAAAAAGGGCAATAAAAACTGAAATGAGCATAGAAATTTAAAAAAACAAACAAACAATGGGGAATAAAAACTGAAATGAGCATAGAAATTTCAAAAAAAAACCCAATGGGGAATAAGAGTTTCCTCTAATGGCCTCCTACCTGCTTTGCCAAACCCTACCCAGCCTTCCACACTCAGCCCCTGAATCTTCTTTTGTGACTCTGGTCCACATCAGTGGCTTGCATTCCACTGAAATGTTAAGATCTTCAAGGGCCAGAAGAGTCTTCTTCATCTACACAGTGGCTCGGAGTGTAGGCTATGTGACTCTGCATTTACTAGCTGTGTGGCTTCGTACAAGTTACTTAACCTCTGTCTGTGGGCCTTCATTTCCTTTTCCGTAAATGGTGCAGTAATAGTGCCTACCGCATAGGGTGTTGTAAAGATTATTGAGATAGTTGTTGGAACGGTGCCGGGGCTATAGTTTCGATGAGGATGGTGGTAGTGGTGATGGTGGTGGTGGTGATGCTCTGTGTTGCCAATACTTGGCAAAGGCTCATTTGTAGAATGGGATAAAATAGAACAAAAGGGACTGCTCTGCCCTGTCTCCTTCACTGGACCAGCCTGGCTCCCACAGGTTCTCTGGCAGCCTCCCACCCCTCATCTGCCCCCTTCCCTGGTGGAAGGCCAGGCCAGGGCCCCAAGCCTCACAAGGACTCGAGTATCCCAGGGACCAGCAGCCACAGCAAATAAAGATGAGGACATCTCAAAGGATATTGCCCCTGACCTGCTGGTCCAGCTCCCCTGGACCAGAATATGTAACTCAAACAAAAGAAATGAGAGATGAGCCTTGAGATCCCTGTTGCCTATGAGTAATGACATGGGCCACGACAGAGACCTGGAACACCTGTTCGCAGGTCCCAAAGTCTGCTCCCTGCTGGGAAGCCCCAGGGCCCCAGAGTGGGATAGCTGAAAACCAACCTCCTCACTGAGCTCGAGGGATGGGGACCTCGGAGAGCCTCCTATAAAAACAGCTGTAGTGGCAGCACATTTTCCTGACGGAGCCCATAAAGTTGATTTCCACAATGGGAAAGCCAGTAACCTGGGGACCGAAGTTAAAACCCAGGCTGTCCTGGTCCAGCTCTAGCCCCAGCCCCAGACCAACCCAGCCTTGGACTTAGCCCAAGCCTGAGGCTTCTCAACCAGGCCCAGCACCAAAGTCCCTCCCTCCCAAGCTCAGGCAGACTCCTGGGCCTGAGGGGTGGGTTCGTACCTCTGGGTCTCACAAGCGCAGAATCACCAGATGATTAAACTTGCCTTTTATTGTGGCCCTGAGGGTTATAAACAAGCAGGACCGACATGTGGGTCACTCCCGATATTCCTGCTTCATTGCTTTTAAGGGCTCCTTGGTGGTAAAGAATTTCAAAGCTGCTAACTCCATAGTATATTAAAGTGGAATAAATTCCTCTGAATTGTCCTCAGGTGAGACCCAGTGTTTAGCAAATGCCTCTCAGCTTCCTCTTGAAGGACACAAGACTGACCTCTGGTGGTCTCTTAGACCAGCTGAAGCACGGTCTTTCCCCATGTCCATTTTTGAAACTCTTCCCTGTCTGACTCTGGCTCCCTCTCGCTCTCTGTCTCTCTCTCTCTCTCTCTGTTTTGGTCTTTCTCTCTTTCTGTGTATATCTGTGTCTTTCTCTCTGTGTCTCCCTCTCTTCTCCCCATGAGGCTCCCAACCCCTTAGAAATGTAGGTGTAATAGGATTTTAGAATGAGACTCTTGCCTTAGTTTCAACGGAGGCAGCAATATGTGATAAAGCAAATAGGGAGATACCAGATACCAAAATGAATATAAAATCGAACTCTCCAAATATGCAAATTTACTAAGGAAATAGTCTCCAGAATTTTTTCCATAACCTTTTAGAGCCCCTTAGTCAGTTTCAAAAGGAGGTTGTCACTAACCTTTCCAGCTTCCTTTGCATTACATGCCCACTCTCCCTGTGTTGTATTGCTGGCAAACTGCTCGCCTCTGTGCCCCAGCAGGCTGGAGGCTGTCAGGCCTCTCTGCCTGGGTTTATCCTGCCTTTTCTCCTTAGAATACCTTCCCCTGTCTAGCTTCTCATATTCCTGTTTATCCTTCAAAGCCGGTCTCAAATGCCTGTCCTTCCCAGGGATGAACCGTCCTCTGGGCTCCCACCTGGGCTTTTACCATAGCTCTCAGTTCTTCGCACCTGGTATCAGAGAGTTGCGTGTGCACCCCTGTCTTCCCTACCAGCCTCTGAGATCCTTAGGGCATGGGCTACATCTGGGTCATGCCTGTCAGAGTGTATGTACATTGGTAAATGCTTGGTGAATGAGTTAGTGAGTGGATCCTACTGGCAGGGCTCTACATTCTTAAAGCAGAAGGATTGACGGCTCTTTAAAGATTCTCTCAAGGTTTTTGCTAAAAATGTGCAGACTTTGGCTTTAATTTTTTAATTGAATTTTTAAGGTAATTGTAGAAACACATGCAACTGTAGAAATAATACATAGAGATACTTTGTATACTTTTCCCAGTTTCCCCCATGAGTAAAAAAACATTTTGTTTAGTTTTGCAAAATTATAGCATAATATCACAACTAGCATATTGATATTGATACAATTTCCCCATCTTATTCCAATTTCCTCAGTTTTACTTGTACTCATTTGTGTGTGTGTACGTAAGTTCCGTACAATTTTGTCACCTGTGTAGGATCATGCATCCACCACCTCAGTCAAGACATTGAGCAGTTCCAACAACACAAGGA